>NC_057863.1:254026517-254668124 GCF_019393635.1 Dromiciops gliroides | reverse complement strand
GCCAAACAAACAACAAAATAAGACTAGTTCCATGCTAATTTGATCATCTTTTTTTTTTTTTTTAAGCAGGCATAGTTCAGTTTATTCATAGTTTATAAAAAAACCTCTTATGTGTTGCCACAGCAGCTGCCCTGGGTCCTCTGGACAGACACCCAAATGTGAGTCTTCACAAGATGGTCAGTAAAATTCCTGAAAGGGAGACTTAGTAAACACAGTCTCCTTCCACAGGTCTGGGGTTAGGTAGCTGTATGTTTTGGAGATGGCATCAAAGGTAGCTTTAGCTAAAGCTACTATCATGTTCTTATGCAGTAATTTTTCTCCTTTTAATATATGTACATGCACATGCATGTGCATTAAGTTGCTTATAGTTAGTTCTACTCTGGCTCCCTCCAAACACATCATTCAAATTAATTATTGGCAAGAGGAAGGAAGTAGGTACCTGCAAAAGTAAAAAAAAAGATCAAGTTTGTAATTATGATTGCTACAATGATTTTAAATCAATGTAATGACATGAAGATTGGTACAAAGGAAGAATATTGTAGCATATATAAGAATACATGTTAGGCTAAGAAGTTGAATCAGAGAGGCTAGACATTTAATATTCAATTCAATTCAATATTTATTAAATTTTTTCTTTGAACAAGCACTGTTAGGCTTTCCGGATACATACGACAAAAACTCCCCCAACCTGTCCCTACCTTCAGAGAGTTTTTTTTCTTGAATATATTATCAAAGTATACTTTATGTGCACTGGAGTTATGTGGACACAGTTAAATTATTATTAGAATATTATTATTGTTATAATATTTATTATACATTTTAACAGTGGGTCTCCCTATCTTACCTGGGCTGGAAGTGTAGCAGTCACTCATGGACAACTTATTGCTAATTGGCACAGATGTTTTGACCTTCTCTATTTCTAACCTGGGCCACTCCTCCTCAGGCAGCTTGGTGGTCCCTCTGCTCCTGGGGGCTCATTTATTAATGACAGACTTAGCAAAGTCACACAATTAATTTTAGCTTTACTGGAATGCAGAAAAATCCAAACATTCTTAGCCCCTCTGGGAGTGGGATGACAAGGTGTGGGCCACTGTGCCTGGCTAGAATATGAATACTTAATGGATCAGAGGACTATGCACATAACAGAAATCATGGCTTCATTATTCAATGAGTACCTGCTGGACTCCCAATTCGTATATTACACTGACAGAAACAAGAACAAAAGCAAAATTAACAAACCCTCATGGTCTCTACCTACCAGCAATTTTAGACCCTCTGATTTCTCCCCCCCAACCGATCACTGCATACTTATTTTGCATATATCCTATATATACTTCCTGTGAACTTATTGTTATCTGTCCAATAGAAGGTAAGGTCCTTGTCAGTGAGGGGTGTTTTCACTCATTTGTGTGTATCCTCAACACCTGGCCCAGGGTTTGGCACATGGCAGGTGCCTAATAAATGTTTGTTGGTTGAATCTCTAGAAATAAGGTGTACCCAAATGAAGTGAAGTAACAGTTCAAAGTAGTATATAATTAAGTGTCCACATAGTATTAATATGAGGTAATGCTGAATTCGATAGACATCTTTACTAACTGCAAAGCACCAGGAACTTGTCAGAGAATAATAAAATCACATAGATACCTGGTCTACAGGAACTTCGTGAGGGAGGAGGAACTGATATGTACCCCCATACCTTGTAGGATGTGACCAGGAACAACAAGAAAGATTTGTGCAATGACATACAGTTATATTCTAGGTGAGAGTTCACTTTTAGCTGAGAGGTATTTGTAAAGAACTGATGGGCAAAAGGTGATTACTGAAACTCGCCACAAAGAAAGATCTTGAAAGGCAGAGAGATATAAGGAGAAAACACAGTTTCAATTATAGGAGATTTAAATGCATGGTGATTTACAGGTAGACTAAGAGGTTCTATATCAAATGTGGGAATAGCTAGTAGATCCCGTTAGGTTATAATATAATGTACATGAATAAATAAATGATGAAATAAGTTTATGAAAGGATCTCTGTACTAGACTAAGGAGTTTGTATTTACTCCTTAGGCACCATAGGGCTTTGTGAAACCAAAGAATTGACAAAACTGTATTTTTTGGAAGATTATTTTTGGCAGATACTTAAGGAATAGAATATAGAAATGAGACACTGGAGGCTGAAGGCGGTACAGGTAATGGAGACCCTGAACTAAAGTTGATGTCAGGGTGTATGGCGAGAAGAGAGCTGAGAGAGAGAGAGAGAGAGAGAGAGACCCTGAGGAGAGAGAGAGAGAGAGGAGAGAGAGAGAGGAGAAATGTAGAGGCAGAAAAAAGAGAACTTGGTAAATTATTTATGGGCAAAAGGATGAGGTTGATTAAATTTTTAGGGGATTTGTTGGAGCTTTTGAGGATATGCAAGAGAAGTGTTCAAAAGAAGTGTTCAAGCTCTCTTATCCCTCTTCACCATTTTGTAGTAATGCTCTCTAAATGAGTGGTTATGTGGCAAGTCAGAGGCCACATAATTAGAACAAAGGACAGACGTCCACACTCAGAATGTACATAAGTTAGCAATATTAACTTGGAGTATATTTTGTATAGTAATTTGAAACCTCTTATAAATATTAGAGGCTGAAATACAAGCACTATATGTTGTCTCCTTTGAGAACTTCAAAATCGAATATATTTTATTTTGGTTCAGCAGATCAGATCTTATTTTATGGGACACAACAGCACAAAAATGACTTTACAGTGCCCTCTTCATACTCAGAAACTGTTACATCTCTGATGGTGTCAATGATGTTTCGACAATTTTCTTTACTTCCCACAAGTTATACAGCAGTGATTGGCGGAGACACAAGGTTTATCTCCTCTTTTATTTGATTTCAAATTTACACTTTGGGAAGTTTAAATATTATAAATGGTAGAAAGGTGGGAAGGAGAAAAGGAAACAAGATGAAGAGGATCTGACTCACCTCATGGCTCATTATTAGACCAGATCTTGTAGTTTTTGTCTTTTATTTTTTGTTTTTTTGTGGGCAATGGGGGTTAATGACTTCCCCAGGGTCACCACAGCTTATAAGTGTCAAGTGTCTAAGGCCGGATTTGACTCCCGTCCTCCTAAATCCAGGGCTGGTGCTATTATCCACTGTGCACCTGATCTTATAGTCTTTGCTGAGGTCTTTTGAAACTTTTGTGTGCTACAAATTTCTCATACTTTCAGATCCTATTCCTTGCACAGATGGTCATAATTATATACTTATAGTTTGTTGGATAGTTAGCCTAAAGGAGCCTCAAAAACTCATGAACCAAAAAAAAAAAAAAAAGGACCAAATTTCTATTCATGGTTTGAATTTGACCAACCCCATAACTCTTCCAAGCAAACTTTAAGCGTCTAAAACATACTATATAGGTATATTCAGGGGGCTAAACCCTACTTTGAAGACATCAAATATTATTGGAAAAAGGGTATGCAAGAGAAACTAGTAAACTAGAAGAATGGAAGTTTTTAAGAAAAGACATGAGTTCTGTCTTGGAATACTTTTGAATCTCTGAGGAATTCTAGCAGGACAAAAAGGTTTAGGTGAAGAAAAAAAGTAAGGCATAAGTGTGAGGTCAGAACTCAGAAAGATCATTGGGGTTCTCTTTGCAGTTTTGCTTCTCAAGTGATATACCCTCGATGTAGCACCCCACAAGGCTGCAGCTGGTGACAAGTCCAGATTAGGTAGAATTTAGAAACGTGGATGAAAGAGGAAAAAAGGGCATCCCTGGTAGAGAGAACAACATGAATGACATATTAGAATGAAGAAGAAACCTGACCTAATTAGGGACAAGAGAGGATATTGTCCTAGTTGAAAGTAACATGGTTAATGGTTTGAAAAGTAATGAAATAAAAGGTATAGAAAAACTCAAATGGATAAATACTGAGAAATTTAAATGTCTTTCTGCATGCAATTTTTGAACAGGAGAGTCACATGATGATATATATATATATGTATGTATACATAATATTTTACATGTATAAACTATGTATAAATCAAAATAGAAACATTAGCCTTCTGGAAGTAGTATAATAAAATAAATTAGAAAAGAGAAAATGGAAGAAACTATAAGAACACACGAGTTGGGGCAGCTCGAAGGCACAGTGGATAGAGCACTGGCCCTGAATTCAAGAGGACCTGAGTTCAAATTTGGTCCCAGACACTTGACACTTACTAGCTGTGTGACCCTGGGCAGTCACTTAATCCCCAATTGGCCTTAAACATCCAGGGCCATCTCCAGTGATCCTGATGTATATCTTGCCACTGGACCCAGATGGCTCTAGAAGAGAAAGTAAGGTTGTTGACCTTGCATAGCCTTCTCTCATTAAATCCATTATGACAAGTCATGACCATCACCTCCTAATGTCATGGTCTTCTTCAAGAAGAAAGGACAAGGGGCAGCTAGGTGGCACAGTGGATAGAGCACTGGCCTAGAGTCAGCAGGACCTGAATTCAAATCCTGCCTCAGAACTTAACACTTACTAGCTGTGTGACCCTGGGCAAGTCATTTAACTGCATTGCCTCACCAAAAAAAACAAAGAACACAAGTGTTGTATTTCTGATAAAGGCCTCATTTCTCAAATATATAGAGAACTGAGTCACATTTATAAAAACACAGGTTGTTCTCCAATTGATAAATGGTCAAAAAATATGTACAGGACACTTTTCAGATGAAGAAATCAGATCTATAGCTATATGAAAATGTGCTAGATCACTATTGATCAGAGAAAAACAAATTAAAACAACTCTGATGTATCACCTCATACCTATCAGAGTGTCAAATATAACAAGAAGGTAAATATTAGATATTGGAGGAGATGTGGGAAAACTGGGACACTAATCCACTGTTGGTGGAGTTGTGAAAAGATCCAACCATTCTAGAGAGCAGTTTGGAACTATGCCCAGAGGGCTATAAAAACTGTACATACCCTTTGATCAGCAATACCACTGCTAGGTTGATATCCCAAAGATATCCCCCAAAAGAGAAAAAGACCTATTTGTACAAAAATATTTATAGCAGCTCTTTTTGTGGTAGCTCAGGTTTATAAATCAAAGGAATGCCCATCAATTGGGGAATGGCCACAAGCTATAGCATATGATGGTGATGGAATTACTATTGTGCTATAATAAATGACAAGCAGGATGGTTTCAGAAAGGTCTGGAATGACTTGCATGAACTGATGTATAGTGAAGTGAGGTGAACCAGGAGAATGTTGTGCACAGTGACAGCAATATTGTTTGAACTGTGAATGACAACTGTTTTCAGCAATACAATGATCCAAGACAAATCCAAAGGACTAATGATAAAGCATACTTTCCACATTCAAAGAAAGAACTGATATTGAGTGAACACAGACTGAAGTATGCTATTTTTTGCTTTCTTTCATTTTTTTCTTTTATTCAAGTTTTCTTATACAAAATGACTAACATGTTAATATTTTACATAATTGCACATGTATGATGACCTATAACTTCTTACTGCCTCAGGGGGAGGAAGGGAAAGAGGGATAAAAATTAGAATTAAAACTACAATTAAAAATGTCTATTATTTATTTTTTTAAAAGAGCACAAGTTGTGCTTTCTCCAATACTGACATCTAAAGGCAAGGACTTCAAAAGAGAAACAAAAAAGAAAACAGAATCATCGTTTGGGTTTTACTAAAAAGAACTTAATATCTTCATTTATATTATTTTTCTAACCACAATCATTTTTAGCTTCCAAGTATCATCTTCAATATTACAATATTGGGGTGATGTTCTATGGGAACAGTTGCATGCATTGTTCAAAGAAAAAAATTGCACAGGTGACTCAGACATCTCCAAGTTTTGAAATATATTGACAAAATGCGGTCTTAGCTACCCCGAACTAAATTCTCATAACTTTTAAATACTACACACAAAACACTGATCATCATAAACTTTTTAAGTTCAAAATTTTGCTTCAGAATAATACTCATGCATCACTGAATAGTATTCAAATCTTAAACCTTAATATGCATGACATCCTTTGTTCAAAAATATTCTAGGATCTAATTCTTCTAATTTAAGAACAGACATCTTTTAAACGGTGTGAACAAATTCAGCAAACTATTAAAAAATGTGTTAGGATTGCCTCAGTGTTAAATGATTACACCATTTCGTGGTATGGATGGTGGAAGGTAAGCAGAATGGCTATTTCTGAAGAAAAGACAGCCTGTGAGACTTTTTCTTCTATAGCAACTTTTACCATGGCAACAAATTCAATACAACCCACAAGTAAGAAGTCATGCCTTAATTACCTGGCCCCTTAACTCATGCTGGGCTAAGGAATGCATAAGCTATGAAAATCTCTAACGGAAGTCCTGATTCTGTTCTTACTGTGGTGCGGGGAGTGGAACAGTATGACACAACAGTGACATTTGCCCTACTTAAAATTGTATCAGAGTTTCCATTCTAAAAGCCTACTTTTCTAAAGCTTGTGTTTCACCTAAAAGCATTTTGTGGCTGTTGAAAGTAGACTGACCAAAGAATGTTCGTTACCTAACAAAATAAAATAAGAGCTCAGACGAATGTTTGTTGTTTGTTCACATGATGAATATCTACTAAAACAGAATGCAATCAAATTTATATATCTAATCCTAACTTCTCTCCAAAACACTGATCTCATATCTCATAACTTGTAAATTTTGAAACAGACATATTGCTCATTTCCAATCCCCCAGACTTGCAATCTAGGTGTCACCCTTCGTTCCTCATTCTCTCTCACTTTTCATATCCAATTTGTTCCCAAGGCCTGTTTATTTTGCCTTCATAGTCTCTCTCACATATGCCCCCATCTCTCTTCTGACACTGACACCAGCCTTGAACAGGTCCCCATCATTTCTCACCTAAGACTACTACAATAGCCTGGAAGTTGATTTCCCTTGCCACAACTATCACCCCACTCTGGTCCATCATGAATTCAGCTCTCAAAGGTATTTTCCTAAAGTACATGTTTGATCATGTCATTCCCCAGTTCATTAAGGCCTTCTCCACCTTGTCAGCTTCATTAAATTTGAAAACTCCTTGCCAACCATCAAGTGAAGTTTAATTTCATTTTCTTGACACGCAAGACCCTCCATAATATGATGCCCTACCTTTCTACCCTCTGACTCCTTCCCTCCATGTACAGTTTACCAAAGATGATGGTAGGGCCTATTAAAGGTTTTTTGTTAGTTTTAGTTTTTTAGTTTTTTTGTTTATCTGTTTGTTTTTAAGACTAGGCCATATGATAAGGCTACTTGAAGTTAGGTACTATGTCCTATTTCTTAGCAGTAACTCCAGCACCTAGCACAGTTAATTTCAAAAATAGGCACTTAGTGATTTGGGGTTGAATTAGATTAAATATATTTGTATTAATTTCAGTTAGAGGTGATATCACAACTGAAAATCCATTAAAAATTCATGAATTTTGCTTTGGTAAATTTTCTTTAGAAAAAGCTAAAAGTTTGCTCAATAATGCTTTTGTTTCAGGCAGAATTACTAACACACATTTGCTAATCTAATATCTGTATATGAAATGCAAGATTTGTAAAGCCAAAATATGCCTTCATTTATTTTGGACTGTAATCCTAGAAATAGACTTTGGTTAACTTAATTTGCATTGAATATGAAGTTCAACAGGCACACAATTCTAAAAATGTGTCCATTGTTCTTAGTCTATACATAGACTTAAGCCAAAAGAGATGCAAATAATGCTTTGCATTATGAAAGGAGTGGATACATAGTAATTTTTGGACTATAAACTTGTATTTAAAAATAATTGTAATATCTTACAAAAACTGAGATTTGCTTTAATTGTTTTTTTAACTAGAAATGTCTTTCATATTACGATCCCAGATTAGGCATCCAGCAATCTGTAATATGATGATTGATAAGCCAAAAGTAATAGCCCTTTTCTTTCATAGCCCATGGCTCCTAAATCTGCTTTTTCTTTATAGATATAACGTGGTTGAATGCATTTTAAAGGGTGGTAACTATTGATTACTTAATGGAAGATGTTACTATGAGAAATGCTGAAGTAGCCTTATTTAGTGCTCTCTTGTGCATTATATAGGATGGTAGAAAAATCCTGTAACCCTTATTAATATTTATTAGATGTGAAGCAGTATATTACAAAACTGCCCTTCAAGGATCCGAAAAAGGAATAACTGATTTCCTTACTCTCACATTGTTTGTGAACACAGTAAACAAGATCTGCTCTAACATGCTTTCAGAGTTGACAGCATAAGGAAAACCTTGAAATGCCTTCATTCCTATTTACCAACTTAAAGTGATTAAATGTTATAGAAAGTCATATTTAGGTTAAAAAGCACCACATGAGAATATTTAGTATTTTCTAGTGCTTCCCTCCATTTTAACCCCTTTCTTTTTCTCTCACTCTAAGCCAAAGGACATATTTGGGAGGGATATCAAGTCAGTGACAGTTGGTGGTGGTGGTGTTGTCATTTCAGTCATGTCTGACTCTCTGTGGCCCCATTTGGGTTTTCTTGGCAAGATACTGGAGTATTTTGCTGTTTCCTTATCCAACTCATTTTACAGATGAGGAAACTGAGGCAAAGATGGTAAAGTGATAGTAAGTGTCTGAGGCTGGATTTGAACTCAGGTCCTCCTGACTACAGGGCTGGCACTGTATCCGCAGCTCCATCCAGTTAATTCTGTCTAAAATAACTATAATCTTTGTGGCTGTATATTTCATCACACATTGGTCCTAGATGAGAAATCAAAATATTCCTTGCTTTTCATTGCCACTTCCAGACCTTCCCTTTGACATCATCAAAAAGTAGCCTGTTCTCCTTTGAAATTAGCTTCATTACAATTTTCACCTTATTCAAATTAGGGTAACTGTTGTATATACAGATGCTCAGGTTCTTTTCCCCAACTTTCTCATGTAATTCAGCACCTAGATCACCCATCTCCTCCCCAATTCCTGCCCTTATTCTAGTTGACTTCAACATCTATATTAATGTTCCCTTTAACCCCTTGCTGCCCCCACTTGTTCAGGTCTCTTCAAATCCATGAACTACTGCACTCCTCCTCAGCTACACAGTGACACACAAGTCAACAAGTCACATATCTCAACATTACCAGCAAGTGTTCCACTTCTATAATCCAAACTTCTGTTGTTCATCTATCTGACTGAAAATTCTCATAATTCAATCACTCTCTATGCCTCACCCTACCAAAACTTATTCTTCATCCTCATAAAGACCTCTACTTCTTCCATCCGTAGTTATTCTCAGAACATTATCCTTCCTCTGACTTCACGCTCCTCTCTAAGTTCAACCCTATAGTAAACCAATTCAGCTCTATGCTGCATTTATTGCTGGAACCCTGGGGCCCCTTGTCCTATCACTACTCATTTCTTGTCAAACCTTGGCTCCAGATTATTCTGCTTCTCAAGTACTGCTGAACAGAGTAGAAAAAACATATAATGATGCTGACTAGGCACAGAGTCAGCAACAAATTCATGGTGGTCAACTTAAAATGGCTTGATACTCTGTATCATTCCCCACGGAAGCTATTCCAAAACATCTTTCCTCAAGCCTCCACACTGCCCCACCCCTTCCACATATCTCTCAGCTGAGTACCTTACCTATTATGTTGCTGAGAAAATGAAGGCCATTCATTATGATCTCTCTCTCTCTCTTTCTCCTCTTCATCCCCCAAAAACCCCACAAAACTTTTGACACACTCCTCAATTCTCTTCTCCTTCCACAATCTCTAAAAAAGAAGTGGCCCTTCTTATTTTCTCCAGCATATTGCAACCTCAACCTCTCCTCTCTAGAATCTCCAAGTTCTCCATCTGCTAGTTTCTTTCCTACTGCCTTCAAACATGTCCAAGCCTCCTCCATCTTCTCAAGATATCATGCTATGTCTCTCCTCACTTTATCAGCCAAACTCCCAGAAAAAGCTATGTGCACTCACTGTCACTCCAGACTTTGTAATCTGGTTTCTTCCTACCTCATCATTGAAATGAAAATTCTTTCTCCAAAGTTACTGTTATTCTTTTAATTGCCAAGTCTTGTGATCTTTTTCTCTTCTTGACTTAATGACCTGTTACATTTGACCTTATTAACTGTAGTTACCCTCCTAGATACTCTTTTTTTTTCAGGGAGAGAAGCTTTAAGCAAACAACACAGGGAGGAGGCAAGAGTGATCTCTGTTTAAATTCTCATCTCTTCAGCTGGTTCATTCTACATAGCATGCCTCCTAATTGTGCTTATTCCCCCTAAAACTCTAGCCTGTCTTCTATTTATATATACTTTCTACCCATTTCCTGCCATCTGAGGAAGGGAGGAAACACAAATAAGGGGAAAAAGCACTATTTCCTTCTATGAAGGTATCCTATCTGACCTCTTCCTCCCTAGAAGATAAGGGAGAAATTGCCATTCCATCTAGCTCCCTCTGTCTATCTACTGGCCTGGCCTGTTACTACCTGGCTGGGGAAAAGGGAAATATGATTTTGTTGTGCTCCCTTTGCTGGGGCTCTTGACCTGGATTGGCCTTCTTGCTTAGAAAGGAGAGAATTGTCATTCTATTAGCTTCCCACACTGATCCTCTCACCTGAGCTGCATAACACCCTGAGAGGACTCTAACCTTAGGAAAAACCTATAGGGATGTAGATAACCTTTCTGAACTCATTCATTAAGGCTTAACAAACTCCTACCCAGTGATACCATCCCTACCTCAATAATTCTGAACCCTAGGCAGTCATTTTTCAATCGCCATCAGTCTGAGTATAGAGCTACCCACCACTTCTATTGTGCTCTCTGGAATGCCAGGTCCACAGGTAACAAACTTGCTTTCTTTTTAAGTCTTTCCTTTCCCCACTCCCACATTCTGCCTCTCACTGAGATTTAGCTTCCTCCTAATGACAAAGCTTCCCTGGCCACCTTTTCCATTAGTAGTTAACTTTTCATTCATTTTTCTCTAACTCACTGTTCAAGGTGGGGTAGTTGGAATAGTCCTCGTTACCCACTGCAACCTTCTCTATGACCCTCACTCAGTAACCACTTCTTTTTCTGAGGTTCATGCTATATTTACTATCCAATCAAATTCTGTGGTAGCTAGTATCAATAGACCCTCCAGGACACTCCTCTTCTTTCCTCAATGAATTCAGTGCCAGGCTCATGGTCTTTCTCTCCTCCCAACCCCATACCATCATACAGTCATACAGTACCATACTCCCCCAAACATGCTAATCTCCATGTTCTAAATTTATTCATTTCACATTACCTTATGATACCCTTGATCCTGATCATCACCCACAAATGCACTTATTCCATGTTCATTAACTCTGAATTTCCTTATCTGGTCAGTCTCTTGTCATTCTATTCTCCCTCTATCTTGCAACACAAACCTAATTCTCTGTCCCTTAAAATGGCTTCCACCCTCCCTTAATCCTCAATTATTCTGCAGGCAATGACCCCTGTGCTGACTACACACTTCTTTCTTCACCCATGTATTCTTCCATTCTCTAACTTCTCATGATTCCCTCGCCATACTTTCAGCTGAGAAACTTGCTTCATATTTCATTAAAGAATTGAGGCTTGGGGCAGTTAGGTGGCACAATGGATAAAGCACCAGCCCTGGATTCACAAGGACCTAAGTTCAAATCCGACATCAGGCACTTGACACTTACTAGCTGTGTGACCTTGGGCAAGTCACTTAACCCTCTTTGTCCCACCCCAAATAAATAAATAATTGAGCTATTTGCTGATAGTCAATATTTTCTCCCTCCCCCACTTTATCCTGGTTCTCATTCTACCTCTCTTACCATTCCTTCCTAATATCTTTTGATGGATCTTCATCTAGGTTACAACCACTGTAGGGTTCTGTCCAGGTCCTCTTCTCTTTATAAATTTATTTCACTTGGTGATCTTAAACAGCTCCCACTGATTCCACTGAGTTAACATCTTTATGCTGATGATTCGCAAATTTACTTATCAAGATTATCTAGTAACCTCCAAACTCTAATTTCCCAACTGCTTATCAGATACTAGATGTCTTGTATACATCATATACTCATCACATCCCAAACTGAACTCTTTGTATTTCCCTGCTAATTTTTTTTGTCTTCCTTATTCCTTATCACTGTTGAGAGTAACATCATCCTCTCAGTAATCCAGGCTCAAAAACCTACTTCTCATTTGCATCTCCTTACCTCGCTCAGCCTTCCTACCCAATCCCTAGCCACTATGTGTAGATTTTACATTCACAACATCTCTCTCATATACCCCTTTGTCTCCTCTTACGTTACTGCTCCCCTGCTTATGGAAGCCTTTATTGCCCATAATGCCTAGAATATTGTTATGTGCTGTTGGTTGATTTCCCTGCTTCAAGTCTCTCCACGGCCAAAGTGATATTTCTAAAGCTCAGGTCCTAGCATGTCACCCCCATATTCAATAAATGTTAATGATGCCCTACTATCATCAGAATCAAATATAATCCCTCCATTTATTAAATTACATTATTTTAGTATTTTATTTAGTATTAAATACTAAATATTATTAATAATTAAATACTATTATTAATAATGACAATTAAATATTAATAACTACCTTTATAACCTGGCACCCTTCTACCTCTTTCAGTAGTCTCACTCTTTACTACCCCTGTGTATTCTGATCCAGTCACACTGGCCTCCTTCCAGTGCCTCAGACATGACACTTCATCTCTAAATTCCAGACATTTTCACTGACTCTTCTCCATGCCTGAAATTCTCTTCCTCCTCATCTCTACCTCATTGATATCCTAGTTTCCTTCAATTCTCAACTAAAATCCAGCTTTCCACAAGAAGACTTTCCTGATTCCCCTACATACTAGCAGCTACTCTGTTGTTTACTTCCCATTTATCCTGTGTGTACAGATTGTTTGTACATATTTGTTTTCATTTCTCCTCCTTTAGATTCCAAGTTCCTTGGGAATAGGGACTGTCTTTTGCCTTTCTTTGTGTCCCCAATGCCTGGGATATAGTAGACACTTAAAACATGTTTGTTAGGTGACTGGTTCCTAAGTTTCTGTAATTTGAAATATCTTCACTATGCAAATGACTCACAGATCTATATTTGCACAACCAGTTTCTCCCCTGAGCCCTAGTTCTCATCATCAATTGCCTATTGGGCATTTCAAACTGAATGTCCCAAATATGTATTAAACTCAACATGCCCCAAACAGAACTCATTACTATTCTAACACTCACCCCTCTTCCAGACTTCCCTATTTTTCTCAAAGGCACTTCCATTCTTCGAGTCTCTCAAGTTTGTAATTTTAGCATTATCCTCAATTCTTCACTCTCTTCCACCTCACATGCTAATCTGTTGCCAAATCTTGACATTTCTACCTCCATAGACTTTCTCTCATTCGATCCTTTCACATAGCCACCACTTGAATTCAGAATCTTATCCCCTTCACTCACATTATTGCAGGCAGTTTCCTAATTGGTTATTCTGACTTGTCTCTCCTCACTTCAATCTATTTTTGTATGCTGCTACCAAAGTTATCTTCCTTCACACAGATCTGATGATTTTAATAAACTTATTCCTCAATAAACTCCAATAATGCCCTGTTGCCTTTAGGATAAAACGTCGTCTCTTCTGTTTAGTTTTTAGATCCTTCATTAGTTGATCCTCATCTATTTTTTCAGCCTTATTGCATAAAACTCTCCCTACAACACTCTGTGATCCAGGCAAACTGGTCTTTCTGTTCCTCGGGCATAGCACAGCACCTCCCATCTCTCTGCACTGTTCCTTTGCATTGGTCATCACCTATGCCTGCAATGGCATCTCTCCTCACTTCCACATGAAATAACCCCTGTCTTCCTTCAAGATAGAGTTCACATACCACCTTATATACATGAAGCCTTTCCTAACCCCAACTCCTATTCCTTCCCTTTTGATCTTGTATTTTACTACTTAGTATTTATTTGTGTTTATCTTCTTCATATATAAATACACAATATATACACATATAGAATATATACTGCACACAAACATATATACATATCTTTACTTATGTATATACACATATACATATGTATTTTATATGGACTATATCTACATACATACACACTATATACACATATGTATATACACATATATACACAAATGCATCTGTGTGTGTGTCTGTGTGCATAGAAGGGATAGTCTCTAAGTTTCATTCTAGATGTGGATCTATTATCTATATCTTAATTCTATGATTTTAGGATCTTATGATGATGATTTAAAAACAACATATATATTTATACACACATGCATACATGTGTGTACATACATAGGTACATGTATGTATGCCTACATACGTATATACATGCACATATATTCATGTGTATATATGTGGGGTATACATTTGCATGCACATATACACATGTATGCACACATATATGCATATGCATAGCTACACACCTGCATATATGTATATGTGTGCATATATGTATATCCCTGTGATAGGAAGTGAAACCAAAGACCCCCATTGTTTAATGTGGAATAATACATGCATATGGGTTAAATATTTAAAGAAAAGTTAGTTTATTCATTGGCTTTAGACAACTGCCACATTTCGCTCTGATTCACCCTGAGATTAGTATTAGGTAATGTTATTGTTGAGTTACTCTCACGAATTACTTGGACACATGTGGATAGTTACCATTCTTTGGTTGCTGTAATGGTAGAGTTGGTCATTAATTTCCAAATAATATAAGGGATTAGGGTAATTATATGGCATGGACTCTTGGAGAATTAAGCAGTCTTTTAAAAATCTATTCTCCAGTTGCCAAAACATCTTCATATTAAAAACATCCTCTCTGATAAATGTGGACAGAATTAACAAAATGTATTACTGAAATCTGAATCCCTGGACTCTAAAAAAATATGAGAATACTGAATTTATTTGTCTATTAATTCTCTCACAAAGATTCAACTCCACCTATTGGGCAGTTAGAATAAATTACCTGAGTTTTACTAAGATAACTAAAGGTTTTAATATTAAACTCATTTTTTTTAAGAAAGTTTATTCATTGTAGGGAAGTTGGTCAGCCTCTATGATGTTAGTATCAGTCAAATCTACTTCAGCTAACACTTTCTAGTAGGCCAATTGTCCGTACTCTTTTTTTTTTTTTTGTGAGACAATTGGGGTTAAGTGACTTGCCTAGGGTCACACACAGCTAGTAAGTGTCAAAGTGTCTGAGGTCGGATTTGAACTCAGGTCCTCCTGAATCCAGAGCCGGTGCTCTATCCACTGAGCCACCTAGCTGCCCCCTTAATATTAAACTGATAAATAATTTTGCTGATGATATTTATTAAGTGATAGTAATGTTTATAATTTTAAAAAATTATATTCATTGGAGGGAATAAAGCCTCTTAGTATTTGCAAAAGACAAACTTCCTGATTATAATCTACCTTTTTATATAATTTTCCAAATTAAGAAATTTACAGCTGATAAGTTTATTTCTGTTCCTTTCTCATTTATAGCGCAGCAGCAGCTTTGGGAATTTTGACCGTTTTCGGAACAATTCCATATCCAAACCAGAACATTCAAATGAAGTAAGTATGATTCATTATTTCAGGTAATTCATGATCTTCTTAATATGTACCATAAGCACAAATTACAACTCCTTTGCAGTCTCATTATATGCTTTAAAAATATTTTTTTTTTTGCTCATGCCATTTTGTAAACCCTCCTTAAAAGATCTACCAAGCATAATAAGAATTCTTTGGTTCTATGAACATTTTGTGGAAACCATTGCAGCAATCAGGCTGTTATTATCTTTTCATTCCAATTCATAAACAGCTCAGTTACTTTTCCAATCATGCATGTTTCTGCCTGGTGAATATGCTTGCCACAAAATAACTTCTTTAATTTATTGTGATTGTTATACAAACACATAATCAAAAATTTAAAAGCCTAAGATATAACCTGGCAGCTTTTGCAAAATACAATAATTTTAATTACCTAAATATATATTGATTGTCTATGCATAGTGCAAGGCACTTTGCCAGATAATGGGATATAAATACTGCAAAATTATACTAGGAATTTTTGGATCTGAGGCAAAGAACACAAATTATACCCAGAGCAAGCAACATAAAAAGTTCACTCAGATAGAGGAGTAGAGGGGAGGAGTAGAGAAGGGATAGACACTGCCCCTTGGTGAGAAAGAGACATACCAGAACACTAGTTCCTCTTGGTGAAAGCAATGGGAAAGCACTCTTGGCTTGGCCAAACCAGGAGAAAAATGCTGGCTCCTAACTTCCTATTCCAAATAATCATTCTTTATAACTGCATAGTAAGTTCAATGGTTTCTTCTCACTTAGAAGGGTATCCCTGTAACAGAGAGACAGATCCTTTGGGTCAAGAAGCTGAAAGAATCCTTGAAGCAAACTCTCATAAAGCCCTCAAAAATCATGAGAAAATATGACTATTAAAATTGGAAAGAACTTTGAAGACCATCTTGTCCAAACTCCTTTCTTTATATAGAGATGCAGAGTTACTTTTAGAGCAGAGACTAGAACTCAAGGCTCCTGATTCTTAATTCTGGATCTCTTTTAGCCAGTTTGTCTGAAATCTGATCATCTGAGATATGGCCTAGCCTCATTTGTCTTTCAAATGAAGACCTCTCTGAACACTGATATGATGAATCAAGTGAAGTGAATGAATAGTAAGGGGAACCTCTTAGTCCTTGGTACACTCTGACCCCAAATTCACCCTTCCTGAGGAGGATAATCCAACTATGCCTGCCCCAGGCTTGGGTGGGGTGCAACATGTGTGGGAGATGGTAGATACATCCATTCTCTTTCAAACACAGGCACACACACACATACAATCTGCTCACTGAAACATCTCCTCTTCCCTAGACCATGCTGGAGCTCAGGTACTAGACTCTGCTTTCTCCCACTCTTGACCCAAACTTGACTCAGAGGATGAGAGAGCTACAATAGAGAAACTCTCTTCACAATTCTCTAAGTGATCCTACACAACGCTCTAGTCCTCTAACAATTCTGCTATGCTATCATGATCTACTATCGCCTTTTTCCTTTAGAGGGATACAGTTGCCATCCATGTCTTAATTTCCCAATCTAAAATAAAGCCCCATCATCCCACCCAATTTCCAGCTCTAAGACATCGTCTCTGCCCTCAAAGGAATTCATGATACATTTGTGGACACAGGACATGGATGTAAAAAGATAACTTACAAGTTGGTATATAAGTGCCAAATAAAAGGTACAAACAATAAAGGCCACAAATTCAAAAGAGGCAGGACTATTGATAAAAACATAATTAATGAGTAAGGAGAGCTTTACTAGTACTAAAATTGAGTGTAGCCAGTCTGAAGTTTGACAAGTCCAGAATTTTATATAAAACCTAGACTTTTGATATAACATACCCAGAAAATGCCTTTGAAGATTAAGCTAGTGAAAATTAGAAGTAGGAATACTTTAATGTTTTAATATAGCTGCTTTCTGATATTTTATTAGCTATCAAATAATTTTCTAATGAGGAAATATAAAATTGAAGAATAAAAAATTGAATTCTCAAGTATGAAATTGTCTAAGAGGCATAGTTGAACCTGGAGTCATGAAGACCTGAATCCAAATCTGGCTTCTGACATTTACTAGATTTGTGACCCTGGGCAAGTCACTTAGCCCTTCTCTGTCTCAGTTTCTTTATCTATAAAAATGGTTTAATAAGAGCACTTACTCTGAAGGGTTGTCACGAGTATAAAATGAGATAATTTTTTTTAAATTGTAAACCTTAAAACTCTACATAAATGCTAAATATTATTGTTATTATTATTCACCCAGGACTTTCTGAAGAGTCTATGAATATTTTCCATTAGAATAACTTCAGAGTATAATCAAGAATATAAAAAAAGTAAGAGATATTAGTTTACCTTGTTAGATTTTATTGACTCCTCTATAACATTCAGCACAGCCAGTTTACGGTAAATCATAAGGAAAACCATAGTATCTCTCAATAATTCTGTTAATTATCATTTTGTAATTTCCTCTTGTCATTCTCTAAATGTCTCTGTAAAGAGAAGATCCCTGTTACTGCAGCTATTCAAATAAGGAGAAGTAGCCATCTGTCAGGGTAAAATTAATTCTTTTTAAAATTTTTTTTAAGTGAGGCAATTGGGGTTAAGTGACTTGCCCAGGGTCACACAGCTAGTAAGTGTCAAGGGTCTGAGCCCAAATTTGAACTCAGGTCCTCTTGAATCCAGGACTGGTGCTTTATCCACTGTGCCACCTAGCTGCCCCAGTAAAATTAATTCTTAAATTGGGAGGGATGCTAAACTCCAATCTCTAACATCCCTTCCACCTCCAAGATTCATTTCCATGGAACTACATCTGACGTTACACATTTGTTGAGTTACCCTCTGCTAGTGCCATGGAGCAATGGCAATGATTTGTGAGAGTATTTTTTTAGCAGAATTTCACTTTTTAATCAATGAATGCCAAGACTATCTTGAGCTATGTGAGAAGGAGCCATTTATCTTTAATATCCTTTCATAATGAACATCAGTTTTCCAGTCTCACTCTAGGAATATCTCCCATTCCTCACATACATACACATGTGTAAACTCCCTGGAATTTAATTTATCTATCTAAAAAGCATGAAAGTTTGCAATGACCAGTCCAAGAATTAATTAACTTCAATCTATGAATATAAGGTCATTTCAAGTGACACTCAAACCATTGAGTTAATATTTAAAGCTCTAATTTTTGAGATTGTTGTCCAGTAAACTATGGTTGGGCTACTTAAAAATATATTCCTATTGCTTGAAATTTTGTAGACTGTAAAAATATATATACAAATATGCATAATGCTAAATTTCTAGGTATTCCTTTAAGATCAAGGTTCGTTGCCTTATAATTTTTGTATTTACCAATAATTCTGTTTAGAAATGTGAAGAGGAAAGGATAAATGGAGGTAAAGAGCAAGAATCAACTAAAACTCCAAATAATGGTGGAAGTCTAGGCAAAAAAATGAGGGCTATTTCCTGGACCATGAAGAAAAAAATTGGCAAGAAGTACATCAAAGCCCTTTCTGAGGACAAGGTAAGCACAGAGCCTGTGAAACAACAGTTTGACTATTGAAATTTTCAATGGACTTTTTTTAATATCAGTTGATAATAAAATACTAATAATAGCATGTACAGTACTTTGTGCTTCATAAAGTACCTTCACCTCCAATTTCTCATTATGGTCTCCAGGAGACTGGAGAACTACTATTACCCTTATCAGGGTAATTAAGGCAGAGGAAATCTAAGTGGCTTGCCTAAAAGCTCACAGTAAAGGAGTGAGTAAAACAGGTGTTTCTTGATTACTAGTGAAAGTGTTCATCCCAGTTAGAAAGCTGTTCAACCTAGATTATAAATTCACTTAATAATAATAACCCATAATTCTGTAATGCACCCAGCTTTACAAAGAACTTTGTTAATAATAGCTTTGTAGTATAAGTATTATTAGTCCATTTTGTAAATTTTAAAAACTGAGACTCAAGGAGGTGATATATCTTGCCTTTGGCTATACTGCTAGCAAGTTTCAGAGAAAGATTTTAAATCCCAGTGTTCTGATTCCAAATTCAGTGCTCAGATTTTATTCTTTGTTCTTCTACTTGTCTAGAAGAATGGTTGTTCCTGCCTTTATGAGATAGATTGATTGCCTTGCCTATCATGCCAACACAAACTCTCTGGGCCTAGCATGGACAAGTGTAGCTACGCAAAGAAGATGGGGCAATAGAGAAACTTGCACACTTTTAACGTTATTACAGGGTTTCCAAAAAGCTTTGGTGCAGCTTAAGCTTTAATAGCTTGATAACTTTAAGCTTTAATAGTTTAAAACTGTACCAAGGCTTTTGGGATACACTGTAGTCTCTGTGATACATGTGCCAAGCTCCCTGAGCATAATTTTTTTATGTCCATTAAGAGCTGAGAGCTATTTTGCCGACCTGGTACTTAACAGTGTCTTTCAATCAGAAGACTATATAGCTGTAATCAACCCATATAAAAGTAGAATGGGTAAAGGCACTAAGCCATTGTTCAAAGAATATGTTCAAATTGTCTATATAAAATATACATGTGTGTATTCTATAAGATGAAACTATATCTGGATAGATGTCACAAATTTAACATATATTATGCAAGTTGCATAAGACTGGAAAGTACTTGAGATAATTTCAAGAAAAAGGAAACATATTTTGAAATAACTCACCTCGCTTAATTTCAATTATGCAAGATTTGATTTTCCCTGAAGTAGATCAGAGATTCTAAGGAGCAAGTCTGGGATAAAATTTTTAAAGAGTTTTAGATAAACAGTATTTCTTAATTGAAAATAACTCTGAGATGAAATAATTAGGAAAAGATTGAACTTTTTTTTTAATTCCCAAATAATAGATTGTGTTAGCAAATAGATGAAATAGCAAAAATGAAGTAGCATAAGCAGCTCAATCAAATGTGGTTTCATCAAAGATATCCCTGTTGATTCATTTTACCTTTCTAATTAAATGCATTTGACAACATGTCAGTGCTAAATTGCACCTGTGCATCACCATGATTTAAGTAGAATTTTTTCCAATAGTTATATCTAAAAGCTTTTTTTTTCCCCAAATGCACTCTAAATTTTTCTTCTAGGAAAAGAAATTAATTAAACAATTAATGATGGTCATATTCTTTGCTGTTGTTATTATATTCTTAAATATATTAATACTAAAATATTACTTATTTCATGCATGGTGTGTGTACGTGTGTGTGTGTGTGTGTGTGTGTGTGAGAGAGAGAGAGAGAGAGAGAGAGAGAGAGAGAGAGAGAAGAGAGAAAGTATGTGTATCCCATAGAAATGCTTTTCTCTCCATTAACACTGTGATATTTGAAAACAAAGGATGAAGAAGATGAAGAGGATGCCCACTCCTATAGAAACAGTGATCCAGGATTTGCAGCCTACACTGAGAAATTTCCTCTCAAATCCAGCGACTCCATGGACAGTATCTACAGTGGTCAAAGTTCATCCAGTAAGTTTAAAAGAAAAAATAAGAATTACTGAACATGATAACCTTGAGAGGTTAATTTTAATGGCCTTACTTATGTGGGAGTAATTTTATTTATCTAATTAGCTGTGAAAATAACAGATATTTGGTAATAAAAACAGATATTTCGTAATTAAAAAAATTAAAATAGCAAAAAATTAAAATGTGTTGACTCTATATTGTCTCTGCTGTTAAAAATTACACCTGATAGATTATCAAGAATTTGTGTTGTTTCAAAAACTTATAATGTTATGATGAGAACCAATTTGTCTTGAATGTTAATGTTCAAAAAAAGTTTTGCTGCATAAGTAAGTTTTAATCTCTACATCCAAAATAAAGTAGAAAATGGAAGCAATTATCTTGAACTGTGGCTTTCTCTTCATTATTCACCCATAGCACTCCAACTCTGCACTTTTTAATTGTCTGTCCCCCTACCTGAAATGCATTCCCTCCTCCCCTCTTCCTCATAGTATCCCTCTCTTCCTTTAAAGATTCAACTCAGGCATATCCCCATGTTCTGTCCTTTCTACTTTCACAATATCTCTCATAAATGTCCCTTTCTTTTCACTTACACACTTGTCACCCTAGGACAGACCTTCATCACCTCGTATCTCCACTATTGCCTTCTTGTTAGCCTCCCTTCTTCAAGACTCTCTACTCCAGGTTATTTGCACTCAATTGCCAAAGTGATTTTCCCTAAAGTACAGTTTTGGTTTGACTATGTCACCCAAATACTCAATAAACTATAGCATCAAATATAAAACTCTCTCTGTGGCTTTTAAAGTCTTTCATAACCTGGCCCTCACTTTTCCAATCTTGATATGCTTTGCTCCTCTCTAAGATCCAGTAATATTGACCTTGCTAGTCTTTGAACAGGATACTCTGTCTAAAAACTCCTTGCCTTTTCATTGGATGTCTCCTTACCTAGAATCCATGCTCTCCTCATATCTGCATCCTAGCTTCCCAGACTTTATTAAGACTCAGTTTAAATCCCATCTTCTGGAGATCCCATCTTCTGGACAAAGTTTTTCCTCTTCCTCCCACTTATACATTTACACTAAACAACCCTGTACATAGCTATTCATGTGTTATTCTAACCATTAATAATATCTTTTTTTCAGCACAGGGATAATAAATGCCTTTATTTGTATTCTCAGTGCTTAGCACAGTACCTGGTATGTAGAAAATGCTTAACAAATATTGGTTGACTTTATATGTAAAGCTGTTTTTCATCTCCCTGCCCCCCAAAATTCTGCTGACTTTCATCCCTAACTGCCTTGTATTTAACTACTTTGTATTTATTCCCTTTATATTAATCCAATATAGACTGATATATAAATATGGACAAAACTGCAGGAGGTTGTAACAGGAGACATAACTTACTTAAAGGATTTTAAGTCTTTGCATGAAACTTGAAGTGATTGGATGTTGTAGATCAGTTGGGGATAAACTGATTGACTATTGTGACTTAAAATCATCCTTTTGTGTTCAGCCTATAAAAGGAACTCTTGATCTTAGGTTGAGTCTTTGTTGGAAGAAAAAAAAAATAAGCACAAGTTAAAGACTAGAGAGTGATTTTTTTGTCCCTAGATGACTGTGTCAATACAGAGAGAACAACATCCACAGTTGATTTATTGCAGCCCAAACCAATAAAATAATTGTAAAGTAATCCCCATTACATAAAATGGATAAAAGTCCCAAACAAAGGCTGATCACCCTGTAAACTCACCAAACTGATCAAGGGAATCCCAGAACAATAATCCTTCACACATAAGTGAGTAAATCTTTGGGTTAGTTGTTGCAAGAAAAAAAAAAGGTAAGGGATGAGTGGAAGAAATATAAATTGTTAACAGTTGATCTGCCAATCAGTAGTTAGCAGATAGGTTTATTGGTCAGGGAAAACTGTCATGAGAAGTTTGTGGGTGATTTTTTGGTATGATCCTTTTTACCAAGATGATGGTTAAGAATATTTATAGCACTACATATGAAGTATCATCTCTGATTTTATCAGGTGGAATCACAAGCTGTTCAGATGGAACAAGTAATAGAGATAGCTTTCGATTGGATGATGAAGTCCCATATACAGGGCCATTCTGTGGCCGAGCCAGAGTACATACAGATTTCACACCAAGTCCTTATGACACTGACTCACTCAAAATTAAGGTAAGTGAAATGTTAGCATCTTCCTGTTGCAGAACGTTATAATAATATAATAATAATGTTTATGTCTACCCAATTTAGTTTGACACAGTAATGCCAGGTTCTTTGGATGCAGCAGAACTGACTGGTCAGAGTAAAAACCTAAGTAAAATGTACTATGGGGATTAGTCTTTCCAAGCCCAAGAAGGGGTTTTCCAGATATTTTGGAGAGCTCTTATTATTAACAATCCTCTAGTATTATTTATTGATAACATTTGTAAGTGATACATGATGTAAGGGGTCTTCAGGAAGATGGGAATTGACTGACTTTCTGGTCATTGAAGGGCCCTTCTAACTGCTTGGGAATATCTAGTTCCTACTGCTTTTTTGGGGGAGGGGGGAGCAATGAGGATTAAGTGACTTGTTCAGGGTCACACATGTCAAATGTCTGAGGCTAGATTTGAACTCAAGTCCTCCTGAATACAGGGCCAGTGCTTTATCCACTGCACCACCTAGCTGCTCCTCCTACAGCTAATTCTAAACTTTTAAAGAGGTTAAAGGAGAAAAAAAGTAAGGAAATACGTAGCACAGTACCTTGCACATGATAGCTTCAATATTTGATCAATTCCTTCATTAGTTGATGAAGATGAAGATTTCAAACAGAAATTGAAACTGAAAACAGCCCTGGAAGGATAAGGAGCAAGAAAGAATAACAGGGAAACTGGGGAAAATGTCACTAAGCAAAACTAGACTTGCCTTAGCTCCTCCTGCTGGTTTTCAGTTGACTGCTATGAGGGAGACAAGAGGTCCTGCCTCAGAAATGCCTTTTGTTTTGCATTAATTATTCTGGTGTTCCTTCTGATAGTTTTAGACTAAATATTTATCACACAGGTCAGTAGCATACTTCTTCCTCTTGCCATTATGTATTTCCTCAATTCATTTTTGCCTCATCCTATTTAAGTATAAGCCTGTAACAGATCAAATTGTTAAAGAATCCTTATGGATTCTAATAGAGATGGTCCTCCCTATCCATGGACACAGCCCTTAGTAATACATAGACAAATCACCCTTGTTACCTGGGGCATATTGAGTGAGTTGGGGTTTAGAGAGGGAAGTGAGTTGAATAGAGACATCAGATACTCTGAAGACAGTTACACTGTCACTGATATCAAGTGGGAGGCAACAATGTGTACAGTCAGTTCTGCTATAACAAGATGTGTGCTCTTAAAAAAATCACCATGCTATGCTAAATCACACAATAAAAACCACAGGTATTATGAGAAAAAGGGGACTAGGGGCACAAAACTAAAAACTTGTATCAGTGAAACATAAAAAAAATAAAAACCTAATAAAAATGGTGGCATAGTTATATACATGTTTAATGGTTAAGAAATACATAAATACTACAACAAATAATGGTAGCATCCACAACCTTAGACTACTGTTTGGCCTGCACCCCCCCTTCCCATCACTCTAACTAGAAAAAGTCAAAGGTCACAGGCAAGAGGACAGCCTCAGTGGACCACAATTTGGGACACAGAAAAGGCAGTGGTAGAAGGGGAAGAAGTAGAAGGTAAAAGGTAGAAAGGGCTGGAATGCACGGATATAGGCCAACATTTCTCTGCCCACATCTCCTACTGTACCTGAAGACAGACAATAAATATTGCACTTTGCCCTTAAAAGTGCCTGAAGTTTGCTTGGGGAAGTGGGGGTCAGAAGAGATGTAGGTTCTCCTCAATATTTAAAGCTTTCAGGGGCAGCTAGGTGGCATAGTGGATAAAGCACTGGCCCTGGATTCAGGAGAACCTGAGTTCAAACCCGACCTCAGACACCTGACACTTACTAGCTGTGTGACCCTGGGCAAGTCATTTAACCTTCATTGTGCTGTGCCTCCCCCCCCCCCAAAAAAAATTAGTTTTCCTTTTGCATGTACTGCTTGATATTTTTGAACCAGGATGCTTAGCCATGCTGGGATGTTGAATAAATGGGTTTTTTTTAATATAGAAAATTTCACAAATGTAAAAGAATAGCAAAGCACAACCTTATAAGGTAACAATATAGTAAACTGAATCACATGGTAGATGTCTGAAGTGCACTTGTGCATTTTGTGCATTCCTACTCAGATCAATTCACCTCGGTCCAGCTCTTTACATTTTTATTGTTCCTCACAGATGAAATCATTCACAAGCAAATGCAAAATGCACAAATGGTACCCAGATATATCTAGCACATTGGAACAAATTCATGTTTGCAAAACAAGTATTTTAGCAGAACTCACTATACATAAAGCCCACCTGCCCCAAGGCCAGAAAGATCTGCATTAAAGGTCCACCTCTGACACACTGTATTAACATTTTTAAGCTCTCAGTGCTTTAGGCAATGATCTAAGATTAAGTTGCAGAAGCATCACTGACCTATACCAATAAAGGGAGTTTCATCACCCAGTACTTTCCTAGAGGAATGAAATTGTAAATCTGACTTCTACTCTTCTCCTTTAAAAATGTCTCAGCTAAGGCATATAGTAAAGTCTATAGGAGCACAGTCTAAGTTAAATTTGTCTCTATTTTTACAATGCAACCTGTTCCCTTTACAAATTTTAAAAATCTATTTCGATGGAGTGTGCCACACCTATTAATCAGTTCTAACTATGTCAATTAGATTCCAAGATTAGAGCTTTAAGAGGTTTTTTCCCCTCTCTCATGTTCAGATTGGGACAGTTGGCAACATTTCATCATTTAATATTTACCACTTCAAATTGGTCTTCACGGAAGTGTTTCTAAAGCCATATGCATTAAATTAAGCATTGAGTAATATGGCTGATACTTAATACTCATCATTTTATTAATAGATTTTATTCATTCCATGCAAATATTCTATTGTCATATGGTGAATTGAAAGTATTTAGATGGTTTGAAATTTTCTTTTCCAGTTAGGAGAGATTGAACTAGGGGAACTGGAAACATTAGCAAAACAACATATTCCACTCTCACCACTGAAAACACATATTGTTAAGATCAACTTGGAGGGAAGAAGGTGAAATTTTCCTTTGAGGGGAAAGCCATTACTAGAGTGTGAGGAACCTCATATAAAACATCAGGTGTGCTGCTATTTATGCAAAGAGATAAACATTATACATCAGAAGGTTATCAGTAATAATAATAACTTACATATATAATACCTTTAAGGTTTATAAAGCACTTCCATATGTCATCTCATTTGAGCTTCACAATAGCACTGTGAGATAGTTACTAGAGGTATTATTGTTATATTAAAGATGAGAAAACTGAGAGTCAAGAGATTCAGTGAATAGTCCAAGATCACAGGAAGATGTGCTGGAATGATTTTATTTTTCTGCAATATTGCTACTGACTCACATTATAGGTTATCAATGGGCCCTAAGCCCTTCTGCATCATAGGTTTTATAGGAATCTGATTTTCAAATTAAAAAAAAAATTCAATGGTGCAGCTAGGTGGCGGAGTGGATAGAGCACCGGCCCTGGACTCAGGAGTACCTGAGTTCAAATCCATCCTCAGACCCTAGACACTTACTAGCTGTGTGACCCTAGGCACTTAACCCCAATTGCCTCACTTAAAAAAAATTCAAAAAAATTGTCTCCAGTGTTTTACTTTATAAAAGAAAAGGCACTTGATATTAGCTACCTCTTAATGTATGCACTGTACCTACATTTGCTACACACACACACACACACACACACACACATACAACCCCATATGCATATTCACATTCAAGATCTTTGTTAGTTGTTATCATAAATATTCTTATAGTAAAACTTTTTTCATAGGTCTTGTGGTGGTGGTGGGGACCCTACTATGTTTATTGAATGATATAACCTTTACTATGATCACCTCCCAGAAATTTCCCTTTAGGCTGTCTTCCTTCACTCTTGGGTTCCTTCAGATTTCATTGTTACTGCCTCAGTTTCAATTCTTTATTAAAATAAACTCTGACCCATAGCATCAGAGTTGTTTAATCTGATGTGAAGATTTCTTTACTTCTAGAAAGGAGACATTATAGACATTATTTGCAAAACACCAATGGGTATGTGGACAGGAATGCTGAATAAAAAAGTGGGCAATTTCAAATTCATTTATGTGGATATAATCTTGGAAGAGGAAGCAACACCAAAGAAGATGAAAGTGCCCCAAAAGAATAAGAGGGCCAAACCACAAACTGTGCAGGAATTCCTAGAGAGGATTCTTCTCCAGGTCAGTGAATACATTTTCATTTGATTTTCTTTGCTTGTGGATTCTGTGGGGGTTTCATATCCATGAGCAACTGCTGACTCTAAGTTAAATCAGGTGATTCAGTTTCCAATTACTTACTGTCAGTCTATAATATCTGTAATTTACAAAAAACACCCTTTTCATTTTTGGTTTCCTAGTGATTATATTGCCATGAAAATTCTATTCGTGCCAATTCAGATCCTTACTTATAGAAGCATTATAAATTCAAACTCTAAAGACTGATTCAATTTGGCAGCTATATATCTCTAACTTGAGATATCATATGCTAAAGTAAACATCTGTTTTCCATAAGTGGCCCTTGCTGTGCTATTTCGGGGATAAATACTGATAGAAGACCAAATGATTCTAGAGGAACTGCTGAACATCATAACTATACTTAGGATAAAAGGCTGAGAGAATAGATAAAGGTAAATGTACTTAAGAATAAATGTTATTTCTAGATCAGGTTAACATTTACAAAACACTCTCTCTCTATATGTATGTGTGTATATAAATGTATGTATATATATGTATATATATATATATATATACACACACACACGCCCATAACACACATATATGTATATAATATGCTTGATTTCAATTTGTCTCTGATGTATGTCTATGAGGTAGATATTTCTTTGATGGAGCTATGATCCCTATAAAATGGGTATTTTTTCCAATGGTGTAGGTCTCAACTGATACACTTCTCATCCTTTGCAACTCTTCACTATGTCTTACATTAAATTCTCCAAAGACAGTCCACCTAATATGAAGGGGACCTTCCCTAGGTCTCAACTCTATATGGAAACAATTGCTATCTCTTCTGTTATCCATTGATTTCTCTAAACTTGTTAATTCCCAAATTCTTGCTGCCTGGCACCTCCATTTAACAATATTTTATACTAAATATAGTCATCTCTGTCTTCTATATGTTAAACTTAGAAATATCAGATGTAATTAATGTTCGACAATAGCAATCACAACTTGGGGTCTGCCTTTTGCAATTTTTTACCCCAGAAATAAGTCAATCTAATTTCTTTCTTTTGTATTCATCTGTTTTCTATCTTCAACTTTTCATATATGCTAAATTTATATAATATGTTCCCTAAAAAGGCAACTATCACTGAATTGAGTAAACTTTAATATTTTGTAATTTATTGAGTAAAAAGTTATCAAAATTATAATAAATATATGAAAAATGCTGCTCTTAGAATGTTAAAGCTGGCTGAGACCTTAAAAATTATCCATTCTAATCACTTCATTTTCCAAAGGAAGAGTCTACAAGGAGGTGATTTGCTTTAGACCACACAGACAGTTAATACCATTCCCTACATTCTGACTCAGGTTTATCTCTTAGTCCTCTTTCAGTATTCTTTCTGTTATAATAAACTTGCCTATTAAAATACAAATAGAAATAAAATGAAGAGAGTAAATTTCAGACTTAGTTCTCTAAATGAAGAAAAACTCTTCAAATAGATAAACTCAAATTGATGTACAAATGTAAAAATCCTCTATGATTAATCTTCTACTGAAATTATCCCTTCAAGCTGATCAAGCATACAGTAATAAATAAAACTTTTTAATATTAGATCTCGTAAGTGTTTACTGTTTGAATGAAAATGGCAGGCATAGTTACAAACAGATTTAACAATGAAGCATAAAAACTGTAAAATATTTTTTACATAACATCTTTTCACTCTTTTTCTAATCTCTTGAATTTTGAGCTCCCTCTTTTTAAATAAACAAGTTTGTGTACCAGAACTTATTTATAATCATGATTCTTAGTCTAGATTTTCAGGTGCCATTAATGTCTCTTAAAACAAAGTTCTAATAATCTGAGAGAAATCTTAAGTTGTCTTATTTCATTCAAATCCAAGTTCAAAGTTTACACGTCATTATTAAAAGCAGCCAGCCTTACCCCAAATCTCTATGATGTTTTGCTTTATATTTATAGGATTTATATATACCATATATTTTCTATATTCTTTGCAATATATAATTATTTCTGATATCTACTTGGCATCTATCATTTCTGCTATTTCCTTACTGTCCACAAAACACTTCTCATGTCATAGAAGTGCAGGGAACAGTTATAAAATCTCATTTGGCAAAAGAAAACAATAGATCTGAGTTCTTCAGCCTAGGATTTGTATTATTGGCTATATACAATCCTTGCCCTAAAAGAGCTATATGCCAAGTGAGGCAATTGAATCTGTCAAGGGGGAGAAGTGGTGGTTCTTAGGTATTCCTTGATAAAGAATCCATTCTCACACATAGTCCAATTAGAATTAAAGTGGTCTTTTATTTGGCACTAGAAAAAGTGACCAAGTGGGAATTCAAAGACTTCACCCCTCAGGAAGGAGGGCTTTGAAACATTCTCCTCCCCCTAGAACAGAGAGAAGGAAAAATCTTTTTTAGAGGGTAGATGGGGTGACCACCTGAAAATGGAAAGTTCCTTTTGGGGGGAGGGGTGGGGAAGATTAGATGCTTGTCATAGTCCTGAGAATCGAGGGGAAATTTTTTTCAAATGATGGTCATGATTTTTGGGGTTATCTCTGTCTCCTAGCTCTGGTCAGGTAGTAGCCATGCCTAATTGACTTTCCTGCTATAGAATTGTATTTCCCCTTATTCCTTTGGTATGTCTGTCCTGATATCTAGTTGGTCAATCTAAACTTTAATAGTCCCTTGATTCCCCAATATGTCTGTTCTGTTATCTGGTCACCTTTGGTTTTGCTTGTCAAAGAAGAAATTTCTGATTTTTCCTAAGCCTCACGTCAAGTCTATCCCTTGGAATCTTATATGGGTCACAAAATGAGTTGTTTTTTATCTCAAATCTCTTATGAAAGACAATCTACAAATGGAACATTCACATTAAAAGGATGAAAGAAAAATAGACTTCTTCCTTACTGATACCTTCAGGTCTTGATTTGGCTTTGGAAAATGAAGCCACATGAGACCACAAGCAGAGCTATAACTAAGAATCCCAGGCACATAATAGGTGCTTAATAAATATTCATTAAATTGAACTGAAAAATCAATTTCATGGAAAGCCTGGTAGAGAACAGTATTATAGGCACCTAGGAAGACTTCAGAAGCAGTCATATAGCACATTCCATCTTCTTCCTCTAACTTCCACTGCTTACTCACCCTCTCCTGGAGTTAGCCTTCTCCCACTAGCCCTCTAGGGGTAGGGACTGGCAAAACACTTTGAGGTTCTGGGATGAGTTAGGGAGGAAAAACATTCCTTTGAATATCACCTTTATGGCTCTTATCCAAACCCAAGAAATCATTTTTTATACAGCCTATAATCAGATTACTCATGTTCTAGGGACATTAAGAGGTGTGACACTTTATAACTGAGGCATGTACATATGGATACAAAAGCATGCACACTTAGGTAATTTTTTTTTTGGTCTAGGAATATACTTCAACACTTTTGTTAAATGGTTATGAGACCCTAGAAGATTTAAAAGATCTAACAGAAAGTCATTTGATTGAACTGAACATTGAAAACCCAGAAGACAGGATGAGGTTGCTATCAGCAGCTGAAAATCTACTTGATGATGAAAGTAAGTTACCATCATTTTATTTAGCTGAAAAGAAGATAACCATTTCAAGGTAAAGGGGGAAGTCATTGCACGCAAAGTCATAACTATCTTCACAAAAATCTTACACATTAATCTTTCCCCTAAGATCTGAACAGGCAAAGGCATTTCATAGCAAAAATAGCTAACTACGTTTCTTTTCTGATTGTGTTTTAGTATTACTTATTCGTTATACCCTAAAACTTATTGATGGCCATTATCCTTCCATCTGGCCCAAAAATAATAATTCACTATTTTCATGTTTCATATTTAAAAAGCAATACAGAAAGTCATTATATATTTCTTTCCTTTTCATCCAGTCTTCCAGCTTACTACCTGTGTGAGTCACTTCAACTCTCTGCGTCAATTTCCTTATGTATAAAAAGAGGAATTTGAACTACATATATAATAGAATACAATGGGGAAAATGAACAATTTTATTCAATTACACCTCAGATTTCATTCTTCATATTGTCTGTGGGGGTCTGTGAATATAGTTATATTTCTGTTCCCAAAGTGTTCTCCTTATATAACACAGAAAATATCAAAAGAATGAAAGGAAATTTTGAAAACAGTTTCCTGAGCAAAAGATCTGGGGTTGCATCCAAGAACAATTTAACCAGCAAAGTTGATTATTATCCTGAATGGAAAAAAAAAAAATAGATAGTTGACAAACTAAAAGACTCAGTTATTTGTAACAAAAAGACAAGAACTCAATGGAAAATTCAATATAAAAGATCCAGAAGAAATATAAGAAAAACATTAAAGATTAATAATAAGGTATTCATTAAGGTCAAACTGTTTAATTATTATATATGTAAATTTATCAGTAGCTTTTAAACTGTCATCATTATTAAGGTAGTTTGAAAGAGAGGTTAAGGCCGAGTTGTGTATAATGGGTAAGAAAAATTGAGTAGGAAAAGGTAAAATAAAGGAATACTTACATTATAAAAAGGGTGTGAAAGGAAGAACTAATACAGAGGAAGCAGGTGGGGGTGGAGGGCTGGTAATGTTGGAACCTTACTCTTGTCTGGGTTGCAAAGGAAACAATGTATATATCTGGAAGGGGACAGAAGTCTTCTGCACATACAGAGAGGTAAGAAAACTAGGGGACAGAGTAGAGGAGGGACTTTTAGAGGGGTCTGTAGATTGAGATTTGGGAGGGTGGGGGAAGAACATGGAGAAGAGACTTTTAGAGAGGTGTGTGGATTGGTATTGGAAGGGTGGGGGAGAGGGCAGGGAGGACATTTGGTTGGATGACAAGTTGGAGGGTGGGGGAGAAGATAAGGTAATTGGGATAGGGTAAAAAGAGAAGCTGAGAAAGAAAATGATGAGTAAAAATAAGATGGAGGGAGACTCAGATAGCAATTATAAGTTTGAATGTAAATGGGATGTTTATAGCAGCTCTCTGTGGTTGGGCAAACAACTGGAAATTGCAGGGATCCCCATTAATTGGGGAATGCCTGTGCAAGTTGTATTGTATGGTTGTGATGGATGTTCTATAAGAATTGATGAGCTCAATGATTTTAGAAAGGCATGGAAAGACACGCAAAATGGGGAACTGCAAAGTGAGAGTATTCAAAAGAACATTGTATACACTAACAGAACAACTTTGAGTAGCTAAGTCATTATGAATATCATAAATACCCCAGGTAAAAATAAAGGACATATGAAGAAAGATGCTATCTATTTCCAGAGAAAACTGATAAATAAAAGTATGTATAGAATAATTGTACACATACACATATATCTATTTGTGTTTAATGATAGCCATTTGGATGGGGTGGGGGTATAGGAAAAAAAGAAATTTACATGATAACTTTATTATATACTTAAAAGGAAAAGCAAATTGTACATGATAGATCTTTAGTTTCATGTGAAGTTATTTTTTTATTATACTGTTTATTCCATAAATTTAAAATAAATTAAAATAATACAGTTTATGAAAAAAGAAAACAGTTTCCTGCTACTTTGGGAAATTTTTCAAATGTTGATCTGTCATTTCACACCTAAAGGATCTATGCAACAAAATTGAAATTTTGCTATAACTTGATTGATACTGGTGTATAAATAAGTATAAATGGGTCTTCCCTTTTAACTTGCCCAACACTGTTTCACAAATATGGCCTATGCTTAGACTACTTCCATGCTTTTGTTCATTTTCCCCTGGACTTTATTTCTTTCCTTCTTAACCTGCTAAATTTTCATCTATCCTTTAAAGTCAAACTAGAAAGCCACCTTCTCCACAAAACCTTCCATTATAATCCTACTAGTTGGTAATGAACTTCTACCTTAAACCTTACATAATGCTTTATGTTGAATTTATGTAACACATCCCATGTAATAGTTCATTTTATAACTTTCTATGCTGGTGTCTTCATTTTCCTAAATTCTTCAGTGGCAGGGACTATTTTCTAAACTTTTTATCTCCCTCAGCATCTGAGTGTTTTTCACACAGTAATAGTTTAATAAATATATGTTAAATTGGATTAATTGCTATAACAGTTAAATGTACTACTATAGCATGGACCTCTTGAAGCTCTGTAATGATAACTCTCCTGTGCAAAGCAATATATTCTATATAATCATTTTTCTTCCTACTACTTCCTTCATTTTACACCTGGTTTCTATTTTGACTTTTTAATAAGGATTCTGTTTCTTAAAAACAACAAAAATATATCTCCTTCCAAAATATATTGGCTTTCTATGTTTGAAAATAGGAAATTCCAACTTAGTTGATTTCATAAAGCCCTATGTAATTGCTCTTAAAAGGCAGTAAAGACAAACTTTACACTTATTATTAAATATATGCCACACACATGAATCTGTATATGAATATACAAATACACATACAGCCAAACTTGAGGAGAAAAAAATGCAAAAAATCTAATGTAATTACTGTTTGTTGTTAACATGAGCCAAAGGGGACAGCTAGGTGATGCAGTCAATAAAGCATTGGCCCTGGGATTCAGGAGGACCTGAGTTCAAATCCAGCCTCAGACACTTGACACTAACTAGCTGTGTGACCCTGGGCAAGTCACTTAACCTTCATTGCCCCACCAAAAAAGAAAAAGAAAAGAAAAATATATGAGCCAAAGAACTAATATTTCTTTGATACTTAGTCTAATCAGTTAATATGAAGTTATTAGAAAATACATGTCAAAAAGATGTATGTTATATATTAGGCCATTCTGACTAAATACCATTTGTCATTAAAAAAAATGTGCTTTGCTTAAGAAATAAAGGCTTTCATTTGCTGATAAGATGGTGAGTTCTGATCATTTTGCTCTGTGCAAAAGTAACTTATTTTATCTGTTACTTACTCTATGTATATCTTCTACTACCAAATATACTCATCAGAGCTGCCTCAAGGAGGGACTAACACACACACCCAACTGGATGGAGTAATCTATTTAATCTGGGCAGCAAATGAGCCTAACACTCATCAGAATTGGCTCAAAGACCTCAATCTCATTAGAATTGGCTCGAGGAGGGAATAATGTACACACTCAATTGGGTGGAGTAATCTCTCTAACCCTGCAGGAAAATAGGAGGGGAAGGGGATAAAGAGAGAGGGGCAAAAGAAGGAATGGCAGAGTGGGGGAGGGGACGGACAGAAGCAAATCCCTTTTGAAGAGTGATAGGATGAAAGAAGATGGATAATAGAATAAATATCTTGGGGAAGGGAGTAGGATGGAAGGGAAACAGTTAATAATAGTAATCATGAAAAAGAGAAAAGGGGGGGAAATTGTACAAAAAATATTTATAGCAACTCTTGGTGGAGGCTAAGAATTGAGAATCAAGGGAATGTCCACCAATTGAGGAATGATGGAAAAAGCTGTGCTATATGATTGTAGCAGAATGGTCTTGTGCTTCAGGAAAAGACAAACAGGATGATCCCTGAAAAACCTGGAAAGACTAATGAACATTGATGTATAGTGAAGTGAGCAGAGCTGAAAGGACATTGTGCATAGTGACAGCAGTATTGTTCAGTGCACAATTGTGAATGACTTAACTACTCTTAGCAATGCAATGATCCAAGACAATCCCAAGGAACTAATGAGGAAGCTTACTATGCACCCCCATAGAAAGAACTGATAAAAAGAACACTTGTGGACTGTACATATATAGCCTGGTTGCAATATTGTGGAGGGGGGAGGAAAGGGAGGGAGGGAGGGAGGGAGGGAGAAAAATTTGGAACTCTAAATCTTATGAAAATGAATGTTGAAAACTACCCTTACATGTAACTGGAAAAAATAAAATAAATGTTTGTTCCTAAATTTAAAAAAAAAAGGTCAAGAAAACTCAAGCCAAATACAATGGACAATGTTGTTTATAAATGGTTAAAATAAAGTATCCAATCTTCAAAAAAATTTAAAAAATTTAAACATTTAAACATTTTTTTAAAAAGATTAAATATACACCTTCAGTGTGACTTTAGTGATAAGGGCCTTGAATATATGGCTGTATAATACTGAGGAGCCATTTTTAAAGCTAAAATCAAAAGTTTAAAAAAAGAATTTGGGGAAGCATGGCCCAAGATTTTGTTCATCTATTTTATCCGACATTTGAGTAATATTACTATTTAGTGAACAACCTTCTTTTATTGTTGGTTGGTCTTAAGAACATCTTTAGTTCATTTCAAATAAACTTGAATAGACTTTTTTGAGCCTTGATGATAATAGTTAAAGCTTTAGGAAAAGACAGAAAAATATTTCCTTAGTCATTGATGCAGCTAAGATGACCAGTAAGGAGGATGGGGTGTTGTGGTAGGAGATTATGAGGAGTGTGTGTGTGTGTGTGTGTGTGTGTGTGTATGTACAGTAGGATAAAGAAAAATTTGAGACTCAAAATAATTCATTTTTATCCCCCTACCTATCCTTACCAAAATAATTAACACTCTCCCTCACTTTGACCTTGAGGATGTAAACAAGATGAACACTTTGAGAGTTGGGGTGTTCATTGCTTGACAGATAGTACAGATGATTATATATTAATTGATAAGATCATTTAGCATAGTGTTAGAACTGATTGCAGAGTTTAGCTGGAAGAGAAGACCTCTGGCAACTTCCCTGGAGAAAGGACTAACAATGTGAAATCCATAATTTTTGCATTTGTATTGAATGAATATTAACAAACTTTATCCGTTGGCCATGTCATCAAGGAGGGTAGGCAAGCTTAAGAGAGAATTTGCTTATTGAATGATGCTCAAAGTTCATTGTAGAATAGACAGTGTCTGGTTTGTTTTATACTGTTCACTGATCTTAGTGTTTCATTTAAACTGGTGGATCATTTACTTGATTTACTAGGACTAAATGCATTTCATAAATATTCTTGTTATGTTAAAATTAGGGCTGTTTTCAGGCAGTGTAGTCTAGCAGAATAAGAGCTTTACTTGGAGTCAGGAGACTTAGGTTTAAGTTCTAATTTTGCCATTTACTGGTTATCTGACCACAGATAAACCAATCACTTAATCAGCATTAAAGCATTAGGTCACTCTGTGGATGGCTTGCCAGGCTCCGAGTGAGAAAGACTTATCTTCATGAGTTCAAATCTGTCGTCAGACATTTACTAGCTGTTTGACCCTAAGTAAGTCACTTAACCCTGTTTGCCTCAGTTTCCTTATCTGTAAAATGAGCTGTAGAAGGACATGGCAAATCACTCCAGTATTGTTGCCAAGAAAACCCCAAATGGGATCATGAAAAGTCAGACATGACTGAACAGCAACATTTTCCAGTCATAATGCTGAGCATTAGGGATACAAAGAAAATGCCAGAAGAGACCTTGACTCTCAGGAGCTTCCTTTCTAATGGGGAAGGCCACATGTGCATTAATAGGCATATGCAAGATAAATACAAGTTGTGTAACCCAGGCTTCTCTGGGCATGCCCAGTTCTCCTTACACGGAGCCTGCTGTGTCCTCTACAACGTGGTTAGGGTAAACTTCCCTGATTGGTTGAGCCATTTGCTCTCTTTCTGGGCACTCTCTCTCATCAGTTCAGTTGATGGCATTCAGTCTTTGGGATCTAGGATCACCATCATCTGTTTACAGCCAATAAGAGTGACTGAGCCTAATGGAGAGGGAATGGCTCCAATTCTCTAGTTTTAGAAATGCAGGAAGGCAATTAAAGGGAGGCTACCTCCCCTTCCCCACACAGAGTGTGGTAGGGAATGCAGTGTGATCAAAAGGCCCCTCAATGGTGTGTCCAGATTAGGAGAACTGGGCATGCCCAGAGAAGCCCACATGACACAGGATACAAAGTTACCTTAGAGGGATAGGCACCAACTTTTGGATAACCAAGAAGGGCCTCCTACAGAAAGGGTATTTGAGTTAAGTCAAGACTCTAAACTAGGGATTCTAAGAAGCAGAGATGAGGGGAGAAGGGGTGGATTCTAAAAATGGAAGACAGCTAACACAAAGTCACAAGGACCAGAGATGGAATGTGAGGAAAAGCCAGTGGGCCAATATGGCTGAACTAGAGTGTAGGGAGCAGAGTAATATGAAAGAAGACTGGAAAGATTGTGAAGATCTTTTAAAAACAAATTTTATTTGATCCTCAAGGTGACAGAACCACTGGAATAAGGGTATGGCATGGTTAGACCTTGAATTTAGAAAAAAATCACTTTGGCAAACTGTTAGGAAGATGAATAGGGAAAGGAAGGGACTCAAGGCAGGGCAACTTTACCTCTCTGACCATACCCTCTGGTGACCCAGCCTGCCATTGTTAATAAGGTTTGGGGAAGTATGTGTACATATATCCATGCATACGTGCATATGTACACATGTATGTGGGTATATGCATACCCCCAGAACCCTACTAATACTGGCAGGCTGAGTTAAAATAGGATATTTATGATTTTCCACTCAGGATTCTATGGGTAAACTCTGAAGGCTTGGAAGGAGTGGGGTTGTTTTTATTATAATCTCCATTGGCCTGCTTCCTTCAAATATGTGTGTATGTATATGTATATTTGTTTGTATGTTTGCATTTATATACTCATACATTATAAACATATATATAGTATACATATATGTAGTGAGTATGTATATATATCTTATAACCTTTAGCCTTCTTTAAAGGTTACACAATTTAATTGTACATATGTAATCTATATCAGATTGCTTGCTGTCTTGAGGAAGGGCAGGGGAAGGGCATGAGAGAGAAAAATTTGCAACTCAAAATCTTATAAAAACAAATGTTGAGGGGGCAGCTAGGTGGCACAGTGGATAAAGCACTGGCCCTGTATTCAGGAGGATATGAGTTCAAATCTGGCCTCAGACACTTGACACTTACTAGCTATGTGACCCAGAGCAAGTCACTTAATCTTCATTGCCCAGCCAAAAAAAAAAAGGTTGAAAACTAAAATAATAATAATAACGAAGGCTATACAATTTGACAATCTAATGGTAGATCTTAAGCATGCAGGTTGATAACTGTAGTTAACATTTCAGAGACTAAGGTCTCAGGCCTGATACATTTGAATCAGAGCAATAAAAATGCCTACATTTTTATAGTACAGATACATTTTTAATAAATCACATTATAATTGTACTCAAATTATTTCCATTTGGAAACCATTTCCTTGACTAGATTTAAAGTCTAAATTTTTAGTTTTAAATGCCTAACATAATGCTTTATATAAAACAAGTATTCAATAAATATTTTCTTAATTAATTCCAGACCTTTAGAAGATATTAGAAAAATGTTAGATTTTTAAAAAATCTTAGTAGATTTTTAAAAAAATATAGCTCTTTATTAAATACATTATTAAAAAGGAAAATTTTAAATATATATACATAACTAGGGGGTCTTTGAATTCAATTGGTTAAATTTGCTTACATGAGGGGCAGCTAGGTGGCACAGTGGATAGAGCACCTGCCCTGGATTCAGGAGAACCTGAGTTCAAATCTGGCCTCAGACACTTAACACTTACTAGCTGTGTGACCCTGGGTAAGTCACTTAACCCCAATTGCCTCACCAAAAAAAAAATTGCCTATATTGATCATGTATATGATCTTGTTATATAAATGTGAGTTGTTATTGTTAGTAAAGAATGGTGTAAAGAAAATAAAATTTAAAAAATTTAAATGTAAATAAATAAATAATGAGAAAAAATGGTATTCAGCACAGGTAGCCAGAATGGGAAAAAAAGATGGAGAAAACTTTGGATAGAGTAATGTAAAGCTATCACTTTCCCTGGAAAAATCTCCCAAAGCACATGTCTTAAAATTGATAGTGACATGCATATCTATCAAGTACAGGACACTACTGTGAAGGAAAGACTTTGAGAAAGGAAAATCAAAATTTGACCTGCAAAATATGACATAATAATGTCACATTCAATTTACCTTTTCCTAGTGTGTAAATTTCTTTTCATTCTCTACATTATATTTTAAAGGCAAAGAAAACAAACTTTCCTAGGATTGTTCAATTCTGAGTGTTAATTGTAAGAAACATATTCAATTCTCTAATTCTATCAGCTATTATTAAATAAATTCCTGCTGTTCCAAAAGTTATTATATTATATATACTTTAAAGCTGAAAAATTGACAATGAAGTCATTCTCAAGGCTCTCTATTCATCTGGGTTGTACATTTCAAACTACAAATACCTTTTTCTGGTGATATGCTGAGACATTTGGATAAGCAATTAGTCACAGTATATATAATTTGCTTTCCCTGGATTAGTGCTATATTTGGAGTCAAGAAGACCTAGATTCAAATTTGGTCTCTAGCACTAACTATATGGGTGTGGTCAAGTCATTTCATCTTTTTGCATCTCAATCTCCTCATCTGTGAAATAAAAACAACAATAATACTTGTAGTAACTGGTTTATAAAGTTGTTAAGCTCAAATGAGATGATACATCTAAAACTCTTCAGTGACATTTATTTACATATTGTTTTAATGTTTTGCAATAATGAAAAACATAAGCCAAAATCATCTTCATATAGTTTGTACTATATTCTGGACTATAAATGTTTAAATAAAGACAAAAACCTGTCCTTTTGATAGAAGAACCTCGTCTTGATAGTTTGATCTCAAACTCTTTTTGGCATTAATTACATGTATTGTTTGCTTCCTGCAATTTCCTTTTTTTTTTTTTGAATAGTGATAAAGTAATAATAACTCTAAATAATGATCAGCCCAACCTTGAATTCCACCAAAACTCAACTTTGTCTAATTCTTGTCTTCTACTTACAGCGTTAGAAGAAGAAAGTGAACCTGCATCCCCATCTTTCAAGCCAGGCATCACTTTTAACAATTCACAGTTCAATGACTGTCCAAGAGATTCTGGTTGTTACATCTCATCAGAAAGTTCAGATAATAGCAAAGAAGATCTGGAGTCTGAAAAACTGTCCAACATGGTAGAGAAAATTACTATCACAGAGTCAAATGATTGAGCCTATGTTTCTCAGCATTATAAGCAGATCTAAAGATGAAACTAATAATCAAGATGGAAATGTAGTAGTGAACTGTAACAGTTTTTATATTTAATAATTCTTGATGATACACAGATTTATTTTAATGTTTCAAAATTTTGATAAAAATGTCATTATTAAATGATTTGTAGATCATGGTTGGAAGAACAAATTAAGAGAAAATATGTTTTTAAAACACTTTCTAAATCAAAAAAGTTATTGTCCTTCATGCATTCCCAATTGTTGTAAATAGTGTATTTATTATTTTAAAAGCTAGATGTTAATAGCTCTTCATTTCTTTCTCTTCATGTCCCTGATTTACATGACACTTATCTTTAGAAGCATTTTACAGGTTCATCATCTTGATATTTGTCCCTTAAGAAAAAAGCAGTACTACCTCCATGCCTACCAGTTACAAGTTTGTGTATGCAATTATAGTGATGAATAGCTATGCCACAGATAACTGCCTATAAACTTAACTATAAATCTCTTGTCAATATCCCTCCTTTCCCTAGCCCTACCTCAAGCAAGTTGTGAAAGCATTTTAACAGGCATGGTTTATATATATATATATATATATATATATATATATATATATATATATATATATATATATATATATATATATATATATATGTGTGTGTGTGTGTGTGTGTGTGTGTGTGTGTATACATACATATATATATGTGTGTGTGTGTGTGTGTGTGTATACATATATATATATATATATATATATATAAATTTCATGATTTTTCATGGTTAAATATTTACCAGTTTAAAAAAAACACAAAAAGAGGTTTTACAAGCATAACCATTAATAAAATTACTTCTAATGTAAATACCATTTATTTTGTCCTAAAATATTTACCTTGTATACCTCTTGTCTCAATATTGTCTTAATGTTGATAATAAATAGAACTTTGTGGTGATTATACTTTCCAGGCTGTGTTCTTTATAAAAGATTCTATAATGTTTTAAAACATGCAGAGAGATGTTTTATAGTAATATGGATATGAAATCAGTTTATTGATTTTATAACATGCATACTAGATTCTACTTTTGTATATAAGCTACTGTGATTATACTTTAAGAAGTACCACAAATTGCCTACAACATGTAGTAGAAAGTAAATGTTAAATAGAAACAAGTAAGACCTTTAAAAAGGTCTGCATGCTGCATCTATGTTGAGAGGGAAGAAGAGAAATAAGTCCTCAGAGATTCTGGAAAATATTGTTTCACTAGTACTTATTGGTGACCTATTTGAGAATAAATAGGACTAGTCTATCATGAAGACTTTTGTGGAAGGGTGTATATGGGACACATAGCATCTTTTCCCCATGCAGAAACTGATCTAGCCATCCTGAAAGGACAAAAAGCAGAGTAGGGAAAAGTTACATTCACTATTGTATTTTCCTTCAATTTTGTTACTCTTCCTCTTGCTTCAATTTTTATTCCACCCCAGTACCGACCAGACAATCAGAATTAAATTCAATAAACATTTATTATATGCCTATTGTAACTGTATGCAAGACACTGGAGTATGAAAAAAATGAACTAATTCTTGCCATGAAATGGATTATATTTTCACATTTTTATTGTGAATTTAATAAAAAAATAATAAAATAAGTCTGCATGTGCAAAATGGAACAGAAAAATAGGATTGTTCATGAAACTACAAATTTATTCTATATAAATTTACTTTATTTTAAAATATGTAGGGATCGGGGGCGGCTAGGTGGCGCAGTGGATAAAGCACCGGCCCTGGATTCAGGGGTACCTGAGTTCAAATCTGACCTCAGACACTTGACACTTACTAGCTGTGTGACCCTGGGCAAGTCACTTAACCCCCATTGCCCTGCAAACAAACAAACAAACAAAAATATGTAGGGATCCAAGATAGTGAAGTAGAGAAGTACTCAGCCAAGCTCTCCCAACCTTCCCCTCCAAACAACTTTAAAATAATTCTTCAACTCAAATTACAGAGTGGCAATGCTAAAAAAGGTCTTTTTTCCAGCACAATACCACAGGGTAAGTAAGAAATAGACATCTGTGAAATGGAAGAGTAGGCTGGCCTAGAGCCAACATGGATAAAACACTAGTGGTGGGAACAGGTGGTGATGACAGAAGCAGTAGCAGTTTAGGGAGGTCTTAAGTCAGAGATGGTAAGAAGACCTGCCAACTGATCAGAAAGAGATTACAAGAAACCAGCAACTGTGTGGCAACTCCATTGCCTATACTCTCTTCTGGGTCACAGTTAAAGGGAAAGGTGGAACATTTTCAGTGAAGAGGGAGTAGAAGTTCTGACAGGGTAGTATCACTTCTGGCCCTAAGGGAGGAGGAGCCCTGAGGATCTGTGTAGATCACAATACCTTCCTGTGTAAGGACAAGAGTGCAGACCAAGAGATCAGTGAACATACCTCTCCCCATATCATACCATATTAGAAGAACCAAAACCTTCTAATCCCAGAACTAGCTCTGAAGATAGCAGTGGAAAAAAGCCTGAAGCTTGAGACAGGGACCTGTTTCTCCCCACCCCCCCCTTCCCACTTACCAGGAATTATCATACCCACACACCAGGAATGGAGCCCAACATTAACATAAAATTCCAAATCAGGAAATAGGGTGGGAAAATGAGAGGTTGACAACAACAACAACAAAAAATGTAACCATATAAAGCTATTATGGTGATGGAAGGTCAAGACACAAGCTCAGAAGACTCTGAGGTCAAAACAGCTATAAGCAGGGGCAGCTGGATAGAGCACTGGCCCTGGATTCAGGAGGACCTGAGTTCAAATCCGACCTCAAACACTTAACAATTACTAGCTGTGTGACCCTAGGCAAGTCACTTAACCCCAATTGCTTCACCAAGCCCCTCCCCCACCCCAAAAAAACCCAGCTACAAGCAAAGTCTCAAGGGGAAAAAATGTGAATTGTACATAAGTCCAACAAGAATTTCTGGAAGAGCTAAAACATGAGTTTCAAATTCAAGAGTGGTAGAGGGAAAATTAGGTAAAGAAATGAAAGTAAAGGAAGAAAATTATGAGAAGACAATTAACACCTTAGTAAAAGAGGCACAAAAATACTAAAAAAAAAAAAAAAAAAACCTTAAGAAACAGAATTGTCCAGAGAAAGAGGTTAAAAAAAAATCATTGATAAAAATAACTCTTTAAAAAGCAGAATTGGACAAATGGAAAAAGAAGTACAAAAGCTCACTGAAGAATGAAATGGAGGACTTTGAAGCATGCTTATGAAAAAAGCAGAGATGAATAGAAAATTTGACTTTCAAAAACCAAACTTAAGAAGAACATAAAAAAGCAAACATGAAAAAATAATCATAAGGGACTCAATAAAGTTAAATTGTGTACCTTGATATAATGCAAAATGATACATGTATCTTCTAAGAATTTTTAATCATTATTAGGACAGTTAGAAATATTCTATCTAGAAAGAGGAGGTGAGAGTAATTAGATTCTGTTGGGATGATGTGAAAAAAACAGATAAGTGAGAAAAATGGATTCTCTGAGAGAAAGGAGAAGAAAGAAGAAGGAGGAAAGTTTTCTCACTTAAAAAAAGGCATGCAAGGAAGAGCTTTTACAATAGAGGGAAAATGCTGGCAGGTTATAGACATTTCTTGAACATCACTCATATCTAAATATGTTCAAAAGGGGGAAATATATAATATATATATAGTGTGTGTATGTATGTATGTATATGGAGAGAGAGAGACAGACAGACAGACTGAATTGGTAATGGAAATCTATCTTACTCAAAGGGAAGTAGGAAGAACAGGGGATGGGAAGTGGTGATAAAAGGGAGAATGGATAAAAAGAATGGTCAGAAGCAAAACAGACTTTAGAAGGACAGGATAAAAAGAGAGAGGGGATAAATAGAAGAAAATAGAATAGAGGGAAATGCACAATTAGGAACCATAACTATGAATGGGAATGGGATGAACTTACCCATAAAATGGAAGCAGATAGAATGGAATAAAGCCAGAACCCATAAATGTATTGTTTATAAGAAACACACTTGAAAGAGAGGGACACACAGAAAGTTAAAATAACATGGGGGAAGGCAGAATCTATTCAGCTTCAGTTGAACTTTTTTAAAAAAGCAATCATAGGGGCAGCTAGTTGATGCAGTGGATAGAGCACTGGCCCTTGATTCAGGAGGACCTGAGTTCAAATCAGGCCTCAGACATTTGACATTTACCAGCTGTGTGACCCTGGGCAAGTCACTTAACCCCAATTGCCTCACCAAAAAAAAAAAAAAGCAATCATAATTTCAGACAATGCAAAAGCAAAAAAAACCCAAAACAAAACAAATAGACCTAATTAAAAGGGACAAGTAGGAAGACTATATCTTGCTAAAGAAAACCATAGACAATGAAATGCTATCAATGTTAAACATATATGTACCAAATGACATATAATCCAAAATCTTATAGAAGTTAAATGACTTACAGGAAGAAATAGACAGTAAAAGTATACTGGTGAGGGCCCTCAACTTTCCCATCTAAAAGCTAGATAAATCTAATCATAAAATAAATAAGAAGTGAAGGAGATGAATAGAATTTTAGAAAAGTTAGATATGATAGACATCTGTAGAAAATCGAATAGGAATAGAAATGTACCACTTGTACATGGTACATTTACAAAAGTTGAGCATGTATTAAGGCATGAAAACTTCACAACTAAATGCAGAACATCATACATATTAAATGCACCCTTTTCAGACCACAATGTAATAAATTTTCATTTCATAAAAGGCCATCAAAGCATAGAATAAAATCTAATTGGAAACTAAATAACCTAATCCTAAAGAATGAGTGAGTCAAAGAACAAATCATAGAAATAATCAATAATTTCTTTAAAGAGAATGACGAGACAATATACCAGAATTTATGGGATGCAGTCAAAACAGTATGTAAGGGAAAATTTATATCTCCAAATGCTTACATCACTAAAATAGAAAAGGAACAAATCAATAAATTGGGTATGTAACAAAAAAAAAACCTAGAAAAAGAACAAATTTAAAATCCCCAAATTAAACACCAAATTGGAAATCCTGAAAATCAAAGAAGAGGTTAATAAAATATAAATTAAGAAAAGTGTTGAACTAATGAATTAAACTAAGAGCTGTTTTGTTAAATACAATAGATAAACCATTTTTTTAAAAGAAAGAAGAAAACTAAATTACAAGCATTAAAATGAAAAGGGTGAATTCAACATCAATAAAGATGAAATTAAAGCAATTATTAGGAACCATTTTGCTCAATTATATGCCAATAAATCTAACAATTTAAGTGAAAAGGGGGAATATTTATAAAAATATAAATTGCCTGGAAATTACAGAAAAGGAAAAAGAATATTTAAATAATCCTATCTTAGAAAAAGAAATTGAACAAACCACTAATGAGCTCCCAAAGAAAAAATTACCAGGACCAGATGGATTCACAAGTGAATTCTACTAATACTTAATAATTGATTATAATATTATATAAACTATTTAGAAAAATAGCAAAGAAACAGTTCTACCAAATTAATTTTATGATACAAAGATTATTCTAATTCCTAAACCAGGAAGAGCAAAAACAGAGAAAGAAAACTATAAAACAATTTCCCTAATGAATATTAATGCAAAATTTTAAATAAATTACTAGCAAGGAGATTATAGCAATATAGCATAAAGATCATACACTATGACTAGGTCAGATTTGTATCAGGAATTTATAACTGGTTGTCATGATTGAAATAATGATAAACTGAGGCAATAGCATTACAAGCATAATTAATTTATAAGCAAGGCTACTGATGGGCAATAAATGAGATCTCAGGCTCCTCAGGAACCAAGGACACTCTTGACAGTCTAGACAGTTCTTTTATAGTCATAAAAGAGGAACAACAAAAGGGCAAAGAAAGTTACAAATATGCATCATTCCTTGCTGCAAGATCTGTCGTAACCTGGGTCTGATCAGGTTACAAAAACCATGACTGAGGTGCAAAATCTGTAGCAACATGGACATTATTGAGTCATGATTAGAAGAATCATGCTGTTTGCACAACCTTGGAAGACATCACCTTGAGTTTCATGGAACAACTTGACATCAGCATTTCATAGAATAGGCTTGATCTTTTTCTTGCGCATGTTTCACTGAAAAATGGATGGTGGGTGAATTTATGGGAATAGAGTAGGGCAACTGAAGGGCAATTAAAAACTACATGAACAAGGAATATAAATTCACACTGAGGGCAAATTAACAATATATATGGGCTTGATTAAGCCTTTAAAAAATAAAGGGGATTATGAATTTTCAATTTTATGATTCCTTCTTTGATCCTTTGAGGAACTGTGTTCCCTCAATGAATAAAATACAGCCTTCCTTAAGGGAAGGCTGTCATGATGGTTTAAAACCATCAGGCCTAAGCTTAAAATTTCTAATATGAAAGGAATCATATAGACCAAAGTAAGAGTTACAGAATTAGAAAAGCTAGGTAAAATGCAACTTTGGAAAACAATCTAGTATGACAATTCATCAATTTCCGTAATCACTAGGAACTAGTTTAAGGAAAACTTTAGTGCTACAAGTAATAAAACAGTTAATACTGTCAGAGGGTGATTATGAGGCCTACAATAAGGAGAGCATATTTAACCAAAGAAGTGAATATCCCACCCTTAACCCCCAAGCCAGGAGAACATCAAAGATGAAGGTTCCCAAAAGTTATCATTACTCAGTGTTACATGTGTTTCATTAGCTATGTGTTGAGCATCAGATATAATATATTGGAACTGATGAATATTTGTGACAGTTTCTGTTAAAAATATATATAAGGGGCAGCTAGATGGCGAAGTGGTTAAAGCACTGGCCCTGGACTCAGGAGTACCTGAGTTCAAATCCGGCCTCAGACACTTGACACTTACTAGCTGTGTGACCCTGGGCAAGTCACTTAACCCCCATTGCCTGCCAAAAAAAAAAAAAAATATATATATATATATATATATATATATATATATATATATATGAACACAATTGCTTAATGACAACACAGGCTCCACCTTGGACAACAGTGAGAACATCTACCATGACTTGTATTTGGAGGACTGTTTCTAGGAAGACATTATCACTGGATGTTTCTGAAAAGACCTGGCTTGTGTCTTGAGCTAGCTTTTCAACCTCTGAAGAAATATTTCTAAGAAATTTCATTCAGTGTATTTTGCTTAAATCTGCCAGTAATAAGACTCAGTAGAATTTAGTACAATCTCTGAGCTCCTGACCTAGAAAATGAGCCTTTATGTCTCTTAAAATTATCAAATATAGACTTAACAATAGGAAAATAATTTCAATTTAATGTTTATATATATGTATATGTACACATATGTGTGTGTGTGCGTATATATATATATATATATATATATATATATATATATATATATATATATATATATATTTGTGTGTGTGTGTGTGTGTGTGTGAGGCAATTGGAGTTAAGTGACTTGCCCAGGGTTACACAACTAGTAAGTGTCAAGTGTCTGATGCCGGATTTGATCTCAGGTCCTCCTGAATCCAGGACGGGTACTTTATCCACTGTGCCACCTAGCTACCCCATATATATATATATATATATATATATATATATATATATATATATATATATAAATTCTTAATCCACTTTTGAGAACTTCTTGCTAAAACTTACTCAAGGCATGTAAATCTTATAAGCCAATCACACATACACACACACACACACATGCCTAGTTTTTAGAGAAAACAGTCAGATCCTGTCACTTTATCAGAATTTTCTACTCTATTTAATTAGACAACTTTTCTTGGGAAACTTGAAAACCTCTTAGGACACTGTTCTGATCTGTCCAATTTCTCCCTTAGGAGCACATTATCCCTATATCATTCTGAAAGAAGGAGATACTTTAAGAGTTTAATCCTAGAAACATGAATATATAACCATTAGCAAAAGGGTGGCAAAACTAGAGACTCGTCAAATTAAGATTAAAAACAGGATGATCTTTCATACTTGCATCCTGTTATAGTAACTCAGATGTTTTAGTATGAATCTATTCATTAATAGATATAATATTACAAAAACTTTCATCTGCCCTGATATTAGAGATATGATATGAAAGGAAAAAGGAGGGACACAGTTATGACAAGACTGTCTCCTCAAGGGCACAGACTGACCTGACACAAAACCATAACAAGGAGAAAAAAACTCCCTTACCTTTGTTTGATTTCAGGCATGAGTCATATCAGTGAATCAGATAGTAACATTTCATAGTTTTCATAAGTTGTAAGCCAGACTCAATATTAATCAGGTGGGAAATTTTCCTGTTCAGAACGGAAATAGCATAAATGGGAAAGTGAGACAAGAGGATTTTCCTTTGCCTATGCAAGGTTGATCCTCAACTTTTCCCTGATGCTAGATATTGAACTGTTGCAGTTCTTTGACCACACCCCATTTGGGCAGTAAATGGTGTTCACCTTCAATGCTGGGCTGTTGACTTTATGACAATTCAGACAACAATACCTGAAATCAAATTCAGAATCAAACTCAAAACTCAGAATAATATAAAATTGAAGTCCCATGAGATTTTTACCTCAAATAACAAATTTTTACTAATCACAGTTATGGGCTAGGTTATTATTCTGCTTCTCACGTCGCATAAATAAGGCTGCTTCATTTATAAATTAATAATCACTGTCCGGAGCTTTATACATATAGTGAACATTAGTTCAAACATACAGTGAAAAGTTGGTTCAAAAATCTAACTTCAATATATGCTAATTATAAAAAATATAATTTCATGATTTTCCAAATTATCTTAGGTGCAATTCATTCATTTATTCAAAATTAACTTGTAAATTTTTCCTCTTTGGCTGGGAGAAGTCCTAGTTCCTCAAAACATGGCACTTTGGAATTATACAACATACTGTCAGTAGGGCTGATGATGTCTTATGAGCCAAGCCAAGTAGGAAGCCAAAAGGAACCTTACAGAGAAGGATCTTATAAGAGAATTTTGCTACTCTTTTCTTCCAACAGTGAATCGCTATTATTGTTATCTAATTTAAAACAAAATATACTCCATTAAATATTTAGCAATTTTAAACATTTTCACCATATTTGTTTAATAGTCAAATTTTAATCTAAATGTGTGAATTTTACAGGGAAGTTATTTTTGTAACAGTATGTTGCACAATAGAAGAAAATTTCACATATATAATATCATGTATTTAAAATATGAAAACTTATCAGTTAGGTGACTTTAATTCAATGGACTGCATTTCTAAATTATAGAAAATAGTTTTTGGCATTCTATGTTGCTTGCATTCAAGAACAATATAGAGTACTTTCAATTTCTTAATATTTTTATATAGTGCTTTTCACATGCCATGCTATTTCTGATGTTTTTTCCAGCTTCTAAAGCTTAGTTTAAAGAGTTTCAGAATTCTGAATTCTGTTGTCGAGGAAACTAGAAAGCAATTTGGTAGAAACTAGGTAGAGACCAACATTTCACACTATATACTGAGATAAGGTCAAAATGGGCTTGTGATTTATATATAAAGGGTGATATAAGCAAAGTAGCGGAGTACAGACATTTTTACCTTTAAGATTTATGGATAAGGGAAGAATTTATGACCAAACAAGATATAAAGAGCATTAAAAGATGTAAAGCAGATAATTTTAATTACATTATATTTAGAAGATTTTGCCCAACCAGAACAATATAGCAGAGATTAGAAGGAAAGTAGGAAATTGGGAAAAATTTTTAGAGTAAGTGTTATATAGTAAGGACTCATTTCTCAAATATAGAGGGAGTTGAGTCAAATTAATAAGAATATGAGTCATTCCCCAATTGATAAATGATCAAAGGTTATGAACAGTAAGTTTTCAGAAGAAATCATATCTATCTATCATCTATCTGTAATCATATGATAAAATGTTCTAAATCACTATTGATTAGAGAAATGCAAATTTAAACAACTCTGAGATGCCATTTCACATCTAGTGGATTGACTAATATGATAGAAAAAAAACGACAAATGTTAGGTGGAAGTTGGAAAAAATGTGGACACCATTGTTGGAATTATGAACTGATTCAACCATTCTGGAGAACAATTTGAAACTGCACCCAAAGGGCTATAAAACTGCACACCTGTTGACCCAGAAATGCCACTATGAGTTCTATATCACAAAGAGGTCAAAGGAAAAGGAAAAGTACTTATATGTACAAAAATATTGATAGCAACTCTTTTTGTGGTGACAAAGAATTTGAAATTGAGGAGATACCCATCAACTGAGGAATGGCTGGACAAGTTGTGGTATATAATTATAATGCAAAACTGTTGGCTATAAGAAATAATGTGCAAGATGCTTTCAGAAAAAAATGGGAAGATTTACATGAACTAATACAAAATGAAGTGATCAGAGCTAGGAAAACAATGAATACAATAACAGCAGTATTGAACTATGAATGACTTAGCTATTCTCAGCAATACAATGATCCAACACAATTCCAAAGAACTCATGATGAAAAATGCTATCCACTTCCAATAAAAGAACTGATAGAGTATAAATGCATATTAAAGCATAAATTTTTACCTTTTTTGTCTCCATTTTATTTGTCAACATGGTTAATATAGAAATCTTTTGCATGACTGAACATATATAATCTATACCAAATTGATTTATCAAGGAGAAGGGATGGAAGGGAGGGGGGAAAAGAATTTGGAACTCAATTTAAAAAAAAAGATTGTTTAAAAATTTACATGTAATTGAAAAAATAAAATACAAAATTAAATGTTAGATGAGGACATGTATATGGCAGGGAAGGCAGTATTTGCTGATTTGCTTTGTTGGGTGGTAGGTGTAGAAATAGGGAAGGAACAATAGTTGTATTGCATTTTCATTTAAAAGAAAATATGCAAATAGCTGAATCATGTGAGATAGCCTCCCTACCCTCATCCTGTTGTAGCAAATGACAACTAGGAGAGAATGTGTATGAGTAAGTAGAGCCTGTGCTAATGTGGTTTAGAGCTGAGCTATAAAGCTTTGTACTTGCTTGGAGAACTCTCTGCTGGTGGCCAGCAGTAAGAGGCAGTCAAACTACTTCAGTGTCTTTAGAAGTGGCAGTGCTAATTACCACCTTTCCAGTTGCTGATAATTTGTCTGAATTAATTCCTTGATGGTTATCATACTTCAATTCCATCCATCTTTCTTCATTCTTTTTTTGTGTTCTTTTTTTGTTTTACTATTATATGGTATCGTTTATTTATCTTTTAATAAATGTTTTTATTTAAAGTTTTTACTTTCAAGTTCTAGCCCTCCTTCCCTCCCTTCCCTCCCTTCCCTCCCCCCTCCTTGAAGTGGTAAGCAATCAGATATAGGCTATACATATGTAATTATGTGAAATATTACCATATTAGTAATTTTGTATAAGAAAACTTGAATAAAAGAAAAAATGAAAGAATGTGAAAAACTGCATACTTTAGTCTGTGTTCAATCAATATCAGTTCTTTCTTTGGAGGCGGATATAGTATGCTTCATTATTAGGCCTTTGGGATTGTCTTGGATCACTATTACTGAGAATAGTTAAGTCATTCACAATTCTTCATCAAACAATATTGCTGTCACTGTGCACAACATTCTCCAGGTTCTGCTCACTTCACTATACATCAGTTCATATAAGTCTTTTCAGGCCTTTCTGAAATCATCCTGCTTGTCATTTCTTATAGCACATTAATATTCTATCACCATCCTATACCACAGTGTAAGGGGGTAAAATCCTAGCTAGTCTGTCTAAAATATCTAATGAGTGGTTGCCAATAAATTATAAGCTTTAGCAAGAGTTTAGACTTTTAAGCAAATTTTTTTAGTGAAGCATTTGAGGTTAAGTGACTTGCCCAGGGTCACACAGCTAGTAAGTGTTAAGTGTCTGAAGCCGGATTTGAACTCAGGTACTCCTGACTCCAGGGCCAGTGCTCTATCCACTGTGCCACCTAGCTGCCCCTTTTTAAGCATTTATTAAGGAAAATAAGAATTTGGTGAAAAGAGAGAGAAAGGCCTAGATTCATCTATCTATCAAAGGGAGAGCACATTTTTAGCTCCACTCTCCACCAGAGTGCTGACAAAGAAGAGCGAGAGAGCCAGCTTCACCCCCTCTTCCTCCCACAATCAATACTTCTTGCTTCTCCTTGCCAGTTCATTGCTTTTGTCTACCATCACTCAATAATTTCTCCTCTGAAGTTTGTCCATTCCATTTTTATCATCCAACTGAGATTATGGTTACTGTTATCTACAAAATCTCTAAGACACTCTCCTCCCTTCCCCTATGAGCTCCATGTTTAGCTCACAGTCTTTCTCTCCTACATTATAAAATATATGGACTCCAAACAGAGATTTTACATTTAATCCCAAAGGCAATGCAGAGCCACTGAAGTTCATTGAGTAGGGAGATGAGTACATTTTAGAAAAAAAATCACTTTGGCAGTTGGAGGAAGGATGGACTCCTAAAAAGTAGGAGAGCAACCTGAAAGCTTTTTCAATAGTAGAACAGTGGGAAAGAGCCTGCCCCAGGATTGTGGCAATATCAGAGGAGCTAGGGGGAAGTAGTACAAAATAATGCAAAGGTGAAAAAGATAGGGGCGGACTACATATTGGGTATGAAGAATGAGAGGGAGTGGAGTTGAAGGTCATACTTAGGTTGTGAGCCTGAGGGAGTAGGAGGATGGTGATGGTGATGTGGTCAGATCTGTGCTTTAGGAAGATCGCTTTAACACTTAAGTGGAGGATAGACTAGAGTGGTGAGTCATGTGGCTATATCAAAAACACAGGATTGAGGTGATGAGGGCTTGCACCAGGGTGGTAGCAGTGTCAGAGGGAAAAAGGCACATGTGAGAAATGTTATGAAGATAAAATCAACAGACCTTGGCAACAAATTGGATATAGAAGGAGAGGGCCACTAGAGGAAGCTGGTATGAGGTTATCAATTGTTTTTCAGAGCCTTGATCAAATATCTAAATAACAATGTATTGAAACAAAGAGAAAGCACTGAAACCAAAGATTTTAAATTATTCTAAACTGACTATATCCACCAAACCTGTGAGATCTAAGGACTTGTAAAAAATCTGATAGCAGATACACATCAATCAAATATTTATTACTCCTACTTCACACCTACTGTATTATAGGCATTGTAGCAGGGCCAGGGAAATATAAATACAAAGAATAAGGAAATCCTTATTTACAATGAGTTGACATTCTAATGGGTAAGTTGAGTACATACAAAATATGTATGCAGCATAAATTTAAAGTGAATACATACAAATATGTGCAAAGTAGTTAAATACAAGGTAGTTTGAAGACAGCACTAAAAGTGGGGGGAATCAGGAAAGGCTTCATGCATAAGGTGATTTTGTGTTGTACATTAAAGAAAGGGCTAGACTCAGTAAGGTAAGAGTAGGAAGGGACTATATTCCAGGTATATGGACTATCTGATGTGAAGGCATAGAGTTAGAAAATTGAGTGTTGTGTTGGAGAACCAAGAAGAAGGGAAACTTGACTGCATTACAGAATGAAGGAGTGGGAGTAATGCACATTGAATCTGTGTTGATGGCGAATTGTCTTTAAAGGCTTTATATGCAGTGGATAGAGCACCGGCCCTGGAGTACCTGAGTTCAAATCGGGCCTCAGACACTTAACACTTACTAGCTATGTGACCCTGGGCAAATCACTTAACCCCAATTGCCTCACTAAAAAAAAAAAAAAAAAAAAGGGCTTTATATGGAGCTATTCTATAGATAATCAAGTTACCTAGAGACTTGATACAGAGTACCTTTCCATTGGTATGCTGACTTCTGTGTCCCATAAACACCAAGATTTCTCAATAAAATTCTGTCTCCATGCTTGGTAATGAACTTGGGCATCAAAATTGTGTTGTTGTTAGAGATTTTCTAAACAGGGATTGTTGCTAATTGTTAAGATTCTTTAAGTGTATCTCTTAGCTGAGGTGTGTACTGGTTGTGAGCATTCACATTATTTCAATCCTCTAATACATAGCTTCTTAAAATATGGGTTACTGCTCGATATGGGGTCACATAACAGAATGTGGGGGGTCACAAAAAATTGGCAACAGTAAAAGTTTATGTATACCTATTTTACATAGCTATATAACCAGGGTTGCATAAAAATTTCTCTGGCAAAAAGGGGTCATGAGTGGGAAAAGTTTAAGAAGTCCTGCTCTAATATATGTCAATGGACAGGTATGGTTCTTGCCAAATGTATGTTATAAAGTTTGTGGCAACGTTACTGGTAGAATTGTATTTGTGTACTGAAAATGTCACTTGTTTCCAATGAGATTTTTGTTCTGATCTCAAGTCCTTCACATCTTCAAAAGAATGTCAGTAAAATGTTGCAGTTATTGGGTAACCTGTGAATGGTAAGGTATAGCACTAGATTTCTTGATACCTGAAAAAATGCATTTTTTTAGTATCTTGCCCTCAAGAATCTCTGCTTTGGTAAAAATGGATAATGGCAGAGAATACATACATGCTAAGAAATATTCCTTCCAAAATGATCTAGCAACTATTAAAACTTTCTTATCGTTGGTGAAGTATATTTGCAAATACCTGGTGAAATGATCAGTCATTACTAAGATATAATATGCCATTACTATTTTCTTTCCAAGATGAAGAGCCAATAAAGACATGTTTCCAATTTGGCTAGTGCTCATATATTTCATGCATACAATATGACTTAGTAATGCACACATTTTGTAAAAGTCTCACCCTTCTTTGTGACATATGTTGCAAAAGAGTGCTAGTAAAATCTGTCTCTTATGATCTCCAGGATCTTTTCTTGAACCACATTACACAAAGTCATTATATTTTGATTTCACATCCATGAAGCAGTATGTATTAGTTAGCATCTTGGTTCCTCCCCAATGTAGTAAAAACATGACATTTTGCAGGTAGGGGTATGTGAATATAGGTTCTGTAATGACTGCACTAACCAATTAAATATATTAGAGTTTCCCTTTTTCACAGAGAAACCAGACAATGGAGTAGCACAACAACTAGACAATCAGGAGGCCTTCTGATGTCCAGAGCTGCTTAACATACCGGTGATCCTTTGTGATATAAAATTTAGCTGAATTCAGAGATGCCTGCAATGACTAAAACTAGTCTTGACTAGTTTAGAGAGAAAAGCAGACATCTTGACTTATCTAAAAAGCAGCAATCCTCTTGCTTTCTGATTTATTGTGTTTATAGATACCTTCTCCCTAGACCCCCCACACTTCCCTCTTTAATTCCTAATTTATTGTTTCTCCCTTACCCCCATGCTTCACCATAAATACCTCAAATAAGTATAAATACCTCACCCTTTTCCCACTCCCCTTTGAGCAGATGAGAACATTTTCTCACTGCTCCAGCTTGCAAGCTTTTCATCTCAGGCAATAAATGCAGTTATAATCTTTGTAAATTGTGATAAGAGTCTGGCTTATTCCAGGTCCTGCTTTTGGACTTGGGGTTTCTTCCATTTTAGCAGTTCACAGGGGGTTTTATTTTAAGAGGTATAAAGGTACAGGTAAAGGGAGACTTAACTATGTGGCAAGTATCAGGGGACTTTCAAACAACACGGATTGGAAGGGAGGACTAGGAACAATGGGTCACTGAGTTGACGTAATTTTCAAAAATCTTCAAATGGTTTTGGAGGTTTTAAAGCAATTTGACATATATCAACTATTCTGCTTCTGGGTCTCTACATGTATAGAAAGGGATTCAATCAGTTTGGCAAAAACAACATACTTTTTAACAAATTTATAATAGCCACTAGATTTTTTAAAATTTCTTGGATCTCACAGGTTCTACAGATTTAGTCAGTTTAAGATCATTTTAAGCCTTCTCTGGTTTCAGTGCTCACACTTTGCTTCAATATACTGTGATATATATTTGACCAAGGCCCTGAAAAATAATTGATAACTTCAGACTGGCATTCTAATACTTTCATTAATCTTTCCTTATGATTTTCCAATGGATTTCCAAAGATAATGAGGTCATCTAAAGATATCAATACTTCTAGATCAGTGAATAATTTTTCCATCCACCACTGGAAAGCCTTTAAGATGCCTTGGGGTTTACACTTAGAATGGTAAAAATATAGCTTCACACTTGCTTTCTTCTGCCATAGGAGTATGACTGTATTAAGAATGAGAACCTCTGGCTGTCTAGAAGATAGTCTAGAGCAAACTTTCTAAACTGTGGGTCATGACCCCAGATAGGGTCACGTAACTGAATGTGTGTGTGGGGGGGGGGTCACAAAAATCCAGCAACAGTAAAGGGTTACATATACCTGTTTTATATACCTATATGCCCAGGGTCATGTAGAAATTTCTCAGGTGAAAAGGGGTCACAAGTGGAAAAGTTTAAGAAGCCCTACTGACACCTGGCATGGCATACTGTTCCACTTTAGGTCTTTTTTTCAGTCTGACAGTTTACTCATTTTCCTATCTCTCCATTTTTCTTCTGCCATCACCACTACAGGAGATGCTTATGACACCACTACAGGAGATGCTTATGAGTTGTTAGATTCAGCAACAATGACAATGACAGAAATTCTTTCAGATATTTTCTGAGGTCTCCCATCAAAATCTTCCTAGATCATTCACAGAAAGTTGAGATGGATTCTGAAAGTTGCTCCTCAGCCACATATCACACATTATTCATGGAGGGAGAATGCATGTCTTTTTTTAGGAGCTTCTGCCTCAAGAACTGTTTCATTCTTTCTGTATTGGGGTGACTTCAAAGTCAAAGTCAAATTTTTCAGGATCTTCTGATTTTGTAAAGTCTGTACTTTCATAATATTCATTAACAATATTTGTTTCTATCCTTCTTTATACCTTAGCATAGACTGTACAGATAGTTAAAATATGCAGACTGTACCCCAGATGGTTTGTTGTATCTCTCCAGTATCTCAGAAAGTTCAGAATTGGTTCCAATCAGTGTTAACATTCCAGTGAAGGCTGCTAAATCTAGCATTTCCTGTCTTGTTGATAGAAACAACTTTTTTTAAAGTAAATTTTATTGATATTTTATTTCTTGCATCACCATAGTTATGCCAAGTCCTTTTTCCCCTCCCAGAGAGTAACCCAGCATAACCAATAGTATTTTTAGAGAGAAAAAATAATAATAATACAACTGATTGATATATCGAAAATGTCCAAAAACATGTGCAATGAGTAACAACTGTGGACTCTCTTTGAGTCCTGTCTGATCTTTATGTTGTTACATTTACTTTTTTTTTGGTGTATCATTGTTCTTTCCATTTAAATTGTTTTAGTTACCATGTATATTGTTTTCTTGGCTCTGCTTACTTCACTCTACATCAGTTCCTATGGATCTTTTCATGCTTCTCTATATTCATCACACATACCATTTCTTAAGCTCAGTAATATTTCATGAAATTCATATACTACAATTTATTTAGCCATTCTGCAGTTGATGAGCATCTACTTTGTCTTCAAGTGTCTGGCCAGATTTGAACTCAGATCCTTCTGAATCCAGGGCAGGTGTTTTATCCACTGAACCACCTAGCAGCCCCTCCTCTAGGTTCTTTTTTTTTTTTAGAATTTTATTTTTCCAAATTACATGTAAAAACAAATTTTGACATCAATTTTTTAAAACTTTGTGTTCCAACTTCTCTTCCTCTCTCCCTCCACCTCAGCAAGAACTCAAGCAATTCAATATAAGTTATACATGAGTAGTCATGCAAAACATCTCCACATTAGCCAGGTTGTGAAGGAAAACAGACAAAAACAAAGCTTCAGATTAAGGAACTATCAAAAAAAATTATGCTTCAATCTGTTTTCAGATACCATCAGTTCTTTCTCTGTAGATTAATTGTAATTTTCATAAGTCTTTCAGAGTTATCTTGGATCATTGCATTGCTGAAAATAACCAAGTCATTCACAGCATTTTATCTTACACTATGGCTGTTATGTTGTATACAGTACATTTCACTCTGCATTAGTTCATGTAGGTCTTTCCAGGTTTTTCTGATAGCATCCTGTTCATTTTTTTCCAATAAAGTAACTAACAAACAATTATGTTTCAATCTGTATTAACATGCCATCAGTTCTCTCTGTGTAGATGGATTGCATTTTTGATAAGACGTTCAGAGTTGTCTTGGATCACTGGATTACTGAAAATAACCAAGTCATTCACAACAGAACTCCTCTAAGTTCTTAAAGGTAAGGAGTAATATCTGTCTTTTTCAAGGAAAAATAGACTTCCTCTCCCAAGTTCTCTTAAGTCTGAATAAGAAGACCTCTCTTTGTGCTACCTGTTGCAAAGGTAGAATCAACTTCTCCATCTAATACCTCCACCTCTATGGAAGAAAGGAGAGGTAGAAATTGGATGAGATGAACAGGTAATAAAGGGGCTAAATTGGAGATTGGGAAGAGTGAGGGGGTCATGGAATTGGCATCTGTGTTTTTGGCTCACCATCCTATAGGTTAGCTCAAAAGTTTCTCTGGATTTTTTTTTTATAGATGACATTGACAAGAAAAAAAGTTAGACAGGAAAACCAGAAATAACTCAAAAAGTACCTACCATTCCTCTGATTCTCTATGTGTATACAGGATGTACCTAAAGTCTTAGTGTAGTTTTAATCTATTAAGCTACAAATACTTAAATCTTCACTAAGATTTTTTGGTCATCTCATATAAACAAATGCATTCATGTATATGTGTGTTTACATTTAGATGTACATATATTACATGTGCATACATGTATTTGTGTGTTTTTATAGATTGTTTTGATAAAAAAAGTTTGACAGGAAAAGAAGAAACAAATCAAAAAGTACCCACCATGCTCTGCTTCTTTCTGTGCATATACAGTTTACCTAAATAAAGTCTTAATGCAGTTTTAACCCTTTAAGCTATTAAAGGCTTAAAACAACATTAAGATTTTTGTGACACCTTGTATAAACAAATACATAAACAGATACATATAGGTACATGTACCTATGTGTATTTACATATACTTATATGTTGAATATGTGAGCATATATATGTGTATGTATATGTGTGTATTTCTAGTCCCATCTCTCTCACCCCAAGAAGTTCAACAGAAACTAAGAGAAACATTTAAATATGAAAAACAAACAGGTATATGAGGGAGTCACTGGATCTTTTTGTCATACAAGTTGTTACACAGCCAAAATTTTCAATAAAGATTTATTAAGTGCTTATTGTGTGTCAGGCACCATGCTAAGCTATGAGGACACAAAAAGAGGCAAGACAGCCTCTGCCCTCAAGAAGCTTACAGTCTAGTGGGGGAGACAACATTCAAGCAAATATATACAAAGCAAGTTATACACATGATAAATAGGAAATAACTAAAAGGGGAAAGGAACTGAAATTGAGAGGGGCTAGGGAAGGTTTCCCATAGGAGGTGAAATTTTAGTTGGGACTTAAAGAAAGCCAGGAAACTGAGTAATCAGAGCAAAGGAGAGCTTTCCAGATAGAGTGGGAAGCCAGAGAAAGTGCTCCAGGGTGGAGAGATAAAGAACTTTAAATCCAGGCTCAGTCCTGTAGTGTCAGATCTACGGTTATCATATTGAAGCCTTTTGCAACATCCTGTGACAGGTCAAATGGATGTCCCTTTTTTAAAAAAATTAAGAACAAAAAAACAAAATGAGATGAGATCTCCTAGCTTTCACCTGGGGTGTAGGATTGTGAAGTGAGAAATTTAGATAAACCCCCTTTTTGCCAACTGATTATTTGATAGGGCCTAATAAAAACAAGTACTGCATTTTTCAATACTTCTACCTACTCCTTCAGTAATTTCTGGTGGTACCCAAACAAAAACTGTTAACAGTATGTGTGTATTCAGGATATGGAATAAATACTATCTCAATTTCAGTTTATAGTAATCCAATTCGACAAGATCACCAGAAAAAAATATCTCTCAAAGCAAAAACCACCTCAATTACCCAGAAATCGTGAGAATGAAGCCATATCCCCAAATGAAACTGGGTTTTCAAAGTAAAGGGCTATATGTTTCTGGCCATGGTAAAACTAGCAAAGACCACAAGATTCAGTGCTGTCTATTCCCTGAGCTGGCCATCACTGCAACACCGTGAAATAAACTCACCAAATATTTCATTCTTTCAGGTACAGAAATGTACAGGTAGATTCTTCCCTTTCTAAAAGATTTATGCACAAAAAGAATCTGAAGTACCCCCTAAAAGAGAAAAATACCTATTTGTACATAAATATTTGAAGCAACTGTATTTATGACTGAGAATTGGAAATCAAAGGAATGCCCATCAATTGGGGAATGGCTAAAAAAGTTGTGTTACATGTTGGTGATGTAATATTATTGTCCTGTAAGAAATGACAAGCAGGATAATTTCAGAAAGGCCTGGAAGGACTTATATGAACTGATGTAAAATGAGCAAAACAAGGAGAATTTTTTAATAAAATTATTTTATTAGTTTCCAGTTACATGTAAGAATAGTTTTCAACATTTGTTTTCATAGGATTTTTAGTTCCAAATTTTTCTCCCACCCTCCTTTTCTTCCCTCCTCCCAAAGACAGAAAGCAATCTGATATTGTTTATATATGTACAATCACATAAAACATATTTCTGCATTAGTCATATTATGAAAGAAGAATCAGAACACAAGGGAAAAACTTCAAAAAAGAAGGGGAAAAAAACAGCCCAATAGTAGAAACAGTATGGTTCAATCTGCATTCATAATCCACAGTTCTTTTTTTCTGGATGTTGAAAACATTTTCCATCATGAGTTCTTTGAAATATCCTTGGATCACTGCATTGGTGAGAAGAGCTAAGTCCATCAAAATTGTTCATCATACAATGTTACTGTTACTGTGCACAATGTTCTCCTGCTTCTGCTCCTCTCAGTCAACATCAGTTCTCATTGTTTCTTACAGCACAATAGTATTCCATTACATTCATATACCACAACTTGTTTAGCCATTCCTGAATTGATGGGCATTCCCTTGATTTCCAATTCTTCTCCACCACAAAGAGAGCTGGGATAAATATTGTTGTACATGTGGGTCCTTTTCCCTCTTCTATGATCTCTTTGTGATACAGACCTAGCAGTGGTACCACTGGGTAAAAGGATATGAACAGTCCCATAGTCCTTTGGGCATAGTTCCAAATTGCTCTCCAGAATGGTTAGTTCAGTTCTCAACTCCACCAACATGCATTAGTATTCCAATTTTTCCACAGCTTCTCCAATATTTATTATTTTCCTTTTTTGTCATATTAGCCAATATGATAGTTGTGAGGTGGTACCTCAGAGTTATTTTAATTTGCATTTCTCTAATCAATAGTGATTTAGAGCACTTTTTCATGTAGCAATAGATAACTTTGATTTCTTCATCAGAAAACTGCCTATTCATATCCTTTGACCATTTCTCAATTGGGGAATGACTTACATTCTTCTTCTTCTTCTTCTTCTTCTTCTTCTTCTTCTTCTTCTTTTATTTTTTTTTCAAGGCAATGAGGGTTAAGTGACTTGCCCAGGGTCACACAGCTAGTAAGTGTCAAGTGTCTGAAGCCAGCTTTGGACCCAGGTCCTTCTGAATCCAGGGCCTGTGTTTTATACACTGTGCCACCTAGATGCCCCAGGACTTACATTCTTATAAATTTTATTTAGTTCCCTATATATTTTAGAAATGAGGCCTTTATCAAAAATAATGGCTATAAAAATTGTTTCCCAGCTTTCTTCTTCCCTTCTAATTTTGGCTGTATTACTTCTGTACAAAACATTTTTAACTTAATATAATCAAAGTCATCCATCTTGCATTTCATAATATTCTCTATCTCTTGTTTGAACACAAATTGGTTTCCTCTCCATAGATCTAAGAGGTAAACTATTCCTTCCTCTCCTAATTTATCTATGGTATCACCCTTTATGTCTAAATCTTGTACCCATTTTGACCTTATTTTGGTATATGGTGTAAGATGTTGTTCCATGCCTAGTTTCTGCCATATTATCTTCCAGTTTTCCTAGCAGTTTTTGTCAAATACTGAGTTCCTATCCCAGAAGCTGGAGTCTTTGGGTTTATAAAACAGTAGATTACTATAGTCATTTACTACTGTGTCTCCTGTGCCTAATGTATTCCACTGATCTACCACTCTATTTCTTAGCCAGTACCTAATAGTTCTGATGACTGCTGCTTTATAGTATAGTTTCAAATTTGGTACAGCTAGTCCACCTTCCTGTGTATTTTTTCCCATTAGTTCCCTTGATATTCTTGACTTTTTGTTCTTCCTGATGAATTTTGTTATTATTTTTTCTAACTCTATAAAATAATGTTTAAGTAGTCTGATTGGCATGGCACTGAATAAGTATATTAATTTAGGTAGAATTGTCATTTTTATTATATTAGCTGGGCCTATCCATGAGCAATTGATATTTTTCCAATTATACAGATCTGATTTTATTTGCGTGACAAGTGTTTTGTAATTGTGCTCATAGAGCTCCTGGTTTTGTCTTGGCAGGTAGACTCCCAAGTATTTTATATTGTCTACCATTACTTTAAATGAAATTTCTCTTTCTACCCTCTTGTTGCTGAGCTTTGTTGGTCATGTATAGAAATGTTGATGACTTAAGTGGGTTTATTTTATGTCCTGCAACTTTGCTAAACTTGTTAATTGTTTCAAGCATTTTTTTAGTTGATTCTTTAGGATTCTCTAAGTATACCATCAGATCATCTACAAAGAGTGAAAGTTTTGTTTCCTCTTAGCCTATTCTAATTTCTTTAATTCCTTTTTCTTCTCTTATTGCTAGAGCTAACATTTCTAGTGCAATATTAAATAACAGAAGTGATAATAGACATCCCTGTTTCACCCCTGTTCTTATTGGAAATGCCTCTATCTTATCCCCATTACATATAATGTTTGCTGATGGTAGGTAGATATTGCTTATTATGTTAAGGAAAGCTCCACCTGTTCCTATGCTCTCAGTGTTTTTAATGGGAATGAGTGTTGTATTTTGTCAAAAGCTTTCTCTGCAATTATTGAGATAATGATATGATTTTGGTTAGTTTTCTTATTGATGTGGTTGATGTTGATAGTTTTCCTGATGTTGAACCAGCCTTGCATTCCTGGTATAAATCCCACCTGGTCATAGTGTATTATCCTGGTAATCACTTGCTGTAATCTCCTTGCTAATATTTTATTTAAGATTTTTGCATTGATATTTATTAGGGAAATTGGTCTGTAATTTTCTTTCTCAGTTTTGGCTCTGCCTGGTTTTGGTATCAGCACCACAGTAGCATCATACAAAGAATTTGGTAGAACTCCTTTTTGACCTATTTTTCCAAATAATTTGTATAGTATTGGAATTAATTATTCTTTAAATGTTTGGTAGAATTCACATGTAAACCCATCTGGCCCTGGAGATTTTTTTCTTAGGGAGTCTATTAATGGCTTGTTCAATTTATTTTTCTAAAATGGGCTTATTTCAGGATTTTATTTTCTCTTCAGTTAACCTGGGCAATTTGTATTTTTGTAAATATTTATCCATTTCATTGAAATTGTCAAATTTATTGGCATACAGTTGGGCAAAATAGCTCCTAATTATTACTTTAATTTCCACTTCACTGGTGGTGAATTCACCCCTTTCATTTTTGATACTGTTAATTTGGTTTTCTTCTTCTTTTTTTTAATCAAACAAACCAAAGATTTATCTATTTTATTGTTTTTTTCATAAAACCAGAACTTAGTTTTATTGATTAATTCTGTAGTTGGGTTTTTTTTTGCTTTCAATTTTATTAATTTCTCCTTTAATTTTCAGGATTTCTAATTTAGTATTTAGTTGGGAATTTTTAATTCGTTCTTTTTCTAGCTTTTTTAGTTGCATGGCCAATTCATTGATCTCCTTTTTCTCTTTTTTATTCATGTAAGCATTTAGAGATATAAGATTTCCCCTAAGCACTGCTTTGGCTATATTCCATAGGTTTTGGTATGTTGTCTCATTATTGTCATTCTCTTGGTTGAAGTTATTGATTGTTTCTATGATTTGTTGTTTGACCCACTCATTCTTTAGGATGGGATTATTTAGTTTCCAATTAATTTTCCATCTACCTTTCCATGGCTCTTTGTTACATGTAATTTTTATTGCATTATGATCTGAGAAGAATTAATTTACTATTTCTGCCTTTCTACATTCGACCATGAGGTTTTTGTGCCCTAATACATGGGTCAATTTTTTAATACGTTCCATGTACCACCACCTTTCTATCCCCATTCAATTTTCTCCAGACATCTATCATATCTAACTTTTCTAACATTCTATTCACCTCTTTAACTTCTTTCTTATTTATGTTGTGGTTAGAGTTATCTAATTCTCAAAGGGGAAGGTTCAGATGCCCCACTAGTATAGTTTTGCTATTTCCTCTTGTAACTCATCTAACTCCTCCTCTAAGCATTTGGATGTTATACCACTTGGTGCATACATGTTTAGTATTGATATTACTTCATTATCTATCATACCTTTTAACAATATGTAGTTTCCTTCCTTATCTCTTTTAATTAGATCTATTTTTGCTTTTGCTTTGTCTGAGATAAGAATTGTTACCCCTGTTTTTTTACCTTCAGCTGAAGCATAATATATTCTGCTCCAACCTTTTACCTTTACTCTGTGTGTATCTCTCTGCTTCAAATGTGTTTCTTATAAACAACATATTGTAGGATTCTGATTTTTAATCCACTCTGTTATTCACTTCCATTTTATGGGAGAGTTCATCCCATTCGCATTCACAGTTAAGATTACTGTTTATTTCCCTCCATCCTCTTTTCCCCCTTGTTTGTATTCTTTTTTCCCCTTCTTTCACCCTATTCCTCCTGACCAGTGTTTTGCTTCTGACAACAAGCCTCCCTCAATCTGTCCTCCTTTTTATCAATTGCCCTTCCTTTTTTCACCCTTTCTTTCCCTGCTTCTGCTTTCCCTTCTATCAATACCACCCCTTTTCCCCTTCTCCTTTTGCTTACTTAAAGAGTAAGCTAAGTTTCTTTATCCAAATGGGAGTGTATTTCATTCCCTCAGGAACCAAATCTGATGTGAGTGAGTTGAAACAATGCTCACCCCTCCCTTCTTTCCCTCTATTGTTTTTTGTTTTTTGGTTTTTTTTTTAGTGAGGCAATTGGGGTTAAGTGACTTGCCCAGGGTCACACAGCTAGTAAGTGTTAAGTGTCTGAGGCCAGATTTGAACCCAGGTACTCCTGACTCCAGGGCAGGTGCTCTATCCATTGTGCCACCTAGCTGCCCCTCTTTCTTTCTATTGTAACAGGTTCTTTTTGTGCCTCTTCATATTATGTAATTAACCTCATTCAACCACCCCCTTCCTCTCCTCCCCCAGTCTCCTTTTATTCTGACCCTTAAGTATCTTTATATCATCACTTCAAAGTCAATTTAAAACAATACCTTAATAGAGATACAGATCTCAAGAGTTAAAAGTATTACCCTCCCTCATAGGGATGTAAACAGTAACCTCATTGAACAACCTTCCCCCCACCCCCACCCCCCTTTGCCTATTCATACTTCTCTTGAAGAACCTGGAGAATGTTGTGCACGGTGACAGCAATATTGTCTGATGAAGAACTGTGAATGACTTAACTACTCTCAGCAATACAATGATCTAAGACAATCCCAAAGGACTATTGATGAGGCATACTATCCACCTCCAAAGAAAGAACTGGTATTGATGGAACACAGACTGAAGCACATTATTTCTCACTTTCTTTCATTTTTTTTTTCTTATTTAAGTTGTTTTATACACAATGACTAATATGGTAATGTTTTAAATGATCATACATGTATAACCCATGTCTGATTGCTTGTCACCTCAAGGAGGGGGTAGGAGAGGGAGGGAAGGAGAGATAAAAATTGGAACTCAGAATTATAAATAAAAATGTTTATTGCTTAAAAAAAAGAATCTGAAGGGATACAAGGAAAAGAAAGTGATTGATATTATCTGTATGGAATCTCGTCCCCCTTTTTTCTTCCCTCATTGTACAACTCTGCTTTTGGACTATACTATTTAAGATGTCAGTATGACTGTGTGCTGACATTTATATATTAAGAAGCTATGCAGTTGGAATCTGAATTTAGTATTCGTTTTAGTGTAGTCATTGATCTCTTTGGCCCTCAGAGACCCCTAGTGTGCTAGAGTGTAAGGCAAATTTCTGTGTGGGGAACAGGTGGAAGCCTGATTCATAAAGCTAATAGGATAGCTTCTTCCTTCAGTTCTTAGGCACTAGGCCAAGTGAGTGGGCAGGAATCATTCCATTTGCAATGTAAAACAGAGTGGAAAGCACTCCTGGCACACTGTATCCATATAAATTATACTTGTTTGCAATTCATCAACTCTTTCCTTCTTTTATGTCCATATGCAATGTAAATGATCATTTTCTCTGTAGCTCCATAATGGTGCCCAGCTAAAAAATATGATAGAATCAGCTGAAAAGAGAATAGACAGGTTCTTTCCCCTCAATATCCATATTATGAAAGAGAGAGAGAGAGAGAGAGAGAGAGAGAGAGAGAGAGAGAGAGAGAGAGAGAGAGAGAGAGAGAAAGATAACTCACCAAAAGGAAATGTAAAGACTTTTGTAGTCTGTGGGCATTATAGACTTATGTACTGCTAATTTTTTGCAATTATTGATTCTTGAAATCTTGAATGATTTACTCCCACAACAGAAAGTATAAATTAGGGAAAATATTCTCTTTATTGTTTCTATCATCAAATATCATTTTCTTTGCATTTTCAACTTTAAAAAATGTTTCTAGAAACTAAATTTCTTAACTTAGACAAGTAATTATATGGAAAACTGTGAAAAAGTAAGGATTTCAATACTAGTTTTGATAATATAAACTTTTAAAAGCACAGCATTCCATCAACTAATACCAAAATGGAGAATTCAAGTCGTGTTAGGCAGTGTTTCTTTAAAAGGAGAAATCTGGCTCACCAAGAAATCAAACTAGCTGTCTAGGGACCCACATCAGGAATGTTATAAGGAAGTATATTTGGATCACAAATGAGGGAACTAAGATTTATTTGGTAAAAAGAGGAATACACATTAAAGAGAAACTTATGTATAAGCATGACAGCAGGGATACTCCAAAATGTATTTAGTCATTTTCAATAAAATCTTACCTTTAAAAAAATCTTGTCATTAGGAATTAGGACTTGGGGGCAGCTAGGTGGCTCAGTGGATAAAGCACCAGCCCTGGATTCAGGAGGACCTGAGTTCAAATCCAGCCTCAGACACTTGACACTAGCTGTGTGACCCTGGGCAAGTCACTTAACCCTCATTCTCCCGAAAAAAAAAAAAGAAAGAAAGAAAAAAGGAATTAGGACTTCTTGTTCCATAACCTGTAGTCCCATGTCTACTACAACCTCTGGTATCAAGAGGTCTCTTGATAGACTCTTTTTTCTTTGGATTCAAGATTGTCTCCCTTTCCCACATAGTACAAACTTCAGAGTCTATCATTTCATGTAACATTACAATTATATAAAACATTGGCCCTGGAGTCAAGATGACTTGAGTTCAAATCTCACCCCTGACACCTACTAGCTGTGTGATCTTGGGCAAGTCACTTAACCCCAATTGCCTTAAATATCTGGGGCCATCTCCAGTTGTCCTGATATCTATCTTGCCACTGGACCCAGATGGTTCTGGTGGGTGAGGTTGGTGACCTTACACCGCCCCCCCCAACTTAAATACAATTAAGTGCAAGTCATGATATCACCCTGATGTTATTATCCTCTTCGAGAATGAAGAACAAACAACAACACTTATTACTACTGCCCCCTGGTGCTCTTCATTTTCCTAGCTTTCAATTTCACATTGTTAAGGGCTAAAATTCTAGCTAAACTGTCTAAAATATCTAAGGAGTGGTCGCCAATAAATTATAAGCTTTAGCAAGAGTTAGACTTTTAAGCATTTATTAAGGAGAATAAGAATTTGGTAAAGAGAGAGAAAGGCCTAGATTCCTATCTATTAAAGGGAGAGCACATTTCTAGCTCCCTTCTCCGCCAGAGTCCCCAGGAAAGAGAGCCCGAGACAGAGCGCCAGTCTCTTCCTTCTTCCTCCCACTACCCAACGTCACTTCCTGATGCCAAAGAAAAGACTCCTGGTCTTGCCCTCAAATACCTTCGCTTCATGGGTGGAACTCTTCTACAGTAAGTCTCCAGCAGGTGGTGTCATTCCAATCATTACAACATGATCTGTCCAGGTCCAGAAATGCATCATCCCTCGCTTTTACTTATTTTGCTCCCATGCTGAGTACCCAAAAGAAAACAAATTGAAAATCGGGCTGACTTAATTTATTACAGATTCTTATGCATACAGCATAGCTCTACCCTACATGATAATAAAAAGCACCTTTGTTCTTTCTTAACTGTACTCCTGTACCCCTGCAAGCTGGTGCTCATGCTACTAACATTGTAATGACACCCCAGTCAATAGGAACAAATACTTCAACTGCTCCCTTCCCTACCTATTTAGAAAAATAAGAGGGGCAGCTAGGTGGTGCAGTGGATAGAGTACCAGCCCTGAATTCAGAAGGACCTGAGTTCAAAATCCGGCCTCAGATGCTTAACACTTACTAGCTGTGTGACCCTGGGCAAGTCACTTAACCCTAGTTGCCTCACCCAAAAAAAAAAAAAAAAGAATATTGACTAACTTTTTTTCTAGGTATTTCCCATCCTGTAGACATATGTATTGGGCAACATGACTCATGTTTTGTTTTTTTCCACTTCTAAAATTTTTTGAGTTTTTGATGCTAAATCTTTGTGCTCTTATCTATCCAATATGTCAGAAAGTACTACCAGTGGTCCCTGCTGCATAAACCTTAAACTCTTTACTCTCCAAAGGAGTTGTTATAAAAATGTATGCCAAGATAATTTCCAAGATTGATGAAAATATGTTTTAGAATATTAAACATTTAAGATGTTAGCATTCAGTAGGCTTCCTGACAGAAGTTAAAAGACTATTAGAATGACTGATGAATATGCTACAGTACATTAGCACTCAGAGCACTGAATGTGCTGGAGGACATTTATGTACTTTCTAAGTCCTCTTGTGTTTTAAAAAATTAAACTCTAATGCTGCCACCCTGGGTCACTTATAATTAACGAAGTCATAGGGCCTAAAAAAGAATTTGAACTTTCTGTATTCAAGTTAAACACAAACTTAATAGAAAACTCATGATGGTTATAATACTATTCCATAAGCCACCTGCTTTTGTGATCAAAATTACTTTCTTTCAGCAGAGAGTACTCTCCCAGGGAAATGAAATAGGAAATTCCTCTAAAAGAACAGTCATTTCTGCTTCTCCATCTTAGTTTCTTAAGTCCTTTGAAGTTATTTTCCTTTACATTATCATAGTCATTGTATAGTATTCTCCTTGTTTTGTTCATTTCACTTAGTGTTATTTCATAAGTCTTTCCAGGTTTCTCCAAATTGACCCCTTTTGGCATATATTATGGAACTATCTGGAAGAAATTGAAAAATGTAAGGATAACTATATAAGTTGTTACATACTAGATGGTATTTCATAAAGTCTTTTATAAAGTGTTCAATTACTTTTCATCACTTTGTATTACATTATATTGATATGCCATAATTTTTTCAACATTCTCAATTCAATGGATAATTATTCACTTTGTTGCCAGTTATTTGCTACTTCAACAACAAATGTTGTTCTACACACACACATACTTACACATATATATATACACATATATATGTTTTTACATATGGGTGCTTCCTTTTGGCTTTGACTTTTTTGCTGTATATGAATAGGAGCGGTATCACTAGTTAATGACTTTTGGGGTAATATTTCAAAATGCTTTCCAGAATGATTACATAAATAATGCAACAAAACACCAGAGCCCTTCCAACAATTTTTATTTTCATGGGTTTTTTTTTTGTCATCTTTGCCAATTTCATGGGAGTTAAGTAGATTCTGAATTGTTTTATTGTGCAAAGGTAGTATTTTAGAATATTTTATATGGTTACTGATAGTTTTATTTTCTTCTTTGATAACTGTCCCTTCAGATCTTTTGATCTCCTCCCCACCTTTTTAAAACTATTGTCTAATCATTCTTTCTCCATCCTATTCTCGAGAAGTTCATTTTTTTTTTACTGAAATGTAAAATTTTGCATTTGTCACTAAAGTTCTTACTAGATTCAGCGCAACATTCTAGCCTGTCAATATTTTTTGGATCCTCCCTCAATCTCCATCTGTTAGCAAACAGTATACTGTTTACTCTCTTTCCCAGATGTGTATCATCTGCAAATTTGATAAGCATACCATCTGTGACTTTATCCAAGTCATTACTAAAAATGTTAAGCATCCTGGGAACCAGGACAGATCTCTGGGTCACTACACTAGAGACCTCCAAGTTATCATCAAACCATTCATGACTACCCTTTATATCCAGCCATTCAAACAGTTGCCAGTTTATCTAATTACTTTCTAATTCACATTATCCCATTTTCTCCACAAAAATAATATGAGATCCTTTATCATATTCCTGGATACAATATACATAAACTATATGCCTATTTACCATATAGGTAAACTATATAAATATGTACTTTGTGTAGCAATATTTAACTAAACTTTTTGGTCCCCATATCCTTTAGTGTTCAGTAAACCTTCCTATACCCTCTATTCAATATGAAAGGAAATAAATTCTAGGTTTTACTATGTATTTGCATGTAAGAAATAAAATTTAGAGATTAATTTTACAAAGGAAATTTTAATTGGTATATAACAGCATTTTAATATCATAAAGTTGTTAAATATTTATCCAAATATGGTCACATAAATTAATGAAAATGTTGATACAATTTCTCATTCATTCATTCATTTATTTTTTGTTTATTTTTTTTTTTTTTGCGGGGCAATGGGGGTTAAGCGAATTGCCCAAAGTCACACAGCTAGTAAGTGTCAAGTGTCTGAGGCTGGATTTGAACTCAGGTCTTCTTGAATCCAGGGCCAGTGCTTTATCCACTGTGCCACCTAGCTGCCCCCATACTAGTTCTTAATAATATTTGAATTTTTAGTATAATTTTTGAGAGATTTACCTTTATATCATGTTCAACCCCAATTTATTTCTTTCTTCGGATGTGACTGGGAACAGCACTGAGAATCCTTATTAACAGGTATAAATTATTGTAAACAGAAATAAAGTCTCATGAGCATGTTAACAATAATAATATATAATTATAATATAATAATATGTGTCACCAAGAGTACACCTAAAATTTTGTAATTTAATTGATTGAAAATTAAGTAGAAAGATAAACTAGCTGATCTGTCATTGTATCATTTCTGCTGATATTTTTTTCCGATCAATATGAAAAAGGTGTTGTATATCTAAACCTCATTCATTTGGTTTTGGTCTTTAGGAATTATTCCTTCAATTCACTCTTTCTAATTTTTCAGATATATCATGATGTCTTTCCTGTCCCATCACCCATCTCACCATTTTCTCTCTAATCCACATTTTCATTAATAATACTTTTCTTAGAATATTTAATAGGATAATGTAGTTATTTCTGAACTCCCTTCAAGATTCTTGTATCCCCTGATGGTATGCATATTCCAGGTGGGAAACCCCTGATATACAACATTCCCCTGATATACTAGTTTAACAACCCTCTCAAAAAAAAAAAAAAAAGCAAATTAGATTAGTCTGGCTTGGCTGGCTCTATTATTTTTGCCTGGGATATTCAATTATATTTTTTTTTAATGATGAACTATCTAGTTTCTAAAAGGTATTGTGTCTAGAGTCAAAACCTAACTAGCACCTGCCCACAAATAAGCTTACATTCTACTAGGGGATATTGTATGTACACAGTTAAATCATTACAATATAAATTGAGAAGGGAGGAACAATGGAAGGTTTTTTCACAGAAGTGGTACCTGTGCTGAGCCTTGAATGTAGATAAATATTTTGAAAAGTATAGAAGAAATGAACTTCATAGATGTATGATAATTTATTAAAATGCTTGGGGGGGTCAGAGAAATAACATGTACAGTTCAGGGAACAATTAGTAGGCTGGCTGGTTTGAATCCAGTGTACCTGAAAGGTAGTGATTTACCTGGAAAGATAACTTGGAGTCATATGTACACAAACTTCCAGGCAAAGGAGTTTGTGTCAGCTTAGAAGTAGAAAGGAGCCACTGAGGACTTTTGAGGCAGTGTCAGACCTGTGTATTAGGAAGAGTATTTTGGTAGCCAGAATTGAGAGGGAAGAGAATGGAAGCATGACAACCAATTAGGAGGCTATGAAAATAAACCAGGTTAAAAAAATTATCTGGGGCAGAAATAGGATTGGTAGCCCTGTAAGAGGATAGCAGAAGAGATTCTGAAATTTCATGGAGGTAGAATCATCAAAACTTGGCAACTGACTGAATACAGGGGATGAAGGTGAAGTAAGAGTTAATAATGACTCAGCTTACAAATTTGAGTAACTGGATAAACAGTAGCATTACTGTTATGGACTTAATATTGAAGACTGAACCCTATTTTAAAGAGCCTCTGAGTAAAATCTGAAAACCTGAGCTCCTAGAATTATCTTCCATTCCACTAGAGGAAAAAATTACTGAATTTCTACTATGGTGCATGTTTAGTCATTTTTTCCCCATCCTCTCAGACACCAAAGGATTAATGTGAAGAATCTTGAAGAAAGACTGACTTGATAACCAGGGGCTTATGGAGTTGAGTTTGAGACAAGCTTTGTTTTCAACTTGTTTGTAGTAGGATAATAATTTAAAGTATTACATGGAGAGGTTTCTTACTCCTGTAGAGCTGGGGGAAAATTGTGATCATCTTTGCCAAGAGGATGTTCAAATTTACAGCAGAAATAATTCAGCAACAACAGATTCCAGATAGCAGGATTGCAATTTACAGTACAGTTTCTCACAATTTCAATAGCAACTACATTTACAGTAGTGCTCATTTAATTAAAACCTGTTCAACTGTAACTCCCATTTGTCTGAAACAAATGTTTATCCTATTTATACTATCAGTGAACTCTTCACATGAGTAGCTAACAATAAATTGTGGAGTAAAGCACAGTGAATATCAATGAAAACATGTTACTCTTGGTTCACTTTATGCTAAATATACATAAAGACACAATACAATTTTTGTGTGGTGACAGCCACTTTAAAAGGTCAATTAACCTTAGTTTATATTCTGAAACTACTCTTTCTGAATTACTACTACTGAAATTTCACTTCACCGTAGAAGCAGCAATTTTAGCCATTGATAAAGCATTAATAAAACAGTCCTGGCATTTAATTCATTTAAGCCCATTTTTCATGTCCAAAATTTAGATCTTGTTCTATGCCTTGATTTTGTAGTCTATCATGTGAAGACTTGTGTTGTTATTCAGTCTTTTTCAGTTGTGTCCCTCTGTCAGGAGGTGGGTGATGTGTTTCATTATAGGTTCTTTGGAGTTGTCGTTGGTCATTGCTTTGATCAAAGGTCCTAAGTCTTCCAAAGATTTTGTTTGTTTGTTTGTTTTCATTGTTGCATAAATTATTTTCCTGGTTCTGTTCGCTTCACAATGTATTATACAAGTCTTGGTGGATTTCTTGGAATTTGTCTCTTTCCTCATTTTTTTACAGCATAATAACATTCCATTATATGTATATATCATTATTTATCAATTTCCTCTAGTTTCCCCAAAAGTAAGCCAACCCTTAGTTTTCAGTTTTTTGTTTTTAACAAAAATGAACTACTATATATTTTATTAAAAAATACTTTTACTTTAGGACTTTCACAAAAGTTACATTCTACATGCATGAACTAAAGATGGCCAGGTACATACTTCAAAAGAGTGTGAGAAAATAATGGGGCTCTATGAGACCCAGAGAGCCTGACTGACCTTTCTTAAGGTCAGACCAGAGTCAGGAGAATTTCAAGGGAAATTTAGAATGATCTTGCTGACTACCTACAAGAAGTTACCTCATTCAAAACCACATCTACCTTAAAGCTTTTCCCCTCTCCATACTCTGACATCAGCACGTATTCTGCTGAGCCACCCTCAAATTCAGTAAACCAATAGATTTGAATGATGCTAGGCAATTAGCTTTGAGCAGTGTGGAAGGGTCACCTCTACTCCTGACCTCAGCAAGCTTATGCTCTCTCATCTCTCTCTCTCTTGGTTTTGAAACTTGGAGGGAGCAGATGCAGCCCACTCTCGCTCCCCACTATCTCTCCTTCTTAACTTTCTGAGTCACGTGCTCTATCTTTACTAATATTTAATGTTTTAATAAATGTTTAATGCCCCCAAATTGGTGCAGTAGCCTCTAATTTCTAAGTAACAATATATTAGAACCCCAGCTAATTTTCCCTAAAACTTGGGACAATTATAGGGCTACCCCATGTGATTTTAAATGCCACAAGAGGTATGATGTAATTGATGTAAATATTTCTTCTATTGAAACAAGTTGCAATCATTCTGCAACTTCACAGTGTATTTATGATCAGTTATAGGGCAAACAAAAAATAAAGAGCTCTAACCTTTTGGCCAATATTTTCTTAATATGACTAGTTGTATTTTGTTATGCTAGTTTTCACATGACAGGCTGCTAGGTGGCACAGTGGATGGAGTACCAAGCCTGAAGTAAGGACAACTCCTCTTCTTGAGCTCAAATCTATTCTCAGATACTTACTCTCTGTGTGACTCTGGGCAAGTCACTTAACTCTGCCTCATTTCCCTCATCTGTAAAATGAGGTAGAGAAGGCAATGGCAAAGCACTTTGGTATCTTTGCAAAGAAAACTCCAAATAGGGTCACAAAGAGTCAGACATAACTAAAACTAAATAACAACACAAATCTTTTCATGATAGACAAAAAGTCCATGAATTTACTGGATGCACAACTTTTCCAGCCTGGCAGAATCTCCCAAAGCTTATACTCAACTGTCAGATGTCAGAGCCTTGGAGGACTCAGAATCATCTCCACATAATTATTAGGCATTGGACTGAGACTTTAATGGAGGAGCTTAGTATGCATTTGCCTAAAACATATTGCATTTGCCTTTTCCTATCTATTGCTGAGAAATTTTTAATTTAAAATTATTGTATTATCAAAAATTGTTATATATTGAGGGTTTTTGCAAAATCTTTTCTCCATCCTACTTACCAACTATGACTCAGATTCAATTTATCAGAAATATAAAGCAGAGTACCAAGATGCCCAAACTACCCAAGTGAAGAGGTGGTATGGTGAGGGCAGGTGGAAATTTTTCCTGGATTTAAAAATGGAGGAAGGAAAAAAGAAAAGTTGGGGAGAAAAGGCACTATGCCTAAAATAGCACTATGCCTCCAATGGTTTCACTGAATTTTTTTTTTGCAGGTCAATGAGGGCCAAGTGACTTGCCCAGGGTCACATAGCTAGTAAGTGTCAAGTGTATGAGGTCACATTTGAACTCAGGTCCTCCTGAATCCAGGGCCAGTGCTTTATCCACTGTGCCACCTAGCTGTCCCAGTTTCATTGCATTTTAAGAATATGATTAAGAAAATCAGAGCACTAAAGATCAATGTTACTTGTAAACAGGATAAAACTATTTAAAAAGAAGAAGGTTGTCTTTCTGACCTTCTTCATTAGGAACCCCTCTCATCTCCAGGAGCCTATCATAAATTACATTCAATTCAGCATTACCAAGAATTTTATTAAATGTATACTATTTGGAAGATATTGTGTAAGGCATTCCTGAAGAATATTATTTTATTTGTTGTTGTTTTTTTTTGAAGGGCAATGAGGGTTAAGTGACTTGCCCAAGGTCACATAGCTAGTAAGTGTTAAGTGTCTGAGGCCAGATTTGAACTCAGGTCCTCCTGAATCCAGGGCTAGTGCTTTATCCACTGCGCCACCTAGCTGCCCCAAGAATATTATTTTAAATGATAATTTTAGCCAAGGTTTGTCCATTTTCAGGAGGATTTGCATCATGTTAAGCTATTTCAATCAAGCAAAGTATTCAATCTCAAAGGAATGGAGTCATTATTTAGAGTGACAGAAGGTTTGATTTGGAGAGCAAGGATCCTCACCTGTACCCTCTTCAAATTGCATCACAAAGGTGACTGCTACTCATAAGGCCAGCTCTTCCTGCCAAAATTCAAATCATACATTGAAGTGTTGAACAGACATCCTCAGATCAAAACCATGATAAACCTTATTCTCAGGAAACAAAAATTTTACATTATTGAAAGTTTCAATGGGAGATGGCCAACGTGCTTAAAATAATGGCAATAGTTCTCCCTTTGGCTGCAGAATGTCAGCATTTATGGGAAAAAGTCGATCAAGTGCTTACTGGATCTGCTTAATCAAGCATAATTGTCATCATGTGACAGCAGTTATTGGAAGCTCCTTTGTGAAAGAGTGCCAGGACCATTTTGCAAAAGAACTACCTACAGGGGAGGGAGGGAGAAAAAATTGAAATTAGAAATCTTATAAAAACAAATGTTGAAAACTGTCTCTACATGTACCTGGAAAATAATAAAATATTTTTATAATAAAATTAAAAAATAAAAATAATTAAGTGGAAAAAAGAACTACCTATATTTTAAAATGAAAAAAAAATTGAAAGATTTCCTGTGTTGGAAAAGACATTAGGAAAACAAACAACAATGTCTTCACATTCACTTTAAAAGCTATGCCTTTCAAAGAAAAGGAAGGAAATCACTGAGAGGTGCTTCAATTATTTTTTTTTATGTACACAAGAACAGAGTTTATTTTTGAAAATCTTTATTGATATCTCCCATTTTTATAGTATCTTATTTTCAAAATATATCCCTCCCCTTCCTTTTCTGTAAGATGCCTTTTGTTGTAACAAAGAATTTTTCTAAATAGAAGAAAAAAGCAGCTCAGTGAAATCAATATATCAACTAAGTTTATTAGTAAATACAATATTCCACACCCGCTGTACCCCACCTTTGTAAAGATGGGAGGTGCACTCTATTCACTTCTCTGTAGGGCCATTCTCTTGATCATCATAATTATAGTGTTCAGTGAGAAAGAGATTTCATAAAATCACTTAAAAGATCTATCAACAATATCATGATGCCATTAGTAATTATTACTGAGAATATTACTCCATAGATTCACAGAATCTATTCCCTCTAAATCTTACATATCACTTTGTTCAGACCAAATGTTATTGATAATAGTAGTTCAGTATTGTCATAACTTCTTTCCAAATTAGAAACATACATGCCCAACAGTCCAAGTACTAATAACTTGTAGGTAGAAAACACCATTTTATTAAATTTCTATAAAATCGTGAATAATTTATTTCACATAAAGAGAGACTGGCAGAAGGACCAATTATAAGATGCCATGACATAGGGATAGCTATCTACACTAACATTCTGATTGCAACAAAATTTTACAATTTTAATGAGGATCTCTGTCAGGATGTTTCCCTCTCAGGTAGATGAAAGGATGATTCAGTCAATTTATTCTAGACCTACATAATCTAAAACTATGGAAAAAAATCATTAAACATCATTATGAAGTACTGAATATATATAATTTTAGTTAGATTTACAATCATTTAGTCAGAATCGCAATAATAAATTAAGTCATTTAGTTAGATTTATAATCATAAATCAGAGCTGCAAGAGCCCTTAAAGGCCATCTACTCCAACTCCTTCATTTTACAACTAAAAAACCTACAGCACAGGAAGAATAATGGACTTGCCCAAGGTAACAGTGTCAAAATTTAGATTTGAACCTAGATCTTCTGACTCCAGTGTTCTTTCCATTTTATGATTCCACAAAGTCCAACTTTGATGCCTCATTGTGTTAAATAGGTAACCTCAAGTTCTTAAATATTATGTTAGTGACCAAAAGGGATTGGGGAAGATTGTGTGATGTTAGATCCCTTGCAAACACCATATATCCAAATGGCTTAAAGACATGGATGGGGGGGGGGGCAGCTAGGTTGCGCAGTGGATAAAGCACCGGCCCTGGACTCAGAAGGACACGAATTCAAAGCCAGCCTCAGACACTTAACACTTACTAGCTGTGTGACCCTGGGCAAGTCACTTAACCCCCATTGCCTCTCAAAAAAAAAAAAAAAGACATGGATGAAAATACACAATTAACAACCATAAGCGAAAACTCACATATAACAGAAGCTAGATGGATGGGTTAGAAAGTAGAATTTGACAAGAAATACACTTGAAAAACAAAGATTCACAAAGAGTCAAAAATGTGAAATTGAGGTAAAATTTATGATACTTCATGTAAACTCAAAAGTAGGCATGGAGAGTGATCATTGTTTTACATAGAGCCACTGTAAATATAGATAAAATAAAGATAGATTAGAAATATAGGTAAGATAACTTTTCTGCTGGAAAATTGTTTTATGATTAAAGATACCCAGAGTTAATGAATCAATATCAATTTTTAGTTTATATGCACTCAATCACAAAGCATGTAAAAGTTAATGGAATTGGAGAGAGAAATGGGGAACAAAACAATAAATAGTGATTGATCTTACTATATCACTTTTAGACCTAGACAAATTAAACCAAAAGGTAAACAAGAAAGAAGGCAAGAGCATGAATAGAATTTTAGAAAACTTAGATGTAACAGATCTCTGGCAGTTACTAAATGACAATAGAAAGGAATTTAAATATTCTTCGTCTATATATGGCACTTTTTAAAAATTTGATCATGTACTAGAGCATAAAGACTTCATAAAAATGTAGAAAAACAGAAATACTAAACATACCATTTACTTAAAATGATTCAGTAAAACATGATTAAAGAAAGAATTAAAAGGTAATTAAATAACTTAATACCAAAGAACAAGAAGGTCTATCAACAAGTTATAAACACAAAAGAAAGTTTCATCAATAAAAATAAAAATGAGTTGTTCAGTCATATCAAAAACTTCATGACCCCATTTGGGTTTTCTTGACAAAGATACTGGATTGGTTTGCTATTTCCTCCTCCAATTCATTTTACAGATGAGGAAACTGAGGCAAATAGGGTTCATCACTTGTTCAGGGTCACACAGCTAATAAGTATTTGAGGCCAGATTTGAACTCAGATTTTTCTGACTCCAGGTGAAACATTGTATTCACTGTACTACCTAGCTGCCCCAATAATGAGACAACATAGCAAAACTTATGAGATAGAGCTAAAGCAGTTCTGAAAGGTAGATTTTTAACAAAAGAAACAAAGAACAAATAAATGAAATAGGCATGGATGCAATTTGTAAAATCTGAACAACAAAATAAAAAACCCTCTACTAAAGAAAAAAAGTAGAAATTATAAAAATTAAAGAAGGGATTAATAAATTTGAAAGCAAAGAATTAGCAATTAAAAAAACAAACAATTCGATAACTTCATTGGAGGGAAAGAGAGAACAAATTGTTTATATTTTTAAAAAGGAGGGTCTACAGCAATTAAAGAGGAAATAAAGGAAATTGTTAGAAACTCCTGCTCAATTTTATGCTAACAAAACTGTAAGAACTTGAAGGAAAGTGATAAATAACTACAATTATTAAATACCTATAATTAACAAAAGATAAAATATACTATTTATATAATATAGTATTAGAAAGAAAAATTTACCAAGTCACAAATAAACTCCCAAAGGAAAAAATAAAAACCCCAAGACCAGGTACATTTAGAAGTGAATTCTAACAAGCAAAGTAACAGTGGCAGGGTAGTTTAAAAAAATAGAGGGCAATCTATTGCCATATGAAAAAATGCTCTAAATCACTATTGACTTGAGAGACGCAAATTAAAACAACTCTGAGGGGGCAGCTAGGTGGTGCAGTGGATAAAGCACTGGCCTTGGATTCAGGAGGACCTGAGTTCAAATCCAGCCTCAGACACTTGACACTTAACTAGCTGTGTGACCCTGGGCAAGTCACTTAACCCTCATTGCCCTGCAAAAACAAACAAACAAAAAAAAAACCTCTGAGGTATCACCTGACACCTATCAGATTGGATAATATGACAAAAGGAAAATAATAAATGTTGGAGAAATTGTGGAAAAATTGGAACACTAATGCATTGTTGGTGGAGCTGTGAACTGATCCAACCATTCTGGAGAGCAATTTGGAAGTATGCCCAAAGGGCTATAAAGCTGTGCGTACCCTTTGACCCAGCAATACCACTTTGGAGTCTTTTTACTAAAGAGAACATAAAAAAGGGAAAAGGACCCATATGCACAAAAATATTTATAGCTACTCTTTTTGTGGTGGCAAGGAATTGGAAATTGAGGGGCTATCCATTAATTGGGGAATGGCGAAACAAGTTATGGTATACGAATGTAATGGAATTCTATTGTTCTGTAAGAAATGATGAGCAGGAGGAGTTCAGAGAAACCTGGAAGGACTTGCATGAACTGATGATGAGTGAGTTGAGCAGAACCAGAAGAACATTATACACTGTATCATCAACATTATTGGTTGATCAACTGTGATAGCCTAGATTCTTCTCACCAATACAATGGTACAAGAAAGTTCCAAGGACTCATGATGGAAAAGGCTGTCCAAATCCAGAAAAAAAAAAAAAGAACTATGGAATATGGATGCTGATTGAATCATATTATTTCTTTTGTTTTTGGTGCTGTTGTTTTTCTTTTTTGAGGTTTTTCATTTTTGCTCTGATTCTTCTCATAACATGACTAATGCAGAAATATGTTTAATGTTATTTTATATATGTATATATGCATATAAATATAATGTGTATATATGTGTGTGTGTGTGTGTGTATATATATATATATATATATATATATATATATATATATATATATATATATATATATATATGTCCTATACCAGATTACCTTCTGTCTAGGGGAGCGGGGAGGGAGGGGAGGGAGGGAGAAAAATTGGAAATTGAAAATCTTATATAAACAAATGTTCAAAACTATATCTACATGTAACTGGAAAATAATAAAATACTTTTATTCAAAATTTTAAAAAAGAGGGCAGAGGGGCAGCTAGGTGGTGCAGTGGATGAAGCACCAAACCTGGATTCAGGAGGACCTGAGTTCAAATTGGGCCTCAGACACTTGACACTTACTACCTGTGTGACCCTGGGCAAGTCACTAACCCTCATTGCCCCACAAAGAAAAAAAAAGAGGTCAGAGGATATTAAGAGAATCACAGTTTTTAAGCCATCTACAAACATTAATTTAATTTTTTGTAATTTAAATGTAGGGTCTTTGACCAATAATAAATAAGTTGATATACTAATAAAAAGAGTTAAATCACATCCATATTGCAATTTTTGCTATATGAAAGAAGAAAATGAAATTGCATCAATGAAACAATAGCTAACAGGTTCTTCAACAGATAAAAGAGTTAGTTTTAGTTTGTATTTGAGAGTAACAAGAAACAACATTTCAGAGACACATTAACAATAATAACTAACATGTATATAGTGCCTATTATTTGCCAGGCACTGTGCTAAGTGCTTTACAAAAATGTTTTATCATTTTTTCTTCACAACAACACTTGGAGATCAATACTATTATTCTGCCCATTTTATAGAAGAGGAAACTGAGGCAAACAGGGGTTAACTTACTTGCCCAAGCTCACAAACCTACTAAGTGTCTGAGGTTGGATATGAACTCATCTTCCTGATTCTTGGTCTAGCACTCTATCAACTGTGCTACCTATCTGTCCTGATTGAATACAAAAAGGCTAAGATGGACTTCCTATTAAAATGGTGGTATGAAAGCCTCGTTTTTTGACACAGATCCCAGAAAATATGTTTAAAATGTGGAGGGGCCCCCTGAACTTGTTTTCTTGAGTTGTCCTATTTTTCAGAGATGAAGCCCCAGTGAACTAACACAATAGTGATCTTTTGCAACTGAACTATACTCAGCTCTCAGTGCCCTTGAAGCTAAGCCAGCTACAATCCTGGCTCTGGGCAGCCTAAACCAGACTGATAAACCATTTATGTAGTTTAGACTTTTCAGATAAGCAAGACCATCCTATCTTCATGGTCTAGTAGCTCTGAGGAGGGGCCCTGACCATGCTTCACTTTCTCCTGACTTGAGTCTAAAGAATTCTCCCCTTTCCTCATCCTTCTCCTCTTGTAACCTCCCATTCTTGCTGTAATATCTAAATATCCAAGGCTTTGCCTGCATTGCTGGACTCCTTTGTACTTATAAGGAGTTCCCACATGCATGTGCCTTTCTCTTTCAATAAATGAAGTTACTATTCATAATTTGTAGAGGCATGACTTTTGGTTAACAAAAAGAATTCAAGGACAAATGTCAAGCCAGCCAAAAGCAAATAGAAATGAGCTTCTCCATACAATCCACAACAGTATAAAAAGACAACTAAAAGCCAGGAAAGGAATGTAGATGGGTCAGATAAATTCTGATAAATGAGTGGGAAGATGAAAAAGCTAGGAAAAGGAACTGGGATAAGTAAACCAGCTTAAAGACATGTTGATATTAACCAAACTCAAAGTGATTAAAAAGGGAAAAAAAGGAAAAATATAGTGAGTAAAATTTTAAAATACCTTTAGCTTGGGGAAAGGGGTGACCCATGTTCCTCTCTATACCCTTCCTCTCATGCTCCTCCTGCATCTCAGTAATATGTCTCTAGGTCAAATGATTATATAAATATCATTGTATGTTGTATATACATAAGACACAGAGACATAGCGAGCACTATTAGATATGACACATGGACCTAACAAGTTCTGTTAGACAATATACATGAGAGATATACCAAAGCCATCATCAATAATTAACATACCTTTCACCCATCATAACCAGAACAGTAATTCTGAATGCTCAGTTGCCATTTTTCAAGTCAAATTCTCCATGCTCCATTGAACACTTCCTTCTTTCCACCCTTAATAGACTAAACCCCCTTCCTGACCTCTCTCTCTAAAGCTACCTAATCTACTTCCATTGTGCTCTATGGAATGTTTGCTCCATAGGTAACAAACTAGTTTCATCTTTAACTTTGACCTTTCTTACCCTTTCCATCTTCTTGCATTCACTGAGATGTGACATTCTCCTAATGACATAACTGTTCTGGCTACATTTGCTAATACTGGTTGGACTTTTCCCTCATTTCTCTAGACTCATTGGTCATAATGGGGTACTTGGATTGCTCCTTACTTCCCATTGCCACTAACAGGCTCTCCTTCTACCATCATTACTCACTAATCTCTCTTCCTCTGAGTTCATTCAGTTCACATTTATAATAGAATCCATATTCTCACTGTCTATTGTCTTCCAGGATACTTTCTTTCCTTCTTCAATGAATTAAATGGCTGGCTCATTCTCTCCATCCTTCTCAATTCCTACTTTCATACTAGGGAACTTTAACATAAATATTGATATTCAAGCAAATCCCCAACTTTCAAATTCCTTAACTCACTCATTCCCCATGCCTACTCCTTCCACCCACCATAGCTATACCTGGAGAGGATGATCATCCTGCCATTGTCCACAAGTGGTCCACATTCATGTTCATGAGCTCTGAAGTTCCTTTATCTAATCATAATGTGTAGCAACATAATGTGTTCAACCTCCCTCTTTGCCTTGCAGCTCCTTCTGTTCTTTGTCCTCATTGTAATCTCGAATCCCTCAAACCTTCAGTTCTTTCTCAGGACATCTCCCCTGCACTGGCTACACTGCTTTCTTTTCCCCACCTTAATTCCCTGTTGAGCCAGTTCAACTTTACATTCTATTCTCTACAATTCTCATGAGTCCCCTGCCCCTTTATCCTGTATAGGATTTTGCCTTTCCAAACTTCAGCCTGGGATAATTTTCATCATCTACTGTATTAGGATTTACCTAACTGCTACTGAACAAAGCTGGAGAAAAATCAAGGAATTATGCTGACTGGGCTTACTACAAATTCATTATATAATCTGAAATGGACCCTTACTGTGGCAAGGCAATCCTTTTCAGCACCTCCTGAATGTATTCACTATCTTACTTCACCATCCTTCCCCCATCCCTATACTCTCATCTGAGAACCTTGCCTCATATTTGACTGAAAAAACTGAGGACACACATTGAGAACTCCGACTTCTCTCCTCTTTTTTATATCACATCACTCAGATGCCATCTTCCTTATCTCCCTCTTCACTCTAATTTCACATAAAGAGATGTCCTTTCTCCTTGCTAGGGAAAATCTCTCTATATGGACAAATAATTCCATTTCATCTCATTTTATCCAGAAGATTACCCTCCCCATGCCCCAGCATCATCCCTATTCTCTTAACTAATATTAAATTGCTCTTCTACTGGTTGTTTTCTTACTGCCTATAAACATGCCCATGTCTCACCCATCCTCAACAAATCTATCATCTTCTCAGTCACCCAGGTCTGAAACCTAGGTTTCATCCTCCATTCCTTACTCTCTATCACCCCCTATGCTCAATCAATGATCAAATCTTGTCATTTGGACTTTTGTAACATCTTTCATATATGCCTCCTTCTCTCTCTCTCTCTCTCTCTCTCTCTCTCTCTCTCTCTCTCTCTTTTGGGAAATAGTATAGTTCAATCGGCATCTAGATTCCACAGTTCTTTTTCTCTTTTCTAACATGGCCAAAACCCTGGTGTAGGACCTTATCACCTCATTCCTAGAGTATTCTAATAGCCAGCTGGTTGAATTCTCTGCCTCGAGTCTCAACCCAACCCAGTTCATATTTGACTAAGCTATCAAAATGATCTTTCTAAAACATAGGTCTGATCATATCATCACTGTATTCAGTAAACTCCAATGGCTCCTTATCACTTCCAGGATGAAATCTAAAATCCTCTATTTGGTGTTCAAAGCCTTTCTGGTCCTGGCCCTTTTGTACCTTTCTAAGCTACTTAGACCTTACTCTCTTCTGAGCACCCATCAATCCAGTGACACTGACCTTCTCACAGTTCCTCCACGTGGCACTCTATTCCTCTACTCCTAAGCATTTTTTATTGGTTGTCCCCCATACTTGGAATGCTTCCCTTCCTCATTTCTATCTCTTATCTGTCTTGGCTTACTTTAAGTCTTGGCTAAAATCCCTCTTCCTCCGGGAAGCCTTTCCCCTTAATCTTAATGCCTTTCCTCTGAGATTACCCTCAATTTATCCTGTATGTATCTTGATTGTACATAGTTATTTGCACGTTGTTTTCCCCTATTCAACAGGGAGCAGAAATTCTTTTTTTGCCTTTCTTTGTATTCCCAATGCTTAGCATAGTGTCTGACATATAGAAAGGACTAATAAATGCTAGTTGACTGAATATCTAACTGATATATTCTGACTGTCAAATGATTGTTCCAAACAATAAAAGCTATCTATGCTTGGAAAAAGGAGAGACTATTGTGAGCTGACGTGCTCAGGGAATTTCTTTCCTAACATCATTTACAATTCGACTTAAAATTCATGGCTTTATTACCTCCAAAAAACCTTCTTAGGAGGTAGTTCAAACATATGACTAAGCCATTTTCAACACCATTATTCATGTTAGTGAAACATCTGTTGCTGATATTAACAATTGCTTTCTGTACTACTTAGCAATTATCACACCCTGTACCTTCTATATTATGTAATGCAAACTTATTGTAGACTGCATGACTTACTTAATGAAAATATATTTTCCAGAAGACAACCCCATATATTACATACATACATATTTTACAGTAGTGCAAATTTCAGTTTTCTATAGAAGACCAAATGATAAGTTTATATATACAAATGAATTATCTCCATGCCCTTTGATAAAAGAAGTGGAAAATAAATGTTAGTGAATAAAAATAACCATTTTTATTATAGATTTTTCTTAAGAACTTTTTTTATAATAAACACTTTTATTTATAGTTTTGTCTCACCCCTCCCTGCGATGTCAAACAAGCAGATATAGGTTATACATATATAATTATGTAAAGCATAACCATATTTGTCACATTTTATATGAAATTATCACTAATAGGTATTTATTGAATGCCAGCTATGTGTGGTACTGTCAGGATCCCCATGCCAAGACCACCCTTCTATTTTTACTATTAGGAGACACTCTGTTTTCCAGAGCTAAGGCCCAGCAACCAAGCTGTGCCCTGAGCGTGGCATAACAACAATACTTTGCACACATGCTCAGCCAAAGCAAAATCCCAGAACTGTTTCACACTAGCACCAAGTGGTCCCTGAGCACAGACAAGCACCTGCAGGACCCATATTCTGGTCATGATGATCCACTGTGAATCAAACTTGTCTTATTGTTACTGTTACCTCTCATTGTCAGGGCTACAGCTCACTGCATAGCTACTAGTAAATGTATTGAGATTTGCCTATACTAAAGTGGGTCTCTTAGTAGAGGAGGCCCCAGCACATGTGTCTGGCTTCCCTCTTCAACAGGATAAAGAAAGCTTTTTTCTTATGACCACTGTTAGCACTTTGGTTTTATTTTATTTTATTTTTTATTAATTTATTTTTCAGAGCTCACTGTGGTTGTGATAACCTGTGTGAACTCTTTGGTATTTTCAGAGTTAACAATAGTTACATAACATCTGTGACTTCTTGGTCATTTATTTTCAGGATTGACAACACTATGTGCTCTGCCCGTGAGATATCTCCATTGGAGTGTTCCAACAACATTGCAAACTCAACTTCAAAATAGAACTTTTTATCTTTTCCTCTAAACTCACTCAACTCCTAAGTGTCCTATTTCTATCAAGGGTAATATCATCCTTCCAGTTGCCCAGAATTTAGTATTAGTTCCTCCTCATTCTCCTTCACTCTCCATTCATTAGCTGTCAAGTTTTGTTGATTCAGTTTCTTAAACATCTCCCATATTCACCTCTTTTCTCTAGTCACAACACAGCCACCAAAGATCAGGTCTTCATCACCTCTTACCTAGACAATTACAATAGCCTCTTTCTTTTTTTTTTTTTTTTTTGCAGGGCAATGGGTTTAAGTGACTTGCCCAGGGTCACACAGCTAGTAAGTGTCAAGTGTCTGAGGCCGGATTTGAACTCAGGTACTCCTGAATCCAAGGCCGGTGCTTTATCCACTGCGCCACCTAGCTGCCCCTACAATAGCCTCTTAATGCCAGTTAATACCAATCTCATCCCTCCAACCTGTCCTCTACCCACAGCTGCCAAATTGATATTCCTAAAGCACCGATTATGTCAGTGGCTCACATTTCTTCTAAGACAAAATATGAACTCTAGTTTTTGTCTGTTTTTTTAATCCCTTCACAATCTAGCTCCAGTCTACTTATATAAGCTGCTTACTAGGTAAGGATCCCTCTCCCACTCCCATTCTTGACTCTAGTCAAATTATTTATTTGTTGTTTCCCATTGTTAAGGGAGCTAAAATTCTAGCTAAACTATCTAAAATCTAATGAGTGGTCACCAATAAATTATAAGCTTTAGCAAGAGTTAGACTTTTAAACATTTATTAAAAAGAATAAGAATTTGGTGAAGAGAGAGAAAGGCCTAGATTCCTCTATCTATTAAAGGGAGAGCACATTGGTAGCTCCCTTCTCCACCAGAGTCCTCAGGAAAGAGAGGGAGTAAAAGCACCAGGCTTCCCCTTCTTCCTCCCACAAGCAAACATCACTTCCTGACGCCAAAGAAAAGACTCATGGTCTTGCCCTCAGAGACCTTCACCTCATGGCGGAGTTTTTCTACAGTAAATCTCCAGTTGGTGGCGTCATTCCAATCATTACAGTCCCCACTTTGTTTCTTCAAGAAACGGGGTGTTTCCTTGATGAAACAGTCAAAATTAACAGAATATAATATCCTATGCTAACTAACAATATGTTAATAACAATATAGAAAAGGGAGAAAGGAAAGTTTTGTCCAGAGGAGCAATTGTTTGTCCTCATGAACCGGCGCTTTGACATTGGTCTTGCAAAGGGAGGACCTCTGTAGAGAGTACATGCAATAGATGGTGTATATTATAACAGAAAGAGAAAATAAAAACAACAACAACAACAACAACAACAACAAAACAAAACTGATCATTTAAAGTCTCTGAAAGTCTTTTCTCAGATGTCCTCTAGGTGTAGTCGTGGAATGGAAATCTTTTCGGGGGTTCTGATACCTAGATATATAATGGGGTGCTTAATAAACATTTTTAATAAAAATAATTAATAAACATTGATTGATTAATGCTATAGATACTGAATGTGCAAAGTCCCTTCCTTCAAGGGGTTCATGAATATGGAACAGCAATAAATAATAACATAGTATATAATAAAGGGCTATCAATAAATAATACAGAATGTGTATTTTAGAATCTAAAGTATTTACTATAACCAAGAGATCCTTTCTGCATCCAAGTCTATAAGAATTCCAGATGTTAGATTACATGAGTCATAAAAACAATAGCTTTGGGGCAGCTAGGTGGTGCAATGGATAAAGCACCCATCCTGGATTCAGGAGGACCTGAGTTCAAATCTGGCCTCAGGCACTTGACACTTACTAGCTGTATGACCCAGGCAAGTCACTTAACCCCCATTGCCCCACAAAAAAAGAAAGAAAGAAACAATAGCTTTCTGTTTTAAGATTTCCAAGACATCAACTGTGTTCACAGCATTGAATTTGGCATGAGGGTATCATAATAATATCATCATTATCATAACAGCTCACATAATACTTTAAAGTTTACAAAATATTTAACATATAGGATCTTATTTGATCCTCACAAATAATGCTATGAGGTAGCTAATATCATTCCCATTTATTATTGAGGAAACTGAATCTCAAAGAGTTTTAAGTGACTTGCTAAAAAATACACAGAGGCAGCTTACAAAACCATGTTGTTGTTTTTGTTTGTTTTGGGGAACAATGAGGGTTAAATGACTTGTCCAGGGTCACACAGCTAGTAAGTGTCAAGTGTCCAAGGCTGAATTTGAATACAGGTCCTCCTGAATCCAGGGCCAGTGCTTTATCCACTTTGTTACCTAGTTGCCCCCCAAACCAGGTCTTTCTTACTGAGATCAACATGCTCTCCTCTAGGCCACACTACTCACGAAATAATAAACTACTTAAGGGAAGACATCCCATCTATTTCCTTCTCAATTCTCCACATGCAATTAATAGATTATTTTGCTTAATAAAATGATACTGTATGAAATGAGTTCATCAATAAAGAGAAAAATTTCCCATCTGCTTATTTCTTACATCCTTCCAGCTCTATCTCACCCTGGAATTGCCTTTGTCATATAGAACCTCCATGTCCTGTGGTCTTCCACCTTGGAATATTGCTCAACCAAGCCAACTCGCTTCTCCCACTGGTGAATTCCTCCTAGTGCCTCTGTTTTGTGGAGGGGTCTAAACAAACCCATTTTCATTCCCCTTGAAGCTCCGCTTCTGACTTTTTGGACTTCAAAAACAAGCTCCAACACTCACCACTCCACCTCCACTTTTCAACTGTCTTTTGTGTTTGTCTTCCCTATTAAAAATTATGTTTACTCAGTTACGCATTGTTCCCAGTCCTACTTACATACAGTATTGGAGAAGGCTTTGGTGAGGAAGGACACACTAAGCCTGCGGTATTTACATAAGCTCTTTGTCACATACCCCTACTCATGTTCTTGCTACTTTAGCAAGGAATTGAGATGCAAGGGCCCAACCTCTTTTGCAGAGGTAGTCCTCTCTGAATTGTCTTAAAGTTACCTATAAAAGCAGCAATAGCCCAGAGCCATTGCTGATCTTCAGTGATCGCCAGTCTATGTCATTATGTTGTTGCACTGATTACTGCTAATAAAATCCTTTTAATTCTCTTTGTCCTGAGTTTTGCCCTGTTAAACAGGGTGAAAGTTTAAATGAAGAATTTTCCTTTCAACACCCTATTAGGAGGTCAGTTCTTTGAGAGCTGAGACTATCTTCTTTTTGCTTTTATTTACACCCCTAACACTTAACACAGTATCTAGAACATAGTAAATGCTTAATAATACTTTTTGCCTGAGACTAATAAACGTACATAGACAGTGGTACTCTGGAGCTGGCTCACAGTAGTTCTCAAAAGCCAATCGTTAAATTTTCAGTGTGAGAATTTACATCTCAGAATTTAGCAAACATTAAAAATGAGGCCTTAGTTTATTGATTTTTCTGAACTTAAGAAAATGATGGGGAAAATGTTAATAATAACACAGATTATACTTAAATATGCATCATGCAGAATTTTATTTTCAGGGCATAAGTTGTTAAACATGTGAAGCAGAACCAAAAGGCTTGCTTGAAGTTGTAAAGGGAAGAAATCTATCCTAAATGAATCATATTTACAAATATAAAAATATAGAAGTGGGAAAAATAATATGTGCAGTATGAGTATCTGCTTTTAAATGATGCTTGATGAGCTATGGGATTCATTGAATATGAGTTACATATATACATATATATATGTGTGTGTGTGTGTGTGTATATATATATATATGTGTGTGTGTATATATATATATGTATATATATATGTATATATATATATATATGTATATATATGGCACTTTGTATTTTGAACTGCCTGCTGGACATAAAGTGCTAGACCAGTAATCAAGCCTGAGCTTGAATTGATCCCAGACACTTACTAGCTGTGTGATCCTGGACAAGTTACTTAACCACTTTGTCTCAATTTCCTCATCTGCATATGAATATAGCAATAGCACCTACTTTCCAGGGTTGTGATGAGGATTAAATGGTAAGATATTTGTAAAGTGCTTTGCAAATCTTAAAGAGCTATATAACTGCTAGCTATTATTAATATTATGGGGAACAATACTTTGCAGATCATGCCTGTTATTTGCATTCTGTCAGTCAAGTAGGAGAAAGATAATACTGTAAGGTTTTAAATATAATCAGAGCCTTGTGAAACAACATTTTGATTAGGGAAGTGAAAATTAATCATGAGTGTTGGCTTAAGTCTGTGCCAGTTTTATTCAAATCTTGATTAATTAGTTAAGAGGAGACAAAAAATCAAATAGAAAGATTCATTCTAGAGAAAGCATTTTTTTAATCATACACCTAGATCCCCATGTAGGATCTATGTCTTCTTTCTCATCAGCTGCCAATGATAATTACAAAGGTATGGTAATGGAAGACTCTAAATCAAAGTAGATCTGCTGTGTCTGCAAGAACCACCTTGTTGTAAGCTGGCCAGGAAAGATTTGCTTGTCTATTAGCTGGCACAGTAGGACTTATAACTGGCACAGTAATAGTTTCCACTTTATATCTTCCTATGATGTGCCTTGATAGAGTAATTCAGCTAATTGGAGATGTTGGTCGTAGGAGGAGGAATCTTTCATAATGCTAGTATCATTCCTGACTCACTGTCAAAGTGGTCCAGGCCCAAAGTGCTGAATGCTGCAAAGTACTTTTGCCCTAAACAAATGGTGTTCCAAAGAAGACACATGAACCAGGGACACTTAAGCTCTGCTTTTGCAACCAAAATTGCTAACAAAGAATACATTTGAGTAGATTGCCTTCATAAGAAGACAAAGTTTCCTAATAATGCAAATGGTGAAAAAGAAATGCTTTCCAACCCTTAATTTCTGACACCACAAAATGGGTCTAAATAATTTTTTAAGCATTTCAATTTTTTCTCAAAAGTAACTGGAGAAGGAAAAAGATGTTAAAATCAAACAATGATTGAACAGAGGAGGAAGACTCAGAAAGAATGGAAGAATAGAACAGGATCTTCTTTTCTCTTGTGTTTATTGCTTTGCCTTAAAAAAAAAAAAAAGACGACCATAAGTGGAAGGAAAGTAAACCAAATAGGATTTCTTTCACAGACTAATAAAACCAGCTGACATGTGACTTCTTGAGAACTTTGTGGGTAGAGATTGGAGGGCTTGAGTTGTTTGCTACTCATTTCACTTCCTTTACATCAGAACTAATTTTCCTTATTATTTAAAACGCAAATTTCTTAAACATTTCTTTTGGTAAGTAAGCAGGGATACAAATACTAGATTTTAAATGGCAAGATAAACTACAGAATGAGGCTTTATCAGCACACAGTTTTTCTGAGTTGAGGGGGGCTTTTGGAGGGAGGATATTTCTCTGGGTTGATTTGGGGAAGATGGCATAGACACAAATAGATAATTCAAATACATATATAAATACCTTCTGAGACTAGTAGATCTTTTTAAATGATTTTTCTAAAATCATATTATTAATAAATGAGGGGACTAGAAACTCAGCAACTAGACTTATAATCCAGTGTATTTAATACTGTACGCTCTGAATAACTGGGAGGATCAGGATGGTGTTCATGAACAAGGTGGGATTTAGGCTGAACCTTGAAGGAAGCTAGAGATTCTAGGAGGTGGAGATGAGGAGGGAGGGTATTCCAGGCATGGCGTTTAGGTCTTTTGTGTAATTATGGAAGATGGCATATCCTATATGGGGAATAGAAAATGGGCCAGTTTATCTAGAAAGCAAAGTATATCAAGGTAAATAATATGTAATGAACCTGGGAAAGTAGGGTGGAGACAGACGGTGAAAGGTTTTTAACAACAACAAAAAAAAGAAAAACAACCCAACAACTAGCGTTTGTGTTTTATTCTAGATGCAATTAGTAGCCACTGAAAATTATAGAGAAGGGGAATGACATGGTCCACCATGCTTTAGGAATATCAATTTGGCAGTTGGGTGGATGTCAGATTAGATTGGGGATAGTGAAGGGAAGATCACTTAAGAAGCTAATTATAATAGTTCATTGAGAGGCATTTTTTTGGTTCTTTCCCAAAAAACCTGGATCTATTCATAAACAAAATAGGCAGCTTCTTCCATTCAGATAAGAAATATCCCTTTACAACTCCATAGTACAGTGACTTTCATGCTCTTCTTTAAAGAATATAGGATGCAGTGGGGTATGAGAGTGAGGGATAGGAGGAAAGAGTATGGAGGCAACAGCATACCCCTGTAAAGGAAAAGAGGTACTTACTTAGGATTTTAATATCTTAATTTCTCCCCATCTTGTTACAATCTGTACTTTGGGTTGGGTTGGCTACAAAAGGCAATTTAACTGCAGCTAAGTAGGGCAGTGGATCAAGTTTCAGGCCTACAGTCAGGAAGACCTGAGTTGAAATCTAGCTTCAGATTCTTAGTAGCTATATGACCCTGGGAAATGCACTTAACTCCTATTTACCTCAGTTTCCTCATCTGTAAAATAGATATAATAATATTTACTTCCCAGAATTATTAACATCAAATGAGATAGTAATTGTAAAACACTTAGCACAGTGCCTAGCATATAATCAACACTACAGAAATGTTGGTTATCATTATTTTTCCTTTCTTTTTTTTAAACTTTTTGTTACAATGAATGACTTGTGGGATAGGGGAGTGGATAGAGATATTTGCAAATGAAGGTGATGTATAAGTAAAAGAAGTCAACTAAAAAAAAAGTATTTTGTGTAAAACATCTCTCTTCTCTTGGCTAGAAAATGACATATTCTCCTTGATTCTTCGTCCCTCAGCATCCTTTTGCTAATAGAATCAGCTTTGGCTTATGGCATCCCATTCTCTTTGATGCAAAGAGCAAATTCAAACACTGAATCGACTAAAAGAGGAGAATATAAACAAATAAAGAAAAAATGATGAATCAATATTTATTCTTAACACATTTAGGCAAGGATATATATACATAGCACTGTTGTTTAAGGAATTTTGATGAGAGTTAAGAAGCCACTCCATTCTTGAGTTTGCAAATGTGGGTTTTTCTTCTTTGTTAGCTAACAGCCAAAATAATTAACACACTTTACGTATCCAAGAAAAGTGCTGTGCAAAGAAAAAAGAAAAAAAAATTGTACAAATTCTGTGGCCAAGCAGTTTGTTGCCAGAAATAGAGCTATGAGCATCAGTTTGATTGGAAATATTGCTCTTGTCAACATGAAATAAAGAAGACTATCAAAGCAGTAAAAACTAGGATCTTTAATGGAGGCAAGGGAATTGCTGTTCGGAGCATCACCAATACCGAAGTAATGGAGTATTCAAGAGGGGCAGGGTTAAATACATTTCACCAGGGAGGGAATTGCATGGGAGGCACAGTCTCCAGAAGCTATTACATAAGTTGTTTTGCATAACAAGCTGAAAATCCATAGAGAAGGTTGGGGCAGGGGAAGGGGTGACATCTGGTTAGAACAGCAGGCTCAGGCTCCAGGTGCAGGAATGGAAAAACTGGTTTGGACTTACTCCAATCTTCAGGTCAGTTGGGATCAAAGTCAAGTAGACTGTTCCAATAATTGTATTCAACATTCTTTTTTCAACGGGTTTCTATCATCCTCTTTTAATTGGTTTTGATTGCCCTCAGGGAATTTGTAGCTCTAGGACAAGTTTAGGTTGGCGGCTGCATTCAACACTTTGTAGAGTAAAGATGTCTGAAACTGGGTAATCTGTTTGATGTTTATATATTCACTGACTCTGCAAGCTTCACTTTATAACTTGTCAGAAAAAGAATATAGAATGATAAATTTTATTCCCTGCTTCTCCTCCCACTTTTTGGAAAAATAAAATCCTTTACAATCAAAGAAACAAGGTTGCTAAAGCATTTGGAGATCATTGAAAATGAAACCAAAACATTTAGCTTCTAATTTAATATTGCAAATTCTAAATTTGAATATTTTGACATTTTTCTCCTTTTTGTTATTGTTGCTGCTTTCTAGAAGATAAAGGTACCTTACAGATTACTACAAAGATTAAGGACCTTGAAGAGATTCCAAGCAATGGTAAAAGAGGCCAGAGCTCTCCTTTCCCCACCTCTCCAATTCTACCCTGCCCCTAATGCAAGCATGGAATATTGATCTCTACCAATAAGGAGAGAGTCTCACACTAATGGACTTTGGAACATGGGTTACATAAATAGAATGAAAAAAACATTGCTTTAAAAAATAAGAACAGGTTTAATGCTGAAGAGATGGCTAAAATCTTTTCCCCAAAAATATTCCTATGCTATATTTTCATAATCAATAGTCCTACCTTTGTAGATGCTCTTTTCCCTGTTCTTATAACCCGTCTCACTTCTTTTATGCATTTGGGCTTATTTTCACATAGGCATGTCTCAAAGGCTGCAGCAGATTAAGAGAACTAGATGACTGAGTCACAAATATATCCAGGGGCTTGCTTTTAAATTGAACTTGAGCATGACAACCCAAAAGAAGTACCTGAGTACCTCTTGAGTATAGTATTAAACTCTGTAAAAAGTAAGAAGGCAGAATGTATGTATTTAGACATTTGAATAAATAGATAAGAACATAGTGTTAATGCTGGGGTTCTACCCTATTATGGGGCACAAGTAGTTCCAGGAAAAGTTCAATTAAATTAATATCACAAATCAGTCTTTTATGAGAAATTTTAAAATATTAAATCTTCACAAAGAATGAGAACTCTTTTCTACTCAGGTTTCATGTTTATATGGTATTTGTTTCTACTTGAATTTATAATTATTTTGACTGCCTGAACTATTTTGTTTTATTGACATGTGTTTGGTTACTACTGCTTCTGAAATTTTCCCCTACAAGTTTCCTGTTTGTTGTAACCCATTGTGCTAATCCAAAATGCGGATATTCTGATGGGAAAAATTTGCTGTATTTTGATGTTAAATGGCCTGTGAATATATGATAGGTTTTTTCTTTGTCCTAAGATCAACAATTGACACCACACTAGATACAGACAGATTCAGACAGAGATACAGAAACAGTAAGACACACAGAGAGACAGATTGAGAGACACAAACGTAGAAACAGTGACAGACACAGATAGGCAGAAAAGAGAAACAGAGGCAGACATGGAGAGAGATGTTGGGAACTTCTTGGCATAAGGACTTGGAGCTGAAGTAAAGAACACATATTTATGCTTTTGTGGAGACAGTGTGGATCTGGACAAACTCTTGATGAAAGGAAAGCTTGGAGCCAGTATTCTTTAGTGGTGTGCTCAAGTACTTTATCCACCTTCCCTTTGTCCTATCTTGTAAGGTTTGAAAGGAAGATCATCCTCAGCCTCTAGGGGCAGAGCCTAGAGAATTAACAAAAGAGAAAGCTGCCAGGGAGTCTCTCCAGAAGTCCTGATTGTGTGTGTGTGTGTGTGTGTGTGTGTGTGTGTGTGTGTGTGTGTGTGTGTACACACACTCATGTATGTATGTGTGTATGTATATAAAGGTATATATGTGTATATATGTGTCCATATATGGGGCAGTGGGGGAGTCTGTTTATATGTATGTCTGTGTATGTGTATATATGTGTATATGTATCTCTGTGTATATATACGTGTGTATATGTATATGATGCATATGCATATTGTGTATGTGTGTGCAAAGTGTATGTATGTATGTATGTGTATGTGTATGTGTATGTGTATGTGTATGTGTATGTGTATGTGTATGTGTATGTGTATGTGTATGTGTATGTGTATGTGTACGTGTATGTGTATGTGTATGTGTATATATTGCCACTGGACCCTCTGGCTCTGGAGGAAAGAGTGAGGTTGGTAACCTTGCACAGCCCTCCCCCACTTAAATCCAATTAACTGCAAATCATGACATCACCCTTATGTCATGGTTCCCTTTGAAAAGAAAGGACAAGGGGTAGCTAGGTGGCGCAGTGGATAGAGCACCAGCCCCGGATTCAGGAGGACCTGAGTTCAAATCTGGCCTCAGACACTTGACACTTACTAGCTGTGTGACCCCGGGCAAGTCACTTAACCCCAATTGCCTCACCAAAAAAAAAAAAGAAAGGACAAACAACAACTTCCAAAATAATATGAGGAACACTTAAGTACCCTTCTATATCCTTCCCCTGAAATCCTTATCTTTCCTGCACTGTCTATGAGGAGAGAGGATTAAGGTAATAAATAATAAAAATTAGAATAGCCAATAAAGTCGCATGATTTCAGATACATCTATCTTTCTAAAATGGAGTCACAGTTTCACTCACCCTATTTTCCATCTGCACACTATCAAAAATACTTTGCATACAGCATCAGCACTCTATACCATTATTTTGGCATGTGCTTTTGCTAGTTTATATTGCCTTAGCAAAGTGTCTGTCTCCAGCCTTCCTTAGAGTAGAGAAACTTTTAATTGTCCTAAACTTAAAATGCATGGAGTTGGGGTGTAAGAGGTGATGGGGAATGGTGTGGAGATGGGGTAGGATGTGATGAAAGGAAGAAGGATAGTAGCATTGACATATATTGAATGTTAGGAAAGCAGAGGGGTAGGAATGCTAAAATCACCTGTGGAAAGAAGCAGGCAGACGGTCTACTGATGGTCTCTCACTTCTAGTATTTTACATGTAGAAGGTTTAAAGTTATTCATTAGTACAAGAAAAATAAGTAGAACCATTTATGAATCAATGTATAATCAAAATGAGTGGTTAACTATCATATGCCATGTACATACATATAATTTTAAATTAGAAGTCATTTTCTCTTAATGAATCGATTATTCTTTTTATATACAGAAAAGTGCAGATAGGAAAATTAGCTCAAGATCATATTACTAAAATGCCAGGGAGAAAAAATTTGTATTTAGAGAATATACTTACTTTTTTCCTCTACAGACACCCCAATAGAACAATAGCTGTGCTTGAGAATCATTAACACTATATTATAGGTCATTCCACGATTATGACTTTATAACATAGGGCACATCCCATTTTCATCTGATCTGGCATGGAAATAATCATTGTTGTTATGACCAGTAATAACAAATAGAAAGGTTAGCCTTAAGGATCCCAGGCTTGGTAATCAATGTATATTAATCACAGAAATGGCAAAAACTGCTTAACACATCACTTTAGGGTACAAAAATTTAGCAGCTACCAAAAACCTAGCAAACCTATTCTGTCACACCACCTTAGGGTAAAGGTCCCCACCCTGAATCTGTTACTTAGAATGAGGTAGTTGGTGACAAAGCTGCCAAATATTTTCTAATCCCATCATGGTGCCCAGGTATGAGTCTGGGACTCCCTCTCACCCTATTGCACAGCCTTTCCCACAGTCTCATTGTCCACAAAACTCCCTGTTTGAAGAGGTAGTTGGTGATGCCTCTGGGCCTGGAATCACGAAGACCTGAGTTCAAATCTATCTTCGGCCATTTCATTAGCTATGTGACCCTGGGCCAGTCACATCAACTCTGCTTCAGTTTCTTCATCTGCAAACTGAAGGTAATAGTACATACCTTACAGGGTTGTTATAAGGATTAAATTATATATTTGTAAAGCAACACTTCTCCAATATGTCCACTGCTCTCCTCTAATACTGCTATTACCCTGGTACAGGCCCTGATCTCCTCCTGCTTAGACTATAGCAATAGGTGGGTTTAGCTGCTATAAATCCTTCTCCACTGTAGTCCACCTTCCATTTAGTCACCAAAGGGATTTAATTCAGGTCGAACTATATGACCCTCCTACTCTATTAACTTCAGTTGCTCACTATCACCTATAGGATCGAATATAAACTCATCTCTTTGGTATTCGAAGCCCTTTATTACCTAGCCCATTTCCACCATCTTTCCAGTCTTCTTAAATCTTATATCCCCATTTTGTGGTTAGTCAGTCAGTTAGTAAAACAACATCAAGCATCAATAGGTTCACATACTCTGCTAAGGGTGGGGGTCAGAAAGAAAGGAGAAAGAAAAGACAGCCCCTGTCCTTAAGGATCTTACAATCTAATGAGTCAAGGTAACATACACACAGAGATACACACACACACACACACACACACACACAAGTTGAAAGGGAGGTTCTGTTAAGGGGGAAAGCTGGAAAAGTCCAAAGAAGTTCAGTGCTGCTGAAAAAAAAAACATGGCCTACCTAGGCACCCCTTCCCCCTTGCCTAAATGGAAGCTTTGGGAGGAGTCCCAACTTCAATCCCCAAATAAAGAGGCAGTGGGTATTGATGAGGTCTAAACACAAAGGCCAAAGTAATGTAGGTTAAAGAGCCTCTCAATGATGAGGTGGAAGGGGGCATGCTGGAAAAGATCAAAGGAGTACACCTGGGTGGGAAATGAAGAGGTGGGTGGCTTGGGCACCCCCACCCCTAAGGATTCTCCAATCCAGTACCATCGTCATCTTTGCTGTTCCTCAAATAACACCTCTTGGCTCTGGGCATTTTCACTGGTTGAACCTCATGCCTGAAAAGCTCTCCCTCCTCATCTCTACCTAGTTTCAAGTCCCAGCTATAATTCCATCCTCTTCAGGAAGCTTTTCCCAATCCTACTTAAATCTAGTGCCTTCCCTCTGTTGAGGGGACTACTTATTTATTTGTACTATTTGTCTTGTATATAGGTTATTTGTTTAAAGTTGTTTGCAAGCCATCTCCTCCAGGGCAGGGACTTTATTTCACCATTCTTTGTATCCCAGTTCCTGGCACATAATTGGCACTTAATAAATGTTTATTGACTCACTCACTCACTGATTGACATGCCAGTGCCCTAGAGATCCTGGAGACCAATGTATGAGAGACAGCATAGAACAGTAGAAAGAATACAATACTTGTTAGAGGACCTGAGTTTGAATCCCAACTCCTTGGGCAATCTATCAATTAACAAACATTATTGAACATAACTATACAGTAGGCATTGTATACTATACAATGTATAATATACAAATAAATAGACAAATAATGAACCAGTCCCTGCCTTATAGAAATTTTAAATGTATCAGGGAAGAGAAAGAACATGTACATAGACAGCTGCCTACAAAATAAATACAAGGTCATTGGAGTGAGGAGATGGCAAGGGGAGGGGTCATTAAAAGCTGAAGAAGATGGCACTTCATCTGAGTTCTGAAGGAAACTAGGTATTCTTAGAGGGCAGATCACTTAAAATCTCTGGGCCTCTGAGGTCCCTTTCCTTCTTGATCTATATATGATACTATGATACAATGGATCTAATGAGGGTCATTTAAAAAAAAAAACAAACAACCTATATACAATCAAGCTGAATTTGTGCTTTTCAGATCTTAAAAATGTCAGAATCCCCCCAAGTTCCTTCTCCTAAAATAAGAAACACCCGTGCTCTATTGTACATGTCTCCTAAGAAAAGGTCTGTTGTTGTCGCTGCTCTTTTCCATTTTTATAGTACAAATAGGAGTGTAATGGATAATATAAACAGTTCACTAATATTCCAGGGTGAAATCATAATGGATAGAATTGTAACAGACCCTATGTAGATATAACTGTAAATAGAGCAAGGTTCCCTTGAAAACAGATACAACTTGCTGTTACTCCCATTTCCATTTCCCTGATTTCCAAAGCTTTCTTTTCAAAGTTGTTGCTGTTGTTGTTTTTTAACAACTACTAATTGGTTATTATTTACAATATCCCTCTAGAGTGGATCAATGCTATTCTCCTTAGCACATGTCAATGTCAGAAATCCTATAATTTTTCATCAACTTGTTAATCTAATTATGTTACTAGGCCTATATGGATGTCATATTTCAATACCACAGCACTCAATTCAATCCTACAGACATATCAAAAAGACTTTGAACCTTCAGAGATTTCTACAAACTGGTAGTACAATCTCTAGCCCATTCTACAACAGCTGGGTCAGAGAAAGGATATGTCCTATGGCAGATATATCAAGTTCAATAGCATTAAGAATATTCAACATGAGGTTCAAGTAAACCTCCACTTGTCAATAAACCAATTATCACTGCCTGGTTTATATGAGTGTTAAAGGAATATTCCTTGAACAAGGGAGGACTGTCAGTATCCACTGTATCTGCAAAATTGTTTCATACATAGTGAAAGATGTAGATGGTCTTGCAGATGAGTAAACCAAGGCCCAGAGTGGTTAAATCCTTTGCCCTCATTCAAAACAGGTAGTTCATGGCAGTTAATATCTAAACCAAGATTCTCTAGGTCTAGAGCCAGCTTTCTTTACACAACACAACACAACACAACAAACACAACCTTGTCTCAATTATTCAGTGATTGCTTTGCCTCTCCTAAATCACTTCAGTGTAGGACATTTAGTGAGTCAGGGTTGGGTGAAAGGGGATGGGAGCTAAATAATAATAAAAATAATTATAATGACTCCCATTTATTTACATGGTAATTTTCAGTTTATAGGGAACTTTCCTGATAAAAACCATCTTTAGTAAATAGTGCAGGTAACAACATCTTCATTGGGTAGATGAGAAAACTCAGGTGAGAGAGTCACTGGGCAAGTCACTTAGTTTCCTCATTTGGAGAAAGAGAATTTTAGACTACATGAGTTCTAATGTCACTTATATTGCTGACCTTTTATGAGTCTGTGAGATGAAGTGAATTGTCAAAGTTACTCAATTTCATCTAAGCCAGAACTCAAACCTAAAATCAAGGATGTCTCTTATAGTAAGTAGAAAGTATAGTAGGAACCGGGCTCCAGATCATGCTTACCTCACCTTACCCCAAATTACATTAGGCTCAGACAGTATTCAAAGCCTATCTGTATTTCTTTCAACTGCCCATAGCACTTGAGAGAGGCAGGAGGCAAAAAGCCAAGCAAGTACTAGATATCTTGGGAGCACATTTCCCCATTTCCAGTGTTTCTGGGCTTTTGCCCAAGTAGAATATCAGGATCAGGAGTCTTGAGAAAGGTGCTTAATAAAATGTATCTGAATTGTTATTATTCTAAAATAAGGATTTCTGATTAAGAGGTGACGTTATATATTGAAATTATGTCCCTATCACTAGTCATTATGAATAGAAATTATTTAATGTCACAAGTTCAGAGCATAAGGAGAAAGGAAGCAAAAATAAATCCAACATGACTCTCTTTATGACCACATGAAACTGACCTTAGGTTCCTTACTAGATTCTCCATACTAGACTCCTGGAAAGACTAGAATTTAGACAAAAGATAAAATATGGTTTTGCTTCTCTTCCTCAAGTTTTGGATTTCTTAGTTTAAAATTAATTTACTCTGGACTTTCGACATCATGATCACAAAATGAATCATTTTTTAATAACATCCTAAGACCAATAGCCCAGAAGCTTTAGAGCCAAAAATTATTTTTAAAAAAAGCTTCCAGGGGCAGCTAGGTGGTACAGTAGATAAAGCACTAGCCCTAGATTCAGGAGGACCCAAGTTCAAATCTGGCCTTAGACACTTGCCACTTACTAGATGTGTGACTCTGGGCAAGTCACTTAACCCTCATTGCTCCACAAAACAAAACAAAAAACTTCCATTTAAAAGATTTGACTGAAACCTCCATTTAGAAAACAACAGGGTGAATTCTTTTCTTTTACACTCTGTGATTTACTAAGAATGAAAAGCACGTATCCTCATGGTACTGGAAAGGCAACACTATCTCAGTACAGGAAAAGACATGCAAAGTCATTCCCTGATGAACTAGATAAGCAAGCCTTTCATGGGACTTTTGATTCCTATGGAGGAATGAGACACACTCCTTGATGTTTCATAAAAATGAAACTCAGTAATAGGAGATGAATGGGTTAGTTACTACTATTATAGGATAGGACTATTGTGAAAGAAAACATATCTTTTTGATAGCCTGTAAAAGTCTATCACATTTGTAGCCTGGTTTCATTTCATACTCATGAAACTTACCAACCCAACATTGTAGACTGTCAAGATATTTTTGATCCAGATTCTTTCCAATATGTTAACTATTGCTCCTAGATATTTGTCATTTGTATATTTGATGATAATGTAATCTATGCCTCTGTTGAAGTTATTATTAAACATAAAATAGATATGGGTCAAGAAAATATTCCTGGGCACTACACTAGAGGCCCCTCCAAGTTGACAGTGAACCCTGGTTACTGAGTTGAACTTTTCTATCTGGATTTGGAATATCAGACTTTTTGTGCCAAACTTGGAGAGCTTTGTAAGTCTCTCTGGAGCAGCCCAGAGGGAGCAACCCTCCACTCATCCACACAAAGCAGCTGCCCACTCCCCAATACCCTCAGGAAGTAGTAGAAAGCCAGTAGAGAAGAGCACACTGAGAAGAAAGAGGCATTTCATGGTACAGACAAGACTACCAATGCAAAGCTGTCCCTCCCCTGGGTAGATGCAATCAAGATCCTCAGTCATTGAGATCTTTAAGTCTTGCTTACAGCTCATGTGGCCAACTCTGATGTAAAAATGCCATAGCAAACTGTTTCAATTCTCTAATAATCACTCTCTTCATCTTGTTAGTACCTTCTCACCTTTTTAGCACTGACAGGTACAACCAACTTCCATGTCCTTGTCTTACTAATTGCCTTTTCTTTTTCCTGCTCTACTTCCTCCCTATCTTTGAATTTTTCTCCTTAGGTTAAGACTTCTTAATGTCCTCCAACTAAAGTCCTTCTAATCCATTTCCTTAAGTTCTTCTACTTTTTCTTCTCTTTAAGGCAGTGGCCAACTAACTTTCTTCTTGAAAACATAGTGTCACTAATTTTGAAAAATGTAAATTATTCAACAAAACTATAGAATTAACAAATACATGGTTATTACCTAAGAATTATTCTGAAAATAAAATAGCATCTTTCATAGGGGGTAGATAAGTTTTTTTTAATCATGGTTGTATATATAATGATTTTCCTACTTATTGTTCTATTTTGTGGGAAATAACAGAAGACACTAGTTTCCATTTTGTTTTTGTTTTGTTTGTTTGTTTTTTTGTGGGGCAATGGGGGTTAAGTGACTTGCCCAGGGTCACACAGCTAGTAAGTGTTAAGTGTCTGAGGCTGGATTTGAACTCGGGTACTCCTGAATCCAGGGCCAGCGCTTTAACCACTGTGCCATCTAGCTGCCCCCACTAGTTTCCATTTTAAAATCTGGTCAGAGTCTTAGATTTTGTTAAATAGGAGCAGAAACCTAAAGAAACCTTTTAATATTGATTCATACCATTCCAGTATTCTTGGTGCTACTTTTCTTACCTTCTTATTAACTATGATGGTGGTAGCAGGATTAATGTCGTTTCAAATCCAGATGTTCTACCTGGATAGCAGCAGGCAGTCAAGGAGCAAAAGTGGGGAGAAGGAACACACATACATAGGTGGGCTTTGGGTTTTCTGTCTTTGACTCTCTGTTGTTACTATGGTGATTTGGGAGAGAGGTGCTTAGTCATCATCATCCTGTCAATTCTTTTCTTCCTTGAATCAAGGCAGAATATGGTTCAGATGAGCTGTTTTTTTACCTTTTTGCTACCAAAGGGCTGAGTATAAAGGAGCCTTTCATTAAAACCCAGACATTAATTTCATTGGGAAAAAAGTCTAACTAAACAGAACCATACTCCAAGAAATCAGTGTCAGTACCAGCAGCAGGTACTGACACCAGTACCTTCACATGGGCAGTGGACTAACAGTCAGAATGAAGGTGTGACAATTGATTGATTTGAAGAATTTTTGGAAGCCACAGGAGAAAACTCACCCATTGCAGCTGCCTCTTTGTGGGCAAACTCTCTCATGACATCACTGAAGAGGGGATGAAGAAATTGTTTGAGCCAGATAGATATAGGAGGTAGTATCAGCATAAACAACAGAGGATTTTGGGGAGGTGTTAATGTGCCAGTGGGTGCTTCAAGTGCTCCAGGGCTTGGTCTAATGATGTCAGATTGAAGCATGGGAATCACCCCATCACCCATTCACTACTGTGGGCAGAGTAGTGCAATGGAAGGACTTGGGGGGAACATTGCTGTTACTAACAGAGTATTGAGTTGAATTCTACCTTAGAGAGGTTTGGGGGGCTCTGCTCCTGACCATTTGTACTTTTCCAGGAGTACTGAGGGCAGAGAGGAGTTAAGGAAGGACATTTAGCAAAACAGCAACTTAGACAATTTTCTTTTTTTTTTTTTTTTTAGAGAGGCAATTGGGGTTAAGTGACTTGCCCAGGGTCACACAGCTAGTTAAGTGCTAAGTGTCTGAGGCCGGATTTGAACTCAGGTACTCCTGACTCCAGGGCCGGTGCTCTATCCACTGCGCCACCTAGCTGCCCCCTACACACAATTTTCTTAGCCCCATTTCCTCTCTGATGAGGACCTCAGATGAGTCAACCAAGTTCAAGCAACAATACCAGTAGAAAACCCTTTCCCTCTCCTCAAACCAATGTTCCTTTATATCCTGAAAAGGTTTTATCCCCTGCTTTTAGCTTTTTACTGTTTCGTGGATGGGGACAGCCCAGGATCCAGGAACTTTCTCTCCCTCTGGGAGATGTTGGTGTGCCAATATTCACAACCTTTCTTCTTGGTACAAGTACAATCTTGGGGGAAAGGGGCAGGGTTTATGTGTGCTGATGGTCTTTTATAAATGCCTATAACTCTTAAACTCACCTGTCTCGGAGCTGTGTTACATGACTTTCACTCGTGTAGGTGAGGTTTGGCCCTCTCACAGTCTGGATTTTATTTGAGAAATGAAATAGGAATACAGCGGCCACATTATTATTTAAAACAGATTTTAAGCCTTTTAAAAAAAAGACTGAAGATCTTGCTTCCAGCAAGTGGACAGAACAGTAAGATTTTGCTCTCACCTGCAAAGAATGTGCAGGTCTTGTTGGAATGACAAAGTAACTGTTGCCCGTGTTCAAATTGAAAGTTGTGCTCTCTTGTCAGACAATCTAAAGGACTTCCTGATCCTGTGACCGTCCAGATGGCAGATTAGACACTACCTCCAGACTATTTTAACTCTTTAAACCTCCAAAAAAAGAAATTATATACTAGATGTAGAGGCATCACAGCTCAAAGCATAGGACAAGGAAGAGAGAAGTTTAATGAAGTAAATCTTTATGAATTAATGACAGAGAGTTATAATCCTTAAAACACTTGGAACTCCTACCCCCATCACCCTCTACAAGCTCAGCAGGTTTGCAAATGAATATACTTGTGTCTGCATCCCATCTTGGTCTTTCTTTGCTGCAGAAACTCTGACAACACACCCTGCTTCCTGTCTGCACCATTCTATCTAACCACAGATGGTAGATACTGACTGTGTCTAAACATGTAAAGAGGAAGTAGGGGGTTAAAAATATTCTTTCTGACTTGCAGCTAGTGTCTAGCCAGAGTTAGGGACTCCCAAGTGTGGTGGGTGAAAGATGAAATGACTGAGGAAACAAAGGTTAGAGCTTCTGAGGGTATCGATTTATCAAGAAATGCACGCCAGTTGCATAAAAAATCAGGACTAAGTCCCCTGAGCTTTGCCACTGAATCTTGAATACAGTGGGAGACAGATTTTTATGAATTAAAACCAATTAATCATATATGACCAATTAATTAAAAGAAAACAATTAACCAGGATACAAAATTAGATATTCTGATTTCTAATTGGAGGAAAGATTAAGGGATTTCCAAGATGGCAGGCAAAAAGTAAACAGGTACAATTTCCTGAAATCAGAAAAAGAGGTGTACCTTTCCCTACAAGTGTCAAAGGAACATGGAAAGAATAACTAATTGACCAGTACAGGACCAGCTTTCAGGTAAGACATATGGGTTGTTTGAAATGTATAATTGTGAGAAAGTTCTTTGCATCAATCTTTAGATTTGACTGAGTTTCTGGTCAGCATAACCTAAGTCCTTAGTTAAGGGTCTCTAAGCAATAGGTAGAGGTGGTCCAGCTTCTTAGCCAAGCAGGGCTGGGTTCAAACAATGCAATAAAGTTTTCTCACAATTCCCATAACTGAATAAAGTTTTCTCACAAGAAATTGGACTAGACCTCTAACTGAATAGAAAGAGAACTGAGCTAGATCCAGAATGGAGTCTTGAGATAGAGTCAGTGTGGTTCACTCAGTTCCCACAATCACTTCACAAGGATGCAAAGACTCTGCCCCAACACTCTCTTTGCCTTCCTTTCTGTGTAAAAATCAGAAGATATTGATTTAGCCAAGCCATGAGAATAAAAGAATGAGACACAAAGGAGGAATTGAGGTAGGGGATCTTCATGTATATCTGCACCAGGCTTGAAAGAAAGGAGACTGAAATCTATTTGGGCCCAGTCCTGTCCCCCAAGAGGCTTCTCAGAGCAGGGATTCAAGGCAGTGAACGCTAAACCTCCCAACCTATGAAGAGACTAAAGCAAGCTTTGTAGTCCAGAGTCAGGAGTATACCCACTAGAAAAGGGGGAAGTCCCTTACTAACAAGGGACTACTGCTCATTGGAGCAGAAGGAACCCAAAACATGGCTATTGGGAAGGAGATAAATAATAGAAGGACAGAGGTAGAATTGAACCAGATGTTTTAGGACACAGGGCAATTTCTTGGCCTATGCCAGCATTAATTCCTTCATGAATCAAATTATGGAATCATAGAATTCTGAGATTCTGTGAATTAAGGGTATTAGTCCATGAATCAAAGAATAGAATATAAGAATATATTGGAAGGGGAACATAATGAAGAACATAAAGAAGAAAAAATTATCTAGAAAAAAAGATAGTAAAAAGACAATTAACAGACATAAGAAGGAGGGATGAGATTTCAAAATAAACAACTGAGAGAAAAAAGAGAATGGATACAAAACAAAGAAAAAAGTCAATAATTCAAGCAAGACCTTCAAATTAGGGGAAAGGCAGGGAAATGAGAACAGGAGGTTGAGGGAGGAGAGAAGAAATAGAGTTTCCTCAAAGAATTTAAACAAGGAGAAAGAATTCATTCAAATCAAGAAGAGAATAAAAATATCTAAAGAAAAAAATGAAAGAAATCCAAATCCTAACTTCTCCAATGTTAAATTCAAATGACACAAATAATCCTATTATGCAAAAGAGTTTCAGAATAGACAAGAAAATAAAATCCCTTAGTCAAGTTGTTTAAAGGAAACACATTTAAAAATCAGAAACAAAAAACATCAATATTAGAATCTTGATTATACTATGCTTTAGGTGAATCCCTTAAATCAGGAATTGTAAAAATATTAGTTAATAGTAGACTTACAATATCAATATACAAGGAAACTGCATTATCCTTAGATCCATAGACAGGAAACCAATAAATATATTCCATTTATATATAACAAATGACATAGGCTTCTGAATTTATAAAATAAAAGTTAACTGAATTGTAAGAAAAAAATAGATAACAACACAATATTTGTAAGGAATTTTAATGTTCTCTCAGAGCCAGAAAAAATAACAAAGAGATAAACAAATGGAAAATAGAATAATAAAAAGGTGATAGAGAATTTAGAGCTAAAAGATTTATAGCACCTTCTCAATAATAACACTAAAGAATATATACTGATATAAAAATGCACCATATACTAGGATATAGAAAAAAGCAGAAATATAAAAAATCCTTTAAGATAATAATGAAGGATTGAAGGAAGGAAGGCAAAAACTTATTAGGGCAGTTGGAAGGAGTATATACAGACAGAGGGCAAATGTGTGAGGTGAATATGAAGGGCTATCTAAAAAAATAAATTTAAGGGGTGAGAGGAATGTACTGGGAGAAAGAGAAAGGGAGGGGTAGAACAGAGTACATTATCTCACATAAAAGAGACTGGGAAAGCTTTTACAATGGATAGGAAGATGGGGAAGGTGAGGGAGAGTTAGTGAACCTCATTTTCATCAGAATTGGCTCAAAGAGGGAGTAACATACACATTCAATTGGCTATGGAAATCAGTCTTACCCTACCGGCAAGTAGAAAGGGAAGGGGATAAGAGAAGGGAAGTGAGTGATAAAAGGGAGGTCAGATTGGTGGAGTGGTTAAACTGAAGCAAAACACTTTGAGGGAAAAGGTGAAAGGAGAGAAAGAATAGAAGAGGGGAGAAATAGGATGGAGGGAAATACAGTTAGCAATAACAACTATGAAAACAACTTTGAAAGCAAATTTCTTTGATAAAGGCCTTATTTCCCAAACATGGAGAAATGAGTTAAATTTATAAAAAAAACCAGAGCCATTACCAAATTGATTAATGATCAAAAGATATGAACAGTTTTCAGATGAAGTAATCATAGCCATGTGAAAAAATACTCTAATTCCCTATTGGAGAAATGCAAATTAAAATAATTCCAAGGCACTACCTCATACCTATTAGATTGGCTAATAGGACAGAAAAGGATAGGAAAATGACAAATGTTGGAGAGGATTTGGGGAAAATGAGACATTAATTCACTACTAATAGAGTTGTGAACTGATTCAACTATTTTCTAGAGCAATTTGGAACTATGCTCAAAGGGTTATAAATCCATGCATACCCTTTGACCTAGAAATACCACTACTAGGTCTATATCCAAAAATAGATAAAAACAAAAAGGAAAAGGACATATGTACAAAAATATTTGTAGTGGCTTGTCTGGTGGCAAAGAATTAGGAAATTGAGGGGATGCCTATCAATTGGGGAACTGCTAAATAAATTGTGGTATATTATTATGATGGAATACTATTGTGCTATAAGAAATGATGAGCAAGAAGGATGCTTTCAGAAAAAAACCTGGAAAGACTTACATGAGCTCATGCAAAGTGAAATGTACTGTGTACAAAGTTAAAGCCTTATTGTAAAATGATCTGCTGTGAATGACTTAGCTATTCTTAGGAATGCAATAATCCAAGAAAACTCTGAAGGATTTATGATATCAAAATGCTATCCATCCCCAGAGAAGGAACTGATGGTGTCTGGATACATATTGAAGCATACTTTTCTTTTCAACTTTTTTTCTTGAGTTTTTTATTTTCTTTTGTTGGTCTATATTTTCTTTCACAACATGACTAATATGCAAATGTTTTGCAGGACTACACATGTATAACCTATATCAAATTGCTTGCCTTCTCAATGGGGGAGAGAGTTGGGGAGGAAGGAAGAAAGAGAATTTAGAATTCAAGGTTTTAAAAACTAATGTTAAAAATTATTTTTACATGTAATACTAATTTCTTTAAATGAAAAGTCATAAAATGACAACAACAATGCATTAGTGGGCTAGTATCATTGGTTAGATGATAATAAAGGTACAGTGTCCTGCTCTGACACCTGACAAAATTCCCCCAATTTGTAGTGTTTAATGTTATTAGCAGATTTAGGTAGAGAGAAGATTTAGATAGATGAGTCAGATTTGAGGGTTTTTTAAAAAATATATTTTAATATTCATTAAAAATTGAATTCTAAATCCTCTCCCTTCTTCTTGCCCACCCATTCATTGAGAAGGCAAGAAAAATTATATCAATTATACATGTAAAGTCATGTAAAATATATTTCCATATTAGGCATGTTGCAAAATATAAAAAGTAAGAAACATAAAGAATGTGAAAAAAGTATGCTTCGATGTGAACTAAAAGTTCATCACCTGGAGGTGGATAATTTTTTTTTTTTATCATGGGTCTTTTGGAACTCTCTTGGATCACTGTATTGATCAAAGTAGCTAAGTTTTCCATAATGGATCATCATTATGTTATAGTGGGAAAATGGGGTACGGGTTGGGGTTGGGGTTCTTAGGAATTCCTCTTTAAAGAATTACACCCTCTTGCACACAAAACTTAGTTAGAACAAGGTGATAGTTTATTTAGGAGCAAGGGAAGGGAAGGGTGGGGGGAGGGAAACCATGAAAGAAATCCTTGGACTTTTCATGGGGAGATTTGGCATAAAGCATATGGCTCAGAGGTACCAAATCTCCTCGAACAGGAGACTGGAAGGTACTTTTATAGAGGACTGATGGGGGTGGACCATCCCCCACTGGTGGTAGCTGGGGGAATTGGGTGAGCAGTGGAAGACCATCCCCCACTGGTAGTGACTAAAGGAATTGGGTGAGGGGTGGCTACAGATCCCTCTTCAGAACACAAAGGCCAAAGCCACACCCAAACTTATCTCCCCAGGATAAGGGAGACCAGAATGAAGGGTAGGAATCCCAAGCTAGCTCAGTCCGATTTGGTTCCTCTAGGCGTTATCTGTCCTCTGGTTTAGTTTCTCAAGGAGAAGATTCCTCGGTGTGCCCCAGAGAAATTCTGGGGTGCTCTGCGCCCCATGACAATTATAATACTGCTATTTCTGTGTTAAATGGTTTCCTAGTTTTGACTTTACTTTTCATCAGTTCACATAACTCTTCCCAGATTTTTTGAAATCATCCTGCTCATCATTTCTTATGGCATAATAATTCATATGCCATAACTTTTAAAGCCATTCCCAGATTGATAGGCATTCCTTCAGTTTCAATTGCTTGCCCCTAGAAAAAGAGCTACTATAAATATTTTTGTATATATAGGTCCTTTTCCCTTTTCTTTTATCTCCCCAAGATACAGAACTAGTAGTAGTAGGGCTGGGTCAAAGGGTATGCTCAGTTTTCTAGCTGTGAAATTGGAAATTGATTTTTTAAATTTTATTTTATTATCTTTCACTGTGTAAGTCTAAATTCCTTACCTTTGCAAGTTCAGTTATCTAACCTCAGGTCACTTAGGTCATAGTTCTATTCTTGTGTCTTGTACCTCTACCCTTGTCTTGTGACTTATACCTCTATCCTTGTAACTTCACCCACTGCCCACATTCTAGAGAAATGTGATTAACCTGAATGTCAAACTTATTCAATCTACACTCTTGTAGGAATTCTCAGATTCCCTGAATCATGTCTTGTTTGTGGTTAAGGGGGCTTCAGAAGAGGAAGTCTAAATGTGGTAATATCAAGCTGATATTAGAGGGTTTTTTGTTTGTTTGTTTTAATGTTGTAATCAAATTGGAAGAAGGCAAACCAAAGTTAATGGAGATTTTGCCCTGTCATTTTATAAATAACCATAAAAGATTCTGCCAACCTTCACTTGGGCTCTTTGCTTGTTGAAAGTCCATTGGGGGACAGATAAGTGGTGCAATGGACAAAACACCGGCCCTGAATTCAGGGCCTCAGACACTTGACATTTACTAGCTGTGTGACCCTGGGCAAGTTACTTAACCCTCATTGCCCCACAAAAAAAAAAAAAAAAAGAAAGAAAGAAAGAAAGAAAGTCCACTGACCCCATTTGCTGGCAATTGCTAGTCTTGTTAATAAATGGATCATGCTTGAAACTTGGTCTCTCAGAATTTCTTTCACAACATAGCCCTTTCGGTTTACTTTCAAATTGTTCTCTAGAACAGTCAGACCAGTTCATGATGGGTCAGATTTTAAGAGGATAACCAGTTTATTAGAAACATTACTTCAGTGCCAACTGTCTTTACTGTTACTATTCATGATACAGAATCATTAAAGGGGTGAGTAGAGGAAAAAGAATAAAAGTGTAAAAGGAAGCAAATTTAGAAATTGCCAAAATTAGGAGTAACTGAGTAAAGTGGAAAGAATACTTGCTTTCCCATCCAAGGACTTCTATTCAGATCCTTAGTCTGAAACTTAATCCCTGCATGACTTTGGGCAAGTCACCTAAACCTAATTTCTATGGGTCTTGGGCTCTTCATATGTAAAATGAGGTTAGACTAGAACCCCCAAGGTTCCTTCCAGCTCTGAATTTATGACTCTATGACCCAATGTTTTACAAATTAGGAACCTGAGGCACATATGGACTAACAAATTACTAAAACAAGATTAAGGGAGTTAAAATCTCACTTAAAACTATGTGGTGGATAAAGCGCTGGCCCTGGATTCAGGAGGACCTGAGTTCAAATCCAGCTTCAGACAGTCAACACTTACTAGCTGTGTAACCTTGGGAAAGTCACTTAACCCTCATTGCCCCACCAAAAAAATTAAAAAAAAAACTATATGCTTGGCGCTTTATTCTCTTTGAATGCAGTGGTAACTTTGTGTTCAAAACTGATACAAGAGAAATAAAGACCAAGTGAAAATCATACATTTAGTTAAATTAGTGAAAAAGTTAATATTGAATGTGTGATGGATGGAGAATGTGAAATCTCTCCTGTTTTTCTGAGAGATTAAAAAATAGAATAGGTAGCATTTTTTCTAGGCCCTCAGCATCTTGTCACCTCTCCTGGTTCTGCTGCACCCATTGAATAAGGTATCCAGAGACCATGCCCTGAAAGAGCTAAGTTACATATCTTTCCAATTCTGACCCAGAGCCATACTATATTTATTTGTAAGAGTCCGCTATATCTATTTTTGGGGTGGGGCGGGGGGGAAGGATCCATTTAACTTTTATTTTCTTTTTTAAATTATGATTTATAATTTTATTTTTCCCAAATTACAGGTAAAAACAATTTTTTAACGTTGATTTTCAAAACTTTGTGTTCCAAATTCTCTTGCTCCCTCCCTCCCCACCCTCCTTAAGAACAAAAGCAATTCAATATAAGTTATACATGTGTAGTCATGCAAAACATTTCCACATTATTCAGGTTGTGAAAGAAAACAGACCAAAAATAAAAAGGAATTAAAAAAAAATTATGCTTCAATCTGTATTCAAACAACATCAGTTTTTTTTTTCTGGAGAAAGATTGCATTTTTCATAATTCCTTCAGACTTCTCTTGGATCATTGTATTGATGAAAATAGCTAAGTCATTCACAGATGATCATCTTACAATATTGCTGTTACTTTGTATGTAGTACATTTCACTTTGCATCAACTCATGTAAGTCTTTCCAGGTTTTGCTGATAGCATTCTGCTCATCATTTCTTATAGCACAATAGTTAGTGTTCCATGATAATCTCATCCCACAATTTGTTCAGTCATTCCCCAATTGATGGGCATCTCTCAATTTCAAATTCAACTTTTTGTTTTTTATCTCTTTTTGGATGCCAATCTAGTGGTGGTATTACTAGGTCAAAGAGTATGCTTTGACCATAGTTCCAAATTGCTTTACAGAATGTTTGAGTTACAGTGTGTGTGTGTGTGTGTGTGTGTGTGTGTGTGTGTGTTTCATATGGCTATAGGTAGCTTTGATTATTTTATCTGAAAACTTCATCCCTTTTTTTTTTTTGGTGAGGCAATTGGGGTTAAGTGACTTGCCCAGGGTCACACAGCTAGTAAGTGTCAAGGGTCTGAGGCCAAATTTGAACTCAGGTCCTCCTGAATTCAGGGCCGGCGCTCTATCCACTGTGCTACCTAGCTGCCCCAAATTTCATCCCTTTTGATCATCTATCAACTGGGGAGAGTCCACTATATCTAACCAATCACAGATCTAGCCATGCTTTATCCCAGTGTTCTCATACTTTGTACCTCTTGCTCTGAGAAGAGCAATCAAATCAAGATTACCATTGCTTCTAGTATGGTAGCATCAACTGACTGCATTATTGCTACAAACATCATATCTGTAACTTCTGAGACCTAGGCAAGAGCTCCCTTATACTGGTTGTCTTCCTCTACTAAAATGCAAGTTCCTTAATCACCGGGGATGTTCTGCTTTTGTATTTGAATCCCTAGCTTTTTAAACAAACAACTCCCTTTTAATTCAAATTTTTTCATGCTCCTGTGTATTTCAAAAAGACAAAGGGAAAAATTATTCATGGTGTTACCTTTTGTATTCAGCTTACATATTCATTTTAATCTTATTGTAGTATATGATATAAATATCACTCTCAACCTAATTTCTGCCTAACTACTTTCCAATTTTCCCCATACGTTCTTGTCAAATGGAGAGTTCTTTTCCAAGTAATTTCTTTTCTGGAACACTAGCTTATTGAGTTTGATTTCTTCTGATTCTTCCTTTTCTGAAATGCTCATATTTTACTTAATGCTACGATAATCTTTTGAGTTCAAGAACAAACTTATATTATTTCCTGCCTTTCAAAGAAGGGGAAACTGAAATATGAAAAATACAATAATAAGCAAATTGTCTATATGTTCTAATTTCTACATGCAGTAGTATACCCCATATCAAGTACTGATCAAGCTTTTTTCAAAATGTGATCCACAAACAGACTCTTGAATACACAAACACACAAGGAGACAGGGAGACAGAAGAAAAATACAGCTTTCTTTTTTTGGTTGCTTGTTTTACCAGAGAGAGGCCAAAGAATTGTACTGATGAAGTGAAGACTGGGAAGAACAGCATTTTAGAAGAGAAGAGTAGCCAAGGATGACAGAAGTGGTTGGTGTGGGTGGGGTGAATACAGTGGCAACACAACCAAAGAATTACTTCAGAGTCTATATTTCCAGTTGTTTAAGTGATTTGAAATTCCTTTGCTACTAGTTTGAAGAAAACTACTCTGAATGACAGTACTTTAACATTCTAGGCAAAGTGTAGGCGAAAGTTTTCTAGAAAGCAAAACTTATAGAAAAGATGTAAGCTATTTATTTGCTTATAAATGACCAATTTAGTCATTTGTCAATCATATTTTAAGGACATGTTAAATGGAAAATATTGGAATTGACACTTGGGGAACCATAATATCTCTGATCTGATGGAATTTATAATCCAACAAGAATATCATACATCATCTCAGTAATTCTAATTGGTTTACAATTATCTTTGCTTTCCTTCCTACCCATTTTTATATATCAATTCAACACCTATTATGCCATAGTGAGTTGTTGATCTATGTGATTCACAAAGGATCAAATTTAATTCCAAAATAAAATCAATCCAGGGCAGCTAGAGCACTGGCCCTGGATTCAGGAGGACCTGAGTTCAAATCTAGCCTCAGACACTTGACACTTACTAGCCTCAACCAAAAAAAATTAAAAAAAATAAAATCAATCCCAAGTAAAATTTAATGTGATCTTTCAAATAAAATTTTAAAAGATATTAGTAAAAATAAATGTTTGTTTCTTATTTTTCTTTCCATTTAACACCAAGCCATTGAATAGGACTGGTGTGGTAGAAAGAGCCGTAGATTTGGAGTCAGAACCTCAAAAACTTACTTGCTGTGGGACCTTGAGTAAGTCACTCAACTTCTATCTGCCTCATTTTCCTCATCCTAATGTAGATAATCTTAGCACCTACCTCTCAGAATTGTTGTGAGGGTAGAAAGAGATGTTATTTATATTCAACTTAGTTTTCAGATCTGCATTCTCTTCCCAACTCATTGAAAAAAGGAAAAAAAAAAACAAAATCCATTACAAACATGTATAGTCAAGGAAATCATAAATTCTATATAAATGCTAGATGTTATTGCTATTAACAAAAAGGACTAATGTCATTTGCATTTTATTGTTAAAATAAAACATTTTTCTTTTTTTTTTGCGAGGCAATGAGGGTTAAGTGACTTGCTCAGGGTCACACAGCTAGTAAGTGTCAAGTGTCTGAGGCCAGATGTGAACCCAGGTTCTCCTGAATCCAAGACCCATGCTTTATCCACTTACACCACCTAGCTGCCCCCAAGAATTCTATTTCAAAGTTCCTATTAGATAAAGAATATGTTTCCAACTTTTTCATTTCTTTATGAAGCATGAAACTTCTTATATTTTTGATAAGAAAATATATGCATTGATTAGGTTCATAAATACACTGAATCATTTGGGAGCACTGCCTCATATGGGGATTCAAACAATTAAATAAGGATTCATTAAGTGCCCAAGTCAGGCATTTTGCTGGGAACTGGGGATATAAAGGCAAAAATGAAACAGTCTCTGCTTTTAACTATTTGTTCCTACCTTTCCAGTCTTCTTACACTTTATTCCCTTTTACAAAATTTAAGATAAAGCAACACCAGCTACTTGGAATTCTTCAAACATGCTATCTCCTATCACTGCATTTACACTATCTCCCATTCTTTTGATTGATTGAATAGAGATGTTCTCACTTGAGGATGTTATTAGGGAATAAAGCATTTTGTTAGATATTTTATGTGGGATGGTTGTGATCAGTGTGACTGATTCAATCAACCTCCACTCTTACCAGTATGTGCAAAATGTATATAAAATTAATACAAGTTAATTTCTGACAAGGAGACAGAGGTTGGGGGCATCAGCTGGATGAAGATCTAGCAAAGGAAACAGAGGAGTGGAAATATTGGTAGAAGAAGAACCAGGAGAGATTGGTGTCTCAAAAACCTTGAGAAAAGAGAGTATCAATGAAAAAGTGATCAAGTGTCAAAAGTGAGCAGAACCCAGAGAACCTTGAACACAGATAGCAATATTGTTCAATGAAGAACTGTGAATGACTTAATTATTCTCAGCAATATAATGATCCAAGACAATCTGAAAGGACTAATGATGAAGCATACTATCCACCTCCAAAGAAATAACCAATATTGGATGCTGTCAGAAAAACCTGAAAAGACCTCCATGAGCTGATGCAAATTGAAATGTACCTTATACAAAATAACAGCAATATTGCAAAATAATCTGCTGTGAATGACTTGGTTATTTTCAGCAATGCAATGATCCAAGACAACTCTGAAACTCTTGTGAAAAATGCAATCCATCTATAGAGAGAGAACTGATGGTATCTGAATACAGATTGAAGCATATTTTTTTTTGTTAGTTCCTTTATCTGAAGTTTTGTTTTTGTCTGTTTTCTTTTACATCCTGGCTAATGTGGAAATGTTTTGCATGACAGTTCATAGATAGCTTATATTGAATTGCTTGAGTTCTTGGTGGGGGGTATGGAGAGAGGGAGGAAGAGAATTTGGAACACAAAGTTTTTTGGTTTTGTTTTTGGGGTTTTTTTGGGCAGGCAATAGGGGGTTAAGTGACTTGCCCAGGGTCACACAGCTAGTAAGTGTCAAGTGTCTGAGGCCGGATTTGAACTCAGGTACCCCTGAATCCAGGGCCAGTGCTTTAACCACTGCACCATCTAGCTGCCCCCCCGGAACACAAAGTTTTAAAAAAATTGATGTCAAAATTTGTATTTTACATGTGATTTGGGAAAATCAAATTCTAAATATTGAAAATTTTTTTAAAAGAACTGATAATCATTGAACACAGACTTAAGCAAGTTATTTTTCACTCTTTCATTTTTTTCCTTTATTCAAGTTTCCTTATACAAAATGACTAATATGGTAATATTTTGCATAAACAATCATGTATAACCTTTAGCTCATTCTTTACCACCTCAGGGAGGGGAGAGGGGAGAAAGGGAAGGAGAGATAAAATTTAAAACTCAAAACTTTAAATAAATATGGTCATTATTTAAATAAATATAATACAATGCAATAAAAATAGTCCTATCAAAAAAAAAATAAAAGGCTGCAGTGAGATCAAGGAGAATGAGGATTGAGAAAAGGTCATTGGGTTTGGCAACTAAAAGATCATTTGTAACTTTGGGGAAAGCAGTTTCAGTGTAAGGATAAGGTCAGAAACGAGGTTGTAACAGATTAAGAAGAGAGTGAGAGGAGAGAAAGTGGAGGCAGCTACTTTTTGAGCAGTTTTTGAGTTGTTCTGGCCTACAAAGGCCAGAAGAAACACAGGAAAATAATTAGTGGGGATAGAAGAATTAAGTAAAGGTTGTTTCAGAATAGGGGAGACATGCACATGTTTGTAGGAAGCAGGAAATTAACCATTGGCAGGGAAACTGAGTTGGAATGACAGAGGAAATAAGATAGAATGAGATTGTCTGAATGGATAGAGGGTTTTATCTTTACTAAGAAGTAAGGCCAACTCTTCATGTGAGGCAGATTGAAGGAGATAGGGGCAGAATACATCTGAATGATAAAAGATAATGAAAAGGGGGAGAAGAGGGAGCTTATGGCAATTTTTTTTCTTGTAAAATATGAAGCAAGGTTCTCAGTTGGGGTGGGGGTGGGGGGTGGCAGAGCCATGAGAGGTTTGAAGAGGAATGGAATGATTTGGAAAGGCTGATGTGGAGAGTGGGATAGTAGGTTACTAAGAGAGGTATAGAAAAAGTGCCTAGTAGCAATGAAGGAACAATTGAGAGTATGTAACATAAATTTGTAATGAACCTAGTTAGAATGGTTGTATGATTTTCTCCATCTTCAATAAGTAGCCCATGTGCAAGAATGAAGGTGGGAGTGACCTAAGGCTGAGACTTGGCCTGGTAATTGTTAATATGAGGAGGAGGCTAGGTATTTAAGAGAGTACAGTGTAGAGTTGAAATAATTCAACAAGGGGTCAAAATGGGAAAGAGGAAAGAATTAGTATAGGGGAGAAATCGAGGGGTCAAAGGATTGAGATCATGGTGCAGGTTAAGAGTAGTAGGGTTTTATAAGGAAGAGGTGAAAAACCAATTAGGTTATAGTCAGATAAAGGGATTTCAAAATTATTCAACATAGAAGTAGTACACTTGTGGGTGTTGACAAGATCAAAGATAAGACTACCTTTATGTAGCTCATAGGAGATGAATTGGGAAGTGAGTCATTAGGATGTTTCAGGAAGACTATATCTATATCTATATTGAATCCCCTAGAATTAAGGCAGGAGTTGGTAAGAAGGAGAGAAAAATTCGAAGCCAGGTATTGAACTCAATGTGCAAGAAGTGGCAGTGACTTGGGGTTCTGTAGATAACAGCTACCAGGATTTTGATTGGGTGGTAGATATGAATAGCGTGAACCTCAAAGGAGGTGAGATTCTAAGTAATAATAAAGGTAGGGGATAACCTGGTGGTGGCAATGGGGAGCAAAAAGTATTCCAACTTTTGGGCATCAACCAGTGAGCCAAGGAGAAGAATGAAGATGGAGGCAGTAGTGGAAAGAGTGTCCAGGAAGGCTGTCATCTGGTGGGGGAGGCCGATTTCAGCAATAGCTAGTAGATGGACAGAGTGAGAGAGGAAAAGACTTAGGATGAAGGGAACAGGATGAATGGGTATTCCAGAGAGCATAGTGAAAGGGCTGAGCGATGTTTGTTGAAACTTTGGTGTGGGAGCATTGAGGAAATGAGAAAAAGGAATCCAGTTGTAAAGGCATGGAATGGGGATTGGATTTTATTTATAGAGGCTCAGAATCATTGGGATGGGAAGAGTATGACAAAGTGTTTTGTTATAATGTTTACCACTGAGAGGAGGGTGCAAGTGCGAGGATATTGGAGATCAATCTAGAGACAAGTTCAGTATGAGACAGCAAGCATTAGGTCAAATGAAAGTCCCCATTTCATTACTCTTCTTCCTTTCCAAAGGGAGGAGATTAGTGGGAAAAGGGCATAGCAGGAGATGGAAGTCCAATTGGCACAGGAGGAGAAAAAATTCCCATTCCCAACTAACTTTCCTCTTCTCCCCTAGGATGATTGCAACATGAGATAGAAGGCCTGAGGTCAAAGGTTGCTTCTCTTTGCAGCAAAGGTTCACCCTACCCCAGATGGGGACTAGACTGGTAGCAGGAGGTTGAAATTGCTTGGGCTGGCACACATGAAGTCATTGATTTGGGGCCTATGGGAGATTGGTGGCCCAGTCCCTTGCTTCCATCCCTCAGGAGATCCACTGCATCCAGCAGGAGACAGAAAGCATAAAGCTGGGTCAAAGGGACATTTAGCTCCTCTTCTCATGTGAGGAGGCTGGTGTTGAGGTGGTAGCAAGAAGTGACAGACTCCCTACACAGGAGAAATCAGAAAAGGTCTCATAGAGAAGGTGACCTTTAATCTGAATTTTGAAGGAAACCAGGAATTTTAAGAGATGGAGGTGAGGAGTGATGAAACAAAATGAACTGCTCTCCTGCTCCCCCCCCCCAAAAAAAAAAACTTGATGAAAAGATTGGTTTCAATTCTTAATTTGAAGTAGTCTTGTAAATAATGCTTAATTTTCATGAAGCTTTTGAAAATGTAGTTCTATCTTTCATGTAGAACTTGTGTCTCAGTAATAGCAATACTGTAATGATGATCAACTGTGAAAGATTAAGCTACTCTGATCAAGAAAATGATTGAAGATAATTCTAAAGGATCTACGATGAAAAATGCTATCCATCTTCAGAGAGAGAACTGATGAACTCTGAGTGCAGATTGAAACATACTCTTTTCACTTTATTTTTCTTGGGTTTTTTTGCATGTGTGTTTTCTTTTGCAACATGGCTAATATGGAAATATATTTTGCATGACTTCATATGCATATTGAAATCCTATTGCTTGACTTCTCAAGGGGTGGGAAATGGGAAGGTGGGAGGGAAAGACTTTGAAACTCAAAAAGTTTTAAAAAATCAATGTTAATTTAAAAATGTAATTGGGAAAAATTTAATTAAATAAAATATATGTTTTTTAAAAATGAACTTCAGTGTCGAAGATGCTATAAAAACAAGCTATTAGAGAAGAATGATTAGACAGAGCCTATATTATTAAAGTATTAAAGAAGAATATTAAATAATAGGCAAGTATGGAAATATAGTGAAGGTTAAGGATTAAGGATTCCTTAAAGTAGAGGAGGGGGAAAATTAACATATAAAATGGAATAGAAGAAATTTTAGTCAGATGTGAAATAAGGTCATTAGCAGAAAAACAGAATTATAGGTATCCTATATTGTAGAGACACCTACTGGCCATTTAAATTCACTCATCTTACTTAACATCTTATAAATATAGAATTCTATCATTCATTTTATCCAGATCCTCTAATCAATTAAGCATTCACATCATGAATATGATGCATGATTTATGCCAGCAATTTAGTGAAGTGAATTTTGTTCTTTGAGTCTGGAAAGAAAACTGTGTTACCATGTCAACTTTGTTAACAGTTATTTTAATAGAATTTTAAATTAAACTTTTTGGTCCTTAATCTGCTATTAAAGTATTACTTTAAAACTCACTGAACAAGTCTACTTAATAAAAACAATAAACTATTTCCTGCTTTAAAAGTACAAAATAATGCTGACAACCAAAATAGAAAGACAAGTTACTCAAGAACATAGCAATTCCTCAAATAAATGATAAGATCTTTGGCATTATGGATCATGTCTTATGCTATATCTATGTCCCCTGAAGTGCCCAAAATGGTACTGAGCAAAGCAAGTAATCAACAAATACTTATGTGATTAGCTTACTGGTCATGATAAATGTATTTTCATGGGCTTGCTATCATGATTATAATATGAGATGTATAATTCATTCACATTTTCTATTACTGAACATCCTAATTTATTTTTTTTACTGATTTTTTTTTAGTGAGGCAATTGGGGTTAAGTGACTTGCCCAGGGTCACACAGCTAGTAAATATTAATTGTCTGAGGCTGGATTTGAACTCAGGTACTCCTGACTCCAGGGCCGGTGCTCTATCCACTGCACCACCTAGCTGCCCCCGAACATCCTAATTTTTTAATAGGATTTAATTTTAATTTGAAGAATTGAACATTTTTAAGTTTCAAGAAAAAATGCATATTGTCATTGTCAACATCTTAATATGTGTGTTTGAGTGTATGTACATATATGTATAAGATTTAAAATAAAGAACATGTTATCATGAATATTTCATTTCCTTAGAGGAGGGCTCAATAAATGGTCAATTAGAACTAAATAGTCAGTTTTCAAGTTGGATCTCATCAATTTCATTGCTGACAGACACTATTCCATTTTTCCCTTTCCATCTTGACAAACTGAAAGGCACATGAACAAGATTTCCAGAATATAGATCTAGTTCACCTTTTCAAAGTGTTTCAATTATGAAAAAAGTTAACAGTTAATATTCAACATTTGCCCATATAGCTTTGGTAACTTCAAGCTTTCATGTGACTTCATTAGTAACCTCATTTTTTCTTTTGCATTTCGTGACTGCACAGTAGAGAAAAAAAAAATGAGACATGCAATGGAGGAAAGTTTGTGGAGCAGAAGATATCCTACCAGGGACTTCACTGGTCTTGTTAATCTTACCATCATAAAGAGCTTCTCATTCACTCATTGCATATTTTCATTGTCTGCATTCAAACTCAATTTTGGTGTTACAATTATGCCCCCAAATTGTAGTGAAAATCCTTTGGGCTCTAAGCCCAAGCATGCAAAGTGAGTGATGCAGCTTAGTGAGAAAATACAGATAAATCAGGCCAGAATGTCTACAGTTGCTGTCAGCTGCAAAAAATGACAGTTTGGGGGGGCAGCTAGGTGGTGCAGTGGATAAAGCACCGGTCCTGGATTCAGAAGGACCTGAGTTCAAATCTAGCCTCGGACACTTGACACTAGCTGTGTGACCCTGGACAAGTCACTTAACTCTCATTGGCCTGAAAAAAATATATTACAGGTTTTGGTGTTCATGGGAACCTAACTCCCCATTTCCCATAATTTTAACATGTCAATATTAATTTATTTTGTTTTGGGGCCATTTTCTAGGAACATTACCCCTGTGATTAACTGTATGTCAAAATTATCATTACATTCTTTTTCTACAACAAAAGTCTAGAATGATTATATCCTTGAAAATCCTCTCCATTTTGTCATTTTTATCATTAGCTTCCCTTTCTAGCTTTTAATTAAACAGTCCTTTAATTATATATTTCAGCTGTTTTCTAGGAATTGAAGTCACATCTATTGGACTATAGTGGGCATTCTCTTCCCTTTTTTGAAAATTGAGACATCTATCCTCAATCCTACAATTCTACTATTTTTCTTTAAGATTTCTCAAACACATCACTGATGGTGATTCAGCAATCATACCTATAGTTCTTACCCAAGGATGTAATTTACATGGTTAAAGTGACCTGTTCCATCAAGGGCAGGTAAGAGCTTTCTATCACCTTACTTATCTTGTGTATCAACTCCTTGTTAGTTACTTTTATTCAGTTATTTCCAGATCAAGGAAAATAAAAATTAAGCCTCTGCTACCTCTCTGTTGTTAGCACCATGTAGTGCTGTGGTAAGAGATGTATACAAGGGAGCTACTTATCTCTGCCAAGGCATGTGAGCTCTAGAATACCACTCCCTACCCCCCAAAGAGATTGGCTTCCAACTGAGAGACTGCAAACTGAGAGTGTCAGAAGAGAACTATTACCATCTGTTGGAGAACCACAGGCAAAGTGATGCTGCACAAGATAGAAGAGGTTCAATGATAACAAACTGATGGGGAGCAATGATCCCACCATCTGGTAGGCATGAGAGAGAATAGAGATAGTGTAATGAGTTATACTGTGCCAGAGGAATTATTGAAGAGAATACATAAAGCTTCAGTAGAAAAATATATATGATGCCACATAAGACACAGAACCTACCATGACAGTTAATGACTGTGGCTTTATAGGCCTTCAGAAAAGGTTGCTCATAGAAGACAATAATTTTTCTCAGAGTGTGAGTTCTATTTGTTCCCTTTGATCTGCAAATACATTTGTTCATTCTTTGAGGCTTTTGAATTGTGTATGCAAGGAGAGTTGGTAAAAACAAAAAACCCCACTATGAATAGTGTCAGATAGTAATGTTCTCAGATTCTCAGAGGGTACAAGGAATCAGAAAAATGAAAAATCTTCTAAAACATAGCCAGTTCAATCAGAAAGCCCTAGATTCAGGCATTCAAGATACTGCAAAGCTTCTGGCATAAGTGTTATGGTTCTGATTTTTGTGGTTAGTTAAGTGTGGGAGAGCGGGTTAGGACAGCCATTAACAATTCTCCCACTCCAGCCCTAGTCCAATTGATTAAAAAACAAAATAACGGAAAGGAAAGGTAATAGAGACAAGGTGTTAATATGTTCATCAAAATGCAAAGAAAGTGAGAAGAAACTTCTCTGATGGAATTATACAACAGCTGGCCATTGCATGGTCAAAGCTGTCCCAGTCATTCTTTTACATCTGCTGTATTAATATTGCTTGAGTTCGGTGTTTTTACTAAAAACATATTCCAGTATTATCAGGTAGAATAAGTTTCTAAGATTAGGAAGATTGAAATAGGTTAAAAACTGCTGGCAAGGAAGTTCCCTGGAGTCTCAGGTAATTTCTGCAAAAGTTCCCAATCTGGTATTATAGTCTTCTTTCACAAAGGGCCCAGAGCTGTATCCCAAATAAATCCATCTAGGTATAAAGTTAACACAAACTATCCCAGATATGCACCACAACTTCCTTGCCTACAACAGCTCAACTGGTATTGAGGAAATGGCAGAAACTAACTCATTCCTTCCTAGTAGCACCAGTACTACAGCCCCAAATGTGGGCCATCCCCCTGTAAGTCTTTAAAGATGAAGGACACATACATACATACATACTCAGTTAAGTTTAGAAATCTATCTTACCATTACAAGAAAGTACCTTACAGGAAAGTAAGAGGGGAAGGGGATAAAAGAAAGTGGGGGGGGGGACTGATAGAAGGATGGGCAGATTGGGGGAGGTAAAAATCAGAAGCAAAACACTTTTGAGAATGAACAGGATAAAAGGAGAGAGAGTAGGATAAATGAGGAATATATGGTGGAAGGAAATACATAGCTGGCAATCATTACTGTGAAAAAAATTTACATAAATTTCTCTTATAAAGATTTTATTCCTCAAACATATAGAAAATTGAGTCAAATTTATAGAAATAAGAGCCATTCCTCAATTGATAAATCATGGAAAGATATGAACAGGAAGTTTTCAGAAAAAGTGATCTGAGCTATCTGTGATCATATGAGGTTCCCTGAATCACTATTGATTGGAGAGATGCAAATTAAAAAAAAATTCTGAGATACTACCACACACCTATCAGATAGACCAATATGACAGAAAAAGAAAATGATAGATGTGGGAGGGAATGTGGGAAAGTTAAAACACTAATGCATTGTTGATGAAGTGGACTGATTCAATAATTCTGGAAAGCAATTTGGAACTATGCCCAAAGAGCTATAAAACCATGCACACCTTTTGATCAAGCAATACCACTACTAGGTATGTATCCCAAAGAGATTAAAAAAACAAAAAGGAAAAAGATCTTTATGTACAAAAAATATTTATAGCAGCTCTTTTAGCGGTGATAAAGAATAAGAAATTGAGGAGGTGTCCATCAATTGGGGAATTCTGAACAAGCTGTTATATATGATTGTGATGGAATACTATTGTTCTTTAAGAAATGATGAGCAGGATGCTCTCAGAAAAACCTGAAAATCCTTACAAAAACTGATGCAAAGTGAAATGAGTAAGAACCAAAAGAACATCATACACAGTAACAGCAATATTGTATGATGATCTACTGTGAATAAATTAGCTATTCCCAGCAATACAATGATCCAAGACAATTCTGAAGGACTTATGATGAAGGTACTTTCCATCTCCAAAAAAAAGAACTGGTAGAGTCTGAATGCAGGTCAAAGATACTTTTTCTTTACTTTCCTTATTTTCCTTGAGTTTTTTGGTCTCTGTTTTCTTTCACAACATGACTTACATTAAAATGTGTTTTGCATGACTACACATATAACCTAAGCTAGAATGCTTGCTTTCTCAGTGAAGGGGGAAAGAAGTAGAAAGAAAATTTTGAACTCAAAATTTGAAGAAAAAAAGAATACTAAAATTGTTTCTACATATAATTGGAAAATTTTATATAAAATTAAATTGAATTAAAGACAAAAGGGCAGCTAAGTGGCACAGTGGATCAAGCGCTGGCCCTGGAGTCAGGAGGACCTGAGTTCAAATCCAACCTCAGATACTTCACACTTACTAGCTTTGTGACCCTGGGAAAGTTACTTAACCCCAATTACCTTGCCCACTCCCCCCGCCCCCAAATGAAGGACACACTCTCTATAAAGATATCAGGAGGGAAAAGCCAAGGATTTTCTGGTAGCAAAGAAAATTAGACCTGGCAGCCAGGAGTCAATCTGTATAGATGAACATATTTAGGAAAACCACCTAAATGATATGATCAACAGGGATCAGTCTAATGATATTATGAGAAGAGAAAGATAAGAGTTAAAACAAGCACTTGGAGCAAAATCCATTATGCCTCAGCTAAGAACAAAACAAAACCAAAAAAAGCAAGGTTAGCAATTATGATTTCAGACAAAGTAAGAGGAAAAAGACTTAATTTTCAAAGATAAATAGGGAAACAACATAGTGCTTAAAGGTAACGTGGATAATGAATTAATTTCTTTTTTATGTTATAATATTTAGAATTTTATTTTCCCAAATTACATGTAAAATACAAATTTTGACATAAATTTTTAAAACTTTGTGTTCCAAATTCTCTTCCTCTCTCCCTTCCCAACCCCCCTCCAAGAACTCAAGCAATTCAATATAAGCTATCCATGAGCAGTCATGCAAAACATTTCCACATTAGCCAGGTTGCAAAAGAACACAGACAAAAACAAAACTTCAAATAAAGGAACTAACAAAAAAAATTATGCTTCAATCTGTATTCAGATACCATCAGTTCTCTCTCTATAGATGGATTGCATTTTTCATAAGAGCTTCAGAGTTGTCTTAGATCATTGCATTGCTGAAAATAACAAAGTCATTCACAGCAGATTATTTTACAATATTGCTGTTATTTTCTATAAGGTACATTTCATTTTACATCAGCTCATGTAGGTCTTTCCAGAGTTTTCTGATAGCATCCTGCTCATCATTTTTTTTTTTATAGTAAACTACATTTATGTAGTACCTTAAGGAGAGATTTCCTTACGATAAATCCATGAGATTGATTATTGCAACAACAGTAATAGATAACATTTATATAATATCTTATACCTGACAAAGAATTTTCTTCACAATAGCCCAGCAAAGTAAGTACCATAAATTTGCCATAATCATCATGATTCAATTACCATCCATCAATACTCCTCCTCATCATCCTCAATCAATCCTCCTCATCATCAAGCGGTCCTCATATTCATCAATCAATCCTCATCTTTATCCAATCATCATCAATCCATCCATCAATCATCATCATGATCATCTTACATTACTCTTGCTTCTGCTTCAATTTTTTTTCACAGTTACTATTGTTAACTGTTTCCCTCCATCCTATTCTTCTCCCTCATGATATTTACTCTATTATTGATCTTCTTTTACCCTATCCCTCCTCAAAAGTGTTTTGCTTCTGACTGCCACCTCCTCCAATCTGCTCTCCCTTCTTTCACCCCTCCCTCTTATCCCCTTCCTCTCTTACTTTCCTGCAGGGTTAGATAGATTACTCCACCCAATTAAGTGTGTATGTTATTCCCTCCTTGAGACAACTCTGATGAGAGTTGTCTTTAAGCCAATTCTGATGAGTGTAAGGCTCATTCACTAGCCCACTACTCCATCATCTCTCCCCCACTCCATAAGCCCTTTCCTTCTTCTTTTTTGTGTGTGTGGCAATTGGGGTTAAGAGACTTGCCCAGGGTCACACAGCTAGTAATTGTTAAGTGTCTGAGGCCAGATTTGAACTCAGGTCCTCCTGAATCCAGGGCTGGTGCTCTATTCACTGTGCCACCTAGCTGCCCCCTTTCCTGCTTCTTTGATGTGAGATTTCATCCCATTCTAACTCTCTCCTTCCCTCTCCCCCAGTGCAATCCTCTCCCCTCTCAATTTTACCCTAAAGATGTCATTATGGGGCAATTAGGTAACACAGTGGACAAAGCACCCACCCTGGACCCAGGAGAACCCTAGCCCAAATTCAGCCTCAGACACAAGACACTCACCAATTCCACAAACCCAGGCATGCTACTCAACCATGACTTCCCCACAAAAAATGATAAACAAAAAATAAATGATTTACAGATATCATCCTTCATAATCAATTCCTACCTGTTCCAACTATCTAAATTTATTCCTATCTTCTGCCCTAATACTGAGAAATTTCTTATGATTTAGATGTATCATCTTCTCATGTAGGAATGTAAACAGTTTAACCTTTTAACATCCCTCATGATTTCTTTTTCCTGTTTAACTTTTTTAAGCTTCTCTAGGGTCTTATATTTGAAAGTCAAATTTTCTATTCAGTTCGGATCTTTTCATCATGAATACCTGAAAGTCCTCTTTTTCATAGAAGTCCCATTTTTCCCCTTAAAACTTATAATCAGTTTTACTGGGCAGGTGATTTTTGGTTGTAATCCCAATTCCTTTGCTCTCCTGAATATCATCTTCCATGCTGTCCAATCCTTTAATGTAGAAGCTGCTAGATCTTGTGCTATCCTGACTGTGGCTCCCAAGTATTTAAATTGTTTCTTTTTGGTTGCTTGCAGTATTTTCTCCTTGACCTGGGAGCTCTGGAATTGGGCTATAATATTCCTGGAAGTTTTCATTTTGGGATCTCTTTCAGGAGATGGTCAGTGCATTCTTTAAATTTCTATTTTACCTACTGTTTCTAGAATATCAGGACAATTTTCCCTGACAATCTCTTGGAAGATGATGTCTAAGCTCTTATTTTGATCATGGTTTTCAAGTAGTCCAATAATTTTCAAATTATCTTTCCTGGATCTATTTTCCAGGTCAGCTGTTTTTCCAAGAAGATATTTCACATTGCCCTCTATTTTATTTATTCATTTGGATTTGTTTTATTGTGTCTTAGTTTCTCATTAAGTCACTAGTTTCCATTTGTTCAGTCCTAAATCTTAGGCAATTATTTTCTTCAGAGAGCTTTCCATTTGGCTTTTCAAGCTGTTGACTTTTTTCTCATGACTTTCCTGTACCACTCATTTTTCCTCTACCTCTTTCTTTATCTTCAAAGTCCTTTTTGACCACTTCTATGGACTGAAACCAATTCATATTTTTCTTGGAAGCTTTGGATGTTGGAGCCCTGATGTTGCTATCCTCTTCTGAGGGTGTACCTCAATCTTCCTTGTCATTAAAGAAACTTTCTGTAGTCCGCATATTTCTCTGCACATTTTGCCAGACTATTTCTTGACTTTTAACTCCTTCTTAAAGAGGGATACTGCTTCCAGGATACATTGTCACAAGCTTAAGTGGGTCCAAGGTGGTATCATTTAAGATGGGGCAGGTTCTTCACTTACCTGGCCTGTGATCTACACTGTAAATAACCCCAAGCCTACTTGCTATTCATCCAGGCAACAAAATTTTGTTTGCTGTAGTTGATAGCTCCAGCAAGTCTGTACCTCTCCCCCGACTTGGGTTGCCACTCAAGATTACTTCCTGGTTCCTAGCCGGGGGGGGGGGTGGCTGGAACAACTGAATTCTGCCTCAGCTCCAGTAGAGATCCCTATAATCTCGCCCCCACCTCACCCCACCAACTGCTCAAGTCTCTCAGCAGACCATGAGCTTAGTTCCAGAAGATGTCAGTGCTGTAGATAATTCAGAGGCTCTGGGGGCAAATTTCTCTGGCTCAGCCTTCCTGGCACTGGATCTGTGTCCATCTGCCCGAGTCTGGGCAGCCAGCTTCAGTCTGGATCTGTGTTTGGTTCAGCCCAGGTCTGGACAGCCAGTCTGGGGCTGGATCTGTGTCATGAATTAATTTCAATGCATAGCATATAGGCACCAAATAGCATAGCTTCTAAATTCTCAAGGAAAAACCAAATTAACTAAAAGGAGAAATATACAGTAAAATTATAATAATGGAAGACCTTATCTACTTCTTTTAGCTCTAGATAAATCTAAGAGAAAAAAAACAAGAAAAATATGAAATATTTTAATAGAATCATAGAAAAATTAGATTGATATATTTCTATTATTGAATAGAAATAGAAATGAGTATTCAATTCAATTAAATAAAAACATTCATTGAGTACCTACTACACACTAAACACTGTGTTAAGCACTGGGAATACAAAAATAGGCCAAAAAAATGACCCTGCCTTCAAGAAGGTTATAATCTAATAGAGGAGACAACATGAGATAGACAGGTATATATATATAGTTATATACATACATACATGTATATGTACATATATCTACACACACACGTGCAAATACACATACACATACAAACACACAAAGGAAGGAAATACAGGATAAATAGGAAATAATGAAGAGGGAATGCACTGGAATTTAGGACTAGGGAAGGCTTCTTCTAAAGGGTGGGATTTTAGTTGAGACTTAAAAGAAGTCAGAGTAGTACTTAAAGTAGTCAGAGTAGAGAAAGGAAAGAGATCCAGGTATAGGGGACAGAGAAGAAGCCAAGAGCCAAGAGATGGAGTATCTTGTTTGTGGAACAGCCAGGAGGCCAGTGTCACTATATTGAAGAATATGTGTTGGGTAGTTAGGTGAAAGAAGACTGTAAAAATAAGAAGGGACTAAGTCAAAAAGGGTTTTGAATGCCAAAAAGAGCATTTTGTATTTGCTCCTGCAGGTAATAGGAGACCGCTAGAGTTTATTGAGTAGGAGATGACATGATCAGACCCAAATTTTAGGAAAATCAATTGAATGGCTGAAAGTAGAATGGATTGGAGTGGGAAAGAGACTTGAGGCTAGTTATTTTGCTGATAGGTTGATAGGTTGTCTCATTATTATCATTCTATTTAATAAAATTACTTATTCATACTATGACTTGTTTTTTAACCCACTCATTTTTAAAGATGAGATTATTTAGTCTCCAATTATTATTATTTTTTTTTTTTGCAGGGCAATGAGGGTTAAGTGATTTGCCCAGGGTGACACAGCTAGTATGTGTCAGGTGTCTGAGGCTGGATTTGAACTCAGGTCCTCCTGAATCCAGGGCCAGTGCTTTATCCACTGTGCCACCTAGCTGCCCCCTCCAATTAATTTTTAATGTTCCCATGGTCCTTCATTAAATGTAATTTTTAATTGAATTATGATCTGAAAAAATTAATTTCATATGTCTGCTTTTCTACATTTAACTATAAAGTTTTTATGGACTAAATATATGGTCAATTTTTGTAAAGTGCCATTACCACTGAGAATAAGGTATATTTCCTTTTATTCCCAATCAGTTCTCTCCAAATGTCTATCATATCTAGCTAATCTAAGATTCTCTCCTTCTCCTTGACTTTTTCTTTATTTCTTTTTTGGTTTGATTTATCTAGTTCTGACAGGAGAAAGCTGAAATCCCCCACTGTTATAGTTTTACTATCTATTTCCACCTGTAATTCATTTTTTTTTCTTTAAAACACTAGATGCTGAAAGCAGGAAGACCCCAGTGCCAGAAACCTCGCTCCCCGCACCCGCACACACACACACCCTGCCCTCTCCCAATCACACTAGACTTTCTTCCCTGCTTAATAAAACCTTTCTTTGAATTTTTAGAGTTTTTCTTCTCTGTTAGGAAGAAGGGGATTTAAATCTCAAGAACTGGCCTTTGCATTCTCCAGTCTTCCTCTTTGGGGAATCAGAGATCTAAATTCCATTTGAGAGGTTTGCCTTGGTTTCCAAGGTGAATGGCTCATTCCAGCCAAACTGGAATACAAACTATTCCCTGAATTTAACATTCTATCTCATACTCCTGATCCCCAGTGATCCTTGCATTTTTTCCTCTCAAGCAGCATAAGTAGCCATTAGGTGAAAAAGACAAAGAGGTCTCATAGATTAGAAACAGAAGAAAAGCATTAATGGTCATTGCACACTATGCAAATAACTTATGAAAGCCACTACAGCAGGTCATTACCAAATTTATAAAAATAAAGAAAAAAGCTTTTTAAAATCTAAATAGTACTGTACATTGTTTTTGTTTTGTTTTGGTTTTTTGTTTGTTTTGTTTTGTTTTTTTGTAGGGTAATGAGGGTTAAGTGACTTGCCCAAGGTCACATAGCTAGTGTCAAGGGTCTGAGTCTGGATTTGAACTCAGGTCTTCCTGAATCCAAGGCCAGTGTTTTATCCACTGTGCCACCTAGCTGCCCAGTGCTGTACATTGTTAATGGTAATAAAACAGTGAATGTGATTTCTTAGATGAATCTGTACTAAAGTTTGGGTGAATATTATGACCAAACAGGAAAGAAAGAAAAGTTCTACTTGACAGTTTTAGACAATTTTAAACATGTGATTCAAAAGACTGGAAGTAAGTTTAGATAAAAGTGTCATCTGTATTTATAATAGCCTGGGAAAAGTCCAAACTCAATTTGGTTCAGAGTAAGTCAAGGAAAATAAGCCCAGCTCCTCTTTGGTTTAAGTGGATACTTAGGTGACATATTTTACAAAAGATACAGACTTAGCTCACTTAGCTCTAGATGGCCTAGAGCTAAGTATGGCTGAATGTTAAAGGAGGGGGAGGAGGAAGATGAAAAAACAGAAAACAGGAAGAGAAAACTTAAATAAATATAAAAAGGGAAATAAGAAGACAGAAAGAGAAGTATAGAAAGACAGCAATAAGATAAACACAAAGAAGACTAGAGAAGGCAAATATGGGAATTGAGAGAGTATGATTGAATGTATGAGTGAGTGGTGATTGAAGCCTAGCCAACACTGTTTAGAAAGCCTCAAATTGTATAAACATAAAGGATTCATTTGAAATTTTGAATTGTGATTCAAGAAAATAATCTCTCTCTCTCTCTCTCTCTCTCTCTCTCTCTCCACATACCTGTGTGTGCTTTATAGTATATTATTTTCTGACTCAGTTAACTGGGAGCTTAAAAAGTTGTTTTTTGTAGTTATGAAACCAATGCTAGGGGGCAGCTAGGTGGCGCAGTGGATAGAGCACCGGCCCTGGAGTCAGGAGGACCTGAGTTCAAATCCGGCCTCAGACACTTGATACCTACTAGCTGTGTGACCCTGGGCAAGTCACTTAACCCCAATTGCCTCACCAAAAAAAAAAAGAAAAAGAAAAAGAAAAGAAATCAATGCTAATATTAGCTTTGGTAAGCTTAAAGCTTGAGCTTTAGTAAGGGTAAAATTGCACTAAGGCTTTGGGGAAAATCCTGTTTTGTTAGTTTCAGGATTCTATATCTCTACTAATCAAGGATTAAAAAATAAATGCCACCATGGTCTAATTTTAAAACTACTTATCACTGTAAATTCTAAAATTTAAGTTGTTCAGTTCTAGATTGTATCAGTATGTGCTAAATTGGAACCAGATAACCAGGTTCTAGTTCTATGCAGCTCTGCCACTAAAACATCATTTAAATGCTCTGAATTTCACTTTCTTTTCTTCACCTGTGTGAAAATGGTTACTTTGATTTGCTTAAGTCCCCTGTTTATCCAGGTAATCAGAACAACTTTGACTGGCTTCACTGGTTAATACACCAACCCTTTGCAATGACTAAAGTCAATCTAGTTGGAAAATTAGTAACTCAAGCCAATTAAGCTCATAGCAGAATTGAAGCAGATCCTGAACTATTTGGTGATGATAGTTTATGGGCCTTCAAGAGTCATTTCTATCTTGCCTGACTGCAAGTTACAAACTGAGCCTTTTATGATCTTGTCTCCAGCTTTTCCCCAACTCTGGTTATGGGACCCTCAGAATTATCTTGTTTTTTGAGAAATGTCTTTATCAAGACATCTCCTAATCAAGCCTTGAACTGTAAAACGCTTATCACCAAGCATGCTTTCTGATTTGTATATCAAAGGCCACTTCCTAGACCCCTGGAATTCCTCATTTCCCCCTCCCCTGGAGAATGGAACCGGATGACTAAAACCATCTTTCCCTACAAAATTCCTTAACTGCCTTTGTTTAAAACATATACAAACCCACACAATCTACTACCTGGAGTCCTATTGAGCATAGGCTGGATAGTACCCATGCAGCATGTTAAATTTTTCTTTTCTTCCCTGCTTAATAAAAACCTTTCTTTAATTTTACAGGCATTGTTTTCCTCTGGCTTTCCTTCACTTTTGGGAAGAAGGGGATTTAAATCTCAAGAACTGACTTCTGTTCTCGGGTCTTCCATTTCGGGGAATGAGAGATCTAAATTCCAATTTAAGAGAAGTTTGTCTTGGTTTACACCTGTAAAGGTGAAGGAGTTGAACTAGTTGGTCTCTAAGTCCCCATCCAACTTTAACATTCCATGATTATGTCATTTCATAGTTCCATGGTGGAGCATCAAGGCAGAATGGTAGAATCCCAGAGCTAAAAAGGAACGTAATCTATCATCTAGTCTATGGGCTTTCAAGAAAAAATGTATTTCAGTTGTTAAGATGAATATATGGACAACTTGGATTTGATGGAGCTGCCTTATCCAAAGGTATTTTATGAAACCCTGGATTAATAGGAGCAAAATGCTCTTTGACTAAACTTCCAACTGAACCCAGATAGCTTGCAGATAAGTCACTATGTACTGACTTCTTTTCCCAGGATATTAAGTCCCTATCTTGTGGGGGCATCTGGGTATCCTCATCCTTGCCAAACTCCTTCTTGGAATAATGTAATCTTATAGTGTTTCTGTATTTCCTACATATTTTTTTCCTTTTTCTTCTCTTTCTTTCTTTTTTTTTTTTAGGGCAGTTTGGGTTAAGTGACTTGCACAGCATCACACAGCTAGTAAGTGTCAAGTGTCTGAGGCCAAATTTGAACTCAGGTCCTCCTGAATCCAGGACTGGTGCTTTATCTACTTCACCACTTAGCTGTCCCGCTCACATACTTGTTATAACTGAAATCGTTAAAACTGCTATACATTCATTACATCCATTCTTGTTACAGTATTTGCTTTTGGGTTGATTTGTATCATGCAACTGAAACTGACAACACCCTGTAACCAGTGAACAAAAAGACCCAACAAATAGGTACCCTCAGAAAGGGGGAGTCTTTGACCTCCTTCTTAGGAAGGGGTCTCAGCGTAATTCATGCTGTTTCTTCTTGGGACAAATAAACTGATACTATGTCTTTCCTGTCTGTCTGATCTGGGTTTTCTTGTAGGACATTATGTTCTCTGATCTGTTTTTGTTTTTTTGGTAGGACAGGTGTGAAACAAATTGTAGGAGATATTAAAAAATAATTTATGTTTATATTGTTTTCGCAGGAGACAGGCAAAATGCAATTTTGACACTATTATTTAAGGCATTAAAATTTTTCTCAGAAGTCCATAGGCACAAAGGAGTCCACGACACACACATAAATGAAAAAAATACCCCTTTATTTACCACCACCCCCCACTCCCCGCCTTTGTTTTTAACTACAGAACTATGTGTTTTAAAAGAGTTAACTAGGACTGGCAAATAGAGGTCTCCCGGGTAAAAGTTCTTTCAAATTACTATAAGAATGAATTTATTTTCCAAAAGAATCGGTGCTTTCATCTTGCTTTCCCTACAACGCAACGTCAGTCTCTCCAAAACGCGACCCCCACGCTCCCTCCCTTTGTCCACAGCCCGGGCTTAGGGGACTGGGAGTTTGAGGGAGGTGAACACGTAGTTTCGGGGATGGGTCAGAGGGGATGAAGGGGGAGAAAAGACCGGAGGAGTATGGTAAAGACGATAAAAAAAATACTCCCATGCTTGTGGACAACCTAGTTGCATTGGATGAGTTGTGTCCCTGACATCCACCCGTTGGCTTTGAAGGCCTCCCCTGGCTCACCCGCGCAGACAAAATTGGGTGAAAAGACCAGAAAGAACTACATCTCCCAGAATGCCAAGCAGCGGAAGGTGTTCCGACAGGTTTCATTTGTTTTCAGAATTAAAAATAAAAACAAGAACAACAAAAAAAAACCAACCTCCCGCCCTCTTTTCCGGGTAAGACACGAGCATATATTGTTTACGTCCTCATTGGTAGTGAGTGAACCTGTCCTTCCGCCTCGCCTTCTGAAGGGAAATGTAGTTTCCACTCTCCACGCGCCTGGTGTCTGGGTCTAGCTGGGTACGGGGGCGGCGAGGGGGAGGGGCAAGAACTGCCTACATTTCCCAGAGAGAACCGCGTTGCCGGCGGGTGGGACATCCTTTGGTGACGTTAAAGTTTGTGCTAAGATACAGTCAGCGTCTGGCAGTCTCGGGATCCGCTTAACCATGGCCGGAGAGATGACAATTCTGGGTGAGTGACCCCGACCTGAGTCCCGGTTTTCGGGAGGAATGGGGGAGATAGGGTTGTGTCGGCATGGTGGTGGATGACAATGAGAGTCCCTTTCACCAGTCATCGCTGAATGGGCCCCGGGAAGGTTGATGGAGGAAAGGGAGGGGACGCTACCTGCTCTTCTGGAGGGAAGGAGACACTTCTGGCTCTGGAAGGGAGGGAAGGGGGCGGTGTCAACCCACTTTACTAGATGCAGCTGATGTTTGTGTGAGAGCCGCAAGGACCCTCCTAGGCTTTGCCCAGGCAGAGGGAGGGATGAACCAACTGTATCTCCTGTGAGCGGAGCACCTGTCTCTGTTTCTAGGATAGATTTTAGGTTTAGGCAAGAACTGGCCTCTCTCCTCGAGGAGCCGGAGCAGTCTAATGGGGGGTGAGCCACACGCACCCCAACATGACCGCAGCACATGCTGCTGTGTGCTAAGAGCCCAAGAAGTTACGAAACAAAGTGCTCTGTGAGTTCCGGGGGACAAGGTTCCCTCCCTCAAGAGCATCAGGAAAGGACCATCTGTTGGAAATGACCTTGAAAGAATGGCGAGGGGAAGGCTTCTGAATCAAGAAGACGTGGTATAAAACAGCCCGTTTCTGACTTGTGTCAGGTTGTGAGATTTGTGTCTTACTGTGGATCTGGGAAAGACATTCAAAGTCTTGGTAGTCTACGGGAAATGCTGGGGACTCAGAGCGGGATCTGCATTGGTTGAGTTATTTTCCATACTGGGAGTTTCCTATGCCAACGATATTGCAGGTCTGTTTAAAAGGGGTGGGGGTTTATTAAAGAGAAACCAGGTCCTATAGAAACATCTTTTTAATTACTCTGAGTTGGTAGCTGTGAACAGTAAGATTTGGGGGAAGGAGTTGTAGATAAAAAAGGAGGAAACATCACATTTCATGTTTGGGACTTCTTGGGTGTTAACTTACTGTAAGTAATCTTGAAAAGATTTGTAAAGCAGCTTTTTTATTTAAGACACTGTAGACTTGGTGAAGACTGAATGTGCTCTCTGGGGATCCAATGAATGGCATGTCATTTTACTCTTAGGTGGAAGTTAATAATTCAGCTTCAAGGGTGATGAAATGTGTCTGAAATTTGGCCCAAAGGAGGGATGGGGAAAAGATTAACAAATGGGATGATATCTATGAGTTGGTTATAGAACAACTTGCTAATTACCTGATCATTTGGGTAGAGTGTGAATTGAGAGTTTCTAAGATACTACCAGTGGTGTTGATAACCTTTGGGCCCAGAATGGAACAGATCATTCTAAATGTAGACTGATGAGAGAATTCATGCTATCACCTCCCCATTTGGGAAGGATGCCTTTCAATGTAGCACAAGATGACCTTATGTTTTGTTTTTTTTTTTTTACTTGCTGTAACACACAAGTAGTTTTTTTTCTCCAGTATTTAAATGGAATGTTTGCACCACAATCTCACATAGTTCCTAACATGTTGCCTTGGAACAGCCAAACTTAGGTGCATGAATCTTGTAGATTATACGTTATTTGAGGATAAGGATTGTGACCCCTTTCCCCTTTTTAACCTTCCTATAACCCAAATCAAACTTAGTGCAGACTTTTGTTGTTACTCAGTCATGTCTCACTCTCTGTGATCCCCATTTTGGGGTTTTCTTGGCAAAGATACCGCAGTGGTTTGCCTTTTTATTTTACAAATGAGGAACTGAGGCAAACAGGGTTAAGTGATTTGCCCAGCTAGTAAATGTCAATAAAGTTGGATCTGAACTCATGTAGTCTTCCGGATTCCAAGCCAACTACTGTGTCCACTGTACCACCTAGCTGCCCCATTAGTGTGGGTAGTAGAAGTTTAATAAATGTTTATTGGATAAATGAAATAAGTAGATGCCCAAGAAAACAAGTATTGAGAATTTTTAATTTTCGTATTGACCCAGATCTAGTGAAGTTTAAAAAAGGTTTGTTCTAAATGGTCTTTATTTTAAAATTTTAAGATATTGGTGAACTTTAGTATATAATAGAGATGTATTGCAATTTGATTAAATTACATATCCTAATTTGATTATATTTCAGGTTCAGCTGTCCTAGCTCTTCTTTTGGCCGGCTATTGGGCACAGCGGTATTTGCCTCTGCCTACTCCTAAAGTGATAGGCATTGACCTTGGTACCACCTACTGTTCAGTTGGGGCATTTCTTCCTGGCACAGGAAAGGTGAAGGTCATTCCAGATGAAAGTGGTCACAATAGCATACCTAGCATGGTATCTTTTACTGAAACTGACATTCATGTAGGATATGATGGATTGGAGCTGGCAGATTCAAATCCACAGAACACAATATATGATGCCAAACGATTCATAGGAAAGATTTTCACCCAGGAAGAGCTGGAGACAGAAAGTAGTAGATATCCATTTAAGGTAAGAGATCATCCAGTAAGTCTGATATCTCCTTTATCTTCCTTGCTTCTGAGATAAGGAATTTGTGTGATTATTAATTTTGTGTGTGTGTGTTTGTGTGTGTATGTATACATACCTCACTGGTTCCTATACTGTAATTGATCTATGGACAACCATTTATTAAGCATCTATTCTAGGCATATGCTAGACAGTGGGGAACATGTAGATATATCCATATATAAGTTACCCATAAGTGAGGACAAGAAGGAAGAACAACCTAGGTGTTAAGAACAACCAGTTCAAATGCAGAGAAATAATACGAGGGATATCATGTATAAGAAACATTAAGAAGGCCAGCTTGACTGAACTATAGTGTATATAAAGGGGAATAATGTATAATAAGGTGGGAAAGGTAGGTTAGGGGAAGGTTGAAAAGGGATGACAAAAAAGAGGAGTTTATATTTGATCTTTAAGCAGTGGAATTTATTGAATAGGGAATTAAAGCAAGAGAAAGACCTTGCACTTTAGGGAAATCCCTTTTAATCTGCACGGTAGATGGGTTGAAGTGAGAAGAGATTTAAGACCAGGAGATCAATTAGGAGGCCATCATAATAGTTCGGGTGAGAAATAATGGAAGACCTGTACTAGGGCTGTGGCCCTTTGAGTGTAGAGAAAGAGATGAATGCAAGAGATGTTGTGAAGGTACAAACAAAAATGTTTTGTAACTAATGGATCTGTGCGGAGAATGAAAGTGAAGAGTCAAGGATAACACTGAAGATGTGAGCCTGAGTAACTGTTAGTACTTTCATTAGAATGAGAGACAGAAGACAAATGGGTCTGGAGGAGAAAGGTAATGAATTCAGTTTTGAAAGTTTTTGAATTTTAGATGCCTACAGGACATCCAGTTGGGAATTTCCAATAGGCAGTTTGTGATGTAGGAAGGGATTTCAGGAGAGAGACTAGGGATAGATTCAGAGATCTGGGATTCACTGAGGATACAAGACAAAAATGAAACAATCCTTAAACCCAAAGGACATACATGTATATATGTGTGTATGTGTGTATATACATATTGGTAGAGTAATCTGTCAGAAGTAAAACATTTGTTTGGAGGACAGGGTGGAAAGTAAGAGAGACAAGGACAAGGGAAAAATAGGATGATGAGAAATTTACATTTAGTTATCATAACTATAAATGTGAATGAGATCAACTCCCTGGTAAAACAGAAGCAGATAAAAGAATGGATTAAAAACCAGAATCCTACAATATGCTGTTTACAAGAAACACATTTGAAGCACAGACACACACATAAGTAAAGGTAAGGGGATGGAGCAGAATCTATTATGCTTCAACTGACATAAAAAAAGAAGGTGTAGTAATCATGATCTCAGCCAAAGCAGAAATAGATCTAATTAAAAGAGATAAGAAAGAAAACTATATCTTGCTAACAGGCACCATAGATGATGAAGTAATATGCACCAAATGGTATAGCATCTAAATTTTAAAAGTAGTTAAATGAGTTACAGCAGGAAATAGATAATAAAATTATACTAATGAGGGACCTCAATTTTCCTTTCTCAGAACTAGAATTTAATAAAAAAAAAACAAGAAAGAAATTAAGAAGTGAATAGAGTTCTAGATAAGTTAAATATGATAAATATTTGGAGAAAATTGAATGAGAATAGAAAGGAATAAATCTTTTTCTCAGCAGTATATGGCACCTACACCAAAACTGACCATGTATTAAGGCATTTAAAATATCACAACCAAATGCAGAAAAGCAGACATATTAAATGCATCCTTTTAAGATCATAGTGCAATAAAAATTATGTTCAGTAAAGGATGGTGAAATTGTAAAAGTCAATAAACATGTATTAATGCTAAAAGAAAAAGTTATTTGGAAACTAAATCCATTCCTAATGAATGAGTGGTTCAAAGAACAAATCATAGAAACAATAATTTCATTAAAGGAAATGACAACAATGAGACAACATACCAAAATTTATAGGATGCAGCCAAAGCAATACTTAGGGGAAAATTTATATCTCTAAACACATTAATAAAATAGAGAAAGAGCAGATCTATGAATTAGGCATATAGTTGAAAAAACTAGGAAAAGAGCAAATTAAAAATTCCCATTTAAACTCCAGATTTGAAATTCTGAGAATCAAAGGAGAGATTAATAAAATGGGAAGAAAACCATTGAACTTAGAAAACCAAAATTTGGTTTTATGGGGGAAAATGATGAAAACCATTGATTAATTTGATTTTTTAAAAAAGGAAAGAAGAAAACCAAATTACTACTATCAAAAATAAAAGGGGTGGGGGGCAGCTAGATGGCGCAGTGGTTAAAGCACCGGCCCTGAATTCAGGAGTACCTGAGTTCAAATCTGGCCTCAGACACTTTGACACTTACTAGCTGTGTGACCCTGGGCAAGTCACTTAACCCCCATTGTCCGCAAAAACAAACAAACAAAAAAAAAAAGGGGGTGAATTCACTGCCAATGAAAAGAATTAGTAGGAGCTATTTTCCAAATCATATGACAATAAATCTTATAATCTAAATGAGATGTTTAAATATTTGCAAAAACATAAATTACCCAGCTTGAGAAGAGAAAATGGAATACTTAAATAACCTCATCTTAGCAAAAGAAATTGAACAATATATCAGTGAACTTCCTAAGAAAAAATCCCCAGGGCTAGACAGATTTACAAGTCACTTCTACCAAACATGTAAAGAACAGTTATTCTCAATACTATGTAAACTATTTGGAAAAATAGGTGAAGAAGGAGTGCTAACAAATTCCTTTCATCACATAAATATGGTGCTGACACCTAAAGCAGGAAGAGCCAAAACAGAGAAAGAAAATTATAGATCAATTTTCCTAATGAATATTGATGCAAAAATTTTAAATAAAATACTAGCAAGGAGATTATAGGTATATATCACAAGGTTCATACCCTATCAACAGGTGGGGTTTGTATCAGGAAAGGCCGGTTCAATATTAGGAAAACTATCAGCATAATTGACCATATCAGTAACAAAAAAAACCCAAGAAATCATATGATTATCTCAATAGATGTAGAAAAAAACCCTTTAACAAAATACAGCATCCATTCCTATTAAAAACACTAGCGAGGGGGGCAGCTAGGTGGCACAGTGGATAAAGCACTGGCCCTGGATTCAAGAGGACCTGAGTTCAAATCCAGCCCCAGACCCTTGACCCTGGGCAAGTCACTTAACCCTCGTTGCTCCGCAAAAAAACCAAAAAAACCAAACAAAAACCAACCAAACAAAAAAAGTCAAATAGAAAATTTTATATTTAATCTTGGAGGTCTGAAATATGCTAAGGAGGGCTGGTATGCTTTAGTGAGATCAGAATTGAAGAGGCATAAAAAGTTTCTAACAGAGAACACAGTCTGGGAAACTTAGAAGAGCGGTTTGGGATGAAATCTTACAGTATTGTTGCCCATTGAAATTAGAACATCTGAGAGACTGGCAGATGGGAGCAACATTATTCATGTTTGAGAACCCAGGACAGTGACATTGGTTATCTGAGAAAACCATAGATTCCTTTTTCTTCAGCATAAACAGATCAAATAGATATTTTCTTGTTTACAACTGGAAAACATCTTTTTGCATTGACATCCAATGTGATGAGTATGTAGAACATAAAGCAGTAAGATACTTGGAAAAGTAGGTTGGGCACATTTTTGGTACAGGTAGAGAATTCTTTTTCCAGTACAGAAGCCAGTTAATCACTTGGAGCTTGAGTTTTCTGTAAAATGGCGTAAATAACATTATACCATTCTTACAGAGGTGTTGTAAGGGAAATGCTTTGTAAATTTTAATGTGTTAAATGAATGAGTTATTATTCTATAAGACACTAGAGGACATGAATTTTGGCTGTGGTGTCATTTGAGAGGATTAGGAACAGATTAAAGTAGAGCAGTGATTCTGGCTGTCATAAGGCTTGCTCTTAATGCTCCAAAGTGAAGGGTATACAAAGTGAAGGACTTCTGTGGTTTATATTATCCACCATGGAGAGTGAAGGAATGTAAGTTAATTTACTTGGTATTTAGAGAATGAAAGAATGTAAGTTAATTCGTTTGGCATTTGGACGAAATTAGTGTTTGAGACAGGAGAGGTTGGAGAAGGGGGGGGGGGGGGTTAGAGGTTGCTGTTTGCCAGACTCTATATTACCCCAATTTGTGAGATTTTTTTCCCCTTAATTTTTTTAGTTATATTGTTTTTAGATAATGATTTTGCCTATTTTTGTCTTGTATCTACAAATGCCTAGTGCAGAGTATCTGGCCTCTAGTACATACTAAATAAATGCTTGTCGATTGATGATGTGAAAAATAAATGAAGCAGGAATAAGAGAATATGCACTTTCCAGTGTAAGAGTCTTTTTGGCCTTGTACAAATTATCTTTTTTTGATTTTTGATGCCTTTTGTTTTCAGATCACCTTTATTTCTGAATATGTCTCTCCCTTTTCCTCTAACCACAGCTTCCTCTAATCCACACCTTTTAACAAAGAATAAAAAAAAGAAACAAAAAAGAAAATGAAGCAAAAGAGATCCTCATATTAACCAAATTTGACAGAATAGACAATGTTCTACACTGTTGGTTATTCACCTCTGCAAGGAAGGATAGTAGGGATATTTTCTCATCTCATCTTTGGGGACAAACTTGGTTAGATTTTAAACATCACACTATATTAATTGTGTTTGGTTTCAGGATGTTGTTCTTTCCATTTCCATTGTTACAGTTACTGGGTTTAAAAAAAAATCATTCCTTTTTTCATCATATCTGAAAGAATTCAGATGGTTTGAAGCCATGGCATTTGAGTCCTAAGGACTTGACTTTGTAAGTCTCTTTCTTTGCTACCTTCTTGTAGAAATACAAGTTGTATTCACAAAATTAGCAGGAGAAATAAAAGAATATTAAAATCAGGCCAGTAGGTTTTCATCTTATTAACAACTTTAGAAGATGACCTTTAAAATTATTGGCTAAATAAGATATGGGAATTACCTCTGAATTAGTTATCTTTGCTATTAGTATACTACAGCAAATAATAGGTAGTTGACTCAATTTAAAAAAATATATTTAATACTAGCACCTGGACATTCCAGAAAATAGTGGTTCATAATAGTAGTCAAAAATCTTTGTATTATGTCACTAATTTTTAAAAATTTTATGTTACATTATGAAGACTGAACAGAATTAATAAACTCCTTGGACTGCCTTATATTACTTGGGGCATGCCATTGGCATTGCCACATAAAATGTAAGCATGGTATATGGTATATTGGTATTAGCATGGACAATGGCCTGCTTGTAGACTATGGTCCCACTTGGTAGAACCTATTTATAAGTGATAATAATGTCATTCCTATCAATCAGCACAGTATAATGTGGATAGAGGACCAGCCTTGGAGTCAGGAAGACCTTTCTAGCCTCTGATACAGACTGGCTTCATTCCGCTGGCCATGTCACTTACCCATTCCCTCAGTGCCTCCTAATCTTCCAAATTATAGATGAGTTGCTAAACTACATTAAGAAAGGCAATTTCTACCAATGGGAGTTCCTACCCAGATGAAATTGCACATTTGGATCAAATTCAGATTTTCATTCTATAAAAGACTACTGATTTTCATAATTTCATAGGACTGCATATTTTTATATAAAGAAACCATTCTTGGATAGGACAGTCATTGTGATGGACTTTTCTACAAAGTGTTATGTATTGTTGATTGCATAATGCCAATTTTGATTGGAAAAGCAGAACCCCACTAGCTCCAGAATATTTATTCTCTGGGGAAACTACCACATTGTTGATCCAGATATTCAGATTTCAAAATCTGTGTATCCCTAAGACTAATATAAAGTCTTTTATGGTAAGCTACTGTGGCAGCAATTAAGTGATGTTTGTGACTTACAAGAGAACATAAGGAGGTAAGAAAATGTTTCTTTGAATATACAACAATGTTCTTTCAGTTGTGTGTTCATTTTAATGCATACATGTAAGGAAGCTAATGAAGACATTCAGTTGGTTATTGGTTAATTTAATGGCTAATTAAACATCTAGGTAGTACAGTAGATTCAGTGTTGTATTTTGAATCCAGAAGATATGAATTCCAATCCTTTAGACACTCACTGTCTCACTTTCCTCATCTGTAAAATGAGCAGATTGAATTTGGTGGCTGAGTGCCCTTCCAGCTCAAAAATCTCTGATCCTCTGATCAATAATTTATGAAGTGAGCATGTGACAAAGCTAAACAGTTTTGCACAGTTCCTTTTTTGTTTAATAAGACCTTGATTCCTTCTTGGTGGCTTATGATATGTATTCACAGGTCTTAAACAACAATGGAACAGCTGAATTTTCTGTGACAAGCAATGGGACTATCACTGTTTCTCCAGAATATATCGGCTCCCAACTTCTCTTGAAGCTGAAGAAAATGGCAGAGGACTACTTTGGGATGTCAGTGTCCAATGCGGTTATTTCTGTGCCAGCAGAATTTGATCTAAGGCAGAGAAATTGTACTATTCAGGCTGCTAATCTCGCAGGTAGTACTTTAGTTGTATTTCTCTTTATGATATTGTTTGTTTGTCAAGTACATGATATAACTTACATTTATTCCAGTTGGCCCTGCTTCTTACTTAGAGGCCATAAAAAAGGTCATTTATTCCCAGGTCCATCAATTCTTACATATATTTAAATTAGTTCATGGAAAATTCAGGGATTGTTTTTGTTTTGAGAAAGGGGGCATTTTTTCTTTATTAATATTATTCAGTGTTGCAAGGATAGTGCATGGCCCAGTAAATATTAAAATAGTTAATTTTTCAAAGTTCGTTTCCAAAGACAGCTCTCAGCAACAGTGTTTGGAAACAAAGCATGTTTTTGTTTCCAAATCAGCATACCTGATTCTTCCTTATTCTTGAGATATCTAATACACTCACAACTTTGGAAGTTTGCTGATAGCACTTTGATAGCTAGAATCCTTTCACATAATCAAAGACTTTCAGCTTTGGAAGGAATTCAGAGACCATCCAGTCCAATCTGTAACTGAGAATCCTTTGTACAACATCACTTAAAAGTGATTATTGGAAGACCTTTAATGAAAATTTACTTACTATCCCCCTGTATTGTATTGATACAGTAGTTTGGAAATTTTTCATTATAACCAGGAGCAATCTTCTTTTTTTCAACTTCTTTCCATGATTTTTAATTTTGATCTCTGGGGCCAAACAGAACCAGCATTTGTTTAACACTAAGGTTTGCAAAGTGCCATGCAGATTTTCTCATTTATTTTCAATATGATGGTCCTTCAAATACTTGAAGGTGGTTCTCATGTTATGTCTGTACTACATACCCACCAGGTTTTGTCTTCTCCAGTTCAAATTAATTCCATTTCCTTCAAATAATCTTTGAATATTATGATATACAGCCTTTATCCTCCTAGTTAACTTCCTTACAGTCAATGCCCTTCCTAAAATATTGTGCATAGAACTGAACACAGTAATCCAGATGTTGTCTGGTCATAGGATTATCATTACCTCCTTTATTCAGAAGAACATTTCTCTATCTTTTTTGAATCGCTGACTCTGTCATCTGTTGTAGTAATTATTTCCTACCAGTGTTGTAGCTCTTGCCAACTTTATATACATAATATATTTGCTTTTATCCAAATGTCCCCAAATCCATTACAACTGAAATTCCCCACGTTTCCACAGAAAAGACAGACCAATGATGCAAAAAAAAAAAAGTACACCTTTATTGAAAGCACATTTAAACTCACAAAAGAAAACAAACATAAGGCTTAACTTGAGACACTCAGATGCGTTGGAAGAAGTATATCAAGAAAAGAGGGGTTAAGAGCAAAGATTAAGAGCAGAGATTAGTCAGTAGAGAGATGATATAAGTAGGTCACAGAAGGATCAAGTGAAGGGTTTTTCCAGGATAGGGGAGACATGGGCATGTTTGTAAGTAGTAAGAAATGAGCCTAAACAGGGAGAGACTAAAAATAAGTCAACGACTGGGGACAGCAGAAGGTGCAAGCTATTGGAGGAGATGGGATAGAATGGGATCACTTGAACAAGTAGAGGGGTTAACTTTGGGAAGGACTAAGGCCACTTCATCCTGTGAGACGGGTGAAGGAGGAGAAAGTGGCAGAAGACATCTGAATGATGGGAAATGAAAAAGAAGAGAGGAGAAGAAAATCACAGTGAATATCTTCAATTATTTTCTGTAAAATATAAGGCAAGGTTCTCAGCTGAGATGGGGAAAGGGAGTCATGGGAAGTTTGAGGAGGGATGAAAAAGTTTGGAGCAGTCCTGTGGAGAATGGGATAGTGAGTTGATAAGGGAGCTATAGTAGGATTGCCTAGCAGCAGTTAGGACCCAGTTGATTTTATGTAACATTAGTTTGTAGTGGACCCATTCAGAATGATCACTTGGTTCCTTTGTAGGAATTAAGATCGTGAATGGTGGGAGCAATTCAAGGCTTGGTTGGGTGTAATCAGTAATATGATCAAGGAGTTAGGCATTCAAGGGAGGAGGCCAGTATAGTACTGAGTTGGTTCACCATGAAGTCATGATGGGGAGAAGAGGAGGAAAGAGTGGCTAGTGCAGGGTGGATAGCCTGAGAGAGAATTGAGTAGTCAAAGGATTGGAGGCCACACTGCAGGATGAAGAGTAGGGTTATATAAGGGAAGACAGAGAGGTGAAAATCCAATAGATTATGGTCAGATAATGGGATTTCAGGTGACAGCAAGATCGAGGTTATGACCATCTTTGTGTGAACTTGAGCCATAGGGTAGAAGAGCAGTTCACAGGAAGTAAGTAGTTTGAGCAACTGAGTAGTAAGCTAGGTATCAACATCATTGAGGAAAGAAGAGGAATAACCTGGGTGTAGACAACAGCCCCCAGGATTTTTATTGGGTGGTAGATATAAATAGCATCAATGTCAGAGGAAGAGAGGTTATCAAGTAATGGAAGAAGGGGGAGAATCGGAGTATTCTAACTCTTTAACCTAAACCAGTAAGCTAAGGAAAATGAGTGAAAATGTAGCCAATACTGGAGAAAGTGGTCAGGGAAGCTGTGTCATCTGTTGGGGAGGCAGAAAGCACTTAGCACAGTACCTGGCATATAGTAGGTTCTTAATACGTACTTGTTCCCTTGATTTCCCTTCCCATGTTGCAAACCAAATTTTTTACTGGAATTCAGAGCCATGTACATCCTAGCCACTTTAATTCTCTAGTCTTCTTTCACAGTATTCTACCTCATTGTATTTTCCAACCAAATAAATTACTTCCTACTCCACCCCCTCCCCCAACAGTTCCCATATAGTTCTACTTGTTATCAAATGTAAGCTGCTTTTTTTTTTTTTTTGCAGGGCAATAAGGGTTAAGTGATTTTCCTAGGGCCACACAGCTAGTAAGTGTCTCAGGTCAAATTTGAACTGGGGTCCTCCTGAATCTAGGGCTGGTGCTTTATCTAGTGCACCACCCAGCTGCCCCCAAAATGTAAGCTTTTTAAGAGTAGGTATTGGGGCAGCTAGGTGGCGCAGTGGATAAAGCATCGGCCCTGGATTCAGGAGTTCCTGAGTTCAAATCCGGCCTCAGACACTTGACACTAACTAGCTGTGTGACCCTGGGCAAGTCACTTAACCCCCATTGCCCCGCAAAAAAAAAAAAAAAAGAGTAGGTATTATTTCCTTCTTTCTATTCCCCACACCTGGTAAGTAGTGGGCACTAAATAAATGACTGTTAATTGATTTTTACTACCCATTTTATTCCCTAGTCTGCAGTAGCTCCCTTTCCTTGTTTATTTCATGACAGTCTTCTAGATTCTCTCATCTATTAATGATTTCTCCCTCATTACTGTTTTTCTTTTTCATCTTCTAGGACTAAAAATCTTAAGAGTAATTAATGAACCCACAGCTGCAGCTATGGCTTATGGACTTCACAAAGCAGATGTTTTTAATGTCTTGGTGGTAGATTTGGGTGGAGGAACACTAGATGTTTCCTTACTTAACAAACAAGGAGGGATGTTTTTAACCCGAGCCATGGCAGGTAAGGAGATTTTGTGGACCTTTAAGTCATAATGCCTGTATAGTAAACAGACCAGTTATTTGTTGGTTTTATATTTTTTGTCTTTATTTTTGTAATATTAATAATTTATGCCATAATATGTTGGCTTATATTTAAAATCTATCAAAAGTTCTGAGTTGGATTTTTGAACCTTGTCTGCTCTGACACAATCCAAAGTATAGTATAAATATATAGGATATATTGTCTATTGTACCTCATTAATATAGTTAAATTATTTTTGCACATAAATATATGAAAGGGAGTGAGCACCTTAAAAAATAATAGAATTAATTTCTCATTTTGATCAACTGACTTTGAACATTTTATACTGTCCTCTACTCTTTTTTTTTTTTTAGCGAGGCAATTGGAGTTAAGTGACTTACCCAGGGTCACACAGCTAGTAAGTGTTAAGTGTCTGAGGCCAGATTTGAACTCAGGTACTCCTGACTCCAGGGCCAGTGCTCTATCCATGTCCTCTACTCTTGAATCGCTTGTCCTCTTGTTTATTGTTTACCCCCAAGCCTCAATCCTGGATTACTTCCATCATTGACTCCTTCATCCTATGCACATCCTATTGAATGGAGCTGGAAGAAATCATGAAAATTATGCTGATTGAATTTACTATGCATTTATGTTATTTAATCTCAACTGAGAGTCTATTGAAACACAGCAAACGTTCTTTTCCTACCTAAATCTGTTCACTATACCATTCCATAACATCTGTTCTAGACCTTCTCACCTTTGCACAAACCTCTTCCACCTTCTTAGCAGAGGAACTCATCTCATACTTAACTGAAAAAGAAATTAAAGTTATTCAATAAAAACCTTCCTCTTTTCCCCTCATTTTATATCACTTAGACATCTTTCCCCCACTATTTTCCCCTTCTTTTGAGTCTCAGATGAGGATATAGCCCTTCTCTTTGCACCATTGATGCCATCCCCTCCAGACTTCTCCAGCAGGTTTCCCACACTACTATTTCTACTCCCTCTAATCTTCAGTCTCTCCATAGCTTCTTCCCTGCTGCCTACGAGGACTCCCATTTCTCCTATATCTTTAATAAACCTTCACTTGATCCTACTATGCCTATCTTCATATATGTCCTATATCTTTTCTCTCCTCCAGTAAACTCCTTGAAAAAGCTATTTACAATTAGTGCCTCTCCTTCCCTTCCTCCCAGTTTCTTATAAACTTAGTGCATTCTGTCTTTTGACTACATCTGTCAGTTGAAACTGCTTTTTTTCCCTTTCTTTTTTTCCTTTTTTTTTTTTTTTTTTGCGGGGCAACGAGGGTTAAATGACTTGCCCAGGGTCACATAGCTAGTAAGTATCAAGTGTCTGAGGCCAGATTTGAACTCAACTCAGGTCCTCCTGAATCCAGGGCCGGTGCTTTATCTACTTTGCCACCTAGCTGCCCCCCCCCCAATCTCTTAATTGACAGATTAAGTAGTCTTCATCTTTCTTGACTGATGGACTCTCTCTTCCTAGTTACTCTCTCCATGATATTGCTCTTTCCTGGTTTTCCTGTCTCTATTTACCTTCTCAGTTTCCACAAGCTATAGTTGTCCCAGTCTCGGTTCTGGCCCCTGTCCTCTTTTCATTCGATGCTATATTGCTTGGCAATCTCATCATCTTCCATGGAGGAGGGGAATTCTGTTGTCATCTCTATGTAAATGATTCTCAGAACCATGTTTTTAGCTCTAGCCACTCTCCTGAGCTGTGGTCATGTTCGACTAGCTGCCTTTTGGACATCTTTAACTGGATGTTCTATAGGCATCTTAAACTGCACCTGTCCAAAACAGAACTCTTTATCTTTTCCCTGCCTCCCAAGCCCTCCCATTTTATGAACTTCTCTATTACTGCTAAAGGCCCATTCACCCCAGCTCATAATCTTGGCATCATCCTCTGCTGCTCACTTTTACCCTTAATCATCACTCTTCATCCCTAATCTCTTGTTAAATCTTACCTGTGTTATCTTCGAAAATCTCTCCTCTATGTCTCCTACTCTTTACTCACACAGCCACAATCCTAGTTCAAGTCCTGCCAGCTCTCACTAGACTGTTTCAGTAGCCTTGTATCCCAATTCTGTCTCAAGTTTCACATCATTTCAGTCAATCCTTCACTCATCCACCAAGGTGAATTTTCCAAAGCATAGGCATGACTGTGTCACCCCCGCCCCTGCCCACTTTGTTCTGGTGGCTCTCTCTTTATCCCCGATCAAATATAAAGTCACCTATTTGACATTTAGAGCCCTTTATAACTTGTCCTCATCTGCCTCTCCAGTCCTCTTATACTTGGCTCTCCTCCACATAGTCTGTGATCCATTTTTTTAAAAAATCATTTTCTTTCAGAGTAGACCTTGGGAAAAACCTGTTAGTTAAAAAACAAAACAAAACTGTATTGGTTTAAAAGATAATTTGAATTATCATATTCTTTTTTTTTTTTAACTTAGGAAACAATAAACTTGGAGGTCAGGACTTCAATCAGAGATTGCTTCAGTACTTATACAAGCAGATCTATCAAACTTACGGGTCCTTGCCTTCCAGAAAAGAGGAAATTCATCGGTTAAGACAGGCTGTGGAAATGGTCAAATTAAATCTGACTCTTCATCATTCTGCCCGGGTTTCAGTGTCACTTACTATAGGGGAAGCAAAGGACTTAAAGGACACTGCACAAAGTGAGGAACTTGAGAGTAAGCCTTCAGAGGACAGACTGTTCCCAGAAAATGCCGATCCTAAGGATATCATATTCAAAGTTGACTCTTCTGAAAGAGATGGAAAACTAAGTCCGGTTCTCTTTGAAACTGAAATCTCAAGGAAGCTATTTGATACACTGAATGAGGATCTCTTTCAGAAAATTCTTGTGCCGATTCAGCAGGTACTGAAAGAAGGGAATCTGCAGAAGACTGAGATCGATGAGGTAGTTTTGGTAGGGGGTTCCACTCGCATTCCCCGAATACGACAACTAATTCACGAGTTCTTTGGAAAGAATCCCAACACATCTGTGGACCCAGACCTAGCTGTTGTGATGGGAGTGGCTATTCAAGCGGGTATTGATGGTGGATCTTGGCCTCTTCAAGTCAGTGCTATAGAAATTCCCAATAGGCATTTAAGAAAGACCAACTTCAATTGAATTGATCCTTCTCACTTGGTGACCATTTTCTCTTTATTATACCTCTTTAACTCCACAAAGATAATGAAGACAATTCTTAATGAAGATAACTGTCAAATTTTACTGGAAACAGCTACATCTAGATGTTGGCAAATTTTGCATAGCACTTAATTTATTAAGATTAGCTGTGTCCCCAGGCTCCTTCCTCCTCTCTTCTCATTCTTTCTTGCTTTTGAATGGATCCTTTTCCAGAGGAAAGAACTGCTCAAAAAAAGTTATATAATTTAAATGTATTCTCATATGGGGATCATCTAGAATATAGGATATATAGGACAGAAAAGATAGTATGCATTATTTATAATTGTGTCTTGTAAAAATAGAATCGTGCCATTTGTAAGATGTTCAGTTTCCTACTAAATTTTATTAGTGGAAGTTGTCAGATTGTTTACTTGATAAAAGACTGTTATTAGTACTTTGAAATACCTGTCCTGGAAGTGTTGCTACCACACCTGGCCCCAGGCCCAGGTATTTACTGTGAATAGAAGAGAAAATAAAGCATCGCAGTATTAATGCAGACAGCATATAATCCTCACCATTACCTTACCCATTCTTGTTAAATTGATGAAAAATTGACCTTCAAAAATCAGAGTGTCTTATAAATTCTTGTTGATGTGTTTCACTTTTTAAAAATTATGAGAAAAATGCCAAAGATGAATTAAATTATGGGAGAAATTGTGCTTTCTTATACTTATGAAACTGTAAACTTTTAGTTTTTGAAACTTCAAAAACTTGTACTTTTGAAACTATGAACTTTTAGGTTTTGGAACTTCAAAAAAAACTTCAAAAACTTGTACTTTTGAAATTGTAAACTTTTTGGTTTTGGAACTTCAAAAACTCTTTTTCAAGGTGCTTAAAAAGTTTCCTAATGCTCAAATCTCCATACTATTTAGATTTTTAACCTAAAAGTAAATAAGTCAAATTTACCTAAAATATTTGGATTCGTTTTAATAAAACACTTTAAAATTTTGAACATATAAAAATTAATTTTCCCCATAATTTGAAAATGTCTTAGAAAAAGAACATAACAGTATGGATCCTTTAGGCAATGACTGCATCCTTCATTATATTTGAATTTTTAAGAAAATGAAGCGAAGTCTAAACACACATACAGAGTCTTGTTAATGAGGAAGAAATATAATTTTTAATTTTTTAAACTCTCTAAAAGTGTTTGTTTAGATCTACAATGGAAGCATGAACATGAATATGATGAACTTTAAATGATATTCTTCACATTCCTCAAATTCATATCCATCCTCCCATTTTCTACCTCTCAATCTAGTGTAGACCAGGAAGGGAACTTGTGCCCTCCAGGTTCCTCCATACAAACTGGGGAAATAGGACAAAGTTTTGGAGGCACTGAGCACAGGCTATTAATAGCCATGTCAGTAGTTGAATGTGGTTTATATGAAAAAAAAAAAAAGACACACATCTTGTATGGGATAATCTATATGTAAATGTTTTTCCCCTTTTAAGAACGTAATACATTTTGGATGTATATATAGATAATGGTTTCTGGTATACAATATTTTTTTAGCAAGGTCCTTACATACTTACAGAAAGGGAATGAATTATTTATTTTTTATCAGAGGGAAGTGTTGGTACTGTATTTTGGCTCAGACCACTGAATTAGCAACAGATTTTGAGTTTAACAAATTGTATATAACAGATACGCAGAGTTTTGGGTTTTTTTTTTTTAATGTGTACAAATGATTGATATATCTCAGTGAAGTAGATATTTCAGTTTTTTTTTTAAATTGTGCACTTTATTCTCCATTTTGTACCATTTCTCTCTATGCCATTGTTTGGCAGCCTGGTACAGATTTTGTGGAATATATAGAAGATGGGAATAGTAACTTTTGGGAATGAAGTTGAAGCAACACATATAGCCATTGATAAAGCCAGGAAATGTCATTTCCCATTATGTAGAATTCTAATAAGCCTGAGTACTTATCCCCAAGCCTTTCTAACTAATCCCCAAATTACAGGTTGAGATGATCACAGTCTGGATAAAAGAGCAAATGACCTTAAAATATTAAAATGTTGCCAATAACCAAACTAGACAATTCCTATGTATATATTATAATTCAAAATAATATACTACCAACAAGTGGAGCAAGAGAGTGAAAACTTTAATTTCTCAATAAAGTACTGTATTAATATTTAGAACAACACAGTTAAATTGCAACTATTAATAAATTTTATTAATGTACCCTTTTAAAAACGAGCACTTTTCAATAAAAATTACAAATTATTTTCTATCATACAATTTGTTTCTGAATGACTGTTTTCTTCTTAGCTGATTTACTAACCTTGAAAATTAGAAATACTTATCACTTTAAGGATACTGCAATCTAAGTAAGCATTTGTAACTTTGAGTTTCCTATCATGTTTTTGTTTTTGTTGTTGTTGTTGTTTGTTTTTGTTTTTTGCTGGGCAATGAGGGTTAAGTGACTTCTCCAGGGTCACACAGCTAGTAAGTGTCAAGTGTCTGAGGCCAGATTTGAACTCAGGTCTTACTGACTCCAGGGCCGGTGCTCTATCCACTGTGCCACCTAGCTTTCCCCCTATCATGTTTTAACCTTACTTTGTATAACAATGCCTTTGTGTTCTCTGTTATGATATCTATATTTATGATGAGGTCCTTTTGGTACTTCACTTTCTAAACCACCTTGGGAAGGAGTCATCTAGCAATTATTAACTTTTAAACAAAATTTCTATTTATATCTTTTGTTTTTAACCTTTGGGGTTTTAAAAAAATATAGTTGGAATCTCTGCCAATATCTCTCTGCCTGCCACCTGTCAGAGAACCATCCTATATAACAAGTCTTTAAAAAGTAAATAAAAATAGAAAGAAGAGAGGTTAGCAAAACATCAATATTTTTGAAAAAGTGAAAATATATTGTGTATCATACCCACGGACCTCCCACCTCTATAGAGGAATCAGGTGGAGATTTCTTCTCATACCTCCTCCTTCTTTGAAGCCATGTTTGTTCTTTGTAGTTTTGCAGATTTCACTTTTGATTGTTTCCTGATTGTCCCATCCATTCACATTGTTATAACCATTTTCTTTGTTGTTTCCTTGGTTCTACTTTCTTTACTTTGCTTCAGATCATGTAAATCTTCCCATGCTTCTCTGTATTCATATTTATCTTTTGTTTTAGCATATTGATATTCCTTGATAGTCATGTACCACAGTTTGTTTAGACATTCCCCAATCAATGTGTATCTACTTTGCTTCCAATTCTTTGCTACCACAAAAAGTTCTGCTATAAATATTTTGGTGTATAAAGAGACTTTTTATCTTTGATCTCTTTGGGTTATAAGTATAAGTTTAATCACTAATTTTCTGGGGAAAAAATGTACACTATACTTTTAAGGTTAATCTTCATTATTAAAATCTCCATTGTTTTCTTAATTCCTGACAATCAACAAAACAATAAATCAGGCCCTGATTTATAGTGTTTGTTCATTTCTGAGGTGTAAACACTCACTTTGGAAATTTAATAATCAATTCTCGTGAGCCAGTTCAAGTTGGCTTCAGCACATCCCTAGTTATATAACCCTTGTGAATCTGAGTCAAATGGATGTATTGGGTACATTTTAGTTGCTTTAGAAATGGTTGTTATGATTCATAGCTCAACCAACAATGTGCTAATGTGGCTATTGTATCTCAACCTCTCCAAAAATGACTATTCCCATCTTTGGTCATCTTTGCTAATTTGCTGTATTTTAAGTGAAATTTCTGGGTTGTTTTGATTTCAATTTTTCTTATCACTATTGATTTGAATCATTTTTTTCAAATGGTTGTTATGAGTTTGCAATTCTTTTGAGAACTGTTGGTTAATATTCTTTATCTATTACATAATAACTTTTGAATATGTATGTTTATGTTTTATCTTGAATAACAGGTTCTTACCTGAGAAATGTGAAACAAGGATTTTTATTTCCCATTTGTCCTACTTCCTTTTTTATCCTGAGAAATTAAATTTCTTCAAAAGCTTTTCAGGTTCATATAATCAAAGATACCTATTTTGTCTTTTGTAATTGTCTCTATCACTTGTTTGGTTAAGATAATCTTTCCTATCCATACTTTCTAAAATTATATTATCTCCTAATTGTTTTATGGCCTGTTTTTTTATTAAGGTCATCCATTTTAAGATCACATCCATTTATAATTTATTATAGAATATGGTATAAGGTATTCATCTGAGTTTAATTTCTGTCAGACTTCTCCAGTTTTCTCTGCAATTTTTATCAAAGAGGAAATTCCTAGGCAATTTCTGTCTTTGGGTTTATTAAACACTGGGTTGTTGATTGCTATTGTTTCTGATTCTCCCTTTTCTGTCCCTTCTGTTGAAAATATGGTTTTGATGACTGCTGCTTTATGATAAATTTTGAGATCTGGAAGTGCTATTCCCCCTTTTCTCCTACCTTCTTTCATAATATCCCTTGGTATATTTAGTATCTTTTATCTTTCCAGGTGAATTTTGTCATTATTTTATGGAGTTCTACAAAGTATTTCCTTGATTTTGATTGTTAGATCATTAAAATTGTAAATTAACTTTGGTATTATTGTCTTTTTTTAAATATTGGCATGGCCCAGCTATGAGCACTGACTACTCCTTCAGCTATTTAGAGTTGTGTTTTTGTTTTTTTTAATCTCTTTAAGGACCATGCTGTAATTGAATATAAGTATTTTTATGAACCTTCGTAGATTAATCCCCAAGTATCATATGCATTTAGTAATTATTTAGAATGTTATTTACATTTTGAATTTTATTCCTTTTGAATTTTATTATTATAGAATTTATGCAGAAATGCCTTTGTTTTTTGTGGTCTTGTCACCTACAGTTTTGCTGAAGTTGTTGTCTCAATACATTTACTGATTCTCCAGGATTTTCTAAATGAACCCTCATGCTATCAGTCAATCAGTCAGTCAATAAACATTTATTAAGTACTAAATATACAAAGACAAGCAGAAAGACAGTCCCTACCTTCAAGGAGCTTAAGTTCTGAAGAGAGAAGACAGTACATAAAAGGTGAAAAGGAGGGAGTTGAAGGTAGCCAATAGGGAGCCATGGTGGGGAAAAGCTGGATTACAGCATTGAGAGGAATAATGACATGTCTGGCCTGGAGAGTGCCTCTCCTTAAAAGAAGGTTCAGGGAACAACCATCCAATCAGAGAGATGTAGGATCTTTCCAATGTGAATTCTGGGACTGGAGTGAGCTGCTAGGATGAGGTGGGGCATGGTAGAGAAAGTTTGGAATGCAGCCTGGAGAACAATGAGACAGGGTCACTGGCTATCCTCCTAAAGGAGAATCCATTAAATGCCATTGAGAGCAGAGAAAGAAGTTTCAGGGGCAAAGGGAATTTCCACTGTGTGAATTCTAGAACTAAAGTGAGCTTCCAGAATGGAGAAGAGGATTTGGGGTGATGGTAGATAAAGTCCAGACTTCTGCCTGGTTAGAAATGAAACAAATAGCGATAGCTTTATCTTTCTCTTTTCTTATTACTACTGCTAGCACTTCTAGAACTATATATCAAACAGAGGAGGAGTGAGAATGCTTGCTTGTATTTATTGGGAAAGCTAGTATGGCCCTGTTGCACATGATGTTTTGGGGTTTAAATGTTTATCATTTTATAATATTTTTAAAGGACCCTCTGACTATAATGTGTAGAGTTTTACTATAAGTGAGTGGTGTCCGTTGTCAAAGGCTTTTTCTGTATCTATTGTTATAAACATGGTTTTGAATGGCTTTGGTTTTTATATAATTAATTATGCTGATTATTTTCCTAATATTGAACCATTCTTGCATCTCTAGTATAAATCCAGCTTGGTCATAATAAATGATTTCTTGATGAATTGCTGTAGTCTGTATAAAAGTATTTTTTTAAAGTATTAATTCATAGTCATTAAAGATAGTGGTTCATTGCTTTCTTTTTTCCTAGTTTAGATACTAGAGCTTTCTTTATCTCAGTAATTTTTGAGAATATTTTTTGTAAACCTTGTACTAATTGTTATTTAAAAGTTTGATGAAATTCTCCTGTGAATTAATCCTTCTGGACCAGGAACATCCTCTCTACTCCCTTTGCTAGTTACTTTAAAGATAGTTCCATGCTTTTTCTAAGATTGAATTAAGATTTCTACGTGGTCTTCTGACGGTTTGAGTATTTAATATTTTGAAAGTAGATTTATATTTTTTTCTCTTCTCAGTTTTCTTAGCATATAGCTGCAAAGGTTCTACTATTTTTTATTCTGATTTTATCATTTTACTTTGTTCATTTGCTATTCTCTTGATTTGATTTTCTGCTCTTTTTAATTGCTATAGGTTTTCAATTAAGTAGGTTAAATAAATAATTTGTTTTCAGGGAGCTAAATTTTAAGATTTTTTTCATCATTGCTATATCTTTTGGTTTTCAATATCTTCAAATTTTCAATACTTACTCGTGCTTATTTTCGCATTTATTTGTTAGCTTTCCAATTTGTCGAAGTGCATATTCAGTTCATTACCCATTTCCTTTTCCATTTTGTTAATGTATGTTTTTAGGGACATTTTTTTCAACTGAGGACTGCTTTAGCTGCATGGTAGAATTTTTGCATATTGATTCATGATCATTTTCTGTCATAATCATTGTTTTATGATTTGTTTTTTGACCCACTCATCATTTAGGATTCCATCAAGTCTATGTTTGAGTCCATTTTTTGTTTGTGATCCCTGAAATATTTTTATTATATCATATTCTCTAAGGATATTTTTACTAATTCCACTTTTGAAACCTATATTTCCAAGATATTTGAAATATTTTCCCTATATTTTCTTTTCACAATAAATTTATATTTCTTTTGAAAAATTTCCCAGTTACATGTAAAAAACATTTTTATTATCCAAATTTTGAGTTCCAAATTCTCTCCACTTCTTGAGAAGGCAAGGGATTTAATATTGTTTATACATGTGAAAGGCAGCTAGCTAAATGGTGCATTGTTTAGAGTACATCTTGAGTTCAAATCTGGCCTCAGACTAGCTATGTGACCCTGTGCAAGTCACTTAATCTGTTTGCCTCAGTTCCTCATCTATAAAATGAGCTGGAGAAGGAATTGGCAAACCACTCCAGTATCTTTGCCAAGAAAACATCAAATGGGGTTATGAAAATTTGGATAAGACTGAAAACATACAAGTTTAATATTTATAATGGTTTGTTGTCTTCGTTTATTATTCCTTTCAGCACAAGTTCAGGTTTTTTGACTAGTCATGGTCCTTGGGAGACCCATGATCCTTGAAATTGATATGTTTTACTTACAAAGAGATGATTTTATAATATTATTGCTTTTTTCTTCTCTTTCAGATTTTCCTTCAGTTATTTTTGCATTCCTAATCAGTTGTTCTTTCTTTTGCTGTTTTGTTGAGGTTTGCCACCATGGATTCAAGTTTTTCCATTCTGCTCATTATTTCTGCTATGGAGGCATAAAGTCTGTTTTCATGACTCTCATTTCTGTCTTGACTCATTTAGAAACACTCTGCTGTGGTTTCTTGCTGTCTTGGGAATCATGCTTTCTTGATTCCTCTTCCTCATCAAGTGTTGAATTCATTTTCCTTTGTTCTGTCATACTTATTCAGAAATGTACGGGATCCTTTATATGTTGTGATGACAATCCTCCCTTCTGTTTTTAATATCTTCCCAGTTGATATATCAGTTTGTGCATAAGGTTTTGAACCTGAGTTTTACTCTTCTCCTGATCTTTGATGATTTCTTCACCCTGTACTGTATTACTCCACTCAGATTCAGGGCTCTGCTTGCAGTAACAGCCACTGTCCTTTTAGTTGAAAAGGCATGTGGGGGCAGCTAGGTGGCGCAGTGGATAAAGCACCAGCCCTGGATTCAGGAGAACCTGAGTTCAAATCCAGCCTCAGACACTTAACAATTACTAGCTGTGTGACCCTGGGCAAGTCACTTAACCCCAACTGCCTCACAAAAAGAAAGAAAAGGCATGTGATTTGTTTTTAGGGGCCCCACTTGAAGTACAGTGCCCCCATGAACTTAGAACTCTTTTTGTTGAGACATCACACTCAAGCTTTCCCTGGTCAAAGACTTGCTAGATATGAAGTGACTTTATCAGGCAAAGAAAATATGACTCAAAAGTCCTATTTGGTTCTTAAACCAGCCATGTCACTCCCTGATACATCTGCCCCAGAGGAGCCTCTCTCCACTGATGTTCCTATTTTATTGATATGGCCTAGACCCCACAATGACCTTTCTGACCTCACCTTGAAGCACCCTGTCCACATTCCATATACTAATGGTTACTCTTTTATGAGAGATGGCATCTACTACAGAGGCACTGCCCTAGTTTCTGACCATCACACTGTATGGGCAGCCTCTCTGCGACCTAACCTCAGCACTCAAGCTGCTGAATTGATTGAGTTTACACAAACTTGACATTTGGCTGAGAACAAAGTGCAGTCATTGACACTGACTTCCCTTATGCTTTTGGAGTTTGTTGGGGTGCCATAGTTGCTTGGCTTCTTCTGGTAAGGTCATTGCCAACACATAATACATACACACCACAACTTCCTAGTGCTCTGGCTATTGTATGTTGCCCTATCTGCGCTAATGTTATTGCTCCTTTAGGTAACAATCATGCTGCTGCTGAAAAACTTGTTGCCCTTGAGTGCCTCACATAAGTGTTTCATTCTTCTGCTTCAGTTGATGTTGACCTCTGTCTTACAATGACTGAAATTTGCAAAGTGGAAATATCATTTTCATGTCAAGCAGGTATCTGGGGTCTGGGTGACTGTGAAAGGTAAACCACTCCTCCCTTGGAGTTTCTGTCACCAGGTATGTCTGTCTGTCTGTCCATAATGGGGGCTATCTTGTCACACAAGGGATTGTTGATGTGGTAAGAAGGGCATGTGTTTCCCTTCAGGGTCTTACCCCTTTTACTGTGTATATTTGTCCCTTCTGTCCTACTATTTTCATCAACATGCATTTTATGCCATTTCTTTCAGGGACCACGCCCAGCTTACACTCCTGTTAAGTACTTACAAATTGATTTCATAGGTATACCTAAGATGACCACAATTGGGTCTACCTTGTTGTTGCTGATCAGCTCACTCTTGGGTTGAAGCATTTCCTGGTTCTATAGGCCACTGGGAGTTTCATGGCTAAAACTGTTCTCAAAGAAATTCTTTACTGGTTTGGCTTTTTTGCTTGCATTGACTCAAATAGGGAGTCTTATTTCACTAACATAATCTTCTCCCAGATTTATACTTGTCTCATGGTGACTCATAGGTTTCATACCCCTTGTGACTCACAAAATTTTGGTCAAGGTGAATGTATGAACAAAGAACTTAAGACCATGACTTGGCAGACTGTACACCGAGACTCACCTTAAATGGCCTGAAGTATTCTCTTTTGCTTTATTTCACCTGAAAAGCAGACTAAGGTAGGAATTACATATTTTTTCCCTTTTGAAATGTTTTTTGATCATCTTCCTGTAAAGGGAAAACATTTTTTCCCAGTGTCTAAATCATTACATAGAAGAGATATTTCTGTTGTTTCTTAAATGTAGAAACTACAAAATGGAACTTCATGACATGGGTGCTATAGTACATACTGGGCCCTTGGAGTTTTCACTGCATCAAGAATTTCCAGGTCAGTGGAACTCAACCTACCAGGGAAGGCCCATTCCAAGGATTGCTGACCACTCTGACTGCAATTAAGACTGGCAAAAATAGACTCTTGGATACACTCTTCCCACCTAAAATCTGTCCCTTACTGTTTTGCATGATAGAAATGTATCCAAAAATCTTTTTGTTTTGCTTAATCTTAATATTTTCACCCATTGTTCTTCTCTAGTGGCTTCTTCTCTGGACAGCTGCAGAACAGGGGACCCCAAAAGTAATCCACTTGTATTTAGGGAAAATTCAGCAAATATATGAGATTAGATTCTTTTAAAATGCTTTATGCCTATGTATCCTAATTATAATAATTTTCAAATCTAGTTTTCCTTGTTTGCTTAATTTTGTCTTCCCAGAAGGATTGGAAAAGACTAAGTAATACTAATAGTTTATATTAGTAAACTTCATTGTATTTTGGGTTATTCTTTTTATTATCTTAAAACAACTGGGCCCCATGGATTTGTCATTATATCCACCAGAATGGAGAGGCAGAGCCAAGATGGGGAGATTTGCTTGACTCTCCCCCAAACCCCTCCACATACCTTTAAATAATGCCTCAAAATAATTTCTAGAGAAGCAGAACCTACAAAAGGACAAAGTGAAACAGTTTTACAGCCCAAGACAACTTAGAAGGTCCATAGAAAAGTTCTTTTGCAGCAGAGTGACAATAGAGTGTAGACCTTGCTGGCACAGACCAGACCCTGGAAAGTCAGGAGAAAGCCTTGGGGGCAACTGAATCAGTGACATAAGTGGTGATTTCCAGACCTCTCAACTTGCAAGTGGTAAGGGGGTCAGACAACTGGTCAGAAGGAGGTTACAGAGGTCCCTTTGCTGGCACTGGGGGCAGGATTCTGTTGCATTGCCCATACTTGGATCTAGGGGCAAGGAGAAGCACCAGCACATCAGAGCTTGGAGTCAGAGGGAACCGGCAGCCCTGGTCACAGTTCCAGGGTAGCAAAGAATGCTTATGGTGGCTCATAGACCAATGCACAGTACAGGAGAGCTGTAAACACACCTCTTCTTAGATCATACCATGTTGGAAGAACCAAAAACATACAAGACTCTAGAATTACCTCTGAAAACAGCTACACAAAAACCCTGAAGGTTGGGATAGCACCCCCTCCATTATGGAAGCAGAACCTCACTTTGGTATAGTTAAAAAGCAAGAAACATGCTGGAAAATGAGCAAACAGAAGAAAAAGATGCTAAATATAGAAAGTTACTATGGTGACAAGGAAGATTAAAAAAGACATTCTCAGAGAACTAAAAAGTCCAAAAATCCAAAGCCTCAAAGAAAAATATGAATTGGCCCCATGCCACAGAAAAACTCAAAAAGGATTTTTTTTTAAAGTGAGGCAATTGGGGTTAAGTGACTTGCCCAGGGTCACACAGCTAGTAAGTGTTAAGTGTCTGAGGCCAGATTTGAACTCAGGTACTCCTGACTCCAGGGCCAGTGCTCTATCCACTGCGCCACCTAGTTGCCCCCCCATGCTAATTCTTCTTAGAACTACAGGTGAGAGGTTAATGCCAGGTGGAAACCAAAGGTAGATAAACAGCCCTGAAAATGGCTCAGCAAGAACTCACACCAGAGGTGCTAGTTCTCCCTGAAAACCCCCATACACCCCACTGTTTGCCTCAGTTTCCTTAAGTGTAGAGTGAGGAATAATAGTAGTAGCTGCCTCCCAGGGTTGTGAGGATTAAACGTGATGATAATTACAAAGTTGTTAGTATATTGTCTCCCACATAGTAAATATTATATAGATGTTAGCTACTATTAACTGAGGAATCCTCCTTCTGATACAGCTCTAAATCAGTGAACTAATAATTGATCTAGTATCAATTTAGAAGCAGCTAGGTGGTATAGTGAATCAGGAAGATTCATCTTCCTGATTTCAAATCTGGCCTCAAAGATTGACTAGCTGTGTGACCTTTGTCAAGTCACTTAACCCTGTTTGCTTTGGTTCCTTTCTAGGAGCAAGGACCACATCTCCTGTGGATTTTCTCTGCACATGATAGGTGCTTAAAGACACTACTAACTGAGAAAGGCATTGACTAGAACTGTGATCTCATTAATAGAGGGAACTCTTAAATAAGGAAAACTTTTTCTAACAGCACAGATAATCAGCTTCACTGCCATTTATAGTCTTAGTTGCCTGAGAGGTCACCTGACTTATTACCCCTAGTCATGCTGTCTGTGGGTGTCAGAGTTGGGACTTAAACCCAAATCTCCTTAGTGCTCAGTCCAGCTATTCAATATAACCCACTGTTCCTCATACTGACTAACACATTTTAAGAATTTTTATTTATATAGGTAAAGGAGTTATATCATTCTTGTTATTTGATTCTATAAACTTCACCAAACAGAAAATCTGCAGGCCTTAGCTCTTGGAGTTTGTCCAGGGCATGAACATTCCTATCTGTGCCCCTATCTCCTGGACATTTTAAATCAATTTTTAAAAATCACCTCTCTTAATACTTAATACATGCACTATCCTAAAGCAGTAAGATTATTTATGATTTTTATGCCTATAAGAGCCTAAAACTTCCTCTTAACACAGGGTAAGAGAGAAGGGACTTAACAGGTATTAAATTTGGGGGAAAAGGCTACAAAATTGGCATATTTGCTCACCTTTATAAATAAATGTGTTACCTTTAATTTCTCCCCTCACTCCCTCATCTCCATGTAATAAGTAGGAGTAAATATGGGTGAACTAGAACTATTAGACCCCATTGAGTTCCTATTCCGATATCTACCTGGGTTCTCAAAAGCTATGCCGGGAGAATACAAAGTCCCACCATTGTGTCTCACCCAAGGATCAGCTTCCCCCAGGTATTTAAATATATGCTACACCAAAAGTTTGACTGCTGGGTAATGATTTTTTTCTGGTTCTACTAAATCTTGTAGGTTGAAGGATCATAGAAGTCGTAGGGATGAAAGGGACCATAGAAGCTATGTAGTCTAATCTCATCTGACAAGGAGGAAACTGAGACACAGGGAATTTAAATGACTTGCCCAAGGTAACACAGGTAGTTAAGTGTCAGAGGCAGGGGCTAGAATTTGAATCAATTGGATTAACTCATACTCATAAAATCACAGATTCTTTTTTTTTTTTTTAGGTGAGGCAATTGGGGTTAAGTGACTTGCCCAGGGTCACACAGCTAGTAAGTGTTAAGTGTCTGAGGCCAGATTTGAACTCAGGTACTCCTAACTCCAGGGCCGGTGCTCTATCCACTGTACCATCTAGCTGCCCCAAAATCACAGATTCTTAAAGGAGAGTTAAATCCAAAGGAAATTTTTGCAGTCACAAAGCAATCTGTCTTATTTCTAACTTTGAAAAATATCAAAGGTTCTATTGATTAACATAAATTCATTTTACCTTGGCATCTGCTTTTTAAAGAAATAATCACGGGGTATGCCGGAACCAGATATAATGGACCTGTACCTAAATTTTCAGTGTGAGTGAGCATTTAAACCTCAGAAATCAGCGATTGATACAAATCCAACCTTGATTTTATTGTTTTGTTGATTGTTGTGATAGGATCAGTATTTTCCTGACACAGGCTCCCTAACTTCTTTCCCCCAAGCAAACTGATTGCCCCTGGTTCCTGGACACAGGTTCTGGCCCTTGGGGCATAAAAAGTTTTAACTATGCTGGTGGCATGAAGACTTGGTGGATGCTTGAGACCATGCCAACTGCCATAGTTTGATGAAATACTGTTCAGACTCCTTCTAGATGGAAAGCTGAGGGGGCTACCCAAAAGAAGCTAAGAGTCACTGTATCTTTGCTTTGTTGAACAAAGTAAATCTCTGTTGTTCAGTGACTTACTGAATGCCTTATTTTGTCCCAACATCAAACCTGAACTAAGAGGGTGCTGGGTTTACAGCCACACCTAGACCAGTAGTATCAAACTCAAATAGAAATGGCACCACTATACCAAATACCACATACAGAGATCAATATACAATATGTAAGTATCCCAGTAACTTAGAAAATCACATATTTATATATTTCTTTCTTTATTAATATATCAACACAATAAAATCAGCATTTTAATCTGCTTTGGGCCGCATGGGAGTGACACTTCTGATCTAGATTTTAAAAGATGTTAATAACATAGATTAAACTGAAAATCATGGATGCATACTTTTTCCCCCAAAGCCTTGCCATTTACCAGCATACTATATGCATGTATGTTCTAATTAGCATACCATTATATATACATACACATATTGATACCCAAGGTTCCAACTAATATAGCATTATATATACATATATGTATATATGTATGTCTATGTAATATGTATGTATATGTGTATGTATGTATGTTAGTTGGAACTTTGTTTTGTTTCCCTCTAATTTATTTATCTATTTAATTAGTTTATTCAAAGGTGAGTAAAAGATGATTTATAAACAAAACAAATTTTCATAAGAACTAATCAACAAACCCCAATTATTTATATGTTAATCTCTATCTTATATGATTCCAGCCTCTTTCACCATTTCAAAAAAAAGCCCTTTCTGACTGATCAAATTCTGAGGTGCTCCAAATTCTACAATTCTTCCAGAATCTAGCACAAGGATTCTGCAACAAGAAGAAACAATAATGAATGAACAGATGATCAATTTTTCACCTCTGTTTTTCAGTCTTATGAATGTAAGGCTATTCACTTAAAGTAAATATATTATTTAATGATCTCAGTTCAAAAATCAATTAATCAATTAACTTGATTAAGTTACATTAACTTTAAAGAAAATGAAACATACCTTTCTGAATTCATGATAGTATGCAACCTGTGGGCTATAGTCAGTATGGTGCAGTCAGCAAATTCCTTCCGGATTGTGGACTGGACCAGGTTATCTGTCTCGTAATCTACAGAGGCTGTTGATTCATCTAGGACTAGAATTTTTGTTTTCCGAAGCAATGCACGAGCAAGACATACAAGCTGCCTTTGTCCAACACTGTGACAATAAATTTAGTTGTTATTTTGGTACTTTGGTAGATATAGTAACACTTGGCAATCTTTTTTATCTTCAAAAGTTTGTAATATGACTGCTTTTTTTGTTTGTTTGTTTTTTTTTTTTTGGGGGGGGGGCAATGAGGGTTAAGTGACTTGCCCAGGGTCACACAGCTAGTAAGTATCAAGTGTCTGAGGACAGATTAGAATTTAGGTCCTCCTAACCAGGGCTGGTGCTTTATCCACTGCACCACCTAGCTGCCCCATATGACTACTTAAAAAAAAGTCCTTTTTCACATTCCTTTGTTTTGAGAATGATAGAAAAGTTATACCTACTTTCATTCTCATATGAAGAAATTTCCTTTCATCCTGATACTAAATGAAATCAGGCTTACTGTCTGATGCTACTGGTACTATGGATCTTTAGATGCTGACAGGTTTAAGAAATAAATAGAAATGGAGAAAACATAAGCAGGCTGGGGCTGCTACTTTGAATCTTGGGTTTCTTTCTTAGAAGGGGCTCAGGAAAGGAGTGCTATTGACAGGTCATATGTACGTGTGGCAGCTAGGGAGTAGCAATATAAACTCAGCCCTTTTTTTTGCTCTTACCTGAGGTTCTCACCACCTTCTGAAATATCATGCAGCAGCCTCTTGGGAAGAGATTGAACAAATTCCTTTAAGTGACATAGTTCTAGTGCTTCCCAAAGCTCATTATCCGAATACTTTTCGAGTGGATCCAGGTTCATTTGGAGTGTGCCAGAAAACAAGACAGGGTCCTATGGAATAATGCAGCCCATATCAATATAACTGTAACCAAAGTAAGGAAATTTGAATAGTAAAGTTAGCTTAGAAAAGGAATAATGGAAATCTAAAATAAAGAAAGCTAACAATTTTCAAGCTTGTGCTATATGGAAGAACAAAACAGTGGAAGAATTAGGGTAAATTATAAATTACATGCGTAAATTAAATTTGTCACACGTACATTAAAATAATGTAAACTATGTGTACAGTTAAATAATTTGTTATGGAAAAATTGCAATTTGGCTTATTTAGAAAATCTGTTCTTTGTGAAATATTCCTTCCCTTCAAGAGTTACAAGAGTTAATTAAATTTGTTTGGAAGGAAATCCATAATCACAGAGATATCTATCTTTTACCACAATGCCAGGTAATATAAATACAATTATTTTAGCTGGTATTGATATCATAAGGACATGCCTCAGTTATTCAGAGAATTAGTATTATTCAGGCAACTTCCTCTAGTGCTATTAGTACTTTGTTTTACTTTGTAGTCATTTCTCATACTTGTTAATGATCAACTTCCTTTGACTCTATAGACAAATAAGTAAAGTCGGTAAGGACTGAGAAAATCAAATATTGATTTTATATTTTATATTTGATGCCACTCTGTTGCTATATGAGCTATATTGCTTTGTTTCTGAGTTAAGTTCAGAAGTTCATGAGTCCAGAAGTTCAGTTTTCCTGAGTTAATTTTAAAAGTTGTTTCCCTATAAATCACTTTAATTAAAAGAAAAATGTTATTTCTATAGAGCCTGGCATAGCCATGAACAAATAAGGGAGAGCTGTTATCTTATTAATAAACAGGGCACCAAGAAGTTTGTTATTTCTGTTCAATTAATGAGCAGATGTACTCTATCAATCAAATGAAGCTTTCCTGACAGCAGGATGAAAGGAGGGTTTATTGCCAGCCCCAAATGTCCAGTCAATCATATTGTTTTTGCCACCTATGATACTTAAGACTTTGTATCCAATCATATTGTTTTCTTGATCTTTGTTCTCTTGTACTTCCCAAAACTATATGAAAGTTAGTAAGTCCTACCTCATCTTTTGGCTGCCTGAGGACACTAGGGGTCCCTTTTATATATCAATGTTCTTGAATTTTGTGCCTCAGTTTACCTTAATTTTCAATCATAATGGGATCTTGAAGAATGCAAAAGTGAATTGTTGTAATTACAAGATATCCTAATACCATACCCACTTAGAGTCCAAATATAATTGAAATTAATATGTATTGCTATTTTTTCCTTATTGTCTCTACTTCTGAATTTCTAAAGTCAGAGCATCTCATATGAACTCTGAAGATCAAGCATTTTAAATACCAAAGGTAGATCTATGTTTACAAACACATATATGTATATGTGTGTGTATATATATATATTATATATATATATACTTGATCAAAAGGGAATATGCCCCTTATGCATATTTGTTTATATATTACTTTTGATCAAGTCTTTTCACCTGTACTTCAAAATCAAAAAGGTCCTATGCTTAATTCTATGTTTTCCTTAGAGATGTCTCCTGATAGATACACATATACATATGTGTAAACATGTAAATAGATGTCTACACACATGTACAGATATAATATAAATATTTATATATGCATAAAAACAAATTGTAAAATTGGTAATTAGGGGACATTACTTATGTTACAAATGGATTCTTTATAAAATAGTTCTATTTGTTCCTCTGGAAATATATTGTTTTCTTTATGTGTTTGTAGGGTTTTATGAAACAGGAGAGTGTAAAAGCTGGCTTGAAGCCTAATAAGTAAATAAACAAATAAACAAAAAGACAAGCAAATAAATAAATAGATGAGTGAGTGGGTCGGTAAATTTAAAAAATGAATGAATAGATGAATTCTGAATGAATCAAATAAACAAATAGATGAATAAATATATGTGTTTATATATACATGTGTATATATGCCTACACACACACACATATACACATACATACATGCACATAAAACCGTAAGATCATGGTAACTAATTCTATCAAATGGAAGGAGAAGAAATGGAAACATTTGATATTTTATGTTCATGGGCTCAAAGATCACTACAGATTATGACTGTAGCCATGAAATTAAGAGATGCTTGCTAAGGCAAATCCAACAAAGGTCTATATAGTCAAAGCTATGGTTTCTCCAGTAGCAATGTGTGACTGGGAGAGCTGGATTGTAAGGAAAGCTGAGAGCCACAGAATCTACATTTTTGGATTGTGGAGCTAGAGAAGACTTTTGAGAATGCCTTGGATGTCGAGGAGATCAAATCAGTCAATACTTAAAGAAATTAATTCAGACTATTCGATGGAAGGTCAAATACCGAAGCTGAAGCAAAAATACTTTGGCCGCATAATGAGAAGACAGGATTCAATGGAAAAGACCCTAATACTGGAAAAGATTGAAGGGAAAAGGAAAAAGGGGTGAAGAGAAAGAGATGGATAATCGGTGTCATGGAAACAGGAAACATGAATTTGGGCAGACTTCAAGACACATTAGAGGATAGAGGAGCCTAGCATAATGTGGTTCATGGCATCATACACAGAAACCGAATAATAACAACAAAATGTTCTTTTAGCAATGAAAGTTTGAATGCTTTGCAAAAACTACACAAACATATGCCTGGCCTGTATTTAAACAGGTCATTGGTATTCTCAGTTTGGGGTGATAATTATGTGATGACGTTTGTTAAGAAAAATGGAATCATGGCAGAAGCTGGTAAAGTGATTTGCTGGTAATCCTTTGCTGTGAAGCTTTGGAGACAATAGTTATGGACCTTATCCCTACCCACTACTTTCCAGTTTTTCAGAGAAACCAAGAATTTTATTCAACTCCTTAACCATTCAGTCCTTCATTATATGAATAGAAACAAACTTTCTCTTTCATGTTTGACCCTACTTGTGTTTTCAATGTATTGGATAATAAAGACTGACCAGAAATTTTCCATACCTTCCTTCTTCAGAATTTCTAGTTCCATTCTGGCCTTTAATAGCCTTTAGTTGGGTGATGCATTGTTCAAGTTTTCTACTACACCACCAGCTAAACAGTGATAGGATTTCCCAGTGATTTTCCATAGATCTTCAATTGTTTTGTTTTGTTGTTTTGTTGTTTTTTAAAGATTTTTCTACCACAGTGATGTTTGATGATTATCTTTAGGAGTATTCCCAAACAACTCCCCTTTCCTTCCTATGTATGGCCCTCATATACCATTGTCGGAAAGTTCTGAAAGGTTTTTGTGTTCTCTGCCAAATATCATGGAGTCAAGAAGACCCAAGTTAGAATCCTTCCCCATATACTTACTAGCTGGGTAACCCTAACTTTTGCGTGCCACTTAACCTCTGACTGCCTGATTCCTTTCTGTAGGGGCAGTAATAGCATCTATTACTGTTTCTATGAGAATCAAATGAGATAATACATGTAAAGTACCTTGCAAAAAAGAGCTACATGAATATTAGTTATTATCCTTGATGATAATTATATCAGATAGTAGTTTTTCTAAAATAAAATTACTATTTAGGTATAGTTACACAATCAAATTCAAATACAGCTTTTATCAAATTCCATTCAAAGTATGTCAGTCTCCTTATCAAAACTTTCCAAGGCATCAGCATTATTTCATCATTTGGTGATTTCCTCAGTTTCCTTGCTTTTAATTATCATTCCTATGCTGATTATTCTTAAATCTACCTTTCTTGCCCCAGTCCCTCTCCTGACTTCCAGTCCTACATGCCTTCTAGACATCTTGAAATGAATGTTCAGTTAGACATCTGAAACTCAGTATGTTCAAAACAGAATTCATTATCTTTCCCCCTAGATTCCTAGATGCCTCCCACCTTCCTAATTATTGTAGAGGGCAACACCATCCTCACAGCATCTCAGGCTTAGTCATCCTGGACTCCCCACTATCTCTTACCCCACCCCCAAGCTATTGTCAAAGCTTCTTGATTTCACCTTTACAAATATACCCCCTTCTCTCTTCTGATGCTGCCACCAATCTAGGAAAGGCCCTTACCAATTTACAGCTAGATTATTCTAAGAGCCTAAGTGAGTCTGCTTGCTGGTGGGTCTGCCTACCTCAAATTTCTACCTACTCCAATCCATCCTCCATTCAGCCACTAAAAGTGATTTTCTTGGGGGCAGCTAGGTGGCGCAGTGTATAGAACACTGGCCCTGGATTCAGGAGGACCTGAGTTCAAATCCCGCCTTGGACACTTTACACTTATTGGCTGTGTGACCCTAGGCAAGTCACTTAACCCCAATTGCCTTACAAAAAACAAAAACAAAAACAAAAAAATGTGATTTTCTTAAAGCACACACCAGATCATGTCACTCCCTACTCCTCCTCTTCCCTCCCCCACTCAATTTACTATGTTGGATCCCTATTGCCTCTAGTAGCAAATATAAAATGCTCTGTTTGGTATTCAAAGAACTTCATACCCTAGCTCTCTCCTACCTTTCCAGTCTTCTTAGACCTTCCTCCCTGATATGTACTTTGACGCAGTGACAATGGCTTTCTTGTTGTTCCAAAAATAAGACATTCCATCTCTTAGCTCTCAGCATTCTCTTTGGCTGTCTTTGATACATGGAATACTGTCCCTGCCTTGCTCCAACTACTGATCTCCCTAGCTTCCTTTTGTTGTTATTCAGTCATTTTCAATTGTGTCTAACTTCCTTTGACCCCATTTGGGGTTTTCTTTGTAAAGGTACTTAAGTGGTTTGCCATTTCCTTCTTTAGCAGATTTTTACAGATGAGGAAAGTGAGACAAATGGGTTAAATGACTTGGCCAAAGTCACAGCTAGTATGTGTCTGAGGCCATATTTGAACTCAGGAAGAGAAATATTCCTGACTCCAGGCCTGGCACCATCCATTGCACCACTCAGCTCCCCCTAACTTCCTTTAAGTTCCAAATAAAATCCCTCCTTGTATAGGAAACCTTCTCTAATCCCTCTTATTTCCTATATAGCTTGCTTTGTAAATAATTGTGTTTCCTCCCACATTAGATTATAAACTCTGAGGGCAGGGACTGTCTTTTGTGTTTTTTTGAACCCCCAGAATTTAGCCCAGTGCCTGGCACACAGTAAGAGCTTAATAAATGTTGACTGATTTTTAGATGACACTTTTGGAGTTTGTATCAGTGTAGATTTTCAATGTTTTCAGATCTTTAACTTTTTTCTTCCTTACACTTAAATGATTTAATTCCTGCTCTGATTTAATCTAATCTGAGTATAGGAATGAAGATGTAGTGTCTATGTGTAAATGTGTTTGAATGATGGAAAGGAAATAAAAAGGTGATGGAAACCCCTCTGGAAGATTGAGAGACTACCTGGTTGAGTCCAGAGGGGTTGTTACATTAAAGTTAACATAGATCAAGTCAAGTGGTATAAGGTATTCTCTTGGTACCTACGTGCAAGCTGGAGGAGAAAAAGAAAGAGGGATTCTCATGTAAAGTACCACTGATATATGCAAAAAGGGCCATATCTGAGCTGGCTCACAAATTCATTCTACTAAAACTAGAGCCTTTTGGTGCAATTTAGGTTATTAATACCTCTCTGCTTAAAATCACTCTTGCTTATCCTTAAGCTGATATGGGAATACTATTTTAAAAAGTGTCTTCAAAATGGTCCTTATCATTCCCATGTGATTTCATCCATTTAGGGAATTTCCCATGAGAAACCTCATCTGCCGTCTAGGCAATCAGCTGTAACTTCAAGGCTCAGTTGCCTGGAACATTTTAAAGTTATGTTTTGTCCACAGTTGCACAAAAGTATGTGTCAGGCATGACTTGAACTTGGCATTCCATGACTCCAAGGCCAGCGTTCAAATGCATAACTACATACCACCTCTTCTTTAAAATATTCAGTTCATAAAATTTTCTCTACACATTTATTACGCAAAGTTAGGAATATTTATAATGATAAAGGAAGAATATTAGCATAAGCACGTTTATACTACTGAGTTCTTATGCTTAGAAATACACCCCATAGTAAACACATTTTATTTTACTATACATTTACCTGTGGAATGATGTTAAGTTTGCCACGTAGATCGTGAAGTCCAATAGTTGATATGTCGATTCCATCAATAATAATTTTGCCACCTGATTTCTCTACAATTCTAAATAAGCAATTTGTCAATGTTGATTTACCAGCCCCAGTTCTTCCGACAATTCCAATCTGTAATGAAACAGATTGTTATGAATAGCTGTTTTCATTTTTAGAAAGGAAATTCTTTCCATTAAAAATGAATCACGGGGCAGCTAGGTGGCGCAGTGGATAGAGCACTGGCCCTGGAGTCAGGAGTACCTGAGTTCAAATCCAGCCTCAGACACTTAACACTTCCTAGCTGTGTGACCCAGGGCAAGTCACAACCCCCATTGCCCCGCAAAAAAAAAAAAAAAAAATGAATCACAATACCTTTCAAGTCATTAGAATCCCATATTTGTATACTGCAATCATAATCTACTAACTATGGGACCCTAATGGCAAGACATACTTAATATTCCTCCCCAAATGACTATTTGGTGACCAAATAACAACTTATCTGAGAGGCTATGTCTATGGCTTCCTGTTTCAAGACCTCTGTTTCAAGTCACTCCTCTCTTCAGTGTCTCCCACTTTTTTTCTATGGACTTTTGGTTGTTATGCAAAACAACTTATGTAACACTACTGAAGCTGTGCCTTCCAAGAGACTCCTTCCTTACTGAAATGTATTTAATGTTTCCCACCTCTGCCCCTCTTGGATAGTCCAGTACTTTAGTACCACATGATGACCCAAATTGCAATTCTCCTGCCTCATTTAAAGATCCTAGTTTGTTTTTTTTTTTACTTTGGTAGTCTTCTTTATTTCAAACTGACACAACTCTACCCATTGTCTCTCAAGCAGGTACCCAATATCCAGTAAATCTTTCTCCAACAAAGAGGAGGATCTTATGAAAATACGTTTGAGTCCTCAGTTACATCCAAGTTTTGACAAGACTAATATCTATCAGGATACAACTCTTCTTCCTCCCTCCTCACACTCTAGGTCAAGAAAAGATAATAAACCTAGAACTCGATTCCAGATGGTAGGGCAAGGCTCAAGCTATACCTCCCTTGACTCAGCTTCCCAATGACTTCGGACTATGCTGAGAAGACTTTCTGGTTACCTATGGACATAACAAGTTCTACTCATGTCAGGTCAAGGCAGATGTCTTCAATGTGGTAGATGTCTAAAAATCCTTCAAGTCATCACACCCTGGCCTCCTGAACAAACTATATTGAAATAACAGGGACTCTGTCAATGTGTCCTTTCATATCTTTGCTAAGTAAAACTTTTGTTAACTGTTTGATGTCTTATGAGTACCTCATTTCTTCCTAACACTTGACTCTGAATAAGAGGTGCCAGGTCTACCCCAATATAAATCAATCTTCTCAGAGAATTAAGGAAGAATGGAGAATGTACTTCCAAGAATCATCTAACTTAAAAGAGTCTGAGTTCTACAAAGAAGGAAAAATTGATTTGGGAAGGATAAACAATCAAGACATATTTTTAAAATGTATTTCCATGACATAAGAATCAGAGGAAGAAGAGATGACTTCATATTTAAAACCATCTTTATATGTGGGCCATTGCAGACATAGTGATTGAAGAAAGAATTTTAAACATGGTACCTTTTCTTCACTGTGAGTTTGGAAAGTAACATCGTGTAAAGCAAGATCAAGATCTGGACGATAACGAGCTTCATAATTAATAAATTCTACTATCCCTTTATCGGGCCATTGTGATGGAGATCTTTTAGACATTACCCAAGGTGCCTAAAAACAATGATAATTAAATGTGTATCAATCACATTTTAAAATAACCCACTCTTCCCAAACGCCTTTTTTTACATGTTAGTAAATTCTGAAACCAGATACCTCTAATTAGTTTTGCTTCAAATTTAGCATTCAAACCAGGTATATGCATTACTACCCACATGAGTCTAACCAGATGCTACAAACTGCTGTTTAACAAGTATCAAGTTTTCCCACTTTCTATAAAATATCAAGGAGATATTTTCTACAATAATAGAATGGGATTATCTCTCCTGAAATTATGATTGAGGTTTATGACATGTACTCTGTTCCACCAATGTTTTTATATCAATGGCACACTTGGGAAACCTTTCAGATTGTTCCAATTCAGTTGTGTAGTTTAGTATTTTCTTGAGCTAATTTGATAATAGGAATATTAAGTATTGTTTGTTTTCCAACCTGGGGATTTGACAAACTAAATATTAAGTCACATGGTTTTTATTCACAATGAATCAACGGAGAATTTAAAAGAGCTCAACAATTTTATTTCATTGACCTCAGCATTAATGACAGTTTTGCAAAAGAAAAGTTTTGGTCTGGTATGATACTAATATATTCCTGCATAGAAAGGAGGGAAGGAAGGTACAACCACTTCTGCTGGTATTTTTTCCCTTTTTTATGATACAATGATTTTATTCAATTAGTATAAAAATAAATTCATTTTTATATTCTGAAACTTTGCGTTTCTGAGAAGAGACTAATTTGTGTTTAAAATGGATTTTTTCTGTTAAATTTTTTCATTGATGCCTTTTGAGGTTTTTTTGTTGTTGTTGTTTTTCCTTATAAAAAGTTGGTTCTCGGTATAGGCCCCCATGCACACACACACACACACACACACACACACACACACACACACAACTTCCCTTGTAACAAAGAAAAACAATTAAGTAAAATAAACCATTAATGTAGTCATACCTGAAAGTATATGTAACAGTCTGTACCCACAGTTCCCTAAAGCTATAATGTGAGGAGGTATATATTTCATTTATTGTTCCTTGGGACCAAAATTGCTCATTGAATTTAATCTTAATTAAACTACTTTTTAGTTATTTTCTTTTACATTATTATAGTGATTATGTTCTTTTGTTTCTGTTCTCTTTGGTGTGCACCATTTCATATGTTTTCTTAAGTTTCTTTGAATGTCTCATATTTATAATTTCTTACAATACAGTGATATCCTTTTAAATTCCTATAGCAATATTTGTTCAGTCACAGTCACTACTTCCAGTCAATGGTTATCTATTCTGTTTTTAGCTTTTTGCTATTACAGAATGTTGCTATAAATATTTTGTTTTATGTGTCATCTTTCTTTCATTTATCTCACTGGGGTTTATGGCCAGGAGTGGGATTCCTAGGTCAAAGAATTTAGCTATTATTCTTGCAAAATTCCAAATTCTTTTACATCTGATTACCCCAGGGCTTGATAATTATTAGGTGCTTAATAAATTACTGTTGATTTACTGACTATGCGAGGATCTAATATTACTTGGGCCTCTCTACTGTCACAGAAGATTTAATTAGCAAAAAAAATCATTTTTAAAGTCTTGAAAGAACCATATTAGAAAAATAGAAAAGCTATTGTGCCAAGAAAAGATTGACAGGGAAGAATACTTTCTTTAGTTAACTTAAATATAATTCACATAGCCCAAGAATGGCTACTCAGAGAAAGATGCAGGAAGGTTTTTTTTTTTTTTTTTTTTTTTTTTTTTTTTTACAAATTTGCCTTTCATTCTTTTGAGATAGCTGTTACCAGAGGTTATTGTATCTGGAGATCTTTGTTAGAGTAACTGGAATTCAGTGACTTCAAAACTAACAAAACCACATGTGAATTTGAGGGGAAACTCCTGGTGGACTCCAAAGCATTATTAAATTTAATCCATTGTCACATGATATCTAAAAGTAAATCAGTTGGTTACTCATATCTTGCTTTTTTATTCCTTTGTTTTTTCTTTTCTCTATGGGGAACTACATCTGGCTGACATATAAAGCCACCCTTTACTACAGGAACATAGAGTGGGATTTTCTGCTAGATCTTTCTCTCCCAATGGATTGGCTTGTTCTCATATACAGTACATCCAAAGCTCTATAATATCACATATGATTGCCATAATCCACCTCATGATATGAGCCACTGAAATATGAATCCCTACCTGTAAGAATGGCTGAACTAATCAATCAACAACCATTTATTAATCTCCTTCTCTGTGCCAGGTACTAGGGATACAGCAAAGACAAAAATGAAATAGTTTTTGTCCTCAAAGAGAGTCACTAATGCAATTTTGAGTTTCAAGTTTTCAATTCTCTTTTTCAGGATGTACTTTGTAGAGAGAATATTTTTTTCTTTGTTATAAATTATAATTTCACTTGTCTTTTTGAGTTTTTGACAGCCCTGATTTCCACCTTTATTTTCTTTGAAATGTCTTCTATTTATTTTTGCTCACTCTGAGAGTTGTTCAGATATAATTTCTGGGAGGGTATATACCACGGTAAGCTGTTAATAGTACTTTTCCTTGTATTTAGGGGTTTTCAACTTTTGTTTTTTCATTTTCATTAACTGTGGTGGTTCTTTTTCTTGATTTTATGCTCAGTCCTACTGATTTTTATGTGAAATTGATCATGTTATATATTTTCCCATCTCCCCCTTCCCCCCGCCCTGGCCCCATTTGTGTGTTCTTGCTATTTTGAGATGCTCATGATGGGAAAGATTCTGGATTTGTCCATGATTTGCTGTTCACCTATCTTGCCCACAGACTTACTCTTGCAACACCCCCCCCTCCCCAGTTTCTGTTACTGTATTAATCCTTAGTTGATTCAGGAAGCTAGGGGCAGGATTGATGCTCAACATTTTGATCTTGCTGGAAGCCCATCACTCATATTGATTTTGGTCTTCTATTATTGGGCTCTTCTCCCACCTAAGGCCAAGTGTCTTTGCCATCTAGATCAACAAAGCTGGGTGGATCACTTCCTCCTTGCCCCTGGAGGACAGTTGAATGTTTCCCACAGATTTTCTACTCAAGAGGTTTCAAAAAGTAATGGAGTAACCATTAGTTTAGTATTCTCTTCTTATTGTTATACATCAATTTCTTCAGCTATCAGGAGGGGCAGAGAAGAAGAGAGTTCTGATTTTTTTGGATTTGGCTTCAAGAGTCTTTTCATTTTCTTTGGTCTATTTGGGCACTTCCAGCTTCCAACTTGGAGTGAGAAGATGGGTGATGCCAATCCCACTGACATGAGAAGAGCTGGAAATCTCCATTGCAGCCCTATCCCCAGGTTCCTATTCTAGACACTTCAGGGAACTTCCCCTTGGGTGAGATTTAGGATTATCTCTTGCTTGAACTTAACAATGGGAGAGTTCTTTCATTCTGTTTTACGTGATATGTATCCTCTTATGTATACTTTCTTTGATTTCCGTCTTGCTATGGACTTGGAAAAATGGCTTCCTATGTGTGTTCATTGTGAACTGATACTTGGTGGGGAGAAAGTCAAGCCTTGAATATAACGGGGTGCTGCTTACCCCCATTAATGAAACAATAATCAGAAATAATCTTGAGCCTGAAAATCCCAATGCCATGACTAATAATAGTCATATTTAAGGGAGAAGATAGATATAATTATAGCTCAGTAATCCTCTCTTTGAGGAGAGCCAAGCTTCTAAAGTCTTCCTTAAAGAAAGGTGGGAGGAGAAGCTAAAGAGGTCTATTCTGTCCTACACTGAACCACACAAAGACACCCTCATGCTATATGCAGGAGACAACCTTTGCTACATTTTCATAAATTATTTTTATAAAAATTACTTGTAATTCATGTGAAGCATATGCTTTCTTGTTAAATTAATTGATAAAGTGTTTGGAAATCTCACCTCTTTCTTGATGTTTGTATATTCAAACACTCTTTCAATGGAGACTGCATTGGTTTCAATTTCACATGCTTTTCGAGCCCAAAAGTTCAAAGACTGAGTAATCTGTAAAAAAAATATTTCCTGGTTTGATATGTATTCATAAATTCTGTCTTTAAATATTAGAAGAGAGAATAAAAGACTATTCATTACATAACTAATACTAAGAGCTGGCATTATACAGCATTTCATGCCATGTAAAATATTTTACTTCTCATTTAATACTTACAGCATTCTTTTAAAAACAGGTAGCACAGACATTGTTACATACTGAGTACCTTCTGTGTACAAGCTACTTTTAGCCAGGTGCCATGGAGGCCACAAAGATGAGAAAACTGTGGTTCTAGTTTTCAAGGAACTTATAAGCTAATAGGGGAGAGAGGCAATTACACAAATAACAATACAGAGCAACATATGGTAAATGCTTTAAGAGGAAGTGCTATAGCAATAACTAGGAAAGAAAGGGCACTTCATGCTGGAATAATCAGGAAAGACTTTATAAAGGAAGTACCATTTGAATATCCCCTTGAAAGAGAGATAGAAGATGAAAGAGAGAAAAGTAATTTTAAGCAGAATGGGTAACATGAGCAAAAGCTGGGAGGCTGGATGATCCTAATGTGTTCTACAGGACAGGTGAGTAGTACAATTTTGTTTGTGTGAAACACTCCCTCTGGGATGACCCCCCCCCCCAATCTGAACTAGAACTGGAGGTTTGGATCCCCAGAAGAGTGGCTGCTACAAGTCTCAGTATTCTAGTAATAACCCTGAGCATTTCTCTCCTCTCCTGTAACTCACAAGCTGTAGCTCCTGCAGGTTCCCCTTAACAACCAGAAGACTTAGTTCTTTTGCAAAGGAATATATACTCAAGTGTCATATACAAGCAAATGGCATATCAAGAAGAGTAGTTGCAAAGCATTGCTCTCCACAAACCTGGGGTGTACTATCTCATAAACAGAGGTAGTCTGAGGGCACAAACTCGAAATATCAGGGTAGTAAGGTACATAATAAGAAATACACCTAGTCAAAGCTGCTTACAACTCTAGAAGTGATAGTCTTTGTAAAGTTTGTTGAAAAGTATTACATCTGTGATGGATGAGTGGTCCTACCATGTACTTGGCTTAGCTTTTTAAAGGGCATGGGGTCTCTTCTGGGGGGTGTCCATTCAAGTCTTTTGGCTGGTAAAATATGGCATCTTGGCTAGATGGGTCAATATGCTGCTGGACTTGGCTACCAAGAATAGCTCCTCCTCAGGCTTTGCTGTTTCTGGACTTGTCTAGAGTGTTCAGCATCTGAGTATGGTTGCTGCTGGATTAGGAGCAAATTGCCTGCCTGGCCACTTTGAATTGCTGGATTGGTTACTCTGCCCCTGAACAGCTGCTGCCATCCTGAGTAGGCTAAGTAAGTAGGGTGCTTGGCTGCTGGAATGAGACACTTTGCTCAATCACTGGACTCTTCTGTGCCACAGTCTTTTCTAGGTACATACATCTATTGAACTCCCTGCAATTTCTCTTTGATGGGCAACTTCCATCTTTCATCACCTTCAGCTGCTGTCTTGGCTGGGTGGGACTGTACTTTCATGTTAATATGCTCTTTTACCTAGGGGAGACACCATTAGCCTAGGTCTGAAAGGAGCTTTGTGTCTTAGACTTCCTCAGTCTGAGCTGAGTTTTATTACCTGTAAGCAAGGGCAGCAAAAAATGGAAAGGAAGGGATGAATGCACATGACACTGTCACCATGAATCTCTTTCCTTGAAACCTGAGAAACTGAATTCAGTCTTTTATGCTATAAAAGCTGAAATAGGCAGTAATAACAAAATGAAGCCTCTGGTATCCAACTAGTTGTTTTTTTTGTTTTGTTTTGTTTTGAGTTTTTTTTAAACTACATTTATGCAAAGAAATTAGGGAATTGGAACTATTCTTTGACAGTTATCTCAAAATAAGCCCAGAACTTGATACCACATTTACATAGAATTGCTTAGGACTTTTTAAAAAATTTCAGATTATACTTCATTGTACTTAATATTTAACTTGAATTACTTGTACTAGTTGGATAAATGTGAATTCAAAGGAAAACATATTTTATTCAATCATCTTTGTTCTCTGGAAAACCTCTACAATGCCAAAACCCATAATCATTGCTTACATTTAATGCATAAGATATGATTAAACCAACTGTTGCTGAGTCTATTGCATCTCCTGCCAGCACAGCAAGTAATGCAGCAAAGAAAACCAGTAAGTTGCCAAGGAATTCAAGTCTGACACAGAGCCACCTGCAATGAAAATGATAGTCATCAGTGGCAATGAATTCTGAAGGATATGAAAAAAAGTCAGCTACTACAGTTAGTATGAAAACTGACATTTGAAGGAGCAGGAACCATTTACTTCACAAAATTTTGCTTTTGACCCAACTCACTAAAAAAAAGAGAAAGCTAAAACTTATTTTTGTTTAGAGTCTCTTGATTATGAATTTAATGGGTGCTTCAATATAAAGTAAAAAACAAAAATAGCATTCTATATGAAAATATGAACTACTCTGTGTAATTTGATTTGTTTTGTCCTATGCATTTTTTACAATTATAATATTGAAATGCAATTTTTTTTACACCTAAAATTAAAATTGAGCAAGATAATTCCAACACTTCCTGTCTTATCTGTGTGCCCTTCTGAAATCCTTTCTGCTCTGTTTATTTTTTCTTTTTCTTTCTTTCTTTTTTTTTTGTGGGGCAATGGGGGTTAAGTGACTTGCCCAGGGTCACACAGATAGTAAGTGTCAAGTGTCTGAGACTGGATTTGAACTCAGGTCCTCCTGAATCCAGGGCCAGGATTCTTCCACTTTGCAACCTAGCTACCCCTACTCTGTTTATTTTTTAAATAACTCATTGACCTTTCATTTTCTTTCTTCTCCTTTTTTCCCCCTCTTTCCCCTTCTCACTTCTTTCTCCTCTCCTTTTCTGTCCTTTCCTTTCTTTGCTCTCCTTTTTTCATTTCCTTTCCTTTCTTTCATCCCCCTTTCTTTTTTTTAAGTAACACTATCACAACTTGCACATTCCTTTCACCTCTTTCTTTTTCTCTCTCTCCCCAACAATCCTCCCCAAGAGAAAAAGAAAAATTCTCCCTTATAACAGAAAAATATAACCATATGAAACTAATTCACATGTTGTCCATATCTGGAGATGTGTTTTATTTTGCATTTCCATTTCATAACTTTTGTGCCAAGAAATGAGAAGCATTATTCATCACCTGTCTTCTGGAGTTGTAATTGGTCACTGCTTTGATCGCAATTCTTAAGTATTTCAGAGTTTTTCTTTACAATACCTTAGTCATTATAGAAAATGTTCTCCTAATTCTACTCACTTCACCATATATCCATTCTCTGATCCTGATCCTTGTGACACATTTTTTATAGCCAAATAATTTTCCAGTGCATCTATATACCATATTTTGTTCACCCATTCCCCACTTTGCTTTCTGTTCTTTGCTATGACAAAAAAACAATGTTATAACTTTTTTTGTAAATATAAGTCCTTTCCAATGGTGTGCTGTAGCCAGTTCATATCAACTTATGAGAGCTGATTATTAAATTTTCAGAGTGAGTACACCTTTGAGATCAGCAAAAGCTTAAGATCAGGACTTAATTTAATAATTTATATTTTCTAGACCAGAATAAATTGGAGAAAATGTTAATAATGCTGATTAAATGCAAAAGTGTGTCATGTATATATTTTCCTCCTAGAGAGTTACTTGTTAAACATTTACCAGCACTAATTAGCTCTTATGGGATATAAAATTCCAGTCAACACTAAAACAGTACTAAGGCAGGGGTCTGAGCTGTAATTGATCTATTAGGGAGACCAGTGGTCCTAAAGCAATCAGCGCCAAGACCTTCCTCATGGCCTAGAATCCTGATGGTCAGGACTGAGGGATTTTATGGACCTAGGAAAAGTCTCTGGGAAGTCTTCTAGTCCTTGGGAGGGTCCTTCTAGAGTGTGAAAACTCCTATGATTGGTTAACCTTCAGAAGCAGAGAAATTCCCATGATTGGTGAAGGACAATGTCCATCAGTCATTAGCTATAGTCATCAACTAAAAGCTATCAATTGTAGGTCACCTCAGCAGAGGTTTTCCACCTGTCATCTTATCAGAGGTTTCACATGACTCCTCGAATAATAGTTTTTGACTACGTGTTTCCTAGGGACCAAGGAAGTTCTGGTTTTGAAGCAATAAGTCACAAGGGAGTGGGTATTAGTGATCCATAAGGATGAAGAGGCAAATGATCCTTATTACAATCACTTTACTCAGAGGGAGAGGGGGTTAGTATAACAATTACATTTTTAGTTGATAGTATGAATCTATCTAATAAATCAATTAACATAATCATCAATATAATGTGGATTAATCAATCATCTCTTATCATAGTAGCATTAACAGAATAACCTTCATCTTAATTCTATTCTGTTTAATTCGCTAATATAATTACTGATACCCATCAAATCACAATGAACTGAATAAATGCTGATTAAATTGAGTATGGGTATCAAAATTATCATCACTGTGTAACCGTGGTCAAGTCACTTAACCCCTCAGAACCTCAATTTTGTCATTAGTAGATCATGTATAATAAAATCAGAGGATTTTAATCAACATCAAATGATATGCTTTATACGTTGCAAACCTTAAAGTGCTACTATAAAAATGTTAATTATCATGCTAGCGATGAGTGAATTAATCTCATTTGTTTTCACCGTTATAACTGTAAATTATGTATTTCCTTCCATAATAATCTGATATACTTTGTTCTTTTTCTCTCACGCCTCTCTTTACAAGAAAGAAGTTGGGAGAGGAAATCAGATCACCAGTAGTAATAAATACTTGTAGTGATCCTTTGTTCTTCATTGCATTCCCTAAAACCACTACAAAACAGAAACATTTCAAGAAATCCTAAAATTTTCTATATCTACTCAACCCAAAGGGTAAAGTGAAAATAGAAAAAAAAAGTATTAATCATATCCAGAAACAAACCCCAAATTGAGATCATTTGGGAAAAATCATAACCCAAATCTAAGGATTTCAAATAAAAAGAAAAAAACCACCCAAGAAGCCATAGAGTTTGAATACCAATGAACTCAAATAAGAATCTAAAATCTCACTTTCTACAAAAGCTTTTTCCAGTCCAGTGATTTGTAAATTATCTATACCTGACCCGTTTTTTCAATAGTTGTTGTTCACTCATGTTCAACTCTGTGACCTCAATGACGATACTGTCCATGGATTTTTCTTGGCAAAGATACTAGAGTCATTTGCCATTTCATTTTCCAGTGAATTAATACAAACAGAGGTTAAGTGATTTGCCCAGGGTCAAACAACTTGTAAGTAAGTGTCTGAGGCTGGATTTTAACTCAAGTCTACCTGACTCTGGGCCTAGCACTCTATTTATTCACTAAGCCATCTAGCTATCCCATTTAAAAAAATAGTAGATTTATTTCTTCTATCTCTTGACTTTTTTCTTTTTCTTATTATCTCACAAAATTTCCCATTCTGTTCTGTAGGGAGTACACATCTTAGACAAGTCTTACTACCTTGTGTGTTGTTTCTACCTACTTGTTCTCCTTTCAGTTCTTTTCTCCAAAATACTCATTTCTAATATTATGTTTTATTTCTTTATTTCTTCCACAAATTTTGTAGCTCTTAAAGTCAAGCTATTTTCCCCCTTTAAGTCTTTGCTTGTAGTTTTTGTGGAGTCATTTTGTACTTCTCTGGGTTTTCCTAACCTAGACTATTTCTTCATTGTGTTTGGTATTTTCTTCTTTTTACTCATATTGTCAGCTTTAGTTCTTTATTTGTGGTTTTGCACTAAAATATCTTTCCCACAGCCCTATTGGATGGGTTGGGTAGATGTTTTCTGGTCCAGTCCTTTCTCTATATTCTGGATACTTCAGTCACTCCTGTTATGGATATATAAGGATGGTATTAGCCCTTACCCTCTTGGCCCAATCTTTGCCTTTTATTTTAGTTTCTTTATGGTCCACTCTGGATGCTAGTTTTGGCTAGACCCTCTTTTTTCCTGCACTCCCTAATCAGGAATTGGTTCTATCTCCTGCCAATACCATGAAAGGACTTGTGAAAAGCTGGAGATAAACAAAGGGTCTCTGCCCCCTACCCTTTTCTGACCTGAAATTACCCCCTCCTCAGCTGTCATTCCCAGTTCTCTTGGGGAATACACTTCTGGACCTTGTTTCCCTACAAAGTCTTACATACCAAGGCTGGTTCTATCCCTGCTTCTGTTATGAAAAGTAAATTTTTGGATCTAGCTTTAAGTCCCAAGTTACTATTGTTTATAATGCTTTACTATACTGCCCAGAATGCTGGCTGGCTGGCTAGCTTATATCTGGCTCATCTTCATTCTAGTTCCTTCTACTATCTCTGCTGGCTTCTGACCTGTTTTCCTTTATTCATGCTATATCCTTTCCCTCTCTCCCCACTGACAGACACCCACCTGGTGTATTTGAAATGCTGCTGGCTCCCTTTGGGTAACGCTTCTTCCCACCTCCACAGGTTTCTAACCTGCTATTTGCATAGCTCTGTACTGGATGGAAGAGCTTACTTCTGATTCTTCTCAGTTTTCTTAATCATTGGCCTTTCAGGGGTTCTTTTCAGATATCTAATAGCATTTATGAGGGAAATCTGGACTTCTCTAGAACTTTTCATATTACCAACTTAACAAAAAATGTCAAAAAATCCATTAAAATACTTTTTACATTTACTTAAAAATAAATCATCTTTTCCAGTAAATAGAACAGAAAATAAATACATAAATGGGAAGAATGTGACCCTGTAAAAAAATGACTCATTTTGTTTCTCTCAATGTGAGTTTAAACTCAAATGAGATTTATTATACTTTTTATATTACATTCTAAAATCTGAATTAAAAATATAAAAATATATTATAGAACATCATTATTGTCACAGGGGAAATAGGTAGTGGGGGTCCTTAGGTATTCTTCTCACACACAATTCAATTAGAATAAAATAGTCTTTTATTTAGGCGCTTAGAGAAAGGAACTGAGAGAGAAGTCAAAGATTTCTCTCCAGGGGATGAGATATATTAGAGACATCTTGCTCATCCAACAGAAGAAAGACAAAAGCTTTTATATACAGTAGATGGGGTGGTCACCACCTGACAATGGTATGTTTTCTTTCGGTGTAGGGAAAGCTTGAGTGAGGTGGTGGTCTTGAATTCTGGAGTTATCTCAGTCCTCTGACACTGATCAGGAAGCAGCCATGTCTAATGAGCTTATCTCTCTTACATCTCAAGGTATGTCCCTCCATTAGCTAATAGGCCAGTTTAAACTTTAATAGTCCCAATCCCAATGTCATTTATCATTAAATTTATTTCATCTTTTGACAAAAACCTGATCAATGCTATTTTCTTCCTATTAAGTAGAAAGTAATTTTATATATTATTTAAATATATTCTATATAATATTTATTTACATATAATTGATTATATATTTTACGTAGTATTTTAGATTTTATATATATTTTATAGTAAACACTACAAAGGATAGAACATGTATTTTTCTTAATTGTATAATCATAGAATGTGGAAATAACTAGTCCTCTAACTTTTAATATTTTTAAAATTTTTATTATGTAGAACAGGGCTTTTTAAATTTTTTACACTTGCAACCCCTTTTTGCCTGAGAAATTTTTATGTGATCCTGGGTACCCAGGTACATAGGTATACATAACCTTTTACTGTGGCCAAATTTTTGGTGACCTCCACATTCAGTTACATTGCCCCATATGAGGTCATGACCCACAGGTTAAGAAGCTAAGGTGTATAGTATAAAAACCTTTATTCTATTCTTCCAGAAATTGGTGGAAAAGATGAACAGGAAAGAGATTTGCAGTAGATTTAGGTAGATGTGATTGTCCATCCATACCTGTTTGAAATGACATTGTTGTAGAAGCAAACCAAATTCTCATTGACAATATCTCTGTTTTGGCTGATGAACCTTTGCTGGTGTCCAAAAGCTCGTATTGTTGATGCTCCTGACAAAGTTTCACTGAAGTGTGATATAATAGGAGAACGAGATGCTCCTGCTAACCTCCGGATTTGTCGAGAACTTGCAATGTAGTATCTCTAATCAGAACCCACAAAGAGCAGATTACAAATTGCCAAACAGAAAACTGGCTTTTGGTGTTAAAAAGTCAAATTGAAAGAACTTGTTTGAAATACTACCTTTGCCCAAAGGTTCATTATTAAGCAATGCATTATTTCTATACCGCCAAGAACATGTTTTGTGCCTGCTAGGTAGAGAATCATGTGCAAAGAATCATGCTATTTTAATGCTAACAAAGACTTAGAGTTCATCTAGCTTAGACTTCTTATTTTTTTTCACTAATTAATAAACTGAGATCCAGAGATGTTAAATAATTTACCAAAGGTCACACAAGGATAGTTAGTGTAAAAGCCAGGACAAAAACCCAACTCTTCTAAGTGCTCTGCTATACTCCATTGTTTTCTCTAACAGGGCATGGTTTCCAGACCCCCTCGTCATCCCACTCACATTTTTCTGGATGATTTTTGGGTAGTTACCTTCCATCTGTGCTATAGACACTTCCCCTCTTATCCCCCACCTCAAGTGTCTCTTATCACTACTTGCTTTACTGTGCTTCCCCTTCACCCCAAGTATTTTAAGGGCTTCATAGTGAAAGAGTAATTATTTTAAAATGACAATTATATCTAAATTAATTTACCTATTCAGTAACATACCAATCATAATATTTAAAAATTATTTTATAGAGCTAGAAAAAATAATAACAAAATTCATCTGAAAAAATAAAAGGTCAAGAATATCAAGGGGACTAATGAAAAAAATGCACAGGAAGGTGGGTTAGCTGTACCAAATCTGAAGCTCTGGTATAAAGCGGCAGTCATCAAAATTATTTGGTACTGGCTAAGAAATAGAGTGGAGGATCAATGGAATAGGCTAGGCACAGGAGACACAGTTGTAAATGACTTTAATAATGTAATGTTTGATGAACCCAAAGACTCCAGCTTCTGGGATAGGAACTCGGTATTTGAAAAAAACTGCTGGGAAAACTGGAAGATAGTTTGGCAGAAATTGGGCATAGACCAACATCTTACACCTTATACTAAAATAAGGTCAAAATGGGTACATGATTTAGACATAAGAGGTGATACCATAGGTAAATTAGGAGAGGAAGGAATAGTTTACCTCTCAGATCTTTGGAAAGGAGAACAGTTTATGACCAAACAAGAGATAGAGAATATTACGAAATGCAAAATGGATGGTTCTGATTACATTAAATTAAAAAGCTTTTGTACAAAAAGAAGCAACGCATCCAAAATTAGAAGGGATGCAGAAAGCTGGGAAACAATTTTTATAGCCAGTACTTCTGATAAAGGCCTCGTTTCTAAAATATATTGGGAATTAAATCAAATGTATAAGAATCCACGTCATTCCCCAACTGAGAAATGGTCAAAGGATATGAACAGGCAGTTTTGTGACAAGGAAGTCAAAGTTATCTATTGCCATATGAAAAAATGCTCTAAATCACTATTGATTAGAGAGATGCAAATTAAAACAACTCTGAGGTACCACCTGACACCTGTCAGATTGGCTAATATGACAAAAAAAAGAAAATAATAAATGTTGGAGAAGCTGTGGAAAAATTGGAACACTAATGCATTGTTGGTGGAGCTGTGAATTGATCCAACCATTCTGGAGAGCAATCTGGAATTATGCCCAAAGGGCTATAAAGCTGTGCATACCCTTTGACCCAGCAAAACCATTTTGGGGTCTTTTTCCCAAAGAGATCATAAAAAAAGGGAAAAGGTCCCACATGTACAAAAATAATTATAGCTGCTCTTTTTATGGTGGCAAGTAATTGGAAACTGAGGGGTTGCCCATCAGTTGGCTGAACAAATTGTGGTATATGAATGTAATGGAATTCTATTGTGCTGTAAGAAATGATGAGTAGGAGGAGTTCAGAGAAACCTGGGAGGACTTGTATGAACTGATGATGAGTGAGATGAGCAGAACCAGGAGAACACTGTACACAGTATCAACAACATTGTGTGTCGATCAACTGTGATAGACTTGATTCTTCTGAGAAATACAATGGCACAAGTTAGTTCCAAAGGATTCATGATGGAAAAGACTCTAAAAATCCAGAAAAAAAAAAGAACTGTGGAATATGGATGCAGATCGAAACATACTATTTCTTTTGTTTTTGGTGCTGTTGTTTTTCTTTTTTTGAGGTTTTTCCTTTTTGCTCTGATTCTTGTCTTATAATATGACTAATGGAGAAATATGTTTAATGTTATTGGACATATAGAACCTATATCAGATTACTTGCTGTCTTGGGGAGGGGGGAAAGGAAAGGAGGGAGGGAATAAAATTTGAAACTAGAAATCTTATAAAAATGTTGACAATATCTCTACATGTTACTGGAAAATAATAAAATACTTTTATAAAGAAAAAAGAAAGAGTAATTATTCTTGTTCAGCTTAACCTCAAAGTTCAGAGCTGGACCAATAAATGTAATTTGTTAGTAGGTAAATTTGGCTTTGATGTCAGGAAGGACTTGATAAGAATTAGTAGTTTTCCCTCCTTGAAGGCTTCAAAGTATAATGACTAGTTGGAGAATTACCAAATGGGTTCTGGCTTAGATGTGGATTGAATTAGGTGATCCCTGAAACTGTTCTTAATACAGAGATTCTGTGGTTCATATTCACTACCCCAAGGCTGTTCGATTTAAAAGCTCTAATTTTATGTATATCCCAATATACTTAAACATAAATTTACCTGATTACTTCTATTAGAGGACAGATGATGAAGGCAGAGATTTGTTCCAGCAAAGTAAATATCTACAGAACCAGCTCTAGGTAAAATTTTGAATAAGTGAAGCATATATTCAGTGTGCCTATCCTTCATCAGTTACACTCCTTAGTTTATTGAATAAGCATAAATATTGGAGACACATGGTGAATGATTGGCTATACGAGGCAAGCAAATATCTTCTAGTCTGGAGGATTGGCAAAAGTGTCATCCAGAATAACCCTAGCATAACTTCATCACCCTTACCCCCTTTACATATAACTTTGTTTTGAAACTCTTTATTGAAAATATAAAATTTGAGCATTATATTTATCTTCTTACTATATTTAAAGATTCATGAGTTGTTATACTGTTATATTAGCAAGAATTTTATATACTTTTGTTATAGAGCCTAGCACCCCAGAAGTTCTCTCGGGGTACATCAAAGAACTTTCTTCTTGAGAAACTAAACCAAAAGACAGACACACCTAAAGAGATAAGTGGAACTGGATGCAGCTGAGCTAGCTCCGGGACCATCACCCTTCATTTTAGTCCTCCCCCCCCCCACTCCGCCGCCGCCTAGGGAGATAAGATTAGGTGTGGCTGCTGCCTTTGTGCCAGGAGGAGAGAGATGGCTTGAGAGATTCGCAGCCACCCCTCACCCAATAATTCCCCCAGCCACTGCCAGTGGAGGATGATCTTCCCTCAATAAGGGAACTTTCCACAGTCAATCACCCCCATCAGTCCTCTATAAAAGTATCTGCCTGTCTCCTGCTGGAGGAGATTGGCATCTCAGAGCCACACTCTGTACCATGCCTTTCTCCCCACGAGAAGTCCAAGTATTTCTCTCTTAGTTTCCCTTCCCCAGCCCCTAAATAAACTTTTATCTTATTCTATTGGATTTGTGTGTAAGAGGGTATAATTCTTTAAAGAGGAATTCCTAAGGACCCCAACCCCTACCCCAAACCCAAACCCCCTACCCTATTTCCCCATAACACTTTGAGAAACTTATTCCTTTCTGCTCTTTGCCAAATTCTAAAAGAATCAGAGACCAAGGGGAATTTTACTATCATGCTATAGTAAATTGTGTATTAGTGAGCTAATTAGAGAGCTAAAAATTCATTTACTCACTTGTATAGTGAAATATATTAATACGAGGGGAATCACCACAAGAATGAAGAGTGGCAAAGCACCCACAATGACTAAGATTGTTCCAAGAACATCCAGTGTACCATTCATCCAGGTCCGTAAATAATAATGGAAACGCACATCAATGATAAACATGTCCTAAAAAGTCAGGATATACATGGAGTTATCTTTCTCACTTCTTAAAATCATCTTTGGAGATAAAGAAGGAATGTTAATGCAATTAAAACATTTTTGTATACCAATCTTTTTGATGATTGACTCCATTTTCCCTGTTCTTTTTTTTCTTTTTTGTTATCTTTTGTTATCTTTCTGTTATCTTGTTATTTATTGTTATAAATAACCCTAACTACCTTCGCTTGCTTGAGCTCCCTAATTACCCAGGTAACAGAGAACAGCTGAATGAGGATTAGCTGTATTGACTAAAGAACATAATTGCTTGACAATCCTTTGCAGTGACCAGAGTAAACTTAGCTGTAAAACTAGTAACTCTGAAGCCAATTAAGCTCATACCAGTTTTGAAGCAGATCCTGAACTATTTGGTGGTGGTGGTTTATGGACCTTCAAGAGATATTTCTATCTTATCTGACTGCTAGTTATGAGACTATGAACATGTCTCATTTTGTTTTCAGCAACTCCCCTAACTTTGGTTATGAGACTCTCAGAATTATTCAGTTTCTGAGAGATCTCTTTATGAAAACGTCTCCTAATCAAACCTTGAACTGTGAACTGATTTATCACCAAGGGTGCCTTCTGATTTGTGTACCACTAGAATTCCTCATTCTCCCTCCCTTTGGAAATGGGACCCATTACTCATTCCTTTATAAGTCCACCTTTCCCTCCAAAATTCCTTACCTGCCTTTGTTTAAAAATGTAAATAAACTCACATGATCTATCATCTGTTGTCCTATTAAGCACAGGCTAGATAGTACCCATGTAGCATGTTAAGTTCTTATTTTCTTCCCTGCTTAATTAAAAAAAACACCTTTCTTCAATTTCATAGGCATTGTCTTTCTCTGGTTTCCTTCCCTTTTAGGAAGAAGGGAATTTAAATTTCAAGAAATAGCCTTTGCATTCTCAAGGCTTCCCCTTTGGTCTAGAACGATCTAAATTCCATCAAGAGAGTGTTTCCCTCAGTTTTCATGCCCTACCTCACTCCCACCACTACAAAATAATAAGGGAAGTGACTATAGTTAGGAAACTTGTATTTTTTAGCATATTATGCCATGCCAGTTTTAACAATCATGATCTAAATACTTCCACAAATTAGTTTGGAAAAACTCCAGTGGTCTAATACTTAGAGTTTCCAAGAACAACCTTTTAACCTAATTAGCACACATGCACTAGTAGACCTAACTATTTGTTCACTACTAAACGTAACATGATGGCTAACAGTTATCATTCTAATAGACTTGGATCAGTTGATAATTTTAAATGAAGCTGGACATGATCAATTATATAGTTAAATCATATGGCCTGAATGCTATGGGGAAAAAAAAAAAAGTTGTTACCCTCTGCTTTGCTATCTAGTGCTTCAAGTAATAATAATTAGCATTTATATAGAGTTTTAAGGTTTGCAAAGCTCTTTACAAATATTTCATTTTATCCTCACAACAACCCTGAGAATTATATGTTTTTATGATCCTGCTTTTATAGATAAGTAAATTTGAGGCAGACAGAGATTATGTGACTTGCCCAGAGTCACACACTATCAATCAAGTACTACTCATAGGGCAGGCAAAATAGGCCTTTACTTGTAAGTGAGGTGGGAAAGGGACAGAGGATGCTAAGATTTATACACTTTTGAGACTACATTTAAACAACATTTAAACTATTTAAGTTAACTATTGGTGCTATTAATCTGTCCAGTGACGGAGTCATTTTCTTTCAGCCTCTACAAGATCCAGAACTTGGAATATCATTGTTCTCTAGTGTTAGTTAACAGAGATCTACAAGTGAATCAACTTCAGATAAATGAGCTTTTCCTGTAAGAAGAGCTTTTCAATTTTACTTACTTACCTTAGTAAATCTGTTGATGACCTGGCCAATGGGGTTGGTTTCAAAGAACTGGAATGGAAGATGCATCACACTGTCTAGCATCTGATGATGTAATGTTTTAGAAGCAGCAAAGGCTCCATTGGTCATTACATAAGCTCCAAAACCGACCAGAAAACCTGTAAAATAATTTGTTAGAGAAAATCTTTTCATCTGTCTGGGAAATATCACCTATCTACTTTTAGATAAGAGAAATTTTGTGTTCAGAGTTTCAAAGAAATACTTGTGGTGGACAATTCTTTTTTAGGCTGGGCACCCAAAGGTCATTTGCTTAAAGTGTGTATATTAGGGTAAAACAAAATATAAAGTGATCGGTAAAGGATATATTAGAAATAAACACAGTACTTATATTTTTAAAATAATGTATAATTTGTATTTATTTACAATTACATATAAAATTACATTTAAGTCTTTTGCCCAAAGAAATCATGGAAGGGGGAAAGGGACCCACATGTACAAAAATATTTATAGCTGCTCTTTACGTGGTAGCAAGGAATTGGAAGTTGAGGGGGTGCCCATCAATTGGGGAATGGCTGGACAAGTTGTGGTATATGAATACAATGGAATACTATTGTGCTGTAAGAAATGATGAGCAGGAAGAGTTCAGAGAAACCTGGAGGGTCTTACGTGAGCTGATGATGAGTGAGATGAGCAGAACCAGAAGAACATTGTACACAGTATCATCAACATTGAGTGTTGACCTACTGTGACGGACTATATTCTTCTCACCAATGCAATGGTACAGAAGAGTTCCAGGGAACTCATGATAGAAGAGGATCTCCAAATCCAAGAAAAAAAAAGAAAGAAAGAACTGTGGAGTATAGATGCTGATTGAACCATATTATTTCTTTTGTTTTGGGTGCTGTTGGTTTTTTTTTTTTTTCTATTTTGAGGTTTTGCATCACTGCTCGGATTTTTTCTCTTGTAACAGGATTAATGCAGAAATAGGATTAATGTTATTATGTGTATATATATGTGTGTGTATATATCTATATCTATATGTATAGAGATATATAGACATAACCTATATCAGATTACCTGCTGTCTAGGGGAGGGGGGAGGGAGGGGAGGGAGGGAGAAAAATCTGAAATTGTAAAGCTTGTATAAACAAAAGTTGAGAACTATCTTTACATGTAACGGAAAAAATAAAATACCTTATACATTAAAAAAAAAGTGGAATTGCTGGGTCAAAGGGTATGCACAGCTTTATAGCCCTTTGGGCATAATTCCAGATTGCTCTCCAGAATGGTTGGATCAATTCACAGCTCCACCAACAATGCATTAGTGTTCCAATTTTTCCACAGCTTCTCCAACATTTATTATTTTCCTTTTTTGTCATATTAGCCAATCTGACAGGTGTCAGGTGGTACCTCAGAGTTGTTTTAATTTGCATCTCTCTAATCAATAGTGATTTAGAGCATTTTTTCACATGGAAATAGATAGCTTTGATTTCTTCATCAGAAAACTGCCTGTTCATATCCTTTGACCATTTCTCAATTGGGGAATGACTTGGATTCTTATACATTTGATTTAATTCCCAATATATTTTAGAAACGAGGCCTTTATCAGAAGTACTGGCTATAAAAATTGTTTCCCAGCTTTCTGCATCCCTTCTAATTTTGGATGCGTTGCTTCTTTTTGTACAAAAGCTTTTTAATTTAATGTAATCAGAACCATCTATTTTGCATTTCGTAATATTCTCTATCTCTTGTTTGGTCATAAACTGTTCTCCTTTCCAAAGATCTGAGAGGTAAACTATTCCTTCCTCTCCTAATTTACCTATGGTATCACCTCTTATGTCTAAATCATGTACCCATTTTGACCTTATTTTAGTATAAGGTGTAAGATGTTGGTCTATGCCTAATTTCTGCCAAACTATCTTCCAGTTTTCCCAGCAGTTTTAGTCAAATACTGAGCTCCTATCCCAGAAGCTGGAGTCTTTGGGTTTATCAAACACTACATTACTAATGTCATTTACTACTGTGTCTCCTGTGCCTAGCCTATTTCATTGATCCTCCACTCTATTTCTTAGCCAGTACCAGATAGTTTTGATGACTGCCGCTTTATAGTAAAGCTCCAGATTTGGTACAGTTAACCCACCTTCAGGTGAATTTTTTTTCATTATTTCCCTTGATATTCTTGACTTTTTGTTTTTCCAGATGAATTTTGTTATTGTTTTTTCTAGCTCTATAAAATAATTTTTAGGTAGTCTGATTGGTATGGCACTGAATAAGTATATTAATTTTGGTAGAATTGCCATTTTTACTATATTAGCTCTGCCTATCCATGAGCAATTGATATCTTTCCAATTATTTAGATATGATTTGATTTGTGTGAAAAGTGTTTTCATAGAGTTCCTGGGTTTGTCTTGGCAAGTAGACTCCCAAGTATTTTATATTATCTACCATTACTTTAAATGGAATTTTTCTTTCTATCTCTTGCTGTTGAGCTTTGTTGGTCATGTATAGAAATGCTGATGATTTATGTGGATTTATTTTATATCCTGCTACTTTGCTAAAGTTGTTAATTGTTTCAAGTAATTTTTGAGTTGATTCTCTAGGATTCTCTAAGTATACCATCATATAATCTGCAAAGAGTGATAGTTTTGTTTCCTCCTTGCCCATTCTAATTCCTTTAATTCCTTTTTCTTCTCTTATTGCTAACACTAACATTTCTAGTACAATATTAAATAATAGAGGTGGTAATGGACTTCCCTGTTTCACCCCTGATCTTATTGGGAAGGCCTCTAACTTTTCTCCATTACATATAATGCTTCCTGATGGTTTTAGGTAGATACTGCTTATTATTTTAAGGAAAGCCCCACCTATTCCTAAGCTCTCTAGTGTTTTTATTAGGAATGGGAGATTGGTCTATAATTTTCTTTCTTTGGTTTTGTTCTGCCTGGTTTTGGTATCACCACCATATTTGTGTCATAAAATGAATTTGGTAGAACTCCTTCACCTATTTTTCCAAATAATTTGTATAATGTTGGAATTAATTGTTCTTTAAATGTTTGGTAGAATTCAAATGTAAACCCATCTGGTCCTGGGGATTTTTTCTTAGGGAGTTCATTAATGGCTTGTTCAATTTCTTTTTCTAATATGGTCTTATTTAAGAATTTTATTTCCTCTTCAGTTAACCTGCCCAGTTTGTATTTTTGTAGATATTTATCCATTTCATTTAGATTGTCAAATTTATTGGCATACAGTTGGGCAAAATAATTCCTAATTATTGCTTTAATTTCCACTTCATTGGTGGTAACATCACCCCATTCATTTTTTTTTTGAGGGGCAATAGGGGTTAAGTGACTTGCCCAGGGTCACACAACTAGTAAGTGTCAAGTGTCTGAGGCTGGATTTGAACTCAGGTACTCCTGAATCCAGAGCCAGTGCTTTATCCACTGCGCCACCTAGCTGCCCCACCCCATTCATTTTTGATACTGGTAATTTGGTTTTCTTCTTTCTTTTTTTAAATCAAATTAATCAATTCTAGTTTTTAAGGAATTCTTTTCTTCAATAGGCTTTTGTACCTTATTTTCCATTTGGCCAACTCTGCTTTTCAAGGTGTTCTTTTCTTCAATGGATTCTTGTGTATCTTTTACTATTTTGTCTGTTGTTTTTTAACGGAATATTTTCTTCAGTATTTTTTGTGCCTCTTTTACAAAGCTATTGACTCTTTTTTCATTATTTTCTTGCAACAATTTCATTTTTCTTCCAAATTTTTCCTCTACCTCTCTTGATTTTTTACATCCTTTTTGAGCTCTTCCATGACCTGAGACCAATTCATATATTTTTGGAGACTTTGGATGTAGGTGTTTTGACTTTGCCGTCTTCTTCTGAGTGTGTTTTTTAATCTTCCTTGTTACCAGAGTAACTTTCTATGGTCAGAATTTTTCTGTTGTTTGCTTATTTTTCCAGCCTACCTCTTGCCTTTTGCCTCTTTGTTAAACTGGGACTCTGCTTCTAAGTTGGAGGACACACTGTCATAAATTTCAGGGGTTTTGTGCAGTTGTTTTCAGAGATTCTTCTAGGGACCTGTAAGTTTTCAGTTCTTCCAAAGTGGTATGATCTAAGGAAATGTGTGATTACTACTCTCCTAGCCTATGCTCTGGTTTGTGAGTGAGCCCAAGCATGTTTTTTCTACCCTGGAACTGTGAGGCTCCCTGCTCCACTAAGGCTGCAAGCTCTGGTTTGGAACTCTTCCTCCTTGCCCTGGGTCTGCCACCCAGGAATGCAATCCACATCTGAGTATGGGCAAAGCAACAGAGTCCTGCCCCTCATGCCAGAAAAGAGAGCCCTGTAATCACCTTCTGACCAGTTGTTTGACCCCCCCTTAACATCTGTGGACTTAGAGCTCTGAAAGTAGCTGTAGTAGTTGCGGATTCAGTAATTCCCAAGGCCTGCTCCTGGTCTATGCTGGCTTGGCCTGCACTGGACTGCACTCCACTCTTACCCTAGTGTAACAGACCTTTCTTTTCAAGTCTCTAAGTTGTCTTTGACTGGAAAATTCTTTCACCGCTTTTTTTTTTCTTTTGGTGAGGCAATTGGGGCTAAGTGACTTGCCCAGGGTCACACAGCTAATAAGTGTTAAGTGTCTGAGGCAGGATTTGAACTCAGGTCCTCCTGACTCCAGGGCTGGTGCTCTATCCATTGCACCACCTAGCTGCCCCCACCCCTTTCTTTTTTGGGTTATGCTGCTCCAGAATTTCTTTAAGGGCATTATTTAAAGTTTTCAGAGAAGTTTTAGGGAGAGCTCAGGTGAGTCCCTGCCTTTTCTATTTGCCTCTTTCAACAAGGTTCTTTTCTCTTACGTTTTTTCAATCACATAAGATTTTAACAACTCCGCCATGCCTTGGCTGCCTATTCATTAAGGTGAATGACTAAAGTCATATCTTAGGATCATCAGATTTGGAACCAGATGCTATCGAGACATAATGCAATTCAGCCTCTTAATGTTAAGGATGAAGAGACAGGTCCAGAAAAAAATATGGCATGGCAAGGATTTAAATATAGCTCATGAGATCACAGATTTAGAGCTACAAGAGACCTTCAAAGCCACTGAATTCAAACCTCTTATTTTATAGATGAGGAAATGGGGGCGGAGAAGTTCAGTAACTTGCCCAGGATGATAAAGCTGATAAATAGTAAATTAGGTTGAATTTGTACCCAGGTTTTCATGATTCCAAGTCTAGCCCTCAGAATCCAAATAATATACTTCTTTTTATATTATATCAGTAATTGCCTTATAGAACACGCATCACTGTCCGGTTCCCAGAACTAACTTTGCCTATCCTGAATTAGGACTAGACTGATCTTTCTGACTATTGTCTCTTAACTCACCATCAAGCAGCCTTACTTGGCTCCATCCCTTCATTTCAGCAATACAAAAACCATGGGTTTCTTCTGTCTTGCTCTCATACTTTAAAACTGTCATTTGAACTTCTCTCAGGACTATACATAGAGTAGCTGATCTCACTGACTGTCCTCTGTATACTTTGCCCTTGGTACAGTAATTGGCTCTTGGCCCAGCCACCTGATTATAGTAGATTTTCCCAGCACCTAAGATCATGACTTATAGCCTCTCCGGACTCCAAAAATTTAATCAGATGGGAAAACTATTTACTGTATTATCAAATATAATCAACTTGACTCTTCATGACAACGTGGGAGAAGGTTAGATGGCAAAGCTTACAAGTATTATAGTCTCAGAGGAAGGCAAAATAAGAGGATAGAAACAAAAATCAATATGTATTCCTTTCATCTTTTAAGTTACATATCTTCTCTCCATCATGTAGAACAGATGCATATAAATATCAGAAAATACATGAACACTATTAAATCACTTTTCATTGAGATAATATAGCAGGAAATCCTTATACTTCAAGCAAGAAAAAGTAAGTGAAAAAGAAACCATTCGCACATGTTCCTACCTTGTATCAATCCTAGTAACCCATAGACATTAAGTTTATTATTTCTTAATTGTTTCCATTCCACAGAATCTTTGACTTGCTTGGCTTCTTTAGTCCAGGTGGTTAGCCATAGATTTTGTCCTATGCCTACTAAATTCTGACCTAGGTAAGTAGCAACACATAGCCACACCCAGAGCCAGCCAAAAGCTTGTAGGTATTTCACAATGGTGGAAAATTTTACCTAAATGCAAAGTGGCCACAAAAAAGTAGTTATTAAATTATGGATTAGTATCAATGAGAGATAAAAAATAACTAAATGGCATATAATTCTTCCAAACTATTATTAAAATATCTATAAATTAAATAAAACTTGTTTTCATTTGAATGATCAAATGGTAATTGTAATAGTGCTAGAGATTTGTGAGAACTATACGAAGCTTTTAATAAAATGCATAATCTTATAAGTGGGCAATTTAATAAAAATATAACGATGCTTACACCACCAGTTGGGATTTTTTCTTTCTTCATAGAGAAATGTTTTTCTTGTTCCAAAGCGAGGCTGGAAAAGAAATGTGGGTTTATTTTTAGTTTTTATATCTATATATTATATCACATGATATTTCACATCACAGGTCATCAAGAAGGTGCTTCTCTGTGTTTGAATTAAGCAAGTAATCACTGAAATAATAGGAATGAAGAATAGAGAAAAAAAAGCAATAACCAGAAGAATAAACTTATTTTAAAGTCTATAGAAAAATCCATACTAAAGCTTTTCTCTGACATTTCATTGTGGAATAAAGATAATTCTAGGTTCTTGAAGATTATGCCAGTGTAAAATATGTGTAACAGCATCAGGTTTGACCTTCGTGACATATTCTACCTGTTGTCTGAGAATTAATTGAGCTGAGTATGTAAATAATTACTACCCTAAGGCTGACTATAAGGTGATCATTTTTATTGGCCATAGAACACATTGAACACACACACACACATACATACACACACTAATGTTAAAAATTACATAGTTTGGGGGCAGCTAGGTGGCGCAGTGGATAGAGCACCAGCCCTAGAGTCAGGAGTACCTGAATTAAAATCTGGCCTCAGACACTTAACACTTACTAGCTGTGTGACCCTGGGCAAGTCACTTAACCCCAATTGCCTCACTAACGAAAAAAAAAGAATTACATAGTTTTTAGACTGTCTATATACTTTAATTAAACTTTAAATATTCAATATGCTAAATTTGTTCACTGACTAATCAGTTGACATACTACTAAAGGAACATAATTTTGTATAATTGACATTCTTGATACAAAAGGAGTCAGAAGAAAAAAAATCAAAGCTAAATAAAGCTAAATGACAAATTCTCAGAGTGAGGAACTGGCAGAGTTAGTTTTATTGCACAGAAAAGGGGAACAAGAAACAGTAGACTATCTGTTTGAAGGCAGAAACTGTGTCATATTTTTATCCATAAAAAAGTAATTAGTAAAATATCAGTAACTATTGACCTATATGTCTGCTTTCTCATCTCTATAAAATCTTTATAGAAATAATTTACACATGTATCAAAGGTAGCATTGATTAGTGGATAGGGTTCTGGGCTTTCAGTCCAGAAGATACCTTTGTTACCTTTGATACTTATTACTTGTATGGCTGAGAGAGTCACAGCTTCAATGTTGTCTCAGCCAATTCTTTGGACTTATTTAATAAGTCACAGTGAAGTTGTGATACGTACTGAAAAATGAATGAATAAATAAATGAAAAAGCAATTGTTAAGCACTTACTCCATGGCAAGCACAAATAAAAAATGTAACATTCTCTGTTCTTGAGAAATTCAGATTCTAAGAAGGGAAGATAATACAGTCAAGAAAAGGGTAGATGGTAAGGTCCTGTGGTCTTTAACATTTAGGATCAGGGCAGAAGGAATTATTAGAAAAATTTCTCAGACTGAGAGTTTCTTATACTGACAAAATCATGGATCCTTCAGATATTTGCATATGAAGTGCAATCCTGATGAAGTTAAGTGAAGAAAGCAGACAAACTCTCACCATTTTCTGTAGCAGACCTTTATGGTCACTATGTTGACTGAAGCTATTGAGCATACAAGATCTCACTCTCCTTATTGTCTTATTGTTTGATGATTAATGAAAGCATTTCAATAGAGATGACTTTGTTAGACAATTTTATGATTATTTTTATCTTGAAGAATAATATGAGTCCATGGAATGATGCTACTCTTCCTTTGAAAAATAAGTGATAACTCCAAGTTATCAGTATAGTAGTTAACTATTTTATTATGCATAATACATTGTTTTGCTAGAAATTTTAATGTACTAGTTATACCACATTAATATTTTTATATCTTATATTTTAAATAATATTTATAGGAGTTTTACTGAATCATAAGCTAAGCTATAAGTAATCAGTCAACAAACATTTATAATTCATTGACCATATTGTTACACTAAATATATTTTTCAATAAATAATCAGGACACATATAATAAAGATTATTCCTTTCCAAAGTTTATTTAAAAATACATTTTCCTTCTAGAGATGGATTACCTTGAGAAAATTATAATGTATGATTATTATATAGTGTTTCTCTACTCTGTGGTCAAGAGTCATCACAATTTATGAATAAGTATTAAATTTGGAATATAAATCATATCACAATGCAATAAATTATATTTAATAAGGGAGCACAGAAAAGATTAAATACTAATTGGATTCCCAATTTATAAAGGATGTTAACAGGCACTTTTCAGATTAAGAAATTAAAACTATCTATAATCATATGAAAAAATTCTCTAAATCACTACTGATTAGAGAAATACCAAATAAAACACCACCTCACACCTATCAGATTGGCTAATATGACAGAAAAGGAAAATTATAAATGTTGGAAAACATGTAGGAAAATTGGGATCCTAATACATTGTGGGTTGAATTGTGAACTGATCCAACCATTCTGGAGAGCAATTTGGAACTATGCCCAAAGGATACAACACCACTAGGCTTATATCCCAAAGAGATCATAAAAAAGGAAAAGGGCCTACAAAATATACAAAAATCTTTATAGCATAATTTTGTGTGGTGGCAAAGAAATGGAAATTGAGGGAATGTCCATCAATTGGGCAATGACTGAACAAGTTGTTGTATGTAGAATACTATTGTGCTATAAGAAATGTTGAGCAGGCAGATTTCAGAAAAATCTGGAAAGACTTAAATGGCCTGATGCTGAGTGAGGTGAGCAGGATCAGGAGAATGTTGTACACAGTAAGAGGAACAATGTGTGATAATCACCTATGATTGACTTTGCTATTCTCAGAAATGCAATGATTCAAGCCAATTCCAAAAGACTTATGATGGAAAATGTTATCCACATCCAGAGAAACAACTATGGAGTCTGAATACAGACTATTTTCACTATGCTATTTTCACTTTTTTTCATGGTTTTTTTTTTCTTTCACAACATGACTAATGGGGAAATATGTTGAACATGATTGTACATGTATAACCAATATCAGATTGCTTGCTGTCTTGGGGAAGGTGAAGGGAAGGGAGGTAGGAGGGAGGGGGAAAAATTGGAGCTTAAAATTTCATAAAAAATGAATGTTGAAAACTATCTTTAAATGTAATTGGGAAAAAAATCTATTAAAAATTTTAGAAAAAAAAGGAATATTCTTTCCCTGGCTAGTTACTGCTCTATTTACTCACCATCATTCCTTTCTTTCTTTTCTTCATTGTCATACATAGACTCTATTTGCTATCATTTAGAAGGAAAAAATAGATACAATTGCCTAACTACCAGGTTTGAATTAAAATGAAGTAAAAGAAAAGTTGATTATGAAACAAAACACAATTTTACTTTAAAAAGGGAATTGGAGACTAGACAATCTAATCTTAAAGAATGAATGGGTTAAAGAACAAATTAGAGAAACAACAATTTCATTAAAGAGAATGACAATAATAAAAAACATATCAAAATCTATGGGATACAGCAAAAGTAATAAGGAAAGCTTATATCTCTAATTGCTTATATAAATAAAATAGAAAAAGATAAGAGGAATAAATTGGGTATAGAATTAAAAGAAAACCTAGAAAAAGAACAAACTGAAAATCCCCAATTAAACACTACATTGAAAATCCTAAAAACTAAAGTGGATATTAATAAAACTGAGTGTAAAAATGCATTTAATTAATAAATAAAAACTAATAAAGTAGATAAATAATTGGTAAAATGATCAAAAAAGAGAAAAAAGAAAAACAAATCACTACTATTAAAAATGAAAAGGGTGAATATACCACTAAAAAGACAAAATCAAGGCAACTATAGTTATTTTGCCAAATTATATGCCAATAACGTTAACAATTTCAGTGAAATGGAAAATTATTACAAAAATATAAACTTCCCAGATTAGCAGAAGAGAAAATAAACTATTTAAATAGAATATTTTAGAAAAAGAAATTGAACAGGCCATAAATGAGCTTCCTAATGAAAAAAATATGCGAGGACGAGATGGATTTATAAGTGAATTTTAACAAAAACAAAGACCAACTAATTCTAGTGTTATATTATTTCAAATAATAGGCAAAGAAGGGTCCTATCAAACTCCTTTTATGAAACAAATATGGTATTGATACCTAAACCAGGAAGAGTACAAACAGAAAAAGAAAATTAGACTGCAATTTCATTATTGAATATAGATGTAAAAATTCTAAATAAAATACTAGCAAAAAAGATTACAACAATAGATTATAAAGGTTATACATTGTGACCAAGTGGGCTTTATACCAGGAATGCAGGGATGGTTTAACATAAAGAAAACTATTAATATAATTGATTGGATCAAGAATAAAAATAACAAAATCATATGATTATATCAATAGATGCAAAAAAACTTTTGATAAAGTATAACACTCATTTTGATTAAAACACTTACAAAGAGATAAATGGATTTTCCCCTAAAAGGATAAAAAAAGCATTTACCTAAAATCATTAGCAAGCATTATTTGTATTGAGGATAAGCTAGAAGCCTTCCCAGTAAAATCAATATTATTCAATATTGTATTGGAAATCCTAGCAATATCAATAATAGTAGAAAAAGGAAAATGAGGTAATAAAACTATCCTTTTTGCAGATGATAGGATAATATACTTAGAAAATCCCAAAGACTCAACTAAAAAGTTAGTTGAAGCAATTAATAATTTTAGCAAAGTAGCAGGATATAAAGTAAATCCATAATAATCATTAGGATTCCTATATATCATCCACAAAATAATTCAAGAAAACATAGCAAGAGATGCCCCATTTAAAAGAACTCTAGACAGTATAAAATACCTGGGAGTATAAAAATGCCACCTGCCAAAACAAACCCAGGAACTATGTGAAAAAAATTATAAAAAAGTTTTTATACAAATAAAATCAGATTTAAATAATTGAAGAAATATTAATTGTTCATGGGTAAGCAGAGTCAACAATAACAATTTTACCTAAATTTATTTATATATTCAATGTCATCCCAATTAAATTACCTAAAATTAATGTACTGAGTTAGAAAAAATAATGTAATTCATTTGGAAGAACAAAAGCTCAAGAATATCAAAAGAACTCACGAAAAAATGTAAAGGAAGGAGGTTTAAGAGTAACAGATCTTAAACTATAAAGGCAGTAATTATCAAAATTATCTGTTACTGGCTAAGAAATAGAAATATAAGTGGAACAGAGTAGACGTACAATTTATAGAAGCAAATTACTATAGTAACTTTGTGGTTGACATATGTAAAGACATACGTTTTGGGAATAAGAATTCATTATTTGTTAAAAATTTGTTGAAAAAACTGGAAAGCAGTCTGGCAGAAATTTGGCATAGACCAATATCTTACACCATTTACTAAAATAAGGTAAAAATCGATACTTGACTTACATATAAAAAGAGATATTACGTGAAAATTTGAAGAACATGGAATATATTACTTATCAGACTTATGGATAGGTGAACAATTTATGACTAAACAAGAGGTAGAGTGAAGTGTGAAGTATAAAATGGATAATTTTTATTACATTAAATTAAAAAGGTTTTGTACAAATAAAAAAAATGTAGCCAAGATCATAAGGAAAGCAGAAAATTGAGGAACATTTTATAAGCAGTTTCTAAGATAAAGGTCTCATATCTCAAATATATAAAGAACTTTGTCAAATCTATAGAAATATGAGTCATTCCCCAATTGATAAATGGTCAAAGGATATAAATGATCAGTTTTTGCATGAAGAAATCAAAACAATTTATAGCCCTAGAAAAAATGCTCAAAATAATTTTTTTTTTTTGGCGGGGCAATGGGGGTTAAGTGACTTGCCCAGGGTCACACACTAGTAAGTGTTAAGTGTCTGAGGCCGGATTTGAACTCAGGTACTCCTGAATCCAGGGCCGGTTCTTTATCCACTGTGCCACCTAGCTGCCCCCATCAAAATCATTATTGATTAGAGAAATGCAAATAAAAAGAACCTTGAGATATCATTTTATACCTATAAGATTGGCTAAAATGGTTGAAGGGAAAAGTAACAAATGGTGGAGCGGATATGGAAAAACTGGGACACTAATTCACTGTTGATGGATCTGTGAACTGATCCAACTATTTTGGAAAACAACCTGCAGTAATTGATCCAGCAATACCACTACCCAGTCTGTTTCTAAACATGATTAGGGAAAAAGAAAAAGAACTATATGTTCTAAAATGTTTATAGCAGCTCTCTTTCTGGTGGCAAAGACCTGGAAATTGAGGGGATGCCCATCAACTGGGGAATGTCTGAACAAGTTTTGGTATATGACTGTGATTATGGTGCTATAAGAAATTATGACCTTGATGATCTTAGCAAAACATGGTTAGACTTGCACAAAATAATGAAGAGCAAAATGAACAGAAACAAGAGAATATTGTATTCAGTAATAGCAATATTGATTTAAGAACAGCTTTGAGTGACAAGTCATTTTGACTATTATAAATACTCAAATTAACTGCAAAGTACATATGAAGGAAGATGCTATCTGCATCCAGAGAAAGAAATGATAAACAGAAGTATGTATAGAATGATTTTACACACACATACACACACACACACAAATATGCACATACATACATACATACATATTTGTGTCTAATGGTAGCCATCTCTACAATGAAGTTGGGTGGGGGAAAAGAAACTTACATGATAACCTTATTATATATTTAAAAGGAATGACAAGTTGTACATATTTGATATGCAGTTTCATGTCCAATCATCTTTTTCCCCCTATTATGGTATGGAAATGCTTGTTTTATTTCTTAAGTAATGAATAAAATGAGATTTAAAAAAAACGGTCAAAAATAAAGAAAAGTAAATAGGAAAGAAAAGTAAATAAAATTATTTTTTCTCATTACTTCCCTGGTATTATCTTCCCTCTTTCATGTTCCTCTCCCTAACCCTGACTGTTTTCCTGTTGTTTGATATTTTTCTATATCAAATTGTTTGTGTGTGTATTCAACCATCATTTGTCTGTTCCAGAACACCCTTCCCCCATGTTTCTTTGCTCTTCCTCTCATAAATTCTAATTATGAGAAATAGCAACTTCCACCTCATTTTTCCTCTATTCCACACTAGTGAATTCCTTTTGCTTTCTCTTTGTTTTCTTTCCTTAAAATCCACATAACAGAACCAATCCTCTCCCTAGGTACTCTGTTTTTCTTAAATATCTCCCTCAATGCTCTCTGAAGATTTTGTTTCTCAAGCAATTCTTGTTTCTCCTACTATGATTCTGGAGTGTGGGGTGTGTTCAAGGAAGAATAGTACTTCTGGTGTGAAGGTTGCCAAGCCCTTTTCAGGGCTGTTTTCCACATTTTGTGTCCACTTGATTCACCCAACTCCCACCCATGGCTCCAAGAAGCTGTGTCATGTACAGAATCCACACACCAGTAAACTGTTTTGGCAGACAGGCTAAACCAGGTTAAAGAGAACCAACGACTCTTGTCCTTCATTGTGTTAGGGGGTATCTAGCCTTAGCAAGTGAAGAATTCAACTGATGGAATGAGTAGATGGGAACAATTTGTTCCAATGGCCACGAAGGCTTCTGAAGTAGGCACCGTGGAGCACTTAGAACTTGGTCAGACTTCGAAGATGCCAAGGTTATCTACTACATCCTGAGCCATCACCAGTTGTCTTGACTTTTTCTTGCCACTGGACTCTGATGATTCTGTAAGAGAGTGTGAGGCCAACAATGTCTCACAACTCTGCCTCATTTAAATTTAATTTATACATGAATCAAAATACGTCAGCTTTTACCATTTTTATCTATCTTCCAAGCTTGCACAGACTTTGGCCTAATCATAAATCTTAAAAAGACGAAAGTCATGTGTCAGAGTGCTATGTCATCTGCATTGATACACATCTGGATGTCGTAACCAATTCTCATATCTTGGCTCTATTGTCAGTGACAATTTGTCACTTGATTCTGAGATCAATCAGAGGATTGGGAAAGCTACTTCAACTATGGCTAAGCTTGCCAAGCATGTCTGGGCAAACAGTAAACTGACAAGACGAATCAAATTTGCCATCTATAGAGCATGTGTCCTGAGTACCTTGCTGTATGGCAGCGAAACATGGATTACATACACTAGACAAGAGAAGAAGCTTAACAGCTTCCACATGCACTGCCTTTGGTGCATACTTGGCATATCTTGGTCAGATAGGATCACCAACACAGAAGTGCTGCAACATGAGCAGCTTCCGAGCATCTACATGCAAGAGCATTCCTAAAGACCTACTCTATGATGAGTTAGCCTCAGGCCAAAAACCTGCTGGACGCCCCCAGCTTTGCTACAGAGATGTATGCAAGTGAGACTTGAGGGCTCTGGGAATAGACACCGGCAGCTGGGAGGAGATGGCCAAGGACCACACCTGATGAAGTTCAGTACTCAAGAGCAGCTTGTGCACAGCTGAGATGGGCCTTCAAGCTCGGGAGGAAGAAAAACGAATGAGACACAGGAACCAATAGGCAACAGAGAGCGCAGTTTTCCGATGTCCTTGTTGCAGCAGGAGCCGTGGCTCCCATATCAGACTGCACAGCCACACTGTGCCCTGTGGCTCTTCAAGGCGTGGATCCATGGTTGTCCGAGACTGGTGGAAGCTTACTACCTATCACCCTGTAGTGACAGGCAAGTGCTGAAGCAACAGGTATAGACACATTGGGAGTTGTAGTCACAATCCTGCACACAGGTGGCCCAGGCAATAGGGTTGTGGTATCTAAAAAGCCTTTTTAAAGGACCTCACTGCTCATCCCCTGGCATGAGGAAGGGGCCAGAAAGATGCCCTAAAAGTTTTCTGTTTCACCTGTAGGGACTAATTTTTAATTGGGAAATGTTAGCTATGCAGCTCACCACAATATTGGGGCAAGGAAGGAGACTGACAGCCTCCCTTAAAACAGAATGGGATTTAGTAACAAGAATGAACTTAAAAAAAACACAAGCAAGATCAGTAAGGGAAAGGAAATAAAATGGAGGAAGGAAAATGATACAGCCTGAATAAACACCACCACCCAGGAATCAGCTGAGAATACACATGGCTATGTCCTATCGCCTTCCAGCTTCAAACTAGAATGGAGAAAAACCTCCCTTCTTCCCAGAAGACCCAGGCTGACCACACACAACCCCAAGCCAATTGGCTGGCAGCTCTGACTGACAGTCACAAGACTGCCCTTACTGGGCTTCCAGTCATTATAATTTTGCCAGGCCCATGTAGGCATCAGGGAGTGGTGATGACGTGAGGTGCCAGCTCCATGGCAATGGCTACAATCAGTGGGTGGAACCCCATGCTGTTTGCGGAGGTGCTGCACCTGAGCCCCAGGCCAGTGTGCCCTGGGTTTTTAAAATTGTAGCCAAATGATGGGGTCATAAAAACCTCAAACAATTAATTCTTTAAACATCCAACCCTGGCCTGCTTACTGTGGCAGGTAGGAACCCCACTCTGCAAGCAAAACACAAAAAACATACAAAAACTTTTGCAAAGATGATTCCAATCACTATTGGTCCACAGGTTGTGTGCACACTTACAGACAACACAAAATCCAGTAGACCTGAAAGACGAACATCTCTTGTTCCAAGAGAATTAATCAGGTATTGCTTCCAAATAGCAGCCCTGATTGAAACAAGGCTGGCAAATGAAAGCCAGCTTACCAAAAATCAGAGCTAGATACATGTTTTTTTTGAGTGGCTTCAGTGAAGGGAAGTGCCATGAAGCTGGTGTAGGTTTTGTAATCAAAACTAATCTAGTTAACAAGCTTGTATGCATACCAAAAGGAGTGAACAACAGACTCATGGCAATGTTATTGCCACTTATAGGAAAGGTCCAAACCACCATCATTAATCAGTGTCTATGCTCCCACCATGATGAACCCTGATGAGGTCAAAGAAAAATGATATGAAGACCTGGAGGCCCTCAACATCAATGTGCCAAAAGAGGACAAGCTTATAATTGTGGATGACTTGAATGCAAGAGTAGGCACATGCTAGCAGACATGACAGGGAGTCCTTGGGAAGAACAGTGTTGGAAACAGCAATAGCAAGGGTTGCTTACTACTGAAGACTTGTGTATCTCGTGAGATTTTCATCACCAACATTGTCTTCCATTGACCTAAATACAATAAAACTTCACTGATGTATCCTTGCAGTAAACATTGGCATTTAACAGACTGTCAGTGTAAGAAGAAGAGATGGACAGGATAGCAGAGTGACAAAGGTGATGTGTGGCATAGAGTGCTAGACTGATCTAAGACTTATTCTCTCCAAGATAAATATTGTAAAACTATAGCTGGTTTGGCATCTGTAAGCTTTTAGCTGCCTCACCAATCTGTAAACTCCTACCTGGCTGGCTGGAGCTTTCAATTTGTAAGGGGGCATTTAAAAGATCCCCCAGGTTCGTCAAGACCCTTACAGGGACCCAATCTGTAAGGGCCCGCCCCCTCCCCAACTGCTTCTCCCAGACTAACAAGAAAAAAAGCCTCCTTTCAATAAAAGTTTAAAAAAACCCAGGGTTTATTGATAAGAACCAATTTAGAGATAAAAACAAAAAAAAAAAAAGCAAGTTATAAGACCTGTCTATCCCCTGGGTGTCTGTCCCCTGCTCCTTCTATAGTCATGCTCCCTCAGACCAGTTTGCCTCCTGCTCTCGTCTACTGTCTTCCCCTGGCTCCTTTCTCAGTCGCCCCCTACCTGGTCACTCCTCCTTCCTCAGTAGCCCCCACTCTCTCTCTTTCTGCCCTGTCTCTAACTCCCAGGTTAAAAAAAAAGAAAACTTTTCTCACATGAAACTCAGGCTGGCACCCCTAGGGGCCATGCCTAAGGCTGGCTGGAGCATGGAGCCTCTGTGCAGGACTTGACCAGAGCCAGGGGCTGGGCAGAGGGACCTGGGATGTGCCCAGGTTCTCCATGCATATCCCCAATTGGGCAGAGGGAGCTCGGCTTGACGCTGAAGGCTTGCATGCCGGGGCATGCCTGAAGCTTTCTAATTTTAGCCTCTTACAATATCCACATTCAACAAAAGTGGTGGCCTGAAGGCAAGACAACTACCAGAAAACTTAATGTCAGCAGATTAGAGCACTTCTCCAAGTAGGAACAGTTTATTGCTAACTTGGAAACTGAGCCAACACATGGTTGGCAACAGTGGAACAGAAAAGGAATGCGCAGTCTTTAGAGATTTGATGTACGGCACCTTAATTACTCATCTGGGCCAGAACACTCTCAAATATCAAGACTCATTTGATGAAAATCATAGGGAAATTCAGAATCTGCTAAATGAAAAACAAGAACTCCACAGGGTTCATAGCAGGATAGTTCATGTATCTCTAACAAGGTAGCATTTAACTAAAAGTAAGCATCACATAAAGGGCAATGGAGAAATAAGCAGGTTGAAGCACATATCCAATGAGGAGCTATGAAGAATAATATAATTAAATGACTTTATTAAGGAAGAATTAAATGGTAGAAGAAAAGATAAATACATACACACATGTTGATCTGTATAACTACGTATATATATGCACATTCAATCCATATTCCATAATCCAATCATAATTTTATAATCCAATTCATATGCTGTTTCCAGGTAGGATAACAGGAAAAGGTTCAAGCACCAAGTTTTCATAAAACTTCTTTAGGACGTCCTACCAGAACTTAGTCCTCATTTGCATCAGGTTATTCCTACTAACACAACTCAAGGACTTAAAGGACATTTTTCTTCCATACTTCACTTCTAAATTAGATCCTATGTTTAGATTCTCAACAATCACACATTCAGATATTCATTTAGACTAGAAATTTAGGACAGTGTGAAGAACTTCATAATTAAATAGGTATTTAAATTAGACGTTTAATCTGTTGATGTGGGCTTCTATTGTGAGAAGAAAAACCAAAGATGACCAAATAACGGGACAGACATATTGAGGAATTAAGGGACTATTAAAGTGTAAACTGGCCAATTAGATATCAGGGTGGACACATCTAAGAAGTAAGGGGAGATAAAATTCTACAGCAAGAAAGTCAGTTACATGTGGCTGCTACCGGAGCTAGGAGACAGAGATAACTCCAGAGATCTGTACTATCATTGCAAAAAAAAAAAAAAATTCCCTGACTCTCAGGAATCTTTCCCCACCACACCCCCAAAACGAACTTTCCATTTTCAGGTGGACACCCAATCTATCCTCTGTAAAAGCTTTTGCCTTCCTTCTATTCTGTGAGGAAGATATTTCCAAGTCATCTCCTTCCCAGGAGTGGTCTTTGACTTATCCCTCAGTCACTTTCACTAGTGCCCAAATAAAAGACCATTTTAATTTTAATTGGACTGTGTGTGAGAGTGTAATTCTTTACAGAGGAATAACTAAGGACCCCCACCTAAGATTTGGGTGTCACAAGTCACCCCCAAAGCCTCATTTTACTAAAGCTTATCTCCTACTGAATTATTTTTTTGTGTTGTTTTTGTGGGGCAATGAGGGTTAATTGACTTGCCCAAGGTCACACAACTAGTAAGTGTCAAGTGACCAGGGCCGGATTTGAACTCAGGTCCTCCTGATTCCAGGGCTGGTGCTCTATCCACTGCTCCAACTAGCTGCCCCCTACTGAATTATGCAATCAGAGTTGATTGCTAACCCTCAGGAACAATGACTCTTTGAAGGGTATATAAACTGTGAACCTGCGAGCATTATTTTCTGTGGTCTAAGAGAGATGGCCAAACAATCATCCTTTTATTAATAATGTGCAGGCCTTATTTACAAAATTATTAAATTATCCAGAAACTGTCTCTCCAAACTTTTAAAATCACCAAACAGTAAAGGACAGCCCACTATCTACAGAGGCAGGCTATTCTACTTTAGGATAGCTCTGTTTGTTAGGAAAAAAAAATTCTCTAGGAACTAGCTTAAATTAGCCTCTTTATAATGTCTTCCCAGTTATTCCTAGTTTTTCCCAGCTGGAGTAAAACAGAATGAATCTCAACTCTCTTCCCTGAAGCATCTCTTCAAATATATAACGATAACTCAAATCTCCCTATGATCCACCATACAAGTCTTTACTTCTCCAGGGTAAACATCACTATTTCCATCAGTCAAGCCTTATATGGTATGATCTTGCCAATATCCTCTGAACACTCTCCAATTTATGCACCAAGACCTGGCACAACAGATGGAGTCTTGACAGATCAGAATCCAGTGGGATTATCACTTCTCTAGTCCATTCTTGGATTCATTCATTCCTTCCTTTCTGCACTTTTAATTACCTACATTCTAGGTCAATGTTGCCCCATACAGAGGCATCTAAACAAGAATCTAAATCTTTGCATTCAAGTTGGAGAAAAGTAAATTAGATATTCAGGTAAATTTCTACCTATTAAAGAAGCTTACTCTGAGTAGCTAAATGACTACTCGTATTTCTACTATTATGTTGGAGGCTATGTCTTTGATATTAAAATTTTCAGCACGTTTATCAGTAACACGGATGAATACATAGAAATCATGCTTATCAAAATCGTGATTGACACAGAAAGAGAAAGCATAATTAATATACTAATTAACAAAATAAAGATTTAAAATATCTAGGGTGAAACAAAAAAGAGAGATGAATTCAAAGTTTTACAGATGGTTTCAAAATATAAGCTACATGAATGAAGGGTAGGAAAACTGACTTGACTGATGGGTCATTGTGAATCCGGGTCAACAGTGTAAAAAAAATTATGAAAAAATGTTATTAGGTTGCATATTTAAATACAGTATCCACAATTCTGAGGTATCACCTCATACCTATCAGATTGGCAAATATGATAAAAATGAAAAATATTGGATGTTGGAGGGGATGTGGGAAAGCTGGGATGCAAATCCACTGTTGGTGGAGTTGTGAAAAGATACCACCATTTTGGAGAATAATTGGGAACTATGCCCAAAGGGCTATAGAACCCTTACCCTTTGATCCAGCAATGCCACTGCTAGGCTTATATTCCAAAGACATCCCCAGAAAGAGAAAAAGACCTAATTGTACAAAATATTTATAGCAGCTCTTTTTGTGGTGGCTAAGAATTGTAAATCAAAAGAATGCCCATCAATTGGGGAATGGCTAAACAATGGCATATGATGGTGACGGAATATTATAGTGCTATAAGAAATGACAAGCATGATGACTTCAGAAAGGCCTGGAAAGACATATATAAAATGATGTATTGTGAAGTGAGCAGAACCAAGAGAACATTGTACACAGAGACAGCAACATTGTTTGATGAAGAACTATGAATGACTTGACTATTCTCAACAATATAATCCAAGACAATCCCAAAGGACTATTAATGAAACATACTATTCACCTCCAAAGAAAGAACAGATATTGAGGGAACATACTGAAGCATGCTATTTTTTTTTTTTTGCGGGACAATGGGGGTTAAGTGACTTGCCCAGGGTCACACAGCTAGTAAGTGTTAAGTGTCTGAGGCCAGATTTGAACTCAGGTACTCCTGAATCCAGGGCCAGCGCTTTAACCACTGCACCATCTAGCTGCCCCTAAGCATGCTATTTTTCACTTTCTTTTATCTTTTTTTCTTTTAATCAGGTTTTCTTGTACAAAATGACAAATTTGGTAATAATTTGCATAATTATACATGTATAACCCATATCTGATTGTTTGCCTCCTCAGAGAGGGTGGAGGGGAGGGAGGGAAAGAGGGATAAAAATTGGAACCCAAAACTATAAATAAAAATTTTTATTATTAGAAAAAGATAGGATAGTGTTAAGAGAGCATGCCTTCCAAGAAGATGAAGATATGGTAGTCTTGTACTTCCTAAGACCAGAGTGTTCTGGGCTCACATTTTTTTTTAAATTTTTTTTTTTAGTGAGGCAATTGGGGTTAAGTGACTTGCCCAGGGTCACACAGCTAGTAAGTGTTAAGTGTCTGAGGCCAGATTTGAACTCAGGTACTCCTGACTCCAGGGCCAGTGCTCTATCCACTGCACCACCTAGCTGCCCCTAGGGCTCACATTTTAAAAGAGTCATTGATGAATGCATCCAAAAGATGATGGCGATTGAAGCAAAGTATGTAACAATCCTTTTGGAACTGGTGTTGTTTTGCCTGTAAGAGAGAAGGCTTAGAGGCAATATAGCAGTGTTTTCAAAAATTAGAAAAACTGTCCTGTGAAAAAGGTTAGCGTTAGTCTGTGCAGTTATAGAAGTTTGAAGCAGGAGGAAAGAATGAAATTTAGAAGAAGACATTTAGGGTCAACATGAAAAAGATTTCTAAAAATTGAATAGTCTAAAAGAGAAATGTGATGTCACTGCTATAAATGTTTATGAAGAGGCTGAATGATGTGTCAGAGATGTGGAGATTTCTGCATTGTTTGGAAGTAATTTTTCAGTCGTTTTCAATGCTATGATTCTATAATTAGAAACAATCTCGACTCTTTTGATAACATATCGTTGTTTTCACTTTCTAGGATGCTACACACATTAAACAATTAAGAGTTCAATTACATTTTTTTTTCTGAACACTGAATTATCCCAATGCTTACCTATCTTTCTGTTCCATTGTTTCGTCTTTTGGTATAATTCTGCAATTGTATTGACTAACTTCACTTGAAGGGTAAACTGTAGAGAAAGATAGTAAATATTTTAATGATCTCAACTGCAATGATAAAGTAACCTGAGAGTTGTTAATTGAAATTGTACCAGATTTCCGGATTAGGATAAAAAAGCAGAAAGTAAACATTGCAAGGGGAAAAAGGGGCTACAAATAGTAGAAATAATGCTATTGAATTCCACAAGGTTAAAAGACAAATAAGGCAGAATAATATGAAGATGAGTTCCTAGTTGCTAAATCTGAATATTCTAAATCAACAGATGTCAGAGGATTATTTTATTTATTGCCAACATTCTACCCTGATTTACTATATAAATTGGCTTTGAAAAGTTCAGTTATGTTTAGGGAAATTCCACAACAGGAGTGTAGTTCTATTTTGCTATTGTCAAATGCTAACCAAACTTTCTGGAGTATTCATAATTATTAAGATTAGTCAAACTGTTGTGACATGTTATAAATAAATGTAGAGCAGCTCAAAGTCTCAATAGACTCATTGACACCTATATATACATAAAATTTGGAACAAATGCTTTAATATCAACAAAAATATCTTTACAGCATTCCCAGCCAGCTCCTTTTATTCTTCCTTCCCCATTCATTTGCATGGGACTTGTGGCCTGATGGGAAGAAAAAGGGATCTCGGATCCACAGAATCCAGCTGGTCTTCTTTTGTAGACCCTCACTCCACTCCAAAATAGTACTGAGAAAAAGGATCCCTATATGAAGCTGACTGGAATTAGAAAGAATTTCTAACCCTAAGCCAAAGAGTTGCTTCAATCCAAGGAAGAGGGAGTTAAAAAGATAAAACAAATGTCTCTAGGAAATGCCCTTTCCATATAGAGAAAAACAATGCTTTGCAGTCTGATGATGAGGTGTGTAGAAGCCTTTCTTTTCCTTTTAAAAAACATAAATCTTGCTGTTTGGTCCATATGCCAAAAGAGGTCTATCTCTTCTACTAAGGCTTATAGAGCTGAAAAAGGGATTAGTGGTGATTCTGTCCAAAACCCTCATTTTTATTATTTATGAAGAAATGAGGCACAGAGTGTTTAAGTAACTTGCCCTGGGTTACATATGTAATAAGTGGAAGAGCTGGGATTTGAATTTATGTCTTCTGAACTCAAAATTCCACAGTCTTTTCTCTAGTACCTTACACAACCTCCAGTTGCTTAAAATAAAGGCCAAAAGCAACATTAAATTTCAAGAAAGGTTAATGGTGAAAAGATGATACTGAATGAAATTACAACAGCTTCTGCCTGACCTTTTAAAATAAACTATCATCACAAAACAATAGAAAATGGAAGGCATGTGTCAGCCTGTGAAAAATAGTTTGCCTCCTATGTATGATCTCAGTCTCCTCTCCCTCACTTCCCCCCATTTCAGTCCCTTTCTAGAATGGTGTCATTTAGGATTAACTTTTCTACTGACCTTCATCCCTACATTTCTGTTCTGCTTTCCAATCTCCTTATTAATTCAGAAAATTCCTTAATTTTACTGGTCATATTGGCTCTTTATCTAAAATAAAGGGCCTTTCAGATGGAGACTGAATGCTCCTCCACAAAATCCTTACAATATTCCTTATATTTTCTTTTTCTTTTTTCTTTCTTTCTTTTTCTTTTTTTGGCAGGACAATGAGGGCTAAGTGACTTGCCCAGGGTCACACAGTTAGTAAGTGTGAAGTGTCTGAGGCTGGATTTGAACTCAGGTCCTCCTGAATTCAGACCCAGTGCTCTATCCACTGCACCACCTAGCTGCTCCATCCTTTATATTTTCTATTCTCACTGCCACAATTTTACTATAGGTCCTTCCTGGATGATTTCTGATAATTTTCTAATAATCTCTTCCCTCCTAAAACAAGGAAGGTAGAACAAATGGCCTCTGAAGAGCCTTTTAACTCTAGATCTGTGAAATTAATTTATTACATTAATGATAGCATCTGCTCAGAAATTTCCAGTGGCTTTCCATTGCCTGCTCATTAAAATATAATTTTCTTTGCTTGGCATTCAAGAATCTCCACAATTTGTTATCACTCTACATTTTTAGTATTATTTTATATAATCTCCTTTTTTTTTTTTTTTTTGTTTTGTTTTTTTTTTTTTGTGGGGCAATGGGGGTTAAGTGACTTGCCCAGGGTCACACAGCTAGTAAGTGTCAAGTGTTTGAGGCCGGATTTGAACTCAGGTACTCCTGAATCCAGGGCTGGTGCTTTATCCACTGTGCCACCTAGCTGCCCCCTATAATCCATTGACATGCTCTTGTTGAACTGGATTAGTCTTTGCAATAGGAATACCTTCTATGTAGTATTTGTGGGAAGACATGGAAAAATTTTATAGTAGATGGAGAGGTTATAGGACATAAAGATTCAAATATTTACATATATACACATGTAATTGTTTTTTCCCAAAAAGAGTAATATTAGTAAGTGAATTAAATCTTATTCTCTTAAGACACTGACAATTATAAAGAGAGTGGGATATTGGGGCAGCTAGGGGGCACAGTGGATAGAGCATCGGCCCTAGATTCAGGAGGACCTGAGTTCAAATCCAGCCTTAGACACTTAACAATTACTACCTGTGTGACCCTAGGCAAGTCACTTGACCCCAATTGCCTCATCAAAAAAAAAAAGAGAGAGTGGGATATTGTAGAGTTCTGGACTTGGAGTTAGGAAAAACACATGTTTGATAACCAACTCTCACATTTATTAGCTGTTAGCAATTTGGAACTGTGTTCAAAAAGTTCCTAATTTGTGCATATCCTTTGACTCATCAATACCACTACTAAATCTATACCCCAAAGAGATTAAAGAGAGAAAGATCCAAATATACAAAAATATTTAATGAGGTTTAGTTAGTAGTCACAAAGAACTGGAAACTAGGGGGGTACACATCAATTTGGGGTGGTTGAGCAAATTAGGTATATGAATGCAATAGAATACTGTGGTTCTATAAGAAATGATTAAAGGAGCAGTTTCAAAAAAACCTAAAGTAAGGAGAGGAGAATCAGAAAAACAATATATACAATAACAGTATTATAAATACAAACTGAATGACTTAGGAACTCTAATGCAATTAACAACTATAATTCCAGGGGACTGATGATGATGATGTGTGCCACCAACTTTTTTTTTTTTCTGCAGGGCAATGAGGGTTAAATACCTTGCCCAGGGTCACACAGCTAGTGTTAAGTGTCTCACGTCGGATTTGAACTCAGGTTCTCCTGAATCCAGGGCTCATGCTTTATCCACTGTGCCACCTAGCTGCCCCCATGCCACCAGCTTTCTGACAGAGAAGTGGTAGACTCAAGATGCAGATGTCATTAATTTTTTTTTTCTATTGGCTCCGGTAAAAAAGTCACATATTCAGCTGAAGCTTTTTTTGTTTTTGTGGACCTCCAAAAATTTAACTCAGGGGATTAACTGCTTAATTGTGAAAAATTTCTGACTCAGCTTTATTTACTCAGGGTGAACATTTCCTGGCTAGTTGTAAATTCTAGAACAGAGCCTCTGGTATCTACTGATCAATGTACAATGTTTTCTTATATAAATCTTCCTCTTCTACTAACAGTTCTTTGAAATGTATATTTTATATATTCTTCTGCCCTCTATCTTGCCTTGTCCTAGAAAAGATTGGTGAAAAATGACATTTGTGGTCCATTGGTCGTTATTTATAATGGGATTGTACACTCAACATATGATAAACTAGTTATTAAATATCTCTACATATTGATAAGTCTGATTGGCAGCAGTACCTATCAACAAATCCAATAATATTTTTATACCATAAAATGGTACATATATTTTTGGATATGGCCAATATGAAACTTTATTTTGCTTGACTGTGTATGTTTGTTGCAAGGAATCCATTTTTCTTTTTTCAAGGGAGGCAGAAGAAAATAAAATTAATGTTTATGGGTGAGAACATTAAAATAATTTTTGCAAATTGCTTTAGAATCATTGGCAAATTACTTAACTTTTCTTTGCCTCGGTTCCCTCATGTATAAAATGGGAATAATATCTGCAGTACCTGTATTACAGAACTGTAATAGAAATTAAATAAGATATTAATTTATTTTGCAAATTTTAATTTGTTCAAATTTTAATGATAGGTAATATAGTGTAGTGGATAAACTGGCAGTCTTAAGACCAGGAAGTTCAAGTTCCATATTTAAGCTGAATTAGTTATGTGACCACAGATGATCATACAGCCTCTCAGTGCTTTAAACAAAACTGTAAGATTTTAAGATGCAGAGAAGGTGTTGACCTGAATTCATGGGAGTATTTTCTTCACCCAGGACTTCCCTATACAAATGACATACAAGTCCAGGCTACAAAATGTTATATAAATGTCAGCTGTTTTTATTGCTCTGCATCAACTTCCTGTCTTTCCTTTCCACCCCTTAACTGTCTGTAATATTTTGTTGAAGTAATCTAAAATCAATTATTTACCATATGTATTTAAAGAGTGCCATGTTTCCTATTGTTAATTAAAAAAACACATACCACTGAGTGGAATAGATCTATTCATTGAATGTTAGAGCTAGAAGGAAACTTAGACATTATTTAATCCAATTCTAATTGGGTCCAACTTAATATTTCTCATTTTCTGAAAAAATAACTTTTTAAAAATAATAGACACAATTTTTTGTTTTTGTTTTTGTGGGGCAATGGGGATTAAGTGACTTTCCCGAGGTCACACAGCTAATGAGTGCCAAGTGTCTGAGGCTGGATTTGAACTCAGGTCCTTCTGAATCTAGGGCCAGTGCTTTATCCACTGCACCACCTAGCTGGCCCCATAGACACAATTTAAATCAATTTTACTTGTACAATCTTTGATTCCCATCCCACCCCCCACTTTAGCCAATGTTCTAATTTAGGGTTAAAAGAATAAGAGAAAACACATAGGTATTCACAAACACACAAAACCTTTGATTCATTGATTGGAAAAACAAATAAATATAAAGGACCATGTGATAAATTTTCATTTTGTCTCTCTACCTTTCTCTTGAGCACTGGAGATCTGAAGCAAGTTGGCAAAATTTTTTGGTTTTGACAGCAGTTCTTGGTAAGTTCCCATTTGCACTACTCTGCCACTTTCCATGACAAGTATAAGGTCTGTCTGAGGCAGAATTGTGAGGTTGTGTGTCACTAAAATACGAGTCTGAAATACAGAATGTTTCATTTCTTAGTAAATAACCACAATTTGCATGAATGATACAGAGGAGGGAGCACCCCAGGAAGACTGGCTGCCATCTCTAGGCCTCATTCCTATGTAGTACCTGTCTATCCCAGATTCTCAACCCACCATCACTCAAGCAACCTGATTTTTTCCTTCACACAGCCTAAGTTCAATTCAAATCTGCTTCCTCACATCCACCCTTCAGGATGAGAAAAAAATAGAATTACCTAGGTCAGTTACATTCTCTCTGATTCCAGAAAATTACACATATAGTACATATAGGTACTGAAGACATTACTTCTTCCACAGAAACTGATCTCCAAATTTCCCTTCAAGGATCAATTATCATGAACTAAATGAACTAAATGAAACTTTCCAAATTATTTATTAAAAGTTGCAATTAGAAGACTTTTATCTTATGAAACTTCAAAACGTAAAAAGTACATTTGCTATAAGCAAATACATTTACTGAGGAATATGAGTGATCAGAGATGCTACTGATGTGTAGGAACACTGGCTTCTCTGTACAGTCACAGATCTAAGAAAACAATGCCTTAGAGCTATTACCATTAATTACCTGGAGAGGTGGGGATCAGGCATATAGCAATAGGTTCTTATCTATGGAACTGAAACCTACTCCATTGTTGACACCCTGATATTATCTGAGAAAACAAAGCCTGTGTAACCACCAAGTTTACCTACTCCCTACCTCAAAAACATTATCTCCTACTATTTCCAGTCTGAGAAGGAGAAGTTGTGAACTCATTTTGGAGCTGGGAACTTGCTCTTTCAAAGACTCTCTGTTTCTGTTTCTCTGTCTTTCTATCTCTTTTTCTCTGTCTCTGTTTTCTCAATAGCTGAAATGCCACCCTACTATATGAGGCCTTTTATATAGATTCACACCTCTCCAATCCCCACCACCCCATCTTCACCCCCAGTACCTTTCTACCAAATTTGCTTACACTTCTCAACTTCTGAGAATGTCAAAAATCTTCACGGGCTACCTATTGCCTATAAAATAAAATATAAACTCAGCCTGGTATTTAAAGCTCTTCATAATATGGCTCCTACTTACTTTTTCAGACATTTTACATAACTCCCTTTTACATTCCAACCAGTCTGCATAACCAACTGTTCTCCAACTTAGCAGTCTATTGTGCACTTTTTTTTTAAAAGAGCTTTCTACTCTCCTTAGACTGCATCTACTTACCTTTATTTCTTTTAATTAATTTCTTTCAAAGTTTATCTAAGGTACCACTTCCTGATTTTAATTTTGTCTAATTTTTCAAGTTACTTTTTATTTATTTTGGGCACATATTGTAACACCCCTACCCTCAGCAAAATAAACTCCTTGAGAGTAAGGAAGTGTGTGTGTGTGTGTGTGTGTGTGTGTGTGTGTGTGTGTGTGTGTGTTTGAAGCCCTGCTACCTAGAATAATGTAGAGTTACTTAAAAAGGTCTCTCAAAGGACAGGAGGAACAACGTATGTTCTTGCCATGTATACCTTGTTTTTCAAAAGTCCTGAAGATCCTATCACTTTTTCAAAAAGGTGTTTCCCAACATGGACATCCACTGCAGATAAGGGGTCATCCAGGAGATAGATATCAGCACCACTGTAAACAGCCCTGGCCAGGCTAACACGTTGTTTCTGACCTCCACTTATATTCACACCCTGTAAGGGAAATGAGGAAAAAGGCAAGACTAGGTCAGATTTTCAGTAAAATCCAAAGCATATGTACCTAAGTCAAAAGTGTAATTTTAAAGGAAAAGGACCTATGTATATAAAAATATTTATGGTAGCTCTTTTTGTGGTATCAACCAATTGGAATTTGAGGGGATGCCCATTTACTGGGGAATGGCTGAAGAAGTTCTGGTAAGTCATTGTGATGGAATACTGTTATGCTATAAGAAATGATGAGCAAGATGGTTTCATAGTTGAGCATTGTACAGTACTACTCTTACTGTGTACAATGTTCACCTGGATCTATTGACTTCACTTTCCACAAATTCATGTAAGCCTTTCCAGATTTTTTTCCCCAAAACTGCCTGCTTGTCATTTCTTATAGCACAATAGTATTCCATCACATTCACATATCACAACTTGTTCAGCCATTCCCCAATTAAGTGGCATCCCCTCAATTTCCAATTCTTTGACACCACAAAAAGGGTTGCTATAAATATTTTTGTACAAGTAGGACCTTCCTCCTCCTTTTTTAAAATTTCTTTGGGATACATACCTGGTAATGATAATGCTGGATGTGGATATGGATATGGATATGGGTGTGCACAGTTTGATTGCCCTTTAGGCATAGTCCCAAATTGCTCTCCAGAATGGTTGAATCAGTTCACAACTCCAACAATGAATTACTGTCTCAATTCTCCCACAACCCCGCCAACATTTTATCATTTTCCTTTTCTGTCAAATTAGCCAATCTGATAGGTGTGAGGTACTACCTCAGATTTGTTTTAGTTTGCACTTCTCTAATCAATAGTAATTTAGAACATTTTTTCATGACTATGGATAGCCTTGATTTCTTCACCTGAAAACTACCTGTTCATATCCTTTGACCATTTATCAATTATGAAATGACTTTTTCTGCATCTACTGATACAATCATATGATTTCTGTTGGTTTTGTTATTGATAGGGTCAATTATGCTGATGTTTGTTTTTGGTTTTGGTTTTGGTCTTTTTATTCGAACCAGGCCTATCTTCCTGGTATAAATCCAACGAGATCATAGTGTATGATCCTTGAGATATATTGCTATAATCTAGCATTTTATTTAAAATTTTTGCTTCAATATTCATTAGGCATGTTGGTATGTAGTTTTCTTTCTCTATTTTATCTCTTCTTGGTTTAGCTATCAGCACCATATTTGTTTCATAAAAGGAATTTGATAGGACTCCTTCTTTGCATATGTTCCTAAATAATTTATATAGTATTTGCCTCATTATTCACTACTTGTGAACATTAAATAAGCACTAGCTTGTGAACATATCTGGTCTTGAGGATTTTTTTCTTAGGGATTACATTGATGGCTTGTTCAATTTCTTCTCTAAGATGGGGTTATTTAGGTATTTTGTTTCCTCCTCTGTTATTCTGTGCAATTTATATTTTTGTAAACATTCATCTCCTTACTTAGATTGTCAGATTTATTGGCATATAATTGTACAAGATAGTTCCTAATAATTATCCCAATTTTCTCTTTGTTTGTGGTGAATTCTACCTTTTTATTTTGGATATTAGTAATTTGGTTTTCTTTTTTCTTTTTTAATTAAATTAACTAATCTTATTGGGCTTTCCCCCTCCCCCCCAAAAAAAACAGATCCTAGCTTTATATATTAGCTCAATAGTTTTCTTACTTTTAATTTTATTAATCTCACCTTTGGTTTTCAGGATTTAAAATTTGATGTTTAATTAGAGATTAAATAATTAAAATTAAATAATTATTAAATAAAAATTAAATAAAATAATTTTTAAATTATTAAATAAAAATTAAATTAAATAATTTATTATTTTCATAGGTTTTTTTTAGTTGAATGCACAATTCATTAATCTGCTCTTTATTTTATTGATGTAACAGTTTAAAGACACACGTTTTCCCCAAAGTTCTGCTTTGGCTGCATCCATAAATTTTGGTATGTTGTTTTATTTTTGTCATTCTCTTTAAGGAAATTATTGATTGTTTCTATGATTTGTTCTTTAACCCACTCATTCTTTAGGATTAGAATATTTAGTTTCCAAATAATTTTAATCTATTTTTCCACTGTGCTTTTTTGAATGTAATTATTATTACATTATTATCTGAAAAGAGTGGATTTAAAATTTCTGTCTTTCAGCATTTGACTGTGCGTTTTTATGCCCTAATACTTGGTCAGGTTTTGTGTAGATGCTATATACAGTTAAGAAACAGATATATTCTTCTATCCCCATTCAAATTTTTCAATGGTCTGTCATCTCTAACTTTTCTAAAATTCTATTCACCTACTTAGTTTCTTTCTTGCTTACTTTGTGCTTAGATATATCTAGTTCTGAGAGGGGAAAGTTGAGGTCCCCACTAGTATTGTTTTACTGTCTATTTCCTCCTGTAATTCACTTAACTTCTTTATTATTTGGATGCTATGTCACTTGATGCATATATGCTTAGTATTGACATTACTTCAATACCTTTTTCACTTCAATACCTTTTAGCAAAATGTAGTTTCCTTGTTTATTTCTTTTAATTAGACCTATTTTTTGCTTTTCTTTTTTGTTCTGTAATCATGTTTGCTTCTTCTGCTTTTTTTTAACTTCAACTGAAAAATAATAGATTTTGTTCCAGCCTTTTACCTTAATTCTATGTGTGTTTCTCCTCTTCAAGTGTGTTTCTTGTAAACAACATATTGTAGGGTTCTGGTTTTTAACCCATTTTTCTATCTGGTTCCATTTTATGGGTGAATTCAACCCTCTCACATTCACAGTTATGTGTTTTCCTCCATCCCATTTTTCTTCACATTTATCCTCTTTCTCTCCTTTCACCCCTTCCCTCCATACCAGTGTTTTGCTTCTCACCACAACCTCCCCAAATATACTCTCCCTTTTTTCAGTGTACCCCCTCCTTTTCTTGTCTCCCTCCCTTCCTACTACTCTAGAGGATAAGATAGATTCCTATACTCAACTGATTGTCTATGTTTTACCCTCTTTGAGACAATTATGAGAGTAGGATTCAAGCAATGCCCACTGCCACCCTTCCACTTTCTCCTTCATGTAATAGCTCTTTCATGCCTTGTCGTATGAGATAATTTACCTCATTTTTACCTCTTCCTTTCTTTTATTCCCAGTGTAATCCTGTTTCTCACCACTTAATTCTATTTATTCATTCACCGATTTATTTACTTATTTACTCATTTATTTATTTATTCGTTTATTCATTCATTTATTTTTTTGTTTATCTATTAACTTTCATTAATTTATTTGTTAGTTTGTTTGTTTAGTTTTTTGGTAGGACAAAGAGGGTTATGTGACTTGCCCAGTGTCACAAAGCTAGTGTCAAGTGTCTGAGGTCGGATTTGAACTCAGATCCTCCTGAATCTAGGGCTGGTGCTTTATCCACTGCACCACCTAGCTGCCCCCCACCACTTAATTTTTTATATCATCCCTTCAGTCTCCTTATACCTTCACTCTCTGTCTATTATACTCCTTCTAACTGCACTGATAGTGTTACAGTTCTTAAGAATTACAGATATGGTCTTCCCATTCAGGGAAGTAGTTTAGTCTTAATAAATCCCTTATTTGAACTCAGGTTCTCCCAACTTTAGGGGCAGTGCTCTATTCACTGTGCCACCTAGCTGTCCCACATCTTCCTCTAAACCTTGAGTACTGATTATAAAACTTACATGTATATTTTGCAAATAATCATAAACCTGTAACATTTTTGGTCCTTAACTACTTAATAATGATGCCTTCTGTCTAGTGCATTTTGTATTGTTTTAAGTTTTTAAGTCAATAACTGCACAGATCTTTGAGACAGTCTGATGAAAAATTTTGCTACCATAACTGAATAGAACTTTTCTGCTTTATATAGATGGAAATTATTCTTACTCTTTCTCCAATTTCAGTTTGGTCTCCATTTGGGAACTGCTCCAAATCTGGTAACAGAGAACAAGATTCTAGTACTCTTTCGTAGTATTGCTTCTGCATAACTGAGCCAAAGAGAATATTGTCTTGTAATTTGGAATTCTGGATCCAGGCCTCCTGGGAGACATAAGCCACTGATCCCTAAAAGAAAGAAAAAAAAAGATAATCTTTTTTTATCAACTTCTATCATATTTTATTTTGTTTTGTTTTGGTTTTTTTAGACTTTTATTTTCCAAATTAAATATAAAAGTAAATTTTGACATCAATTTTTTTAAAACTTTGTGTTTCAACTTTTCTTCCTCCCTCCGCTCCCACCCCTACCCCAAGAACTCAAACAATTCAACGTAATTTATACATGAGTAGTAATGGAAAACAATTCTACATTATCTAGGTTATGAGAGAAAACAGATAAAAACAAAAGTTCAGATTAAGGAATTGTCAAAAAATGTGTTTCAGTCTGTTTTCAGATACCATCAGTTATTTCTCTGTAGATGGACTCCAATTTTCATAAGTTCTTCAGAGTTATATTGGATCATTGCCTTGCTGAAAATAACCACGTGCTTCCCATTAGATCATCTTACACAAATGCTGTTAGTTTGTATACAGTACATTTCTCTCTGGTTCAGTTAATGTGAGTCTTTCCACGTTTTTATGATAGCATCTTGTTCATCATAATTTTTATATAGTACCTTGAACTTGACAGAGAAATTTCTTCACAATAGCCCAGCAGAGTAGGTACCATATGTTTTGCTTTTTACAGCTCCCTTCCCCAAACTTCCCTTTCCTCCTTCCCCTCTTCTCCCTACTCCCCCCCCCCATCTCCTTCTCCTCCCACTTTTACTCAGGGAAAAAATATATTATTATACTCATTTGAGTATGTATATTATTCCCTCTTTGAGCCAATTCTAATGCTAGTGAGGTTCATTCACTCCCCCTCTCCTTCCCCCTCTTCCCCTCCCCTTCATAGGCTTTTTTCTTGTTTCTGTAATGTGAACTACCTCTCCCCATTCCACCTCCCCCTTCCCCCTCCCCCAGTCTATTCCTCCTACCCCTCACCCTTATTATAATGATGTCTTCATGGGTTAGCTAAGTGGAACAGTGGACAAAGCACCAGCCCTGGGCCCAAGAGGCCCAGAGTCCAAATTCGGCCCCAGACACCAGACAACCCACCCTATTTGCTCCACAAATGACAAGGATACAAAAAAATAAATGCTTTACAAATACCATTCCTTCATATTCAGTTCAGACCTGTTTCCTTTGTGTATTCCTTACTGAAAAAGTTCTTATGAGTTGGAAGCATTATTTTCTCATGTACGACTGTCCACAGTTTAACCTTTTAATGTCCCTCGTGATTTCTTTTCCCTGTTTATCTTTTTATGCTTCTCCAGGGTCTTGTATCTGAAAGTCATATTTTCTATTCAATTCAGGTATTTTCATAACAAATGCCTGAAAGTCTTCTTTCTCATTGAAATTCCATGTTTTCCTCTGAAAGATGATGCTTAGTTTTGCTGGGTACGTGATTTTTGGCTGTAGTCCCAGTTCCTTTGCCCTCCAGAATATCATATTCCATGCCCTCTGGTCCTTGAATGTAGAAGCTGCTAGATCTTGCTTTATCCTTATTGGAGCTCCACAGTATTTGAATTTCCTTTTTTCCAGCTGCTTGCAATATTTTCTCCTTGACCTGGGAGTTCTGGAATTTGGCTATAATATTCCTGGAGATTTTCCTTTTGGGATCTCTTTCAGGAGGTGATCAGTAGATTCTTTCAATTTCTTTTTTACCTTCTGCTTCTAGAATATTAGGGCAATTTTCCCTGACAATTTTTTGGAAGATAATGTCTAAGCTCTTTCCTTGATCATAGGGCAATGATTTTTAAATTATCTCTCCTGGATCTATTTTCTAGGTCAGCTGTTTTTCCAAGGAGATATTTCACATTGCCCTCTATTTTTCCATTCAATTGGATTTGCTTTACTGTGTCTTGGTTTCTCATAAGGTCACTAACTTACATTTGTTCAATCCTAATTCTTAGGCAATTATTTTCATCAGACAGTTTTTTAATCTCCTCTTACATTTCGCTTTTCAAACTGTTGACTTTTTTCTCATGACTCTTCTGCATTGCTCTCATTTCTCTTTCCATTCTTTCCTCCCTCTCTCTACATCTTCCTTTTATCTCTCCTACTTTCTCTTCAAAGTCCCTTTTGAGAGCTTCCATGGCCTGAGACCAGTTCATATTTTTTTTTGGAAGCTTTGGATGTAGGGGCCCTGTGGTTAATTTCCTCATCTGTTTGTGCCCCTTGATCTTCCTTGTTGCCGAAGAAGCTTTCTATAATTCTGAACTTTCTTTGCTTGCTCATCTTTTACTTGACTTTAAACTCTCCCCTGGGGGGCCCTGTTTTTCAGTTCCACTACTGTTTCCAGCTTCAGAGGGTCCCAGGTGTTTTGGTTTGAGGGGGGGCAGGTTTTACTCTCACCTGGCCTGTTCTCTGGTCTGAAGATAACCTCAAGGCTACTTATTAAACAACTAACCAGCAAAGCTTTCTGTGGTGGAGTTCTTAGCTTCAAGTAGGCTGTGCCCCTCCCCCTCCTGGGCCTCACACTGCTCAGGATTTCTTCCTGGTTCCCTGCTGGGGTGGGACAGCCGAATTCCTCCCTATGTCCCACTGGTACCCCTGCACTTCCCCCCCTGGCCAGCTGTTCAGCCCTCTCACCCAACCACCCACTCAGTTCTACAACACCCTGGTGCTGTAGCTGATTCAGAGGCTCTAGGGTAAATTCCTCCAGTGGTGTGGATGTGGTCTCTGTTGGCATGATCGCAGGCTTGGACTTTACTCACAGCCCCCTGTAATCTATCTATAGCTGGAGAATAATCTCAGTCCTTATTTTTGTGTGTTTTTCTGCTCCAGGGGTTCTTTTATTGCTGTTTTGGGGGTAATTGTATCAGGAGCTCTGTTTAATGCCTTTCCTCTGCCATCTTGGCTCCACCCCTTTCAAAGATAATCTTTTTTTAAGGCAAGTGGAGGAATTAGAAGGTATATTTGAGTAATATATTTAATTTTCAGTTTTTCATATTTACTTTCTCATATAGCTCTTAAAATTAAAGTCATTTCAAAATTGATTTTTCTCAACTGTAAGTAATATCATAATAGTTGTGAAATAGACTCAGGTTTGTTCAATGGCTCTTTCAGAGACTGGGGTTTCTTTGTCTTTCACAATGACCTTCAATGAAGTCTCTGTGAGGAATTATATGTCCTCCTCCTGGTTTTGTTGGTTTTGGTTTTGGTTAAAATTACTTCTAAAAATTAGCTCCTAATATTATGGGAACCTATTGCCTATTGCACAAACTAGAGCATTTAAGTGGTATAATGGATAGTGCTCCTGGCCTGGAGTCTAGAAAACTCATCTTCCTATGTTCAAATCCAGACTCAGAAATTTACTAGCTGTGTGACCTTGGGCAAATTACTTAACTCTGAGTTTCCTCATCTGTAAAATGAGTTGAAAAAGAAAATAGCAAACCACTATAGTATCTTTGCCAAGAAAGCTCCAAATGAGGTCACAAAGAGCAGGACATAGCTCAACACCACCACCACCTACATCGCACAAATTATACTTTTTTTACATACCATTGTTTTTGGTAGAACACAAATTTTAATATCTATAAATTAGAAAACACTTATTATTTTCTCCTATGCTTCTTAATCCAACCTTGTAGTTTCTAGAGATAATTTATTTAGTGACCATGCTAGAAAAATCCAGGAAAGATAAGTTATTTCCTGCCACACACATATATATACATATACACACATGTACAAAATATATGCATATTTATATTTACTACATGTATATTATAGATATGTAATTATTATGATATGTCTCTATATGCCAGACCTTATAAACAATATAACTAGGGGCACCTAGGTGGTGCAGTGGATAGAGCACTGGCCATGGATTCAGGAGGACCTGAGTTCAAATCCGGCCTCAGACACTTAACACTTTATTAGCTGTGTGACCCAGGACAAGTCACTTAACCCCAACTGCCTCACCAAAACCCAAAAACAACAACAAAAAAAACCCACAATATAACTACTCTAGGTTTATAGATGCTATATTTGTAGAAGTGTAGCTGCATAGCACACCTGGATAGGTAGGCATGCATTTAAGAAGCAGCAATGGAGACTATGCAAACAACTCAAGTCTATATTGTGAAAAGAAGAAAGCAAAACCATGATCAGGTATATGGATTGGGAAAACAAGGAGAGATAGAGAGATTGGAATTAAAGATAAGAGAAAAGAAAAAAATGTACTTCCATTCTGTGCAAAGTTTGATTAGAAATAAGAAAGTATATGCTAGTTATAAAGGTGATTAAATGCAGAAACAGGCTACCAAGGGACATTGGGTAATTCCCATTCATAAAGACCTCTTCAAGAGTACACGTCATGATGTGTAGCATCATCAACCTGTAGATATGGGGTTCGGTCATATCCTACAATTCAGAAGTTACAAAGTTACTTAATAAATGATCATACTTATTGAAGTAATCTTGGAATAGATGGTTATTAGAAGTGTAATGAAATTAAAATCCCAATTTTATTCATTTCAGTATAAGTATATATAAATCAGTTAAGAATCATACATGATTACTAAAGATATTATACTACTGTTTTTTTCAAAGCACCCAATTGACAGAATGATATTACAACTCTACCCATGGCTAATCAAATTTTAAAAAATGACAATATGTAAAATGTTTAAATCTTTAATAAGGAAACCTAGAAAGAATAAATAATTGACCTTACTTTTCTTTGGACTGTTCCTTTAAGTTTCTCCATTTCTCCCAGAATGGCAGAAAGCACGGATGACTTTCCTGACCCAATCTGTCCTATAATTGCCACTAATGCTCCTTCTGGAATCTTTATGTTCAAACTGAAAAATATAAGGGTGAGGAACAACATAAGAACAATAGTCAATATTTATTTCTTCTTTATACTTCCAAACCAGTTAGTATTTCCAGAGGTGAGAATCATTATTTTGATTCCAACTGTTCACCCCCTATTTCTCAAAGTTCAATCCTCCCAAACAAAGAAAACAGAACAAAATTCTAGACTTGACATGAAGGAGAGAAGAAGCTTGAAATAAGAAAGCAAAAGAGGAAAAAATATAAAAGATAAAAAAGAATAATAGAGATAGAAGAGATGCTTTGCATAACTTACATAAAGTTGGATCTCTTTAAGAACTCCAATTCTCTTTAATTAACATATTCTCCTAGATTTGTCCTATAGATACAAATGATGGAATGTCATAACTAAAGTATCAGAAAATAAAATAATCCAAAGGGAAATGACATGAAAATGACAGATATAAGTAGATTGTAGCATGTTATAAGTGATAACTAGTGTGTGAGAGGATATTATTGTGGATATAAATCATAGTAAAAAGAGGAAGAAAGAATGAGAAACAACAAATGGATATCAAAAATGGCACACAGGTACACCTAAAGTATTAATAACAATAGCTAGCAGCAGCAGCAGCAGCAGCACACACACACACACACACACACACACACACACACACACACACACACACCCCGGAAAAAGACTTCTATCATGTTCTATTGGTCCTCTCTTAAGGCCTAAAAGAAAAGATACAGGTAAACAGTCCAAAAAGTGAAGACAGGAGAGGGATTCAAATTTAAATTGTGAAGGAACTAATGAAACCATAAATCCACCCAAGAACTCTTAAGTATATATAATTACAAAATGTCATGTCAAGGATAATGACTTACTCATTTAAGGTTGGTGGTTGACTCTTTTCCCAGGTGAAGGATGCGTCGGTAAATTCTATGGCATATTCTATAAGTAATAACAAAAATAAAAACAATGGGAAATTAAAGAAATGATTCACTTCAACCTTAGAGTAATACAAATTTTATAAAACAAAAAGAATGACTCACTTCCAGGATAATAAGTATCAATGTTTTCAGGAATGAGCTCCTCGGCATGAAGAAAATCTTGCAAACGACCCAGAGATATTTTTGTCTGTTAATACAAATATATTTGTTATTTTGTGTTGAAGTATATTAGACTTCCTTAATAAGCAAAGCATATTTCAATGTATGGGGTAACTTATGCAACATTTACAGATATTCATACTGTTGCTTTCTTTCTTTTTTTTTTTTTTCTCATTATGGACCCAATCAGCATCAACAAACATGAATATTTGAATATACAAAGAAGAACAAAAGGGGGCATGTACATGAAATTATGAACTTTTCATTTTCTCCTCACTGCCAAATGTTCTAGAAATAGACATTTTCAAAGTTTCTATATTTAAAATTTAATTAAAAAATAGACCGGTAAGACATAGCTCCTTCCCAAATGGTGATATTTACTATAGCATAAGAATCTAGTGAAACTGATGTGGAAAACAGGTTTAAATTGGAAAAAAAGCCAAAAAGCTTAGCATAAAAAAGCATAAAAGTGAAAAGAATGCAAAATATTTTTAAAATCTGAAGAGAAACAATAAAGACATAAACTACAGTTATGCAACAGTACCTGGACTACAGCTGAGATCACCATTGGTAAATCAAACAAAGGAAGCCTCAAAATATTAAACAAAGACATAGATGTAAAAACTTTATTGGCTGTTAAAATATTCCCATCATCTAGAAAAAAATATATTCCAAAAGTGGCCAGGGACACCTAAAAAAAAAAGAGATACTTTATTTGCTTTAAATACTTTATACTTTTCCTCACTGTATTTTTTTAGAAAAGGCTAACAAAAAGTTTATCAAATGACATTACAAGATTTTATATATCCATTTATAAACATATAAAACATGTTTTTGTATGTATGTATATGTATTTACAAATGTACATATATTTATGTACATCTATATGTATATTAATCAACTTGGACTTATTATCACATCCAACTAATGAACTGAAGAATACAAAATATATATTCAGAATACGTCTTCTACTCAAATCCTTACAATGGACTTTTGGTACTGAGTAAACTTTAAGTGTATTAATTTTTATAAGTATTTCATAATATGATCCTACCCTATCTAATTTTTAACTTTATATCACAAATTTTCATGTACTATATGCTAAAGCTAAATTGGATATATTATTTCCCCCTAATACATGCTTCTTCGATACCTTAGAACATACTGTTCTCTGTTTTTATTGTTCTAACCATTTTTGTTGAGTTCCCTAGGACAACCTAAATGTCACCTTATTTCAGAAGCATTAAGTAAATTTCCATATCAGTAATAGTCTTTTTCTCCTTATTTCCTGATACATATCTCCTGCATTTAGGATTATTGTAGTAATCCACTTTTTGCAATGGCAGATTAGATCTCCAAGGTGATAGGTCTTACTACTTTCTGCATTCTAGAGCTAGCCCAATGCATGTCCATCCTCCTAAGACTGGCTCATGCATCTTCATCATTGTGTTTTTCCTTACCAACCAGTCAGGAGATTTAGCTCTTTATCAAAAGCATTTACTCAAGTGGAATGGCAAGAACTATGTTTACAAAGTAATTTCCCCTCTCCACTGAAAAACCTTGGAGAGCACCATGCCACAAATTCACACAGCGTTGGTGCTTGTCTAGATATCTGATGGGAAATCCCATCTCAATTGTTTCCAAATGGCTTCCATGAGTTTAAGCCACCATGACTTCTGTTTTTGTACTATTTTTCCAATCAAATGTCCTTTAGTGAGATTATCAAGAAGTTTATCAGTAGCAGGTTAGTTGTTCATAAATTTCCAATGGTAGACAATGAATCCCAGAAAAATCCTTAATTCATACAGATTCTTTAGATGTCAACAGTTGAGGAATGCTTCTACCTTCTTTGGATCAGTGTTCACTCCTTGCTATGTTATTACGTGACCCACATACTGGACCAAGATATTTTTCATCAGCTGGTAAGGTCAGACCAACTTCCTTTGGGTATTATTTTGATCATTCTTTCCTCATCTTTTAGTCAAAGAGTTCTTAAGCTTTGTTGTGTATCATAGAATCCTTTGATTGTCCGGTGATGGCTATGGACCCCTTTTCAGAATATTATTTTAAATGTATAAAATAAAACACCAAGTATTTCAAAGGAAACTAATTATATTGAAGTACAATTATCAATGTATATTTAAAAAATAAACTGACTAAGATTCCCTATTCTAGTGTTTTTCCAAAGCCACAGAGATCAACCAGGTATACCAACAATTTTTCATGTCATCAATTCCCTTCTCAATAAGACACTGAAAAGTGGTGGGTGCCCCTGAGATGCCTTGAGGTATACACAGTCATTCATTCTATTAGATCTAGGGCTTTTGTTTCAATTTAGGCTCTTTGCTTAAAAAAAGTGTTAATGCAGAATAAACTTAAAAGTGTGAGATGCATGCATTTTTTCCCTCTAGAGAGTCAGTTGTTAACATTTACCAGCAGACTACTTCCTGGCATCCACTTCCCAGTTGTGAGAAATAATTATTAATAACTGATATCTTGGGGACCCAGTTATTTTTCCTTCTTTATTAGTCGTTCTTCTACCCTTACTCAAGGTCTAAGTCCTTGAAAGTGAGATTCATCTGGGTCATACCAGACCCAAGCTAACAAAGGAGTTTTGGGTGGATAAAGATACTTTTGTCTAGATAGTCCAAGGACATTACTGATGAAATTAAACCACAACTAGGTGGGGGAGGGGGTGAAGGGGATCTTACATTCTGTCTGGTGTCATCTTCCACAGAAGATTAGTGACCTGAGTCACATATCCTCATTTCATTTTTTTTTTAATTTTTTTTTTAAGTGAGGCAATTGGGGTTAAGTGACTTGCCCAGGGTCACACAGCTAGTAAGTGTCCGAGGCCGGATTTGAACTCAGGTCCTCCTGACTCCAGGGCTGGTGCTCTATCCACTGCGCCACCTAGGCGCCCCCTCATTTCATTTTAATATAACCCACCTTTAATCATGGAAACCAATTAGATTCAAATAATGCTAATCAATTAGATTTGATTGCTGTTTGATGGACCTTCTATAGCTGGAAGAGCATATGAACCAAGACCTGACCACAAGAAAGGAGTATTTGATCACACATGGCCATAGACCTCAGTTTATTAATAACTCACCAGCAGTATTAATAAAATTAATAAATTACCCAGAAAATGTCTCTCATATTTTTAATCATCACACAGTATAACACTGCATTTCACATTTCCAGTCTTTAATGTCACTTTCATGCAAGCTTCCATGAGAATAAGTGCAAGGGGCCCTCACACAACTGGTATTGGTATAAAGCTTAGCATTATTGGAACCTCCTAAGACTCCCATTTCCTGATGCTGATTTTTGGAATTTTGTGCAATTCTTTGTTCCTCTCTTGAGTGTATATGTCACTATTGTATCCATCCAGGCCACGGTTGAAGCAAAAATTAGCTCTGCCACTTGGCTTACTTTTTGCAAGTGGTATCTGCATTTCATGGTCATAACTTTTGATTTTCTTGCTTTCTCTTTTGCAAAAAAGATTTTCTGTAGGCACTTGCCCTTGAGTCAGGGTAACTACTCTCTCTTGGTTTCTGGTATGCTCGATGTTGGCTGATCTGAGTTTTCTTAGTTTTCTTGGGTTAGATTAATCTTTGCAGCTTGGAAATAATTCATAAAGTTGTTTGTTTTGTTCAAAGACTGATCAAAGTGTGTCCACTTTCATTTCTCCCAAATATGAAATAGGAGTCTTTGAAGCTCTTGGGGGTATACTAGATCCCAAGATACTAACTACAGGTTAACCACCTTTGCTTCCTTGGATGTTTTTGCTCCTGTATCAGTCTCTGTAGTTGACTATCCATCTAAGTTACAAAATTACGGGGCCTTTCCTCTTTTTGCTGAATGGTAAACTAAACTTGGCGTATGCTGTTTGTGGCATCAGATCACTACCATAAAGTTTTTCTAGTCTGTGCAAGTGTTTTTGCCATGAGACTTCTGAATTCTTCAGACTCTGGACAGCTCCAAAACCCATTACTTTAAGACTTTCATTGTCTTTTCCCCTCATTTTATGACTCTTCCAAACTGTAGTGATTTGGTCACATTTCTGAAGGTTACAGCCGATGTTTCACTTGGAAAGAAGTCTGAACCTGGGATTGAGTTTCCACTATGGTGTCACAGTATACACTTTGGAGTGTATCAGCCCAGCAGTATCTGTAGCTGTTCCTGGAATTTCCGACTGCTTTCCTTTTAAGTTTGTTCCAAATATATTATCCCCAGACACTCCTTAATTTATTATTAGTTAGCTTTATATAATACCATCTATGTGCTAGATACTATGCCAAGCACTTTACAAACATCTCATTTTCCCCCCTTAAAACAATTATTATTATAATCCCCATTTCACAACTAAGGAATCTCAGTCAAACATAGGTTAAATAACCTGCTCAACATCACACAGTAAGTATCTGAGGCTGAATTTGATCTTGGGTCGTCCTGACTTGGGGCCTAGCACTCCATCCACTGTGCCACTGGGAGTACTATGGACAGAGGTTAGCAATTTTGTACATGAGGCAACAAAAAACATCCCAAAGAAAAGTAAGAAGGCAAAATAGCTATCTGATGAGGCTTTACAAATAGCTGAGGAAAGAAGGAAAGATAAAAGTAAAAGATAAAGGGAAAGATATACACAATTGAATGCAGAATTCTAGAGAATAAACAAGGAGATATAAGGTGAGAATGCAAAGAAATAGAAGAAAACAATAGGTTGGGAAAGACAAGGGATCTGCAAGAAATTTAGAGGTATCACGAGATCATTTCACGAAAAATGGGCACAATAAAAGACAAAAATAGTAGGGACTTAAGTAGAGATTAAGAAGTGGCAAGAATACACAGAAAGTAATATTTTGCAAAATGCTCTCAATATATAATTTTTTCCCAAAATACTTCCCAGGAGTCCCTTGGGTGGCTCTAGCCACATTTCTACTTATTATTGCACTAAGAATGTAATATCTATATTGCTCATATCAGATTTTTAACTTTCAACGTTTGTAGCACTAAGGTATCTCAAAGGAACTGGTTAGACTTGTAAAGGAAACACTGACTATCTAGTTACAGTCTAAAACTAAAGGAGAAAAAAGAACTAATCTTTCTCTAAGAGACCCCTGTAAAACCAGGGTACTTAAGTATGAAAAAGTCACTACAGAAAAATGTATGTGCTCTTTTATTTTTCTTTCCTTAGGACTTTCATGCATAGAGTGTTATATAAAAATTCTTTAATTTTAAAAAATGAAATAAAATTTTAATCTAGGTACTCCATTCCAGGTAGTTTGGAGTAGATACCATTTAATCAGATTTGGAAAATGAAATAGAAAACATTATACAAACTCACCAAGAAAGGAATGCAAGTCAATGTGAGCATAGAGAATACTGTAAGATATCCAGTTGATTTTTGAAATTCTAATTCATGTTCTCGAATTTTAATGATCTTTTTCTGATAGGAAGGCTCCCATGCATAAAGTTTGAGAATCTGTATGATAGTTAATTCAGAAAAATTAGTGTACACATCATTAGTAGAAATCAATAGCTTTATGTTCCATAATAAATTGAAAGTTAAATTTTATTTTGCAATTTTACTTGTTAATATTTCAACACTCACAAATACATAATACCTATTTTTCTCCATAATGCTTCTCTGTTAGATAGTTTATTTATTCCTCCTGATACAAGGCAATAAACTGTTACTTTTGAGGTTTATATTTATTATATATTATTTATATATTGCATGTATTATATATTATTATATTTATATTTGAGGTTTATTTTAGCCCATTTCTTTGAAGTAAAAACATTTTAAGTTATCTCACAGGATTTCTTATCATTGAAAAGTAACTTCAGAGAATATCTTATCTATTTCCTAGTCTTAAACTATGAATTTTTAAATTATGAAATAGATGACTATCTTATACTGAAATGTTTTGAATCCTACAATTCTAAATATCACGCAAAAAGTGTTTCATAATTTTTTTTAAGCCTATTAAAGGTCTGTATAGGACAGCTCATCAGAGAGTTCATTGCTTTTCAAGTAAATATGTGAATTTTCTAATTAACTCATCAGATCTGGGAGGGAAGATATTTTTCCATTGCAGTAGTATTGCTAAAGGAAACTATTCATAATTTGCTAATTTTATAGCAAAATTTCCTCATGAAAATCTAGTGAGGCAAGATTTTCTCAGAAGTTTTCTATGACATCGGACTCAGTTGTGATTTGGTATGGACTTTCCTTTTTAACTGGATTCAAAATTATATCCCCATAATGGGGGTGACTTTTCTGGAGTGAAACCCATGGCTAAGAGAGAATCCCCTTTGGATGATAATAGCTCACAAATGAGAATTTCTTCCACACTAATTTTACAAGTTTCTTCATTGACCACATAGATAGGAATAGGGATGTTTTCAGTGAGATAGAGAAATGCTAATGAAGAAACTCCCTCTACTAATTCAGGTCTCGATTTTCTTTCAGCTTCCAGTTTCAAAGAGCTACTTAGAGCACAGAGAAATTAAATAACTTGTCTAGGGTCACCAAGCCAATATGTATCAGAGTTGGCACTTGGACCTAGGTTTCCTGGATTAACATAAGTTCTATTATGCTGCCTCTTTTAGGGAAAAAAAAAAGCTATAGCACCCTAATCCTAAAATACATTTCTTTATGTCTAATTATTTTTCTTGCTATTGTGCTATGTTGCCAAAGAAAAACTAGATAGCATTTCATCATTAGCCTTGACATAATTTCTTTTTATTCACTACTGTGGATGATATTATTCCTCTCTGCTTACTGTAACGATTGGAATGATGCCACCTGCTGGAGACTTACTGTAGAAAAGCTCCACCATGAAAGGAAGGTCTTTCAGGGCAAGACCATGGGTCTTTTCTTTGGTGTCAGGAAGTGACGTTTGCTGGTGGGAGGAGGAAGGGGGAGGTGGGTGCTCTGTCTTTCTCTCCTTCCTCTTTCCTTTGGGCTGTGGTGGAGAGCAGAGCTAGGAATGCTCTCTCTCTTTAATAGATAGATGAATGTAGGCCTTTCTCTCTCTCTTTACCAAATTCTTATTCTCCTTAATAAATGCTTAAAAGCCTAACTCTTGCTAAAGCTTATCATTTATTGGTGACTACTCATTAGATATTTTAGACAGTATAGCTAGAATTTTAGCCCTTAACATTACTTTTAAGACATGGATAAAGTAATATGATCCTTCATGTATAAGAATACATATACTTTTTATTATTTCATTCTTTAAAAAAGTGGCAGCATATTATGTTTTATTTTACCTTGATTCCACGTAAGATTTCATTGAGTAGCTTTATCTGTTGATCTTTGTTCTTCGTTTGATTTTTCTATTTAATGGGTATAAAATTTGAAAAGCATGTTGAAAATATTTGATAGAAGTTAATATATTATATTACATTTCCAATACCACCTTCAATAAGCCTGAACCTGTATGCTGTTTTACATATATTCTTTTATAGCTCATAGCAGTTTTGATCATATAGTTTATACTATAGTCATCAGGTGAGAAAAATAACTTAAAGGTTTAATTTAATTCAATACTTCTTTGACAATGACCACTTTCAAACTGATTGAGCAATTCAGGACTTCACAGCCATTTCATACTTTATCATAATGGAATTAATTTGTGAAAATTCTATCAACCACTTTAAAAATTCTTTCTAGAATAAGTTTAATAAAATAATGAAAAGTTAGTTCTCTAAAAAGTTATTGCATTTTCCAGTACTATATGTTCCTAAAATTAACATTACTGTAATCTGTATTTCATCTTGTAGTTTTCAAAAATAAAGTATAAAGTGAATTCATACTTCAAATATTTAAGAGTTCTATATTTCACTCTTTAAACTCTGAGCAGTGCTTCAGGGAATCTCTAATAACTCTGTGGCATTAGATATAGGATAATAGTAGTCATAGTAGCAGCATGCATAAGGCAGTATGTATAATGGGAACAGGAGTCAAATGATCAAATTACTAGTCTTGATTGTACCATTTAAATAATTATAGGTTAATTTATCTAAATCTTGATTCCTCATTTATAAAATAGGAATAGTAAAAACTATCCAGACTACCTTACAGGGTCTTTGTTTTCTGTCTTTGTGTCAAAACCTATGATTTCATTTCTAAAGAGAACTTCCAGTAAGGAAACTCCTTCTAACAATACAGATTGACTCCTGTTCTGCAGTTTAAATTCTGAAGAATTGTTTGAGGCACTGAAAGTCTAAATGACTTGCCTGACTTCACCCAGCCAATATATTTCAGAGTTAGGACTTGAACTTGGGTCTTCCTTGCTCTGAGGCAGATTTTCTGCCTATTATTTCACATTGTCTCTCAAGGGTTTGGGGGAGACTCCAAAAGACAATGCATATGAAAGAAGGGGAGAAATGGCAAAGTATTATATAAATTTAACATATTATTAGTATCCATTTTAAAATCCAATAATAGTGGATCCATTTATAATTGAAAACTCAATATTCAATATTCAAAACTCAGCTAGGTGGCCTAGTGGATAGAGCTCTGGGCCTGGAGTCAGGAAGACCAGAGTTCAAATTCAGCCTCAGATACTTAGTAGTTATGTGAACCTAGACAAGTCACTTAATTCTTTTTGCATCAGTTTCCTCATCTGTAAAATGAAATGGAGAAGGAAACAGCAAAATACTCCAGTATCTTTGCCAACAAAACACCAGATGGGGTAACCAGAAGTTGGACACAAGCAAAATGACTGAATGGCAAATCTTGGTTTTCATGTTTAAAAATTTAATTTCTTTTTAAATGTTAGTATTCTGACATTAAATATCATGTTAATTTTGTAGGAATTTAGATTCTTGTTTAAGGCGCTATGAGAAAGCAGACCTATTGATGCACTGTTGGTGGACCTGTAAATGAGCACTACCATTCTGGAAAGTAATTTAGAATTATAAACAGGAAATTTCTAAACAGTACATACCTTTTGACCCAGATATACCACTGATAGGTCTATGCTCAAAAAGAGATCAAAAAGGAAAAAGTTCTAAGGTACAAAAATATTTACAATAGCTCTTTTTTTATTTGATGCCAAAAAAATCTCTAAACAATGAGAAGTCCAACAAATGAGAATTGGCTGAATAAATTGTGGCATATGAATGTGATAGAGTATTATAGTGCTCTAAGAAATGAGGAAATAGATTATTTAAAAAATACATGGAAAGACTTCTATAAATTGATGCAGAGCGAATTATATAGAAGAACAATTTATACTCTAAATCAATATTATGATCAATTTTGAGGACTTTTACAAACTGATTAATGACAAAATTAGCAGAATCAGAACAATTTATACAGTGACAGTATCACCATAATTTTTTTTTTAATATAGAGGTGGGGAGGGTGGGCTATGTGTGATGTGTTGCATGTACTTTCAAATGAGGTCACTGCATTTTTTTCTTAATAGTTTTCTTTGTTGCAATAGCCCTTTTATGAAGTGAGAATAATCTGCAAATGTTTCTCACATAAAAACAAAACCTTAAAAAAACAGCTTACAATAAAATACCCTTCCTTGATCATTTTATTTTCCTTGAAATTTTTAATTGATATAATTTCCAGAAGTGTTTTAGAGGAAACATATCCAATGTGACTGAAAGTCAACAGGGACATGGGGCAGGAATTCATAGTGAGAAAATACCTTTATATCTTCTTGGAAAACACTAATCTTTTCCTATTCACTTAAAAGTGATTTATAAGATTTTAAATATCTAAAAATGTACTTCTTAATTAAATTATTGCAACCAATTCATTTGTATGTATAAGAAAGGGAAGTGAAAAATTGAAATTATCTAGAGAATTTCATTCCTAAAAGTCCTATTGAGAGAAAAGCAGAAGATTTAACATGAAATAATCCCATATTTATCACCTCTAATTGGATAACTCAGTCTTCTGCTATTTGTCATTTGTGTAAACATGTCATGGAATGTCCTACCTTTAACATTTTTATTCTGTTAGCAACTAATGCATTTATAGGTATCACCAGCACAAGCATTGCAACACCTGCAAACACAGATGGGCCCAGCTCTTGCCAAAGCAATAAAATCGCCATCAGGATCTGCAGAGGTGCTGACCAGAGTAGATTGATATTTACTGTCAGGTCCATGAGTTGTTGGGCATCTGCTGATGCCAAGTTAATAATTTCACCAGTTGAAAATTTTTTTCTGGAAGAATTAGATAAATTTAAGGCCTGGGAAAGGAGAAATAAAAGATTTAAGAGTTATTCTGTAAGTGTAACTTTCTGATCTTCTTTTAAAAAAGAAGTAATATATAAGTACTATCTTTATGGAAACTTTCACTGAAACCACGAATAAAAAGAATTCAGATTGATTTCCTCACCACAACCCTATGAAACAGGTAGAATAATATTGTTATCCCTTTTTTACATGTGAGGAAAGTGACAGCAGTAGCAGTAATGTGCTCAGTCACACGATTGCTGGTGAGGGGAAGAAAGACTTTTCAGCTGTTTCTAATACCCAAGCAGGGTAAAACACAGTTGTCCTATCTCCCACTCAGCTGTGGTAGCTAAAGGCAAATGGTCACCTATATTTCTTTGTGCTTCACCTTTTCTGATCTCGAGTGAATGAGTGTTTTGAGATGGAAGTCCCTAGGCAACTGAGAATTAAGAAGATCTACAGGACTCATCAGAGGTCCCACTGGCAATCAGAACTGATTTGTGGTAGTAGCAGTGGTTACCAGAGTTGTAGTGGCTGATGTCAGAAATGTCTATTGGTTGTAGAGAGATACACTGAAGACATACAGATTCTGAATCATGGCCATCCGAAAAAAGGAAGCTTAAGAGAGCATGACCCATCAAGACAAAGAGAAGTGTTTTTAATTATGCACTCAAGGAAGCCATGGATCCTCAGGCCAGCTGAGCATCCTACCCAAGAGTGGGCTACACTTAAGGGGAACTTCATGAAGACTTCACAAGAGAGAAAAGGATTCCAGAACCAGTAGTTGCCACTAGAATGTGCATTCCTCATTAGAATGTATACTCCTTTAAAGGAAGTACGGTGCTTTTGCCTTTCTTTGTTAATCTAGAGCTTAGCATTAGTGCTGCCTTTTTGTTGTTGTTCATTTGTTTGGTCATGTCCAACTTTTTGTGATCCCATGGATCATTCCACTGTGGGCCCCTCTATCCTCCACTATCTCCCGAAGTCTGTCCAAGCTCATGTTCATTGCTTCCATGACAATATCTATCCATGTCATCCTCTGCCACTCCCATCTCCTTTTGCCTTCAATCTTTCTCAACATCAGGACCTTTTCCAATGAATCCCATCTTCTCAGTATGTGGCCAAAGTATTTAAGCTTCAGTATTTGACCTTTCAGTGAATAGCCTGAATTAATTTCTTTAAGTATTGACTTATTTGATCTCCTTGCTGTCCAAGGGAGTCTTAAAATTCTTCTCCAGCACCACACTTCAAAAGCATTGATTCCAAGGCACTCAGCTTTCCTTACAATCCAACTCTCACAGCCATACATGGCTACTGGAAAAACTATAGATTTGACTATATGGACCTTTGTTGTCAAGGTGATAGCTCTGCTTTTTAGTATGTTGTCCAGATTTGCCATAGTTTTCCTTCCAAGGAGCAAGTGACTTTTAATTTCATGGCTAAAGTCATAGTCCGTAGTGATCTTTGAGTCCAAGGATAGAAAAGCTGATACTGCTTCCATTTCTTCACTCTCTCTTTGCCAGGAATGATGTTCCAAAAATCTTAGTTGCTGTTGTTGGGTTTTTTTGATGTTAAGTTTCAAGCCAGCTTTTACATTCTCCTCTTTAACCTTCGTTAAGAGATTTTTAATTCCTCTTAACTTTCTGCCATCAAATTGGTATCATCTGCATATCTGACATTATTGATATTTCTCCCAGCAGCCTGAATTCTGACTTTTGATTCATCCAGCATTTTACATGGTATACTATGCATATGAGTTGAATGAATAAGGTGATAATATATAGCCTTGCTGTACTCCTTTTCCAATATTAAACCAATTATTTGTTCCATGTTTCATTTTAACTGCAGCTTTTGACCTACATATAGGTTCCTTAAGAGACAAGTAAAGTGATCTGGTACTCCCATCTCTTTGCAGACTTACCACATTTCATTGTTATCCACACAGTCAAAGACTTTAGTGTGGTCAATGAAGCAGAAGTAGATTTTTTTTTCTGGAACTCCCTTACTTTCTCCAAAATCCAGAGTATTTTGGCAATTTGGTCTCCAATTCCTCTGCCTCTTTGAAAACCATCCTGCACTTCTGGTAAGTGCTAAGTAAATACTTAATGAATGCTTGATAGATTGTCTCACATACTCTCTGCATGTGGGTCTAATTGCATAATTTAATGAAAGAGCCCACTATCCCCCTGGTTACTGAGTATATTTGTGAGATTTTGGAGGCAATGTTTTCTAATAAATCTTCTTTAAGAGTAAATGTCAGGGGGCAGCTAGGTGGCACAGTGGATAAAGCACTGGCCCTGGATTCAGGAGGACCTGAGTTCTGAGTTCAAATCTGGCCTCAGACACTTGACACTTACTACCTGTGTGACCCTGGACAAGTAACTTAGCCCTCATTGTCCTGGAAAAAAAAAGAGCAAATGTCATTTCTAAAAGCTAAAGTAGCTGATTGCCCTTTGGAAGTCTATCACTAGGGATTATAAACTATAGTGTTATGAGCTTAGTGATTTTCTCAAAGTTACACAAATTAATCGAAGTTGAGACTAAAAATCCTGTCTTTTGACTCCTAGTCCAGAACTGTTTCCAGTATACCTAGCTATATGTCTTAATTCCCATGAATGAAACTGTCAGGCAAGAGAATGGGAATAGGATTAATGATGATTCCTGGGAAACAACACTGATAGCAAGAGTATCCCTAATACTCCTGTGGTGTATGACTGCCTGAACAGAGAACTTGGGATGCTGCAGGAAAAATTTAGTCTAAAACCTGATAAGTTAGTCAGTGTGTGGTCTGATGCTGTCAGTGAAGAGCTCTTCCCAGCTATAATCAATCTATCAACTATCAATTTGCTAAGTGCCTGCTATGTTCCAGTCAATGTGCTAAATACTAGGGGTACAGAGAAAGACAGAGTTCAATAGCTTTGGGGAGCTCACAAAAGTTTTATTTTCAGGTAGAGTCTTTGGAAGGAGATAATCCATGATCTTTTTTTAGGTGGCTACAAGGGGGAACTATTCATACTTGGCACCATATTGATGAATTTGCCCCACAGGCTTTTCCTTAATTGAACAGCAAGAAGAAGGGTAAAATTGATTAAAAAGATAGGTTTGATAGATTAGATCTATGTATCCCTCCATGGCTCTTCTAACTCCCTATAAATAGGTATCATGAGGGGCAATTGGATGCTGCCTTCTGGGTAGAGCCCTACTTGAGTACCTTTGGGCTTTAGAAAAGGAGCATCCCCTGATAAACCAAGATACACATACAGGCAGATGAATAAATGAAATGTGAGGTTGGAACAGTGGCAGTGGCTTTCTAAGCAAATATGACTGTTCATAAAAATAGGTACTCTGGGGATGGCAGAAGGAGCCATGGCACCCTGTCACATAAGGAGTTTTGGGTGTGACTCCTGAAACATGGGCCTGAAAAGGATAAGGCCAATGGGTAGCCTCTAGGGGTGCCTTTAAAACTAGATCATGAAATCCAGCACCAGGGCAGTGAGGGTCCTCCAGCCCCATATAAGGCTAAGGTATATCAGTAGCCAGGTTACTAATACAACATAGGATCCTCAATGAGTTCACAGGGGCATCTCGATTTCAGTGGGAGGTTTTGGAGGCAGAGGACTGAGAAAAGAGGCATCGTGAGTTTCTGGGAACTGGAACCTAAACAGACAATTATGGGAACCTCTCTTCTTCTTATTGTGGATAGGGCCAAATAGAAACTCTTGTAGTTGCCTGAGCCAACCTGTATAGATAAACCTACATTGATATTTCCAAACTTTACTTCTAGCACTCAAGATATCCTCCTTATTCCTTTACACTGAATCCTGTATTGGTCTCCCTAGCACTCTGGTTTGTGAGTGGTGAGCTTTTGCCCTATCTTTCCTGGAACCATTTTTCAGTATCCCTTCCTGGCCATTTCTTTTTCTTTTTTTATTGAATAGAATTTTAATTTCCAAAATATATGTAAAAACAAATTTTAACATCAATTTTGAAAAAATTTGTATTCCAACTTCTCTTCCTCCTGCATCCCCACCCCCCACTCACAAGAACTCAAGCATTTCCAAATAAGTTATACATGAGTAGTCATGGAAAACATTCCCACATTAGCTAGGTTGTGAGAGAAAACAGTCAAACCCCCCCCAAAAAAAAAAACTTCATATTGAGGAATTGTCAAAGAGAAAAAAAAAATGTTTTTAAAAATTTGTTTCCAGGGGCAGCTAGGTGGCGTAGTGGACAGAGCACTGGTCCTGAAACCAGGAGTACCCGAGCTCAAATCCGGCCTCAGACACTCAACAACCACCAGCTATGTGACCTTGGGCAAGCCACTGAACCCCAACTACCTCAATAAAAAAATAAAAATAAAAATAAATGTGTTTCCATCAATTTTCAGATACTATCACTTCTTTCTCTGTAGATGGGTTGCCATTTTCATAAGTCCTTCAGGGTTATATTGGATCATTGCCTTGCTGAAAATAACCACATGCTTCCCAGCAGATCATCTTACACTATTGCTATTATTTTGTATACAGTACATTTCACTCTGCTTCAGTTCATGTAGGTCTTTCCAGGTTTTTCTGATAGTATCCTGTTCATCATAACCTGAATAAAGTACCTTAAACCTGACAAAGAATTTTCTTCATATTAGCCCAGCAAAGTAGGTACCATACATTTTGCCATTATATTCAATCATCATAACTATTTCCCTCCACCCTATTCCCTTCCCATGGTATTTACTCTATTTTCTATCTTCTTTTAAACTATTCCTCCTCAAAAGTGTTTTACTTCTGACTGTCCCCTCCCCTACTCTGTATTCCCTTTTTTTCACCCTTCCTTCCTTATCCTCTTCCCCTCATACTTTCCTGTAGGGTTAAATAGATTACTCCTCCCAACTGGGTGTGAATGTTATTCCCTCTATGAGCCAACTCTGACGAGTTTAAGGTCTTTGAGGTAATTCTGTGTTCCAAATTTTCTTCCTCCCTCTCTCCTCAACCCTCCCTATGAAATCAAGCAATTCAATATGTCATAATACCTTCCTCGAAAGTATTTTGCTTTTTATTACTCTCTCCCCCAATCTGCCTTTCCCTCCTTCCCCTCTCCACCTGCTTATCTCCCTCCCCTCCCTCAGGGCAAAAACATATTACTATACCCACTTGAGTATGTATGTTATTCCTTCTTTGAGTCAATTCTGATGATATTAAGGTTCACTCACTCCCCAATTCCTTCCCCCTCTTCCCCTCCCCTCCATAAGCTTTTTTCTTGTTTCCTTCATGTGAACAACCTCTCCCCAGACCATCTTCCCCCTTCCCCCTCCCCCAGTCTATTTCTCCTACACCTCAACCCTATTTTAAAGATGTCATTATGGGTTAGTTAAGTGGCACAGTGGACAATGCACCAGCCCTGGACGCAGGAGGTCCCAAGCCCAAATCTGGCCCCATACATAAGACACCCCCACAAAGAACAAAACATAAATGCTTTACAGATATCATCCCTTCATATTCAGTTCAGACCTGTGTCCTCTGTTAATTCCTTACTGAGATAGTTCTTATGAGTTCGAAGTATTATCTTCCCACATAGGAATATAAGCAGTTTGATCTTTTAATATCCCTCATGAAGTCTTTTTCCTGTTTATCTTTTTATGCTTCTTCAGGGTCTTGTATCTGAAAGTCATATTTTCTATTCATTTCAGGTCTTTTCATAACAAATGCCTGAAAGTCTTCTTTCTCATTGAAATTCCATGTTTTCCTCTGAAAGATGATGCTTAGTTTTGCTGGGTACATGATTTTTGGCTGTAGTCCCAGTTCCTTTGCCCTCCAGAATATCATATTCCATGCCCTCCGGTCCTTTAATGTAGAAGCTGCTAGATCTTGTTTTATCCTTACTGGAACACCACAGTATTTAAATTTCTTTTTTCTAGCTGCTTGCAATATTTTATCCTTGTCCTGGGAGTTCTGGAATTTGGCTATAATATTCCTGGAGGTTTTCCTTTTGGGATCTTTTTCAGGAGGTGATCGGTGAATTCTTTCAATTTCTATTTTAGCTTCTACTTCTAGAATATCAGGGCAATTTTCCCTCACAATCTCTTGGAGGATGGTGTCTAAGTTCTTGTTTTGGTCATGGTTTTCAGGTAGTCCAATGATTTTCAAATTATCTCTCCTAGATTTATTTTCCAGGTCAGCTGTTTTTCCAAGGAGATATTTCAAATTGCCCTCTATTTTTTCATTCAATTGGATTTGCTTTACTGTGTCTTGGTTTCTCATAAGGTTACTAACTTTAATTTGTTCAATCCTAATTCTTAGGCAATTATTTTCTGCAGACAGTTTTTTAATCTCCTTTTCCATTTGGCTTTTCAAACTGTTGACTTTTTTCTCATGACTCTCCTGCATTGCTCTCAATTCTCTTTCCATTCCTTCCTCTCTTTCTCTACATCTTCGTTCTATCTCTCCTACTTTCTCTTCAAAGTCCCTTTTGAGAGTTTCCATGGCCTGAGACCAGTTCATATTTTTCTTGGAAGCTTTGACCCTGTTATTATTTTCTTCTTCTGAGGATGTATTGTAGTCTACCTTTCCCCCAAAGAAGTTTTTGATGGTCTTCTGCTCTCTCTACCTACTCATTCTGGCTTACTATTTCTTGGCTTTTTACTCCTTAGAGTGTAGTGCTGCTTCCAGGACAACACACTGTTCCTGCTACAGCGTGGCCCAGGGGGTGGTTGGGCTTCTTCTCAGCCTGCCTGGCTTGTGCATAATCACAGCTGCTTTCTCTTTGACCCGGAAACAGAAGTCTGATTGAACTCTGATTCTCTAAGGTCAGAAGCTTGGCGTGCTTTTGCCCCTCCCCCACTGGGCCACCACCACTCGATTCAGCCCACTGGTTCAGACCCAGGGCGCTTTGCCCCTACTCCAGTAGATACTGCCTCCACTTCACCCCGGCCTACCACCGAACCCCCTCACCAGTCTGTGATCAGAGCCTCAGAAGCTGCTGGTGCGGAATACTCTGACATGCACTGGAAGCTGTGCCCCTGTCTGGGTCCAGACTGCAGGCTGAGTTGTTCAGCCTGATCAGTAGGTGATCGGACTTGCCCTCTTTTGTGGAGAAATAGTCTCACTCTGCTCTTATGTGCATTAGGATGTTCTGGGTTTTGATTTTTTACCGCATTATTTGGGCGTGAATGGATGGCTTTATCTGGAGCTTGTGGGAGTCACAGCCTCTCCTCCGCCATCTTGGCTCCGCCCCCAGTCCCTTCCTGGCCATTTCTAAACCCTACATGTTTCATTCCCCATTCCACTTCCCCCACCCTTTTATCCCCTCACCCCAACTTAGCATAGTAGCTAACACAAAGAAAGCACTTACCCATTTACCCATTCATGTATTTATGACCATGTCCTTGGAGAGGCAGGAGTTATTTCATTTCTAGCAATGGAGAAGGAAGTCAGAGTATTTTACTATACCACTGCACTTTATGATAAGCCTCTATGGCTGGCATGGAAGGCAGGTCGAAGCTGGTGGCTAATAATAGAATATGGGGAGTTGAATAAAACTGTCACGGTAATCACCGAAACTGTTTCCGATTTTGTCCCTGTAGTGAGCCTCCGTAAGTGGTATTATGGGATTGTATGGTTACTAATATTTTTTTCTATTCCATTGTTGGAGACTAGTAAGAAGCAGTTCACTTTCACCAAGCAAGGAGTTCTATATACCTTCATAATCCCTGTGGCTATTTGAATGGTCCCTTAGTCTGTCACAGTCTGGTGGGCAGAGACATGAAAGAGTCCCCATTTCCTCATTATACTGATTTCTACCATTACGTTGTTCATCCTTTGTTTTTGAAGAAGACCATTGACATTACAATATTGCAGCCCACTTTTCCTTTGTGCTTATAGGATTCTGTTTTGCTCATAGATTACATCAGTTTCTTTGAGGTGGGCACACCATGCTGAATGGTCCTGTGCTACGGTTTCCCATGTCTCACAGTCAGTATTCAAGTTCTTCAGAGATACCTTCAGACTGTTCTTATACTGTTTCTTCTGACCACCTTGTGAGTGCTTACCTTGTGTGAGTTCTCCATAAAATAGTCTTTTAGGTAAGTGTGCATTTGACATTCACACAACTTGTCCAGCTCATTGGAGTTGCACACTCTGCAATAGAGTTTAAATGTTTGGCAGTTCAGCTCTAAAGAGGACCTCAATGTCCAATACCTTATCTTGCCAGATCTTCCCGAAACAATTCAATGGAAGTAGTTCAGTGAATGCTGTAGATAAATTCACTTACTTTGGCAGTACACTCTCCAGTACTGTCTACATAGATGATGAGATTAATGCACCCATTGCCAGAGCTAGCTTAGAATTTGGGAGGCTCCAAAAGAAAGTGTGGGAGAGAAGAGGTAACAGGCTGCATACCAAACTGAAGGTCTACAGAGCTGTCATGCTGCATGCCTATGAAACCTGAACAGCTTATCAGCACCATACCATTACATTAATGATATAATTTTGACCAGAACAGACAAGGCCATTATAGGGTAGAAGATCAACCATTATAAAATCCAGGAGCTTGTCCAGTCACACAACTACTGGAGAGAGTACAATGCATGCGGATAACTCAGAATGATTCTGTATACAGTCCAGAACAAGCTCATCAGAGCAAGCACCTTAGAGTGGGCAGCATCCTCACAGGCACTGGAAGCAATAATAGTATAGATGTCTACCACAGCAGACTCCATTATGGATAATGGCAGTGGGTAGAATTGTGTGCGTGAACAAGTTGTAACTTTGGCAGAGATTAATGTCCCAGGCTCAAAGCCCTTCTTTTTTTGATAGCTCACTTGGCTGGCTCCTGAGGATGACTATTTCATCTGGTTCACTAATAGCTCCATTTGCTGAAAAGAAATATAAGAAACTATACCTCTGCAGCCATCCATATGATAATGGAAGATGGAGATCCTAGCAAATCCTGCCTTTAAACTGAGCTGTTTTTACACTGATTTCAGGGTGATACACATGGTCTAACCAAGTGATATAGAGTCTGGAGAAAAAAGAACTAGACAATTAAACGCCCTCAGAATCTTACTAAAAACTCTCCTGACATGCATTTTGGGAGAAATGTCAGTCAAAACAGAGTTAAACAGTTTCAGGACAGTGTGGAATAATCAAAAAGAGTAACATTCTAAAATTTAAGAGACCTGGGTTCTAGTTCTGATTACTGCTAAACAACTGTGCAACATTAGGCAGGCCAGTTCCTTCTCAAGGCCTCAGATTCTTTCTTCATCCATAAAATGAAGGCCTTTGATAACATTTTCATTAAAATACCTTTCATATGGATCCCATAAACAGAAGAACAACTTACCTTATGGTATATAATGTGGATTAATTTAGAGGAATATAGATATCCATTAGAAGGTTTAAATTTATTTTGATTTCAGGAGAATGATAACTAATTCTGATATGATATGATAACACATTGGGTATATGTCTGTATATATAGTATGTGTGCATATACTTTGCCAGTACAATTATGTGTATGTGTATATATATATATATATATATATAATGTAAATGTATGTGTATATGTGTGTATGTATATACATACACACATATATAAATATATCTTGGTGAAGTTGACCATAAAGGAAAATGACAAAGATTGGCATTGTTGTGGAAAAACAGTCACATTAATACATTGTTGATGAAGCTGTGAATTGGTATAGTCATTCTAGAAAGTAATTTGGAACTATGCCCCTATATAAAATTGCAAAGCATTTGACCCAGAAATGCCATCACTAGGCTTATGCCCCAAAGAGATCAGAGACAGAGGAGGAAAAGGCTCCATATATACAAAAATCTTCATAGCAATTCTTCTTAATGAGAGTAAAAAAAAACAACCTAGAAACAAATGGAGTGCCCATCAATTAGACAAGACTTGACCAAATTATGGCTTATGAGTATAATGGAATATTATTTTTCTACAAGCAATGCTCTAATGATTTAAAAAAACACATTAATGAGGGGGCAGCTAGGTGGTACAGCGGATAGAGAACTGGCCCTGGATTCAGGGGGACCTGAGTTCAAATCCATCCTCAGACACATGACACTTACTAGTTGTGTGACCCTGGGTGAGTCACTTAACCCTCATTGCCCTGCAAAAACAAAACAAAACAAAAAAACAAAACATTAATGAATCTTTGAAAGGAGATGCTTTCTTATATCTTTACCTTTTTGTAGAGCAATCCAATAATAGCTGTTTTAATTTTTGCTGAGTTGAGCATGTTGAAACGTTGATAGAATTGAAGAATCAAAGTTTGCAAAATGGCCACAAGAAAAAGAGCAACTGCATACCCATAGCCATTCCAAACCAAATCATGGTCGTTTTCACAGAAAAGAATCATCTGCCTGAATTAATAAGTAAAGGGAAAAGGGTAAGATGTTACAAACTGGTAGCATTTGAGTCACAAGAGTTAGGTTATGTGTTGCAGTTTGATTGACATATACACAAAGGAACAGTTCTACTCTACTCACCCCGTATAGCACTGGCTGGGCATAAAGAAGATGGTGGGGAAAATTCCTTAAACATTGAAGTTCCTTTTTGTTATTTTACTCCAAAAACTGATTAGAACTGAGAATTCACACTGCTTAATATCAAGTGTTAATAAAACTAGTGGGCTTCACTCTCCTTCAACTGCATCAGTGGAAATATAAGTGATAAAAACACATTTTATAAATCCACACCAACTGAATAGGCCCTCTTTCTCATTGAGATACTATGAATTAATACGTCATTTATTTTAGAGGTTCACTTCTTGGGGTGTGTAAAATAATTCACAAGTTATTCTACAAAATAAAAGTTCAGTGCTTAGTGTTTTAGACATTTTGATTTTATAAATGTGTTTTGTCATTATGTTTTTTGAAAATTGTCTTTAATCATGTGGTCCCCTTCACACAACCAATTTTTTTTAAATAATAAGAAAAAGACCTTTTAGAACTGGTTAGCTAATGACTGGATTCTGAAAAGTATAATATATAATTTCCCAATTGTTTGATAAGACATTCTGCTTAAGAGGCTAATCTCATCAAAGATTATGCTAATAATAAACCTGTGGCTTTTTTTTTTGAGACTGTGTATTCCTATCTCACCTAGGCTTGAAGTGCAGTGGCTGCTCACAGGTCTTGATCCCCTGCTCACTAGCAAAGATGCTATGTGTTAGACCTGCTTCCTTCCTGACCTAGGCCTAGCCTTAAACCTTGTGCTGGACCTAGTATAGACACTAGCTTATATCACTGCTCTGAGAACTGTCAGACTCAAGTGATCCCTCATATCCAGGTTGTTTTTCCTAAATTATATGTATCATTGGGGTGGAAACAAATACTGTCCAGAAAACATTAATTTATTGCTGAGTCAGATTTGTAAAGTAAATGTTTTAAAAGGGAAGGATTATTATTCACATTTTATAGAAATTTACTAATAGACTTTTATCTGTCCTGTAAATTTTGAAACAAAATGAATCAATTAACAGTGAATTCAGACTGCTCCTGTATTCAGTGACAAAAAGAGTAATCAATAAATACTAAATATCATAGCCCTTTTAAGAATGTTATACACTCATTTTTTGATTGACAATATTTTTAAGTACATAAAAACAAAATAAATAATGAAAATAATAAAACAATCTGGAAATAAGTTAATGAAAGCATTATTTTTGCTTCCTGAGTATTACACATTAAGAAACAATGTAATCATTTTATTAACTCTTAAAGTTTCTCGTTTCTATTAATTTATAAATCCTTCTTTGTACAATTAAAGACTTAACAATTTATGTCTATAAAGTCCAAGGACTTGTGACCTTTTGACAGATCACAGCAAATGCTTGATGAAAAAAAGCTTCTATTTTCATAAAAAGATCCTCAATTATTTCAGCCATACTGGATCAATGACCTTTGGGAGCCATATAAATCTGCTTAAACCATATCTTAGAAGGTTATAGCCACTTTTATTTTTTTCATTGACTAACACTAGGATAAGCAGAGAGAGAAAGAGTCTAGGATAACAGGCATTCAGGGGACTATAAAGTAGGAGTGGCCAGCTCCAGTTTATTATGCACTCTTTTTGTTCAGTTGTTTCAATCTTATCAGATTTGCAGACTCTTTATGACCCTATTTGTCCTTTTCTTGGCAAAGATACTAGAGTGGCTTGCCATTTCCTTCTAATTTTACCGACAGTCATATAGTGAATATATATTTGAGGCCAGATTGAACTCAGGAGGATGAGTCTTCCTGACTCTAGATCTGGCACTCTATCCACTGTACCATCTAGCTGTCCTCATTATGCACTACAATGGAGCAAATCATTGAGAGAAATGAGCAATAATATTTTGCCTTCTTGCAGTTATTAGTCCTCAGTGGGATTGGCAAATGTTTTTGTTAACCTGGTTCTTATCTGAAGTACAATTAAAGTAGAACTTTAAATTAATCTTTAATTAAATGGCTGCTTGAAAAACAGCTTGAAAACTAATTTCTTAGGGATAGTAAATTCTTTTAAGGTATATCATTGTTTTTAAGAATCAAAGGGTGAGGGGGCAGCTGGGTGGCACAGTGGATAAAACACCAGCCCTGGATTCAAGAGGACCTGAGTTCAAATCCGGACTCAGACACTTGACACTTACTAGCTGTGTGACCCTGAGCAAATCACTTAACCCTCATTGCCCCACTTAAAAAAAAAAAAAAGACTTTATTGGGGCATCTAGGTGGCACAGTGGATAAAGCACCGGCCCTGGATTCAGGAGGACTTGAGTTCAAATCCAACCTCAGACACCTACACTTACTAGCTGTGTGACTCTGGGCAAGTCACTTAACCTTCACTGCACCCCCCCCCCAAAAAAAAAAACAAGAATCAAAGGGTAAGGGGCAGCTAGGTGGCGCAGTGGATAAATCAAAGGCTCTGGATTCCAGAGGACCTGAGTTCAAATCCAGCCTCAAACACTTGACACTTACTAGCTCTGTGACCCTGGGTAAATCACTTAATCCTCATTGTCCCATAAAACAAATAAGCAAAATAATAATAATAATAATAATCAAAGGGTAGAAAAGCGAGCTTTGTTTCAATTCAAAAATTTTTCATGATTTCTTTGACAGATTATTGGATGAATGGGAGACAAATTATATAGTTCAGAATTTTATTGCTATTTGTCAAAAGTTTCTGCAGGAAGTTATCAGTGGAATGTAGCCAGTGTTCTCACAGTATAACTTATAATGTTTGCACTTGAACATCAACATTAATACAACCATAAATATAAATAACTTACCTAGATTTTATTTTAAACATTTTCCAAAATTTATACTTATACAATTTTCAGACACCTGGTAAAATATTAATATCTTATAGAAATAAGAAGAGCTAAGATTTTATCATAGAATACTTATGCTTTATTTTCAATATCAACAGATTGGGTAAAGAAACTTTGCAACTTACTTCATTATGAGTGGGCTAATAAAGGATAAAATGTCAGCAAACACTTTCAGTAAGGCAACCTGGATCAGTGAAAAGTTAAAGGTGTTCCACAGTGCACGAAGTAAAGATGCTTTTTTGGCTTTTGCTTCTTTGTGGAAGAAAAACTGAATGATCACAGAAAGGAAAAAAAAGCAAATAAACACCAAGTCATAAATAGTTCACACAGTAAAAATTAAGGGAAAGCCTGTATGAAATGACTGTAAAAATTAGACTTAACATATAGATAGAATGGAGCAAAAGGAGGTCAAGAAATAGACAATAAAAATTATGATAAAATTTTAAAATATGGCCATTAACATTAGTATGCTTAGAGCACTGTTCACTTACATTAGATACTTTTAAAAAACTGAAACCATATATCTTGGAGACAGCTAGAAAAAGAGGCATAGTGGGGTAACAGAATGACTCATGTTTTAACTCCTTCTGCTACCCCACACATGTGAGTAATGACATGATGGTTGTATTTTCAAGTCAGAATTATTTTCATGGTGGGAAGAAGAGAAGGGAGGAAGGTCTAGCAAGGCTGTATACTTATAATTTTCTATATGGAATTTTTACATGCAAATTACGAATGCACAGTTAGGGCAGGAAATGCCTTCTAACTATTGCCAGGGATTACAGACATATCCTTTTGGGGAGGGGGGGCAATTAGTGTTAAGTGACTAGCCCAGAGTCACACAGCCAGAAAGTGTCAAGTGTCTATATCTGGATTTGAACTCAGATCCTCCTGAATCCAGGGCTGATGATTTATCCACTGTACCACCTAGCTGCCCCCAGGATTACCGACATCTCGATGGCAGAGATAACTTTGTAAAATAACCCATTACTCTAGCTGAAAACATTTTATTTGAACAAGTTAGTAAGGTAGGTAGGACACATTTCATAGACAGGGAAGCTGAGAAGCTTATTATCAGTCCAATAGCCAACCTTCTTTTGATTTCTTAGAATAAAATAAATGATATAACTGCTAGAGTCGGTGAATAATTTCTTGGGTTTTAGTAATCAGCTTCACCTTTTGCTTCTTTTGATTCATTAAGATGTTCTTTCTCCATTGCTTTTCAAAGACTGGACACACATTGTAGGAAGAGTCACTATCATTTAATTCAAAAAGATCTTCTCTTTCCAATGGTTTCTTGTAACCAAGAATTACTACACTAGAAAGAAGAAAGTGAGGTAAGCACAACACTCATTAATGCAATAATTAAATTGGGTTTTGTTTTTAAGCATAAACTTATAAATCAAAGAATAATAAAACATACTTTTCCATAAGGCACATGGGTTCTATGGGAATATAAATTATTTTTTAAAAAATCTTAGAAGTCTACTAAAGACATGGATCAAGATCTCTAGTACTTACTATGCCCTTGCTCTTGGCCCCATGCTACTTAACATTTTTTAAATCAATGATTTGGATAAAAGCGTAAGTGAAATGCTCGGCATATTTGTAGATGACACCAAAGCTGAGAGTGAAAGCTAACATATTGGATGACAGAGTAATTTTCAAAAAAAGACTGTGGCAGTCTATGAAGTGGAACTCAATCTAAGATGAAATTTTATATTAATGAAGATACAATCTTAGAATTAGACATTTAAAAATACACAAGATCAAATCACTAATAATTTTTGGAATCTATATCCAAACCCAGATCTCTTAATTCTAAATCTAGCACCAATGCTGTCTTCCCAAGACTCACTGACACCTGATTAAAGTCTAAGACATGGAATCATAGATTTATATCTGGACATGACCTTACAGGCCATCTAGTCAAACCTTTTCAATTTACAGATGAGGAAACTGAGGCCCAGAGAGATAAAGTGACTTGACAAAGGTAGGATTTGAATTCAGATCTTCTGAATTCAAATCCAGATCTCTTTTCCACTGTACCATCCTGTTTCCCCTTAGAATCCTGACATTAATCTCTATTTCCTCCCTCTGATTAACTCAAAACTAGATAGCTATTTCCCATAAAATACAAAGTGTGGGGCAAGGAAGCAGGGATGGAAAACAAAAGTCAACTAAGGAATGAGCTGCTAGTGTTCTCCCCCTCCAAACAAAAAAATGATCACAAAAAATGATTTATTTTGTATATATTCTTAAGTGTATTATCTCACTCAAAACAATGTGAACTATTTGAGAGCAGGTATTATTTCACTTTTACATTGGTTTCCAAAATGCCAGGCATATAGCAGACATTTAATAAATGCTAATTAATTGATTAAATGATCAACCATAGATTTTCAACTCAAGTGCCCACCCTTCATTTTGCTTCTCTAACTTTGAACAGCTTAAGTTTGATCTAACCTAATTAGTTATTCAGCTGGGTTAGGAGTTAACTTTCATTAATAAAATGAACAATCCTGTTGCAATTTACAGGTAACAAAAGGCTTAAATGTAATGAGCAAGGTCTCTAGTAATGTATCCCATTAATGTGCTGGAAATTTCCTTATAGGGCAATTTTTTTAAAAGTAGAAAATACTTCATGTTCTATTAAATCCTTCTATTTCATTCCATAAAGTACGTATTCATTTTCAAGATAAAATTGCATCGACTTTCACAAAGGTCTTAAATAACATTTACTGTCTCAGCATTTATTTAGAACTGTGCAAAATTCATCAGTTTGGGTTCACATGTATAAGTGACCTCTTGCTTTCATGCTGAGTCTCTAAATAAGCCAGCATCTAAAAGTGAAGCTTGCATTCTATTGGGATTCCCACCACCTGATGTCTCACTTCTTTCTAAGAAGGCATTCTATCTTTTGTTTCTTCTAGTAGCTCTTAATATCTTCATCACACTAATTGTTTCTACAGGCTATTTCAATGTTTGGGGGGGAGGAATACCGCATTTTACCTCATACTAAAGATGTCAATCTTTCTAAAGTCACTTTTTAACCTAAATCCTCAAAATGGGAGAAACATTTTTTTTATTAGTAGCTCATCTTACCCTTCAATTTTAATCAATGTGTAAATTTCTGTTATTGCTTACGAACTGCTACAAAAGGGTAATGACAACTGCAATAATGATAGAAGAAACTGGTCTTTCAATTAGAGTGCTTTATATTTTAAGTGATTAAATATACATTTATTTTCATTTTATTCTTACAACCAATTATAATTTTATTTCTCACAAGCAATTCAGGGAACAGAATCACATAATAGATAGAGTTAGGGTTCAAAGTTAGGGTTCAAAGTCTGGGTTGAAGATTCTGAGATACATACTGCAAGAGAGATCACAGTTCCTTAAACTCTCAGTGCCCCCCAGCAAATCTCTTATTAGAGATTTCAATTTATTAACATTAGAGGATTTGCCTATGTGTTTCTTAATGTCAAATTCTCATTTCAATTCAATTCATTTTAATTAATTTCAACTCAGTAAACATTTATTCAGTGACTACCTTAATATCTGGTACTATTCCAGTTACAATGATTGCAAAGAAAAAAATTAAACCTTGTCTTTCAAGGAGCTTACATTCTGTTGAGGTTCACACACACACACACACACACACACACACACACACACATATACAAAGTAATTTCTGGGGACAGAGGCACCTAGTAGGACTGGGGTTGGCTTCCTATAAACCATGAAATCATAGATCAGGAACATTTTTCCTCCAAATAAAATAAACAGATATATTAGTACCAAATTGTAGATGGTCAAATACTAAGATACAACCAGTCCCATACCCATGTCAATTTTTAGGAAGAAGTAAAAAATGAACAAGATGTGGGTTCAGGTTAGTTCCCAGTTCCTAATTTAGGACTATGGGAATGAAATAGGCTTAGGAGCAGGGGATGGATATCCATACCTTTGTGACTTTTGACCAGACCTTAGATATAAAAGAGGGAAAGTAAAGAGAAACATAGCCAGCTAATTCCAGAAGTCATGAATGTCTAATAATAGTTTATAAAAATAAATATTATGTGTATACTACAGGGGGAAAAACCTTTAAAATAAAGGGATTAAATGAACTATATCTCTGCTACTTCTTCCTTCTCTTTCTTTCATTACCTCAAAGGGAAAACTCTGAATGTGTTTAGTGGAAAAAGATGTTTGTAAACTTGAGACTGTTTTATTTATGATACTTCTTGAGATATTGAGACATTACCAAAATTAGGGCTGAATGTCATTACTTTGCTTGAGGTGAAATCCATGTTTTCAAGAAATCTCCTTTGAAAACTGAATCATCAAAGGTTGGCACAGTGATTAAAGCACTGGCCCTGGATTGAGGAGTTAAAATTCGGCCTCAGACACTTGACATTAGCTGTGTGACTTGCAAAAAGAAAAAAAAAGACTGAATCATCAAAATTAAATGTCTCCATAGTCTACATATAAAAACAATATCAATTTTATGCATTTTTTCATTGTATAGACTCAGGTAGGGCAGTAGAAAGGACTCTGGGCTTATAGTCAGGAAGATCTGAGTGCAAATCTGACCTCAGATGCTTGTTAGCTATGTGACCCTAAGCAAGTCACATAACCTCTATATTCCTCAGTTTCCTTAAGTGTAAAACATGAGGAATAATAATAGTACCTAGTTCACAGGGTTGTTGTAAGTATATAATATTTCTGTGTGCTACTGCCTGGCACATAATAGGCACCTAATAAATGCTTGTTCCCTTTTCCTTTTCCTTAAAATTATTAGTGACCTAGTCTAGTAGAACACAATTTCCTTGAAGGTAATTTCCTTGTTCTTTTATCCCTAACACCAATAACAGTGTTTATTGAATTGAAGTAAGCTAAGTAATCTTAGTATCCCTAGAAGTCAAGTTGTCCTGGGTTATCTTGTTCTTTAACATTTTTTTTTTGTTCCACAAATGTTTATTACAGTGCTAGCAAAATATAAAGAAAAAAAATGGCCCTGCCCCTTGAGGAATTTCTATTAGTTTACAACATGTAGAAGCAAGATACATTTACATTACATTAGACTGTATGAAGACATTCCTAATTATGAGGATTTAGGAATACATTTCTTTCTTTCTTTCTTCTTTTGGTGGTGGTGGTGGTGGGGTGAGGCAATTGGGGTTAAGTGACTTGCCCAGGGTCACACAGCTAGTAAGTGTTAAGTGTCTGAGGCTGGATTTGAACTCAAGTCTTCCTGAATTCAGGGACGGTGCTCCATCCACTGTGCTACCTAGCTGCCCCAGGAATACATTTCTAAATGAAACTGTTGAATCTTTCTATCATCCATTTCACTTATTTATTTGTTTGTTTATTTATTTGTCAGGGCAATGAGGGTTAAGTGACCTGCTTAGGGTCACACAGTTAGTAAGTGTCAAGTGTCTGAGCTCAGCTTTGAACTCAGGTCCTCCTGAATACAGGGTTGGTGCTTATCTGCTGTGCCACCTACCTGTCCCCTTTCTATCATTATCTAGGTCATATCTTCCTAGATTGGATAACTTCTAAAGGGTCATGCTGAACCTTAAGACTAAATAATTGTACCACATCTGCACATATACTCTACTCATAAAAAGAAATAATCATTGGAATAATTATGAAAATCTAATTAAGTATGATTTCCTATAATAATTGAGATATCACTAATAGGTGAGCAATTCAAGGATAATGCAGAGTCAGAGAAAAAATATGTATTCTCCTGTTTGTGGAGATTGTCAGTTTATTGACAACTCTGGATTTCCTTATGATAAATATTCTAAAAATGCTACTTTATCAAAAAATACTTAGCTTGGTATTTTTATTAAGAATAATCTTTATGTTATAGTGTGTTGGACCAATCACCTAACATAGAAACACCCTAATTTTGGTAAAGACATACTACTCTACCATGTGATTTAGGGAACTGATTGTTATCCATTGTTCTAGAAGAAGACCAAAATAACATCATTGTGTTGGAGTCAAGGTATGGTGTGTCCGATGATCAGCCCAATATGAGCTCTGAAGGCTCTACCATAGGTTGGGCACAAATAGTCCATATGAACATTTAGAACATTTAGAACACTACCTTCTTTGACTGTGCAGTCACAATAAGCTGTGACTTTAAAAACTGAGAGACTGGGACACTCATACTTGTTCCTGCTGTATCCAAAGAGGGAGAAAATTCACTCAAAGCACACGTGCCATGAATTGAATGGGTGAAGAGGGACCCTTCTCTCTTTTCTCTCCTCTTAGGCCCCATGGCCCCAAGAAACAGTACTGGTGTTTCTATTCGTTGTTTTTTTTTGTCCTTCTCAGTTTCGGGTACAGTTTCAGAATAAATCAGCCATGGCAACCTCAGGATCAGTATTCTAGGCAGGATACTCCAAAGAGTTAAACTGACAGAGAAGCCCTAAGAAGCCAAGGTACCTGGGAATCAAACCAAAGGAGCCTTTGGACTTTGAGCTTGCGACTGTACTATATGGGAACTGAGCTAAGCTGTGAAATTCATCCCCTTTCCCTCCTCAGAGTATGAGCTGAAGAAAGGGGAAATTATACCTCATGTGTTGAGAAATATATTTGTTTATTTTTTATACTTTTAAAGTAAATATTACTTTGTAAAAGCTGCTCTGCCTGTTAAACAGTTAAATGGAATTAAGATGCAGGGGAACCCTATTAATGGAAGAACATCATGGGCAGGAACTGGAACTAGTGGCAGAGAACCTTAAATTCCATTAATGGTCAAATGCAAAACACCTGGCCTCCAGGCAGTGGGAGCCACAGCAGTCACTGCTAGACTTGAAATGCCACTTTTGATCATTAAATTGTATGATGTGGAATGTAGATGCTACTTGACTTTGCCTTTATAAAACTTTTCCAGTTTAGATTGCAACAAACAGATTCATCAAGTTCCTACCTGTTAAACCAGGAATATGTCATCTTACTGATGAAGGAAGCATGTTTTTCTGGACTGCGTTTCTAAAAAGAAAAAATATGTGTGTGTGTGTACCCACACACATACAAAATTACACATGATGCAGGGTGAAGTCAAGGCCTAGAACTTACATTTGAAATAATTTCTGTGTGTTTTGTAAAAGCAAAAAGAAAATTATTCTAAGAATTACTGAAGTGATTGGAAAGCTGCCCCATAATGACCTATACCATATTTATCGCTATAAAATTAGATGATTCCAATTTATAGGGTGTTCCAAAAGTCTTAGTGCATCAGGACACCCTGTATTATATAGTAGAAGAAGGACTGTGGATTTAATCCTAATAAATTGGTAATATATTCTGAATGAATGACAATATATAATATATCTTCTTTAGCTTATGTTCATAGTTTGTGTATGCAGCAAATACATTCCCCCCAAATCCAGGAAGTATTATCAATATTTATATGGCAAATTATGTTTTATTTTTAAATGAGCTTTTATTGATGTCTTATGTTTTGTGTATTATCAGTATTTTTCCCAGTATCTCTCTCCTTTCCACCTTTCAGAAAGCAATTCCATATTACATATAATATTTTTAAAGGGAAGAGTAACACCACCCTCCCCAACAAAACCATATGATAAATGGAAAAGGTTTGAAAATATATGCATTGTGTCACACCTATAGGACTCCAACCTCTGAAAAGAAATAAGGAAGAATATTTTCTCATTTAACTTCTCTGAGGCCATATATGATCTTTGTAATTTTGTAACCATTACTTTTTATTTTTGTGGTTATTCTTTCCATTTATACTGTGATAGTCATCACGTATACTGTTTTCTTGGATCATATTACTTGACTGCATCAGATTCAGTAAATCTTTACAAGTTTCTTTTGTTATTTCTTACAACACGGTAATAATTTATTATATTCATTTACCATAGTTTAGATATTCCTCAGTCAAGGAGCATCTACTTTGTTTATAATAGTTTGCTGCCCAAAAAAGTGCCACTATAAGTATTTTAGTGTATATGGGTCTTTGTTTTTATCAATAAACTTGAATTCTAAACGTAGTAGTGGAATCCCTGGGTCAAAGGATATAGACACCTTAGTAATTTTATTTGTATAATTCCAAATCTCTTCCAAAATGATTTTACTGAGACAAACCCAGAAACTATAGGGACACAATTACAAAACACTTTTCACACAAATAAAATCAGATCTAAACAAATGGAAAAATATCAATTGCTCATGGGCAGGCTGAGCTAATATAATAAAATGATAATTCTACCTAACTTAATTTACTTATTCAGTATAATACCAATCAAACTACCAAAAAGTATTTTATAGAGCTAGACAAAATAACAAAATTCATCTGGAAGAACAAAAGGTCAAGAATATCAAAGGAATTAATGAAAAAAATGCAAAGGAAGGTGGCCTAGCCATATCAGATCTAAAACTATATTATAAAGTAGCGACCATGAAAACTATTTGGTACTGGCTAAGAAATAGAGTGGTTGTAGATCAAAGCATACCATTTTCACTTTTTTTGTTGTTTTTTGGTTTCTTCTTTCTTGTGGTTTTTCCCTTTTGTTCTGATTCTTCTCTTACAATATGACATATGGAAATATGTTTAACATGATTGTACTGAATAACAGATTGGTTGCTGTCTTGGAGAGGAGGGACGGAAAGGAGAGAGGGAGAAAAATATGGAACTCAAAATCTTATGAAAATCAATGTTAAAAACTATCTTTACATGTAATTGGAAAAATAAAATAAAATACTATTTTTAAAAATTACTAAAAATGGCTTTACTGATTCATAGAGCTACCCAAAATGACTCCAACACTGACAATTCCCATCTTTTTTTACTCTTGTCAATTTACTGGGTATGAGGTCAAACCTCAGGGTTTTGATCTGCATTTCTCTTATTAGTAATTTTGGAGAATTTCTTCATATGGTTGTTAAGAACTTGCAATTCTTTTGAAAATTATAATAAAAATTATTTAATTTGTCTTTTGTAATTACCTCTATCCCTTGTTTTGTTGAGTACTTCTACTAATAGCTCTGAAATTTATATGATCTGCTTCTCTTCTATTTTTTAGAGTTATCTTTAGTATTAAGGTTACATAAATCTATTTAATTTATTGTAGAATATGCCCTAAGATGTCAAAGTTTAATTTCTTATTTTCATCATTCTCTTCTCTATTTTCTAGATTTTTTTTCTAGATTTTTATCCCTGTTTATTACCATGTTAGTCTTTGTATTCCTCATGGAATTAAAGTTTCTAAGGTATCTGTTTTGAGGTCTTCCTTTTAAAGATTTTCTGTGCCTTACAGATATTTTATAAATTTTTGTGTCCCTGATTGTTTAATTCATTACTACCCTTCCCTCCATGATCATTTCCCCCCTCATTTCCCATGAAATCAGCTCTGTGGGTCCACGACCTCCCACCCTTCTTGTTGTTATTTGTTTCCAGGAGCTCTGCTTTCTGCTTTCCCATTTCTCTCTTTCTCTCTCTGGCAATCAAGGTTAAGTAACTTGCCCAGGGTCACACAGCTAGTAAGTGGCAAGTGTCTGAGGCCATATTTGAACTTAGGTCCTCCTGATTCCAGGGCCGGTGCTCTATCCATTGTGCCACCCAGCTGCCCCAATTCCCTTCTCTTGAAGCAAGATACTATCCATGGAAGAACAACTCTCCTTTAGAGGAAACAGATTCTCTAAGCAACAAACCCTAAAAGTCATACCCATTTTAAGGTTTCAATTTTCCATAATAAAATCTCTCTCCTCCCAAATGTTTGGATGTTTCTAAACCATACTCTCTGAACTCTAGTCATCTTCTTTATTCCTCTACCACCAGAACTTAGACTTTGCCCTAGGAATTCTAGACTCTGGGAAGTGAGCTTTCATCTTATCTAGCCTGGAACAAAGTCACCATGGCACTTTCAAGTAATTTCCAAATATGTCATCCTCCTATCTCCACCCACTTCCTAGCCCTCCTTTAATTTGGAGTCTTTTCCTATTAGAGAATTAGCTTCTTAAGAGCAGGCACTCTCCTTGTTTGTATATGTATCATCATCTTTTAGTACAGTCCCTGGCCCTTAGTTATCACTTAAGTAAATACTTTTTCATTCGTTTGACTTCAACATTTCAAGGATACTAGATTTCATATATGGTCTACTTCCTCTACAAACAAAGATCCCAATCCCTTCATAATGATGTATAATCTAATAGAGTTGATGTCATTAAAAAGAAAACGTTACTCAGTTCCTTTGAACTAAGCTATGGTGATCTTCAGATAAAAGGCATATAATTCATTTCAGGGCTTTCTTAAAGACTTCTGGATTAATATGTTTTATCAGATTTGCAGTTGGCTAGTAGAGCCTTTGAGAACCCAAGGTCACTATGTCAAAATGATGAAAGTGTGACTTTAGTAAACAATAAAAGGTACACCTTTGAAATAAGCACATTATTTCAGAAGGTTTAAAAAGAACTTCCCTTTGAACTTTCTATTTTAAATCCAAGGTATTAGTATATTTGTCAAAGTTTTGATAGTACATTAATATCTACCACCTTTAATGTTTCTTCTTGATATCAACTTATTTATTCTTGGGAAAATAGAACTGAATAAAAATATAAATACAGTTTATTTCAATACATTAACTCTTTCCTTTTCCTCAATTTCTATTCTACTTGGAAGTAATGTTGGAAAAATATACACACCCCATTTCAGAATCTGAGCCCCAAAAATTCCAGTTACAATATAATGAATGAAATTTAGCACAATTATATTCTTCTATTTCTTGTTTTTCTCTATCCTTTTATTTTTTCAATCTTTTTTTCCGGGTAAATTAGTACTTTTATTAATAATGCCAGCATGGGTTTTGTTTTGTTTTTGTTTTTGTTTTTGTTTTCAGTGCAACAAACATTTATTTTATTTTTCCAATTTCATTTGAAGGTAGTTTTCAACATTCATTTTCTTAAGATTTAGAGTTTCACATTTTTCTTCCTCCCTCCCTTTCCTCCCCCCTCCACAAGACATCAATCAATCTGATATAGGTTATATATGTACAATCCATGAGTGCCGGTTTTTTTTTTTCAGTTCGTTCTCTAGGGATGGATAGTATGCTTTATTAGTCCTTTGGGATTGTCTTGGATCATTATATCGCTGAGAGTAGTTAAGTCATTCACAATTGTTCATTGCACAATACTGCTGTCACTATGCACAATGTCCTCCCAGTTCTGCTCATTTCACTATACATCATATGAGTCTTTCCAGGTTTTTCTGGGATCATCCTGTTTGTCATTTCCTATAGCACAATACCATTCCACTGCAATCATATACCACAGCTTCTTCAGTCATTCCTCAACTGATGGACATTCCCTTGATTCCCAGTTTTTAACCACCACAAAGAGTTGCTATAAATATTTTTTGTACAATTTCCCCCTTTTCTCTTTTTCATGATTACTATTGTTAACTATTTTCCCTCCATCCTATTCCCTTTCCCATTATATTTACTCTATTATCTGTCTTCTTTCATCCTATCATTCTTCAAAAGGGATTTGCTTCAGTCTGACCCCTCCCCCAATCTGCCGTCCCTTCTTTTGCCCCTCTCTCTTTATCCCTTTCCCCTCCTATTTTCCTGCAGGGTTAGAGAGATTACTCCACCCAATTGAGTGTGTACATTATTTTCCTCTACCTCTTCAAAGTCCTTTTTGAGGGCCTCTTTGGCCTGAGACCAATTCATATTTTTCTTGGAAGCTTTATATATAGGGGCCCTGACATTAACATCTTCCTCTGAGGGTGCACCTCGATCTTCCTTATCACTAAAGAAACTCACCTTTCTCTGTCTGCTCATCTTGCCTTTCTTTTACTTGACTTTTAGGTCCTTAAAGTGGGGCACTATTTCCAGACTGCACTATCCCAAGCTTCAGAAGGTCCCAGGTGGTATGATTTGAGGAGAATCAGGTTCTTCACTCTCCTGGCCTGTTCCCTGGTCCGTAGATGACCCCAGACCAACTTGCTAATCAACCAGCTTTATGTGTTGTAGTTGTCAGCTCCAACAAGTGTGTGCCCTTCCCCCACCTGGACCACTGCTACTCAAGCCTTCCTCCTGGTTCCCAGCAGGGGTGAAAAACCCAAGTTCTGCCTCAGCACCAGCATAGACCCCTGTATTCTCCCCCTTGCCCAGGGCTCAGTCCTCTCACCAGACTGTAAGCTTAGTTCCAGATGACACTGGCACTGCAGTTGATTTAGAGGCTCTGGTAGGTCTCTTTTTTTGGTGAGGCCTTCGTAGGACTGGATCTGTGTCAGGGTGACTGTGGGATTGGGCTCAACTCCTGTCTCAGCATGGCAGCTCCCTCCTTCCAACCTTCCAAGCTGTCCTTGGTTGGAAAATGGTTTCAGCACATTCTTCTGTGGATCATGCTGCTCCAGGAATTGTCCTATGGCATTATTTGGATGCTTTCTGGAGCGATCATGTCATGGGTTTGAGAGCTCACTGCCTTTCCTGCCAGCATGTTTATTAATAAAAGGATGGTCCTTTGGCATCTCTCTCTTTTACTTTTTTTAATCTTAATGATATTTTATTTTTTCTAGTTACATGTAAAGATAATTTTCAACATTCATTTTTATAAGATTTTGAGTTCCAAATTTTTCTCCCTCCTTCCTTTCCTTTCCCCCTCTCCAAGAGGGCAACCAATATGATATAGATTATAGATGAACAATCATGTTAAACATATTTCCATTTTAGCCATGCCATGAAAGAAGAATCAGAACAGAAGGGAAAAAGCCTTAAGAAAGGAAAACAAAAGTGAAAATAGTATGTTTTGATCTGCATTTAGATTCCACAGTTCTTCTGAATGTGTAGAGCATTTTCCATCATGCACTTTTTGGAATTATCTTGGATCATTGTCTTAGAAGAACTAAGTCTATCACAGCTGATCATAGCACAAAGTTACTGCTACTGTGTACAATGTTCTCCTGGTTCTGCTCACTTCACTCAGCATCAGTTCATGTACATCTTTCTAGGCTTTTCTAAAATCTGCCTGCTCATCATTTCTTATAGCATGATAGTATTCCATTACATTCATATGCCACAACTTGTTCAGCTATTCCCTTATAGGCAACTCCTCAATTTCCAATTCTTTGCCACCACAAAAAGAGCTGCTATAAATATTTTATTTTGCATTTACGTCTTTTTCCCCTTTTTCCGTCCTCTTCTAATATATTTTTTAAAAAATTATTATGGTATTGACAAAAATCAACAAACACAAACATTTTTGCATAAAAAGAACAGGAGGAATGACTATGATACTATAAGTCTCCATAAATTATAACTTGATTTGCAGAGGTATATTTCAAATTTAATGAGGTAGTTCCAATGTGGGAAGCTTATCCTTGTGCATTTCTAAAATTCCTTTTGATTATTTTAAAAATGATTTGAGGGGCAGCTAGGTGGCGAAATGGATAGAGCACGGGGCCTGGAGTCAGGAGTACCTGAGTTCAAATCCGGCCTCAGACACTTAACACTTACTAGCTGTGTGACCCTGGGAAAGTCACTTTACCCCAACTGCCTCACTAAAATTAAAAAAAAATGATTTGATACTCTTTTCTTTATTTTCTTCTTTTCCTTTAATATCACTATTACTACCCAGCAGTTGGGAAGCTAGATGGTTCACAATAGAGTGCTAGACATGCAGTCAGGAATTAAAATCTGACCTCAGACTCTCACCAGCTATGTGACCTTGGACAAGTCATTTCACCCTGTTTGCCTTAGTTTCCTCAGCTGTAAAATGAGCTGGAGAAAGAAATGCAAACTATTCCAGTATCTTTGCCAAGAAAAACAACTAAACAAATCCCCATACCAACCTATAGATTCCAACTCTGCTCCCTCAAAAAAGAAAAAAAGCTTCCTTTGTAACAAGTAATTCTAATCATTAAAAACACATTGGCATTACCTTAAAACTGATGTCTCATTCTGAATCTTTAATCCATCATCTCCCTTGCAAGTATGATTCATTATGAGCCTTCTGGATTTCTGATTTGTCATTGATCATAGTTCTTAGTCTTTCACAGTTGTTTCCCTTTATAGTCTTAGCCAGATTTCCACATAATCCTGGGTGTTTTGGCATACTGGATTTTCCAGGTCAGTGGCAAGAGGCAGGTGCCTTTTAATAGATGGAATCTGGGGGAAGTTGTACATCAGGAGACTACCCTCCCCAAGAAAGAATTTTATCTCCCAAGTATGTATCATACTCCAGAGAGGCCTCAAGGCTGGCAAGTACCCAGAGTCTAGAAGAGACATAGAAGTAGAGAGAGTAACTTGGTTTTAGGAGTTATGGATATTCACCTCACACCTATCAGGTTGGCTAATATGGCAAAAAAGGAAAATAATAAATGTTGGAGAAGCTGTGGAAAAATTGGAATACTAATGCATTGTTGGTGGAGATGTGAACTGATCTCATCATTCTGGAGAGCAATTTGGAACTATACCCAAAAGGTTATGGGACTGTGCATACCCTTTGACCCAGTAATACCACTATGAGGTCTTTATCCCAAAGAGATCATAAAAAAGGGAAAAGGACACACATCTTCAAAAGTATGTATAGCAGCTCTCTTTGTGGTGGCAAAGAATTGAAAATCAAGGGAATGCCCATCAATTGGGTAATGGTTGAATAAGTTGTGGTATATAGATGTAATGGAATACTATTTTCCTGTAAGAAATGATGAGAGGCAGATTTCAGAAAAACCTGGAAAGCCTTAAGTGAACTAATGCTGAGTGAAGTGAGCAGAACCAAGAGAACATGGTACACAGTAACAGCAACATTGTGTGATGATCAACTGTGATAGACTTGGCTCTTCTCAGCAGTGCAATGATCCAAGACAGTTGCAAAGAACTCATGATGGAAAGTGTTCTCCATATCCAAAAAAAAGAACTGTGCATTCTGAATGCAGATTGAACCATACTGTTTCTACTTTTGTTTTCTTTTTTTGAGGGTTTCCCTTATGTTCTGATTCTTCTCACACAATAAAACTAATGCAGAAATCTGTTTAATGTGATTGTACATATATAACATATAAGATTGCTTTCTGTCTTGCAGGGGAAGGGAAGGGAGGGAGAAAAATTTGGACTTAAAAATCTTATGAAAACAAATGTTGAAAACTATCTTTACATGTAACTGGAAAATAATAAAATACTTAGATGATTTTTTAAAAAAAAAAGAGTGATGGGTATTAAGGGCAGTACCTCAGACATAGAGCAACCCCATCATAAGATATACTTCCATTCCCTAATACTTACATCATGACTTGATGTTTCTAAAAGTGAGGCACAAAAGGAATAAGGGAAGATGAAGTAAGATCTCCATATATCATAATGGAGAAATGAGACAGAGAAAGGAGTTTAAATTTTGTGCTCTATAAGCTAAATTTATGCTACCCATGATATTCAAAGAAAGTAAAGAAGGGACAGATGTAGGTATAACCTATGACTTAGGAAGTATAATCAAGAATGATGTAGAGAAGTGAAATAATGAGGAGAACAAATCAAGGGGCACTTGAAGCACGTGCAACAACAGAATGTTACTTTATAATATCACAGATTTAGAGCTGGGAGAAACCTGTCAAGTGCTGTCTAACTAAAGCATGTCATTTTATACTTGAGAAAACTAACATTAAGTGGCTTGCCAAACATTACAAAGGGAGTAGGCATAAGAATAGACTTTGAACCAAAATCATCTGACTTCAGAACCAGTGCTCTTCAGAGAAGGAAGTTTTGAACTATGTACTTTCCCAGGTAGGTAAATAAAAGGATCAAGAAAGGAGAGGGAAATCAATAAATATGTATACAGATAAACAAAAAGAGCAAGAAGTTGGCAATTTAAGTAAATTCAAAAAGAGAAGCATAAAGAGATAAAGAGAACAGATATATGGTTTATAGTAAATCACTAACATAATAGTATAAGAAATACTCAACTGAGGGACAAAGTTCTGAAAAAAGGGAAAGGGGATCAAATCAATACAAAAGAAATAGAGGGGAAAACCAAACCTAAGACTTGCAACTTAATATAATAAAATGAAAGAGAGTTGCAGATTGGATAAGAAAACAAAATCACACACACATATACATACATATACATATATACATATATGTATATTTGTGTTTATATGTGTGTATATCTCTATTTCAACCTATCATCTATCCATCTATCTATCTATCTATCTATCTATCTATCTATCTATCTATCTATCTATCTATCTATCTATCTATCTATCTACCTATATCCCAAAAGATACACAAAATGAAAACAAATAGCTAGAACAAAGTTTACCATATATTAGATGATTACCAAAAAATCAGGATTTGTAGTCAAGATATCAGATAAAGTAAAAACAAAAATATCTAATATTTAGAGGAAGAGAGGTATATGCTTAAACATACCATAGATAATGAAATGATATAAATCTTAACAACATATGCACCAAATGGCATTCATCTTAAATTCATAAAGGCAAAGTTAATTGAATTGAAAAAAGTCAGGATGTAACACAACAATTATAGCAGACTTTAATACTGTTCTCTCAAACTAGACAAATTGAACAAATAAGATATACACAAAGGAAATTATGGCAGCTGGGTGGCACAGTAGATAGAGCACCAATCCTGGAGTCAGAAAGACTTATCTTCTTAAGCTCAAATCTGGCCTCAGACATGTAGTATCTGTGTGACCCTGAGCAAGTTACTTCACTCTGTTTGCCTTTGTTTCCTTATCTATAAAATGAGTTGTAAAAGGCAATGGCAAACCACTTCAGCAAAAGATGCATACATAAAAATGGATACTTAATAATGACATCCTGAAAAATAAGTGTTTTAGTGAAAAAACTATAGAAACTAAAATTATCGAGTAGAATGATAGTTATGAGATTATATACAAAAATATCTAGAATATATGTAAAGTGGTTTTCAAAGGAAAGCTGCTATATCTGAAAACATTAACAAGATAAAGAATTAATGAATCTGAAATTTAGAAACTAGATAATCAGCAAATTAATAAACCTAAAATACAATAGAAAAGGAAAAGCTTGGAAATCAGAGAAAAAATAGGTAAGATCAGAAAAAAAGATTAGAAAAATAGTTTAAAAAATAAAAATTTAAAAAAACAATAAAGAAAAATAGTTTTAAAAAATAACCCCCAAAACTGGTACTTTTAAAAAACTAACAATGTTGATAAAATTACAAATAACCTGATATTTTTAAAAAGATAATAATAAAAGGTAGCATAGTACTAATATATAATATAATAATTATAATATAGTTGATATAATATAAGTTTGCAAAAGGGCTTTACAAATATTATTTCATTTTATCTTCCCAATAATCCTGAGAGGTTGGTGCTATTATTATCTCTGCTTTATGGATTAAAAAAACCCTGAGGTTAAGTAACTTGCTGGGGATCACATGACTAGTAAGTATCTGCGGCTAGATTTGATCACAAAGCTTCCTGAATTCAAACCCAGGGCCTGATCCACTATGCCATCTAGCTGCTTCTTTAAATGCCCTAAATATAAATATGAAGATGAAATCACCAAAAATAGAATTTTCAGAAGCTGATCTATTATTATATGCTATAAAAACAAGAATTTAAAGGAAAATTAATGCATATAAAGATATAAAATGCTCAAAATGTGGTATGATTTATTATATATTAAAAATATTGTATAATAAAATTATACAATCTAAAAAATAAAATTATATAGGTTACTATTAAGTTTAAAAAAATATGGTCCTGACAGTATTAAATGTAAATTTCATGCATAACAATATTACTTTGAGGTTTCAAATTGCATTCAGCAAATGTACAAACATGACAAAAATGGCATAGTCAGTGTTGGAGGAAGTATAGAAAGATAGGAACACATCTACAAGTGGTGGAATTATGAATTGGTCCAATCACTCTGAAAAACAATTTGGAACTAATTCTCCAAGTTACAAATGATCAAAGCCTTTGACCAAGAGATCCTACTGCACACATATACCTCAGGGCAGTCAGGGATTGAAAAAATAACACTACTTGATCATAAATATCCAAATTAAGTATAAAGAACATATGAAGAAAAATGCTATCTACATCCAGAGGAAGAAATTATAAATAGAAGTATGTAAAGAATAATAATATATAGATACATACACACATATACATACATATATACATACGGACAGACACATATACACACATACCTATTTGTGTCTAATAGTAGCCATCCCTAGTGCAGGAGTAGAGGAAGAGAAGAAAAAAGAGAAAAAAAAGAAATTTACATGATAACTTTATTATATATTTAAAAGGAACAGCAAGTGGTACATAACCTACAGTTTCACGTGCAATCATTTTTTTTATTCTACTATGTTACGGGGGAAAAATAAAAGAAAAAATTAACCTCACATATGCAAAAATATATAAAGGCACACTTTTTATAGTAGAAAAGAGTTGGAAAAAACCTGAATATCCATTAATCAGGGAATAACCAAACAAATTGGTTTGCTTAATGTAATGGAATTTATTTTACTGTAAGAAACAATGTATAACAAATCAACCAATTGGGAAAAGAGGTACAAAATCTATTTTTTTTTTCTTTTTTCAGGGAAATGGGGGTTAAATAACTTGCCTAGGATCACACAGCTAGTGTCAAGTTTCTGAGGCTGGATTTGAACTCAGGTCCTCCTGAATCCTGGGCTGGTGCTTTATCTACTGCGCTGCCTAGCTGCCCCGAGGTACAAAATCTTAAGGAAGAAAAAAATAATGCCTTGAAAACTAGAATTGGGCAAGAGAAATGAAATAACGTCATAAAACACCAAAAAACATTAACACCAGAAAAATAGAAGAATATCTGGACCAACTCATTAGAAAATATTCAGGAGAACAAATTGATGAGAGAATATAAGAATTGTTGAACTACTTGAAAGTTATGATAAAAAAAGAATCTTGATACAATACTACAAGAAATTATTAAGGAAAATTGCCCTGAAGTTCTAAAACAAGAAAGTAAAGTAGAAATAGAAAAAAAACCTACTATTCACCACCTGAAAGAGATCCCAAAAGGAGCAAATATTGCAAGCAACAAGAAAAAAATTAAATACCATGGAAATATAATCAGAATTTCACAAGATCAAGCAGCTTCTATTCTAAAAGACCATAGGTCTTAGAAGATTATATTTTAAAGAGCAAAGCAGCACTTTTATCCAAGAATAACTTACCCAGCAAAGTTAAATATAATCCTCAATAGAGAAAAGAAATGGACATTTACCAGACTGAAAGACTTCTAGGTATTTGTAATAAAAATACTAGAACTCGCTGGAAAATTCAGTATAAAAGATCCAAAAGAAATATAAGAAATATATATATGTTTACTCATATATATATATATGAAAATGTTATCAGTATTTTTAAAATTGTCATTGTTACTAAGGTTGTTTGAAAAAATGGTTGGGACTGAGTTGGGTATAGTGGGGTTATTCTATAAAACAAAATTGGGTAGGAAAAAGTAAAAGGGAGCAATTATATTATAAAAATGGGGAATGAAAGGAAGAATTATTACAGAGGAAGCAGGTAGAATGGAGGGCTGTTAATGTTGGAACCTTACTCTCATCTGGTTTGAAGAGGAAACAACATGTACATCTTGAAGGGTGTAGAAGTCTTCAATATGTAAATAGGTAAGAAAACTCAAGGGAAGAGCATCTAGGTGGTACGGTGGATAGAGCACCGGGCATGGAGTCAGGAGTCCCTGAGTTCAAATCCGACCTCAGATACTTAACACTTACTAGCTGTGTGACCCTGGGCAAGTCACTTAACCCCAATTGCCTCACTTAAAAAAAAAAAAAAAGAAAACTCTAGGGACAAGATGGAGGGGGGACTTTTAGAGGGATGCATAAATTGAGACTGGGGGTAGGTCAGGGGATGGGGGGATTTTTGGAGGGGTGGGAAGGTGGGGGGAGTAGATAAGGCAACAAGGATAGGTTGTAAAGGAGAGGCTAAGAAAGAAAACTGTAAAAATAAGATGGAGAGAAATTCACAAATAATTGTTCAGATGTGAATGCGATATTTATAGCAGCTCTCTTTGTGGTGGCAGAGAATAGAAATTATAGGGATCCATATCAATTGAGGAATGGCTATACAATTTGTGTTGTATAGTTGTGGTGGAATATTATTACTGTGCTATAAGAAGTGATGAGCTCAAGGCTTGGAAAGACTTGCACAAAATGATGAAGAGCAAAGTGAGGAGAACAAAGACAACATCGTATAAAATAACAGCAGTATTGTCTTATGAACAACTATGAGGGACTAAGTCATTTTGATTGTTATAAATAACCAAATTAAAAATAAAGGATGGGGGCAGCTAGGTGGCACAGTGGATAAAGCACAGGCCCTGGACTCAGGAGGACCTGAGTTCAAATCCAGCCTCAGACACTTGACACTTACTAGCTGAGTGAACCTGGGCAAGTCACTTAACCCTCATTGCCCCGCAAAATAAAATAAAATAAAATGAAAATTTAAAAATAAAGGACATAGGAAGAAATATGCTATCTTTACCCAGAGACAAAACTGATAAATAGAAGTATGTATGGGATAATTTTACATACAAACATATATGTATGTATACCTCTTTGTGTCTAATGGTAGCCATGTCTAGAAGAGAATGGAAGAAAAAAGGGAATAAAACCCAGAAATTTACATTATTTATATTTGGAGGGAATAGCAAGTTGTACATGATAGATTTGCAATTTCACATGCAATCATTTTTTATTGTACTTTGTCACAGAAATACTTGTTTTGTTCCCTGAGTTGAAAATAAAACAAAATGCAAAAAATAAGTTATAAGTATTTTAATCTACTTTTTATGCTAAACTTATCAATAACTATAAAGGTTGAAGATATAAATAAGGAACAAGAAATATATAAGAAACAGTGAACAATATAGTTTGTAAAAGACATAAATATTAAATTTAGCAAACTAAATTAAAAATTGCTATAAAAAAGAAACAACGTAGTTGAAAAACATAGATAAGTATGGGAAGACAAACATTAATTGATGCCAAGAAAAATGACGTACAAAATTTTAAAAGAAATAACAAACCCAATATGAAACTGATACATGTATAATTTTATTAACCAAACTTGATTCCAAAGAAAAACTGAGAAAATATATTTTAACCACTACATCAGAATTTTCTATTTCCATATTACATAGACTTCTATTAAAAAACTCTATTTGTAAAGCATTTTTACAACTTTAAAATTGGTTTTACATCTACTACATTGTTTTAACCTCACAACAATACTCTAATGTAAATAGGACAAATATAGAAACTGAGGCCCAGAGATGTTGTGATTTGCCTAAAATAAGAGTTAGGACCAGAAGGCTTAGTTCTGTCATTTTATTTTTCTAGACCATCACCTCTGATAGGAAATCTGTTCATTTATGTGTCATTATTAAATGACAATAACTGAAGCAATCTAAGACTTGGCCTGGCAGACACAATAGACAACTGTTGTCTGTATTTCTGAGTGCAGTTCTAGCCTTGCTTATGACCTGGAATGACCATACATTGTTAGACACAGTTTAGTTATAGAAACACAGTGGTAGAAGAGACTAGAGAGAAGTCTGCCCCTTCCTTTTTTTTTTTTTTTTTGTGAGGCAATTGGGGTTAAGTGACTTGCCCAAGGTCACACAGCTAGTAAGTGTTAAGTGTCTGAGGTCAGATTTGAACTCAGGTCCTCCTGACTCCAGGGTCAATGCTCTATCCACTGCGCCACTTAGCTGCCCCTGCCCCTTCCTTTTAGAGATAGTACTAGAATAGTGAAGTGACTTGCTTAAGGTCACAAAAGTGGTAAGGAACAGAGCTAGGATTTTAACCCAGATCTTCTGGCCCTAAAAATCCTGTAATCTGTCTACTCCAGTATTATAAAGCTTATCTGGATTTCACTGCTGCAAGACCAAAATAAATTTCAAAGGAAAACCTTGGGTCTATTTCTCCCTGTGAAGCAAATCACACCTGCAGTGTAAGTCTTGTCCCATTAAGGAGTTTCACTGATCTTTCTGTGCCTTTCTCCTTTTCCTTTGTCCCACTTTAGATTGATGCTTCTTTCCTTCTTGCCCGTGTTACAGGTTTTAACAGTTTATAATTTCCTTAGCAGCATGAATAGAAGAACTGATGCCTACTTCCTTAAACAGATTTCTCTCTCTCATTTCCTTGCTCAACAGCAAATGCAGCAGCTGTGATCCCTCACATCCCATGTGATTCTCTGGGTTGACTAGAGGGGGGACAAGTCTGGAACATGTGACTTTGCTTCTTAACATGAGTGTGGAAGGAGGCAGTATGAGGAACAGCTTTTCACAACTAAAACACACCGTTTATCCACATAGCTGGGATTGAGTGAGGAAATAAAAAACATAGTGCTTTAAGGGGCACTGCTACCCTTGGATGGACTTAGTCCACCCTCTCTCCCCTTGGGGACCAATCAACTTTACCTTCTCCCTGGGGCCGCTGGGGACAGGCTCATAGGAGTCCTTTCTGCTCCAGTTCCAAAGCCAGGAAAACATGATCCGTGTGTGTGAGTGTGTGTTCTTCTAAGAGGAAGGGGAAGAGGAGCTGGTGCCGATGGAAGACCCTAAACTAAGGTCTCAATAGAAAGAACTGAAGGCAGACATCCGGCAGCTCTGTTTTTTCTCCTGTCTTCCTGTCTGCCTCCTCACTCTGATCATTTGCTGAAAGCCACTCCCAGAAACTACTTTGCCTGGTAGCTTCTAGGGACTGGAGGCGGAGCTGACCTTGTCTTAAGGGATATATATGCCAGCCATTCCCAGCCTGTTACAAAGGAACTGTAGTCAGATTTGTGTCTTATGGAAGGAAGTCCCTTGGTTCTAGATACTTTAGAGGAATGCAAAAGAGTGGTGTTGAAAGTAATGATGGGAACAAAATGAGTAAAAATCATAGAGGGAAAAGGGATACAATAGGTCTTCTCTAAGGTTTGGTGTTGAGGTGCAAAGCCAATAAAATTTTGTCTTAGAAAAAATAGGCACTTATTAAGTACCTACTACTATTTACCAGATGCTACGCCAAGTGCTTTAGAAATATTATGTCATTTAATCTGCATAATAACCTCAGGAGGTAGTTACTATCATTATTTCCATTTTACAGTTGAGGAAACTGAGGTGGAAAGTACTTATGTGACTAAGTGCCCAGGGTGGCACAACTGGTAAGTGTCTGGGACTAGATTTGAACACAGATCTTCCTCATTCCAAGTCCAGCACTCTATCTGCTACACCATCTAGCTCCTCCTGTTTTAGGACAAATAAGAGAAAGATGTCCTTTGGGAAAATACCCTGAAAAAAATATGAGGCAGGAAGAGAGGGAAAGGTGGAGCAAGGAAAATGAAAAAAAAAAATTACATGAAAATCTAGGTGAAAATGCATGTCAATACAGACATGAGAATGCACTTGGAAGATTTGGATGAGAGAGTCATAGAACTTCCGTATTTAACATTTTTGGTCCCCAGAAGACCCATTCTCCTAATATTACTTATACTTTTTTTTCTTTGCTTCCTACTAGTTTCCCCAATATGTCTACATACAAAGAGAGCAACTAGGTGGCACAGTGGATAAAGCAGCAATCCAGGCTCAGACACTTGACTCTTGCTAGCTGAGTGACCCTGGGTAAGTCACTTAACCCTCATTGCCCTGCAAAAAAAAAAAATTAAAAAGAAAGGTACAGAATTAGATATCAAAAATCTAACCACTACTTGATCTGTTTCTAAAGATGATTAGGAAAAAGGAAAAGAACCTAAATGTTCTAAAACATTTATAGCAGCTCTTTATGGTGGCAAAGAACTGGAATTTGTGAAGATGCCTATCAATTAAAGAATGGGTGTACAAGTTGTATATGATTGTGATGTAATACTACTGTGCTATAAGAAATAACGAACTCGATGATCTTAGAAAAATATGGATACACTTGCATGAAATAATGAAGACTAAAATGAGCAGAACCAAGAGAACATTGTATACAGTGACAGCAGTATAATTTTCAGAACAGTTTTGAATGACTAAGTAATTTTTACTATTATAAATACTAAAATTAACTATAAAGGGCACATGAAGAAAGAGGTAATCTGCATCCAGAGAAAGAAACTGATAAATAGAAATATATATAGAGAGAGAATGATTTAATGTACATATACACATATACATATTTGTATCTAATGGTTGCCATCACTAGGGTGGGGGGAGGAAAAAATGTACATGATAATTTTATTATTTATTTAAAAGGAAAAGCAAATTGTACATAATAGATTTGCAGTTTCATGTGCAATAATTTTTAAAAGTTCTACTATGTTATAGAAAGGCTTGCTTTATTTCACAAATTAAAATTTTTTTAAATGCCTTCAGAAAAAACATCTAACCACTTAATCAGTCCTCAAACTCATTGGATTCTTATCATGGCAAGAAAAAAAATGCTGCTTTCCCAAAGAAAAAATCTTAAAGTACTGGATAAAAGCAACTAATGACACATAAATGAGTAGAACAGACTTGATGACAACATATTTAATTTTTTTCAACTTCCTGGAATGATTTATTTTTATTAGGATTCTTACTAGGGTTCAACATTTTATGAAACACTAAATCTGAAGATATGACAAATCCTTCTGCTTATTGATCACTCTGTGGAAAATGACAAAATTTATCTGAGGGAGATTAGTACCAAATTTGAAAAATACCAGATTGAACACAAAGTAAATAATTCCAATGTTCCAATGATGATTAATAGATAGAGAAAGGATTTTTTAAAAATTAGTCTTAGTTGGTTATATTTTTATAATAGGGGGCTGTCCAATGAGAGTCCACACAAGGATTCTTTCTTCCTGTGAACTTGCAGGTTATTCTCTGATGCTGTTGTTGCTGCTGCCAATCTAACACATGTAATTTCTGGGAGACAGTTTCTGGTCATGAGTGACTGAGGCATCATGAGTGACATGTGATGATGAAAAATCTTGTTGGCTGAGGATTTGGAAGGATGAATGAATAAGTATAGGCTGAGCCAGAACTAAGAGCGTATACAAAATCTTCAAGAGAATGATCACTTACTCTCTTTCCTGGGATTGAGGAAGACCTCAATTTCCCTAGCCACTCACAGTGCCTGCGTTTTTCAAATGTTTATTTTTTTCCTGTTATTGTGTGAATGAAAATCTGGATACAGAATGGACATTGCGATCTTAGAAAGGTTGAAAGAACAACAACAACAACAAAATCTTGCAACTGGAGTCAGTAGTAGATTGCTGGGAGACACAGGAGCCATATTTGGTGAGGAGTCAGTCCTGAGAGGTGAGCTACTTTACTTAGACCCAGAGTGAACCAATATGATATCTCTGAGCAAACAAGGGAGCAGGTATGTCCCAGTAAAAAGAAACGTTACAAACTCTGTGAAGGGAGAAAAGCATACCTAGAGCAAGGAAGCTGGGTTGGAGGAGGTGATGACATTTTTGTACTAACCACTTTAGAAGGATTCACTCTCCCTGGTAGAAAGTAGTCCTTTGCCCTGCTCTTTGTTTGGGGGATGTTTTTATACTTCTGTCCTTGCTATGCCTTCACAGAAAATAGCTCTTTGTATGAGTTAATTGATAGCAACTGGTTGGTTGATATCAGAGAAATGTTAACTGATTAATCAAAATTGGAAGGGACCCTATTGGTTGGGAGCTTGCAACTATTAGAAATACCAATTCCCTTAGGTTTACCTCTAAAGCTCTAAGGGAAAAATAATTAGCTTTTTTAGAGACCTAACATGTGAGTATGAATCAGAGTTGAGAAAGTGAGCAAAGAAGGGATACTACATATATGTGATAAATATTGGGCTCTTCATATTTGCAAGGAACCATTAGAGAATGCTCCACTTGGGACTCTATTTGCTGAATAGCTTAGTTTTCAGTATCCATTAGTTTTCTTTATCTTTTTATAGACTGTATTTGTACAGTTTTCTAGGGTGTTTCCGTACAAGTCAGATGAATATTCTTGTGATTACTCTTATTTATTTGAATACTTATGTATATCTGTCTGTTCCCATTATGAATATCTTAGCTAATATGAGAATCATGGATTTTTCTTTCCTAATATACTACTTCTGGGTTCATGAATGTTCATTTATTTTTTTCTTTTTGCCTTTAAATTGATTTAGATGGTTTGCCTTATTGCGAGGTACTTATGGCTCTATCAACCCTAGTAAGAACCCTAATAAAGATAAATAATTCCAGGAAGTTTTAAAAAATGAAATATGATACTATAAAATCTGCTCTGCTCATTTCTGTATCGGGTGCTTTTATCAGGTGCTTTAAGACTTTCTCTTCTTAAAGAAGCATTTTTTTCAATTCAACAATAATAAGAGAACTGATTGTAGGTGAATAGAGTAAGGTAAGGTTTGTTTGTTGGTCTGGAAACATGAGTAATCCACCCTGTGTGTTTAATTTGAGAGCTGCATACATGTTTGGAAATTACCTGTTCCTGAGATTGTTTGTTTTTCTTCCTCTTTTCCTTCTTGAACTGAGTCCGATTGTGTTAGATGAGTTTGGAATTCTGTTAGATCGATCTTTCAAGGCATGAATTAATTAGGGAAATTTCTGGTCACCTTTGACATATTCATCCAGAGAAAATATGTCTCCATTTCCTATGGTATAAGCAGTCCTTGGAGAACTTTTGGTGTGCCATATGTAGAATATGACATATAGAAATTTTGACCAAACTGGCTTGCATAGTAAGAGAATCACTGAAAAATTTCACCCAGGGCAGTTTGGCTTCTATTCTTAGAGTGAGGGAGTAACTTCTAGTGAATTTCTAGTCCCATTTTCTTACAGGAAGATTTACCACATATTGGGAAGGTCTATAGAGAATAGGTTTCCTTCTGAGATGTTTGTTTTTCTCTATTATTTCTCTTTCCTTTATTACTTTTGAACTGGGGAAAGTCACTTTGAGTACCCAAGATAGGCTCTTATTAAGTACTAAGCAAGCAGTAATATTATAATAATGTTCTTTATTGAATCTGTGTAACTCTGTTTTTGTTCAGTCATTTTTCAGTCATGTCTGACTCTTCATGACCCCAATTGGGGTTTTCTTGGCAGAGATACTGGAGTGGTTTGCATTTCCTTTTCTAGCTCATTTTACAGAAGAGGAACTGAGGCAAACAGGGTTAAGTAATTTGTCCAAGATAACACAGCTAGTTTTGAGTCTAGATTTGAACTCGTGAAGATGTCTTCCTGATTCCATGCCCAGTGTCCTATCCACTGAGTCTCTTGGCTGCCTCTATAATTCTATACTTTGGGACGATTGAGATTTCTGCCTTCACACATAGGATTGTATAAGATCTGTACTAGGTTGACTATTTTCAGATTGTTTGTATATGGCACTAGGAAAGCAACTGAAAGAGCAATGTTTAAGTCTTCTTAGTACCCCCAGAGAACTATTTTTATTGAGGATATGGACATTGAGTTCAAAAAGTACCCAGCAGTTTGCTGAGAACAGCACTATTTTTTACAGGGGAAAATTGAAATATAGGAGAATGGCTAATGCTATCCCAGTCTATAGAGCATGAACATTCTCTTCTTGGTAGGTTATATAGAACATGTGCAATATTACCTGCTCGGTTTTAATTGAATAGAAGCAGTACTTCCTGGCCCTCTGGGTTCTTTTCTTCCTTTGTAGTGTGCCTGCCAAGTTCCCTTGTGGGCATGGCATAACCAACAGATGAGTCAATCCTTTGTTCAATTTTCTCAGCTGTCTGGTCAGTTCCTGGCTGGTCTGGGTCAATAATGTCTCTCCTCAGGGTTAGTTCCTCACCAGATTCAATTACTGCTACAACTGGTTCTAGAGGTTTTCTGGGGCTTACTCTAATTGTTAAGGGGGCCTTTCATCTCTCTTCCACCCTTTTGAAGATCAAAACATTGTAGCCTGGTTCATTCCATCTCTGAATACCCATTCACCTAAGATCAGGGAAGAATAAACAAAAAGTGACAAACAAAACTGAGATAATAAAGGCCTATTGTCCTTTCGTGACCCAGGGTGCCCAGTAAGGGCATCTTCAATGATGAGATCATCTACTTGAACCTTTTGTATTCATACTCCATTCTAGCTCAATTTCTACTGAGCATCCTTCCCAACCTGAGGACTTTTCATCATCACTGTTACTCATGTGCTACAAAGATATCAGTAGACACTGAAGGTCAAATCTTAGTGACCAGACCTTAGTGACAAGGAGTGGTAACTTGGACACAATGGTATAATGCTAAACAGATATCAGGAGTTTGGGTAAGTGAGGGAGCCAGGTCTCCTTGGTGATTCATTCAGGAGATCATTATGATGCACAGGCAATCACAGATATAATACTTGGCAATAATTGGCTTCTTGTATTACAATAGGTTGCTTTGAAGATTTAGTTTTCAATCAGTAAAAGGAAGGTGACATATGGTGGTCACCCTGAAACATATCTTCTATTTGAGACATTGTAATTTGGTTTTATAATTTTGCCAAAGGTTAGAGATCCTCAATACGGTTTGATTTTATTGATTAACTGAAAACTTTCAATGCAGCTTTTGTGTCCAAAATAATTATTAAGAAATTGTCCCTAGATATTGATTCAGATAAAAGTTTTTATTTTACAGTACTTTCTAGAAGTCTATGTAAATTTAGGAATTGTACTAAAATTTTATACTCCTTATCCATCTCTATCCTCTGGACAGGTAGAGCATATGAGTGGAGAGATTCAGATTTTGATTGGAAATTTATGTCAAGACTCATTTGAAATGGCCTGATATACTTCCTTTAACTCTGTTTCATTTGAGAACTAGGCCCAGGGGAGATTGTTACATTGCTCCTTATAAGAAGTTACTTTAAGAATAAGACCATTTGTGCATGTATATACCTATATGTTGGGGTTTGATTTCTTAATAATATATGAGAGAATTACAGAGTAGACTAAAAGACTTACAAGTTATTAGAACATTATTTCATTCTGATCCTATTGAATTTTTTCTTACATGATTTTGGATCTGGTGATGTGGCATATATTTGAGTGTCATTCTTAGACTTGGTGTGTCCTTGAAACTCTTATGACATGAGTGGGAAAAGTGGAAGTTTGTTATTAGAGCATCTAAATTGCTGCACTGGGCTATGAGAGAGATCTTGCTGTTTTAATCTGAACTTACTGGTATCCTTGGTACTTATGATTCTTATTTGACAAGGTTAATATATGACTTTCCTGCTAAAAGCTCTTATTTTACTGACTTTTTAAAAGTCTAAGTAAATTTGGGAAATTACATGATTTTTGATTTGGTGATTTGGTATACATGAGAAATTTTTAAGTTCTAGTTCAATGGAAAATTTATGGATTCATTCTGTGCTATGGCTGTACCTTTTTCAGTTGTTTTAAATTTCTTTCTGTTTCTGGTAGATTTCCTCCTGTTCTGATGTTGAAGTTGTTTATATTCCAGGTTGCTTATGACACAAATATTGAAGTGTAAGAATAGGATTTGAACTTCTCCTTTTTCATTATGTTAATGAATGTGAAATATTTCTCTGTATTGGTATTATTTGATTAAACTATAACTGATAAGATGAAATTTAACATTGGTATGAAAGTTCTGAAACTTGAGGGAGAATTGTGCAAGAAAAAAAAATTGTTTGGTTTGCAACTTTTGTGAGAAACCATTTTTAAATGTTGGAGAATTCCACTTTAAATCCTGAGAACTTATACAGCACATTTTGGTTTAGACAGCAGGTTAATATTTTATTTATGGCTTTTCCTATTAGTCTTAGTTCATTTGATATTTCTGTGTTGATAGGGAATCTTTCATTGTCACACTTCCTGGAGAAATTGTCCCAGTTCCAGATAATATGGTATTCATTAAGTTTGTCGAACTCATCACTTATGTAATAGCGAGAAGAAAGCTTTAGGAACATCAGATTATTGAATAAGAAATCAGAAACCTATTGTAATCCCAGGACAACTCAGTTGGTTATTCTGAAAATGTATTTAAAAGGTTTATATGATTGTTCTGATGAGAACATATTCAATAGAATTACTTTCAAGTATTTCTGTGCTCAAGAGATATTTGTAAAATATGGTCTGTTCACTGTGAGTCTGTTTTAATTGGTAAATTGTTGATGGATGAAAATTATGCATTAATTAATATGTTACTAATTATTATTATGTAACTGGCTAATTATAATTATTTTTATGGTAATATTTAGAAATTGTTGCATATTATTCATAGAGATTTTCATTCTTTTAAGATTGTGTTTTAAGCCAGTTTGAATTTCATTGTCTTTTATTCTTCCATGTGTATTTTGTTCTATTTAACCAATGCAAGATAGTTTTGATTTCACAATACGATATTAAGTCTGGATCAAATTATATAAAGTATTTCCTTGGTAAGGTAAATTGATTTCCATGACAAGTGTAAATTAATTCTAGAAGTATTATAATAAGGGATTCATGGGCAGCTTACATAGATTCTCAAGGTGATGTGATTTTACTTATTAATGAATTAATGGAAGTTATATATTTGTAGTTATTATTTGGAATTATTTCATATTGCATATTATATTCTGAGTGTAAAAAATTAATTCACATTTTCTACTAACAGCATTATCCTCCATTTTCAAATCTGTATGAGACCCGGATTAGGGGAATTTACCATTTTAAGACATTAATTGCCTTTATTCTGAGTTATCAGATCTGAGCAGCCAAGGTGTCAACTATCCACAGGGAGACAAGAGCAGGTACCAAACTGTCACAGGGAGGAAGGGACACACGAAGTACATATACTGTACTGCTTTGGGAAAGGCCAAGAGAATGGCCATTGGCAAGAGCTGAGTCTGGAATTTTTGGTTTAATTCCCCCACACGTACATGGCACTGGATGGCTGACTATGCCATCTCCTACCCTGGCTTCAATTCCCCCCCTCCTATATGCCTGATGTCATGGACATCTCAATCCCATGCATCTGATTAAGCCTGACTCAGTTTCCCCTCCACATATTACACTGGCTTCCATGAGGCTTAGCAACTTTTGTTCTTTTATGGTAACCCCCATAATCATCTCAGATGTCATGATGGATGCAATGTTGAATTTGGCCTTGGCATCTGTTACCAGTTATATCAGATTATTTAATTTCTCATAATGGCCTGAGGATAATTAGGCAGATGATGCAAAAAGTGATAAAACAAAGATGAAAATTCTATTCTTAATTGTCTTGTATTAAAGAAGGGTATATGAGATTAAAATTGGATATTAGATCATAAATCTCCCCTACTTAACCTTTCCCTTAATTTATCTCCCAGACTAGTAAATGGAAGAAGCTTCTGGTTTTCTAGATAGAACCTTTATTGTATGGTAGTCACAAGGTGATGTTGATTAGAAGGATAGGAAAATAGAAATACAATACAAATCGTCTTAAGTCTAGGCTTAGTCTATATTCTGTATAAAACTCACCAAAACCGAAGGCCACTTTTGGGGAGAGAGACCAAGTCAAGCGCGTGCTGTTAACCGAGAGCCGGGCCAAGTCAAACTCCAGTCCGCGTCTGTCTGTACAGCGCAGCCAGGAGACCAGCGGAGCAGAAAAAAGCCCCACTTCCGTTCTCTCCTTGCCTTTTCAGCTCGCACCCCGGAAGTCGAGTGCATAGCAGGCAGTCTGACATGCGCAGCAGGCGCACTGGCGTGCGTAGCTCATGCCATTGGTCTCCTCCCAGAAAGGGTGGTCCTTAAAAAAAAACTGGCGTCTTTCAGTTATCCTAACCAACTGTTAAAAAAACTTTCATATTTTTTTACCACATTTCCCCCCTTTGCTTCCTCAAGAAACGGAATGTTTCCTTGATGGAACAGTAAAAAGAATATAATAACTATTGCTAACTAATAATATGTGAACAACAATATAGAAAAGGAAGAGAGGAAAGTTTTGTCCAGAGGGGTGATTTGCTATTTGCACAGATTACATAAAGGCTTGACAAACAACATTCAGACAAGCAGTAAGCAATTGCTGGATAGAAATACCTTTAGTTCTAATACTAGTAATACAGAGTTACACAGTATTATAATCGTAACACTCAGTTGTAGATATATTAAGTGCTCTCTAAATGGCAAGGGGTAAAAGGGTGGTCCTTAAAGAAAAACTGGCGTCTTTCAGTTATCCTAACCGACTGTTAAAAAAAACTTTCATATTTTTTTACCACAGGTATATGGGTATAACTTATGGACTCCTTTGAGTGTGGCTTAGGAAAGTTTTTATGCGTTTTAAAACTGAATCAGGGGGCAGCTACATGGCACAATGGATAAAGCACCAGCCCTGGATTCAGGAGTACTTGAGTTCAAATCTAGCCTCAGACACTTGACACTTAGTAGCTGTGTGACACTGGGCAAGTCACTTAACCCCCATTGCCCCGCAAACAAACAAACAAAAAAACTCCAAAAAACTGAATCAGAAGCATCTTGAGTTTGTTTCAAGAAAAGTAGAGGAGAGTAACTTATAAAATGTTTTGTTAAGTTTTATTATGCAGCATGGAGATAACACCTGTTTGTAGAGTATACAAACCTGGTTTATTTATTTGACATGTACTGTTTTGAAATTAACTGTTTACAATTGAAGTTGACTTTTATGTAAGTTCATTTGTGATCATTTTTTATGGAAGTATTCTGTAACCTAAGTTTTATGTAATGTAAAGAATTAATTGTTATTTGAGGTTTTTATGCCTTGGCGTGCACTGGCCTGGGGCTCCACAAACGGTGCTCCACCCACTGGTTGTAGCCATTGCCATGATGCTGGCACTGCATATCATCACCACTTGCCCACACCTACATGGGCCTGACAAAATTATAATGATTGGAAGCCTAGTGAGGGCAGTCATGTGACTGTCAGAGCGGCTATCCCATTGGTTGGGGCTGTGTGGGGTTTTTCTGGGATTGGAGGAGGAGAATTGGGCATTCTAGCTAGACGCTGGAATGACAGGAGTTTTGCTGCATATTCTCAGCTGATTCCTGGGCCGTGGTATCTTTACAGGTTGGATAATTTCCCTTTCCCCATTTTATTTCCTTTCCCTTGATCCTACTGATCCTGTTTGTGTTGTTTTTTTTTTTTTAAGTTCGTTCTTGTTAAAATAAATCCTGTTCTGTTTTGAGGGAGGCTGCCGGTCTCCTTCCTTGCCCCAATATTGCAGCGAGCCACTTAGCTAACTCTCCCCAATTAAAAATTGGTCCCCACAGTAAGGATTATGTCTTAAACAATTGAGTAAGAACTTTTGAAGAATGGTTGGTCAAATTGATATGTAATTTGGAGAGAACTGTGCCCTGCTTTCTGAGATAGCCTGCAGGTATCAAGGTAACATAATCCTTGGGCCTGTTAATAATGTTTGTTAGAGATAGAATTGGATAAAGCTGTAAACAATATGGGAGGGGCACTCATGTTATAACCTGAAAAATAATAAAACAATCAATATAACAAAATTAAAGTCTTTAATCAGGGCAGAGGAGTTGCAACTAGTGATACCACCATAACAAGTGCTAGGAGTACCCAAAGAATGGAGTTGGGAATAGGGTTTATACAGGTACTATAAGGAAAGAATTGAATGTAAGAAAGGGCAGAGAGTCTTGTGACCATACTAGCTTGGAATTAGAAACCAGAAAAATCAAAGAGATGTATATATGTATGTATATGTATATATAATTTAATATATGGATCTAAAGTACCTTGTAATTTTTAAGTGCTAGATATGTCAGCTATAATAATCTATAAGCCAACATTTCTGGAAAAGAAAAAAAGGATTCAAAACAATTGTGGGGGAAATCGATCTTTTTTTTTTTTTGGGTGAGGCAATTGAGGTTAAGTGACTTGCCCAGGGTCACACAGCTAGTAAGTGTCGAGTGTCTGAGGCTGTATTTGAACTCAGGTCCTCCTGGCAGCAGGGCTGGTGCTCTATCCACTGCCCCACCTAGCTGCCACAGAACAATCTTAGATGTGAAATTTAAGAATCTAAAAAAATAAAATATTTTAAAAGTATCAGCACCACTACGAAAAACAAGAGACATTGTAAGTGGAAGATGCAGGCAATTAGAAACTACAGGAATATGAAGGCTCCCTTAGAATAAAACTTCTTAAACTGTGGGCTTTGACCCCACATGGGGTCATGTAACTAAATGTAGGGGTCATGAAAAATTTGGCAACAGTTAAAGATTATGTATACCAATTTTATATACGTATATACCCAGGGTTGCATAAAGATTTCTTGAACAAAAAGTGGTCCCAAGTGGGAAAAGTTTAAGAAGCCCTGCCCTAGAATACAAGGTAAGGCAATGAAGATTTGTTTGGTTTGGAGGGTTCACCAGAGATCACAGGTAGGTGATATATTGTAAATCTCTTGTTTTTAGAGCTACTTCCTATGGGCTACTTCCCTAAAAAGGCATGTTACTTTTGTGAGTGAGATGAGAATAAATGTGATTTAACTTTAGTACTAATAAGTTTACAGACTACAAAGTAAGAGTTAAAATATTTAGATATCTTTGGTAGCTTAAGACGTCTACTCTTCAGGGGCAGCTAGGTGGCGTAGTGAATAAAGTGCCGGCCCTGGATTCAGGAAGATCTGAATTCAAATCTGACCTCAGACATTTGATACTTACTAGCTGTGTGACCCGGGGCAAGTCACTTAACCCTCATTGACCCACCAAAAAAATTTTAAAAGTCTACTCTGCAAAATTTAATATTTATTATAGTTATAGAATGTTTATAATTTTAAAGAACTCTGAGCCCGATCCAGTCTTCCACCCATACCCAACATTTTGCATCATTTCTCTGTACAAAGGATAGCATGACTTAGAAACTAGAGGTACAAGAGGAGCATCAAGAAGACTTAGGTTCAAGTCTTGTTTCTGATGCATTCTGTACTGTGACTGTGGGCAAATCATGAAGTTCAGAACAACTTCCAATCTGCATCAGTGGTGAGAATTTCTACAATAGAATCACAAGTTCATATTCTCAAATTATCTCCTCCCCAAATTTATAAGGGAGAAGGAATTAAAAAAAAAAAGAAAAGAAAAAAATATTCAGTGTTCAACCAACTTTGTTTTACAGAGACACCTGCTGGTTACAAACACATATGCAGGTTTTTAATTCGTAGGTTGTCAAGGTCATTAACTAAATAGGCCTTACTGCTGTTCCAGATTTTTCCCATCTGTGCTGATTACATACTGCTTAGTGAATAACCTACCAATAACACTAAATAGTATTCATATAATTTGAAAAGTTAATTTGTACCTCTAACAACACATCCTATTATCAGTGATAGAAAGCAAGGTAAATGGCTTGGCTTCCAACTGACAAATACAATTGACTGAGAACTGACTGACTTGTTCCCAGGCGAATCAATTGCTCAGGCTTTATCAGTTCGAGCCCCTGATAATTTTGTAGATCTCCCAAACTCTCCCCTCCAAAGAGTCTCAAACTATCTTTATGTATATTTGCATGTTATATAAAATAATTGACCTAATAAAATTATGTGATACTTAACCTCTCAAAAGGTAATCTCCTCACTCTCAGCTTGTTATGTAAAAAAACCCCAACCTTAATTGGTGAAACCTATAAAGTAATTTACCCTTCCAAAGGAAGTCCCTTGACTCTCTCTGATACCCCATATAAACATTGTCTGCAGGTCTCATCTTTGGGTATTCTTAGCACTTGCTATGGCAGAATCATGAGTTGCAGCTATTCTGTCCTGATTAAAGACCTTAATTTTGTTATATTGTTTTATTAATTTTCACTATCGAAGATTCTTTCATGAGACCTGGTGAAAATAGTCACTGGATAAGCCTTAAAATTAAAGACTGAGACTCTCTTTTTCTGTCTCTATAAACATTTAAAGCAAGAACTATAAAAATTAACTTTAAAATTTGAATAAAGTTTGTTGTTGCTGTTGCTGCTGCTGCTGCTGCTGCTGCTGCTGCTGCTGCTGCTGTTGTTAGAATGCCTTTTAGTGAGGGGGGAGTAGACAAAAAATTTTATGTGGGCTAGAGAATTGAATCTTGTGATATGATTAGATTAGTTATATAGTAGCAGAGACAATAGAGTTACGGTCCCTTTATTAGCTTTGCACATAGATCATAAAAGTGTCCCTGTGATGTTTCTAATTGATTTTCATACCAATATTTTCTAACTCAATGCCAAGAATCAGAAGAAGAGTTTACTTTTTCATGAAATCTGGCTAATTAAAATAAAAACTCAAATAAATTTGAGAACTAAAGGTGAACTATAGAAGATATAGGATTTTCAATTTAATATTTAAAAGTGAAATTAAAAAAACTGGAAGAAGTGATATAAGCATTTGTATTTATTAATAACTTATTAAATAATAGGGACAGCTAGATGGCAGAGTGGATAGAGTGCTTGACCTGACATCAGGAAGATTTATCTTCCTGAGTTCAAATTTGGGCTCAGACACTTTACTTGTTCTGTGACCATTCATAAGTCACTTAAGCCTGTTTGCCTCAGTTTCTAAATGAGCTGGAGAAGGAAATGGAAAACTACTCCAGTATCTTTGCCAAGAAAACCCCAAATGTGATCATGAAGAGTCAAACATGTCTGAAAATAACTAAACAACAACAATTAAATAATAATCTAGCTTTTAATTGAAAGCACTTTTGATACTATGGAAACAATATTGTCTTCCTTTGAATTTTAAATTGAAAAGTGGAAAAAAAACCCTCAACTCATTTTTCTTTTCCAACCTGTACAAAACAGGGAGGGAAGGGCAAGATAACTGTGAGAGGATCTTTGAATAAGTTGGATTTATATATGCCAGGGATGTAATGATAGTTTAACATTAGAAAACTAATAATTATAATTAAAGATAATTATAATAACATAATTAATCATATTAAAAGTCAAAACATCTAACACAATGATTATCTCAAAAGAGGTAGAAAATACCTTTGAAAAATTTTATGACAAAAATCTTAAAAACTATAACCATAAAGGGATCATTTTTAAAAATCATATTGAGTAAAAAAAATCATATAAAGTTTCTGTCTAAAACTAAATAAAAGCTTTTTATGAAATGGGGATATACTAACCATTTTCCCAAAAAATGTAAGAGTCAAATTAGGATGCCCTCATCTCTAGCTATAATTTCATAGAGTTATAGAAATGATTGTAATTGCAATAAAAGGAGAAAAAATTAAAGCCATAAAATAGGCAAAGAGGAAAGAAAACTATGCCTATTACTGATGACATGATGGTTTACATAGAAAAACCGAGATATTAGCTTCAATAAAGTTTCCATCTAAAAATAAACACACAAAAATTCAAAATATGTAATAAGAATATTCAAAAGGAAGATCATACTCAAAATAGCTAGAAAACATAAAATATTTAGGGTTCAAAATATCTATGCACACTTAAAACTTTTATAGGTTCACTTACACAATACTATATAAAGCTTGAGGAATATTCTATACTTATGACTGAATAATAGCACTGTAAGAAAAAGTTAACAAAATTAATTAAAAGATTCAATGCTGGGGCAGCTAGGTGGTGCAGTGGATAGAGCACCAGCCCTGGAGTCAGGAGTACCTGAGTTCAAATCTGGCCTCAGACACTTAACACTTACTAGCTGTGTGACCCTGGGCAAGTCACTTAACCCCAATTGCCTCACTTAAAAAAAAAAAGATTCAATGCTTTTCCTATCAAATTATAATCTGGATATATTAAAAACCAAGATAAAATAATAATAAAGTTCATTTGGAAAAACAAAATATCCAGAATATCATAGGAAGTAAAAAAAAGTTATGAATGAAGCAATTCTAGACCTCAGACTATATTCTAAAGCAGCAATTATCAAATTAATTTGTTACTGCTTAAAAAATATAAATGTAGATTAACCAATGACTAGACAAAGGAAAATAAGAAGTAATGGAAAACAACAACTCAATGTTCAATAAATCCGAAAACACGAAGTACTTAAGAATATATTCCTTATTTTATAAAATTTGTTAAGAAAATTAGAATTCAGTCTGGTAAAATTAATCCTAGGAAACATTTTATGCCATATTATGTAACAAATCAGGAGGGAAGGAAGAAGAAATACAGAAGAAAACTAGGTAGTATAAAAACAAAAGACATAAAAACATACCCTTCTCTTTCATTAAAAGAAGGCTCTTCAAGGTCCTGCATTAGGGAAACAGTTGTTTGCATAGAGAGAACAGGGTGTATACAAAGGATGTGAAGAAAAGAATGATGATTTGACAATAAATTTGGGAAATTGGTTAAGTATGAATGAGGAGTGAAGAGTGATTCCATAATTGCCTAACTGGTATGGGAAGGGTGACTTCATGACTGGAAATTTGGTTCCCTCAAAATAATAGAGAAGAAGGGAGGTAAGAAGGGTTTTGGAGAAAAGTTAATAAGTTCCATTTTGGATCTAATGAATTTGAGATGCCTATGCACAGGCAATTCTAGATACCTAGAAATTGGTGATGTGATAGGGGTCAGGAGATTGATCTGAGGCTTAAAGTTTGAAAATTAAGAGATTTTTTGTAATTGGGGAAGCCAGATTTCAGAGTTTCAAGAGGACAGGAAGTGATAATAGTGCAGACAGCTTTCTTAAGGTGTTTTACTAAAATGAGGAGATATGTAGAATGATAGGTGCCAAGGATATTTGGATAAAGTAAGCTGGTTTTGTTTTTTGTTGTTGCTTTCTTTTCTTTTTTAACATAGGGGAGTGCTCTTCCCTTTCAGTGGGCTGACCCATTGACACTGGCCATATCAACATGATTGGGTCCCTCAACCCTGAGCTGGAGTCAAAATCTCCAGCTTCCATCTACTATGATGCTCCTTCTCCATAATCCAGTTATTAATTTTTCTTTATGATCCCAAAAGAATGCATTATTATTTCTGCCTTTTTGCATTTCATTTTGAAGTTTTTATGCCCAAATATGGTCAGTTTTGTGTAGTTTCTTAATACTGTTGAGAAAAAGGTATATTCCTTTCTATCCCCATTTTGTTTTCCACAGAGATCAATCATATCTCACTTTTCTAAAATTATATTTTCTTCCTTAACTCCCTTCTTTTCTATTTCTTGGTTAGATTTATGTAGTTCTGAGAAGGGAAAGTTGAGGCCTCTCACTAGTATAGTTTTACTGTCTATTTCCTCCTTCCCAGCCTCTGGGATAAGAACTCACTATTTGATAAAAACTGCTGGGAAAAATATAAGATATGACAGAAGCTAGATATATACCAACATCTTACACTGTATGCTATGATAAGGTAAAAATTGATACATGACTTAGACATAAAGGATGATACCATAGGAAAATTATGAGAGCAAGGAATAGTTTACCTGTCAGCTATATGGAGAAGGAAAGCATTTTTGAACAAATAAGAGAAAGAGAGCATTATGAGATATAAAATGGATAATTTTGATTATATTAAATTTAAAAGGTATTGCACAAGCAAAATCAATGCTACCAAGATTATAAGGAAAGCAGAGGGCTGGGAAACAATTGTAAATAGCAGTGTCTCTGATAAAGATCTCATTTCTCAAATATATAGAGAACTGAGTCAAATTTATAAAAATATGTCATTCCCCAATTGAAAAATGGTCAAAGTATATGAACAAATTTCAGACAAAGAAATCAAAGAAATCAAAGCTATTTATAGTCATATGAAAAATTATCTAAATCATTATTCATTAGTGAAATGCAAATTAAAACATCTCTGAGGTACTACCTCACACCTATCAGATTGGCTAATATGACAGGAAAGGAAAATGATAAATGTTGGAGAGGATGTAAGAAAATCAGGCACTAATGCACTGTTGGTAGAGTTGTGAATTGATTTGATCATTCTGGAGATCAGTTTAAAACTATTCCTAAAAGACAATCAAACTCTGCATGCTCTTTGATCCAGCAATATCACTACTGGGTCTGTATCCTAAAGAGATCATTATAAAGGTGAAAGGACCTACATGTACAAAACTATAGTAGCTCTTTTTGTGGTAACAAAGAATTGGAAATTGAGGAGATGCCCATCCACTGAGGAATGGCTGAACAAATTGTGGTATGTGAATGTAATGGAAAAGTATTGTCATATAAGAAATGATGAGCAGGTGGATTTCAGAAAAACCTGGAAAGTCTTACATGAATTGATGCAAAGTAAAGTGAGCAGAATCAGAAAAACATTGTACATAGTAACATTTTACATTGCTCAACTATGACTGACTTAGCTGTTCTGATCAATACAAAGATCCAAGACAATTCCAAAGGACTTATGATGGAAAATGCTATCTGCTTGCAGAGAAAGGTCTGAATACAAATCAAAGCATATTATTTTCCATTTTTCCCATTTTTTTCCCTTTTGACCTGTTTTTTTCTAACATAATAGTACTAATATGGAAATATTTTTACATGATAGCACATGTATAATCTATATCAAATTGCTTATTATTTTAGGGAAGAGGAAGGGAAGAAGGTGAGAAAATTTGAATCTCTATTTTTTAAATGAGTGTTAAAATTCACTTTTCATATAACTGGAAAACATTTTTAAATGCTCAAAACTAAATATGCAGATGCTGTACCATTTAGTGCATAAACATTTAATATTGGTATTATTTCATCATCTGTGGCATCTTTTAATAGGGTTTAGTTGCCTTCCCTACTTCCTTTAATAAGATCTGTTTTTGCTTTTACTTTGTCTAAGATCATGAATACTACCTCTGTTTCTTTTCCCCTTCAGATTAAGCATAATAGATTCTGCTCCAGGCCCTTACCTTTATTCTGTTTGTATGTGTTTTTTATCCACAACACATTGTAGGATTCTGTTTTTTTAATTCATTCTGCTATCCTCTTCCATTTTATGGGCGACTTCATCCCATCAATATTAACAGTTATAATTACTAACTGTGTATTTCTTTCCATCTTCTTTTCTCCTGTTCCCTGCCCTGCTCCTTTCACCCTGTCCCGCCTCACCAATGTTTCACTTCTTACCACTGCCTCCTGCAATCTGCCTTCCCATCAGTCCTTTTCTTGTTCTTTTATCCCCCTTCCCTCCTACTTCCCTATTTGGTAAGGTGGATTTCTATACCAAATTTATTTCCTATTTGAGTCATGCTGATTAGATTGATTGAACTGATGCTCACCACCGCTGTCTTTTTATTCTCTATAATAGATTATTTGTGCTTCTTCTTGTTAAATAATTTGCCTCATTTTACTTTTCCCTTGTAAGGGGCTAAAATTCTAGCTATACTGTCTAAAATATCTAATGAGTGGTCGTCAATAAATTATAAGCTTTAGCAAGAGTTTAGACTTTTAAGCATTTATTAAGGAGAAGAAGAATAAGAATTTGGTGAAGAGAAAGAGAAAGGCCTAGATTCATCTATCTATCAAAGGGAGAGCACATTTTTAGCTCTACTGTCCACCAGAGTCCTGACGAAAGAGAGAGAGCCAGCCTCACCCCCTCTTCCTCCCACAAGCAAATGTCACTTTGTGACGCCAAAGAAAAGTTGCATGGCTTGCCCTTAGATGCCTTCTCCTCATGGAGGAGCTTTCCTACAGTAAGTCTCCAGCAGGTGGCGGCATTCCAATCGTTATACCCTTCCATCTTCTCCCAGTGCTATCTTCTTTATCACCCCTTATAATTAATTCTTTGGATACTGTAATTAAAGAAACAGAGAAAATATGATCTTATTTAAAATTCTCAGCCTTATGAATTCCCTTTTAGATTCTGTGGCCTTCTCACACTGAAAGAAATGTTGCCCTCCTTTAACTGGTGGATTTCTCTTGGATACTACCTTTTAAGAAAGTGCCCAGTACTGTCATGCTCACTCCTTTCTATAACCAGATCTCCTTCTGACTCTGCAGACATCCTGCCCTCACTCCTCCCTATCCCCACTTTTCAGCTCCCTTTTATATGTTTTCCCCCTTGTGTGTTAGATATTAATAATGTTGATATTTTGCATGCCTAGCTCTTAGCAGAATGGTTGGCAAATAGTAAGTGCTTGACAAACACTTGTTGACTTGCCCTCTGACAGTGGCCGAGTCACAAATTTGGGAGAAACAAGTGTTGAGACTATCACTAATAACATTAAATAATAGACTTACCTGTTGATATTTTAAAAGTAAGATCATTATTCAAGAAGCAGTCATGTGACACATTATTGGAAGAATGAAGCTGCATAAATACTGAAAATCTCATAATAAATGAAACTAGAAGAAAAATGTCATCCTATCTTTCCCTCATGTCTACGCATATTTCATCTCTCCCCCAAATTATCTTCTAGGACAAGGAAAAGGTGATCCTGTATCTTTAAGGTATATCCCCTCCTTGGTCACTGAAAAAACAAAACGAATATTTTGATTCTGACAAATAGGCTCATCCCCCTAATTCTAACTTCTTAACTGACAGGAAAAGGTGGTGGTAGTGGTGCTACATCATGAATTTAGAGAAAGATGGGAAGAATCTTAGGAACTGATATAGATTGAAGTAATTACAATCAAGAAAACAATATGAGCGATGATTACAAGGATGTAAAAAGGAAAACAAAAAATAATAGAATTTTTTGCAATTATAGTAACAAACTTAAGCCTGGAAAAAGGTTGAGAAAAATGAACCTATGAGAGGCAGTGCCAAGATGGAGGAGGAAAGGTAAGTAACTCACCTAAGCTCTACCCCAAACCCCTCCAAATACCATTAAATAATGATTTTATATAAAACTTGGAGCAGCAGGCCCCACAAAAAGGGGAGGTTGAAGTAATTTTCCAGCCAAAGACAACTTAGAAAGTTAGCAAGAGAGGTATGTTGCACCTGGGTGGTAGTTGAGTGCAGTCCAGTGTAGGCTGCTCCAGTGTAGACTGGGTCCCAGCAAATGAGGAGCAAGCCTTGGGAGTTAATGAATCAGTAGCTGCATTAGCTTCTTCTAGAGCTCTTTGCCCACAGACAATAATAGGCTGGGGGGGTGTCAAATAACTGATCAGAAGGAGATCACAGGGGTCTCTTTGCTAGCACCAGGGGGAAGCCCCAGGGCAAAGAGTACTAAAACAGCAGAACTTGCAGCAGTAGTAAAACAGGGACTCTCATCGCAGTTTCAGGGCAGAAGACGGTACTTGTGTTCTCTCACAAACCAGAGCACAGGCCAGAAAAATAATAAACATACCTCTCCTTCGATCATACCACCTTGGAAGAAATGAAAAAATATAGTTCCCTAGAAGTATCTCTGAAAATAGTGACATAAAATTCCTGAAGCTTGTGACAGTGTGCCCTCCACCCTGGAAGTAGAGCCCTACTTTAACAAAGAGTTAAAAAGTCAAGAACTAGTCTGGGAAAATGAGCAAACAAAGAAAAAAATCTGGACATAGAATGTTACTATGGTGACAAGGAAAATAAAAATGCACCCTCAGAAGAAAACAAAGTTAAAGCTCTTGCATCCAAAGCCTTTAAGAGAATATAAATTGGTCTCAGGCAATGGAAGAACTCAAAAAGGATTTTGAAAATCAAGTATCATGGAGTCACAGTCAGGATAATGTAAGATTTAGCAGCTTCTATATTAAAGGATTGGAATGCCTGGAATATAATATTTCAAAGGACAAATGAACTGGAATTACAACCAAGATTCACCTACCCAGCAAAACTGAGTATAATCCTTTAGGAGAAAAAAAAGGGCATTCGGGGGCAGCTAGGTGGCACAGTGGATAGAGCACTGGCCCTGGATTCAGGAGGACCTAAGTTCAAATATGACTTCAGACACTTGACACATACTAGCTGTGTTACCCTAGGCAAGTCACTTAACCCTCATTTCCCTGAAAAAAAGAATGAAAAATTGGCATTCAATGAAAGAGAAGACTTTCAGGCATTCTTGATGAAAAGAACAGAGATGAATAGAAAATTTGACTTTCAAATACAAGACTCAAGAAGAAAAAGTTAAAGCAGAAAAAGGAAATTATAAGGGATTTAATAAGGTTAAACTGTTTACATTCCAATATTGGCAGAGGATACTTGTTTTGTTTTGTTTCATTTTATCAATCTTAATAGTATTTTTTCCAATCACATGTAAAGATAGTTTTCATCATTCATTTCTGTAAGATTTTGAGTTCCAAATTTTTCTCACTCCCTCTCTTCCCTCCCTTCTCTCCCAGACAGCAACAAATCCTATAGAGGTTATATATGTACAAGCATGTTAAACATATTTCCACATTAGTCATTTTGTGAAAAGAATCATAACAAAAGGAAAAAACCACAAGAAAGAAGAAACAACAACCAAAAAACCCCCAACAACAACAAAAGTGAAAATAGCATGCTTCAGTCTGCATTTAAACTCCATAGTTCTTTTTCTTGATGTGGAGAACATTTTCCATCATGAGTCTTTTGGAATTGTCTTGAATCATTGTATTGCTGAAAAGAGCTAAGTGTATTAAAATTGGTCATCACACAATGTTGCTGTTACTGTGTACAATGTTCTTATGGTTTTCCTTCCTTCACTCAGTATCAGTTCATGTAAGTCTTTCCAGGTTTTTAAAAAAATCTTCCTGCTCACTATTTCTTTTTTTTAAGTAACAAAAATTTTTATTTATAGTTTTGAGTTCCAATTTTTATCCCTCCTTCCCTCCCTCCCCTCTCCCCTCCCTGAGGTGATAAGCAATTATACATATATGATTATGTAAAACATTACCATATTAGTCATTTTGTACTAGAAAACTTGAATAAAAGGGGAAAATGAAAGAAAGTGAAAAATAGCATGTTTCAGTCTGTGTTCCATCAATAACAGTTCTTTCTTTGGAGGGGGATAGTATGTTTTATCCATAGTTCTTTGGGACTGTCTTGGATCATTGCATTGTTGAGAATAGTTGTCATTCACAGTTCATCAAACAATATTGCTGTCTCTGTGAATAACATTCTGCTCACTTCACTAAACATCAGATCATATAAGTCTTTCCAGTCCTTTCTGAAATTATCCTGCTTTTTATTTCTTATAGCACAGTAATATTCCATCACCATCATATACCTCAGGTTGTTTAGCCATTCCCCAATTGATGGGCATTCCTTTGATTTCCAATTCTTAGCTACCACAAAAAGAGCTGCTATAATATTTTTGTATGAATAGTTCTTTTTTCTCTTTTGGGGGATATCTTTGGGTATATATAAACCTAGCAGTGATATTGCTGGATCATAGGATATACAGAGTTCTATAGCCCTTTGGGCATAGCTCCAAAATATTTTCCAGAATGGTTAGATCTTTTCACAACTCCACCATCAGTGGATTAGTGTCCCAGCTTTCCCACATCCCTTGCAACATCTAATGCTTTCCATTTTTGTTATATTTTCCACTCTGATGGGTGTGAGGTGATACCTCTCAGGGTTGTTTTAATTTGCATTTCTCTGATCAATAGTGATTGAGAGCATTTTTATATTATTATCTATAGCTTTGGTTTGTCTGAAAACTGACTATTCATATCTTTTGACCATTTATCAATTGAGGAATGACTTGTATTTTTATAAATTTGATTCAGTTCTCTATACAACTGAGAAATATTTGTTTCAAAAATTCTTTCCCAGTTTTCTGCTTCCCTTGTAATCTTGGTTATATTAGTTTTGTTTCTGCAAAAACTTTTTAAAATTTTATATAATCAAAATGATTTATTTTACATTTTGTTTTACTCTCTATATCTTCTTTGATCTTCAATTCTTTCTCTCCCCATAATTCTGTCATATAAATGATTCCTTGCTCTCTTAATTTTCTTATAATATCATCCTTTATGTGTATATCATGTACCCATTTTGACCTTATTTTAGTAGACAATGTGAGATGTTGGTCTATACCTAGTTTCTACCAAACAGTTTTCTAGTTTTCCCAGCGGGTTTTTTTCAAATAATGAGTTTTTGTTCCAAAAGTGTGGGCCTTTGGGTTTATCATATACTAGATTACTTTAGTCATTTCCTATAGTGTAATTTGTACCTATTCTATTCCACTGATCGACCTCTCTATTTCTTAGCCAATGGCAGATTGTTTTGATGATTACTACTTTATAATACAATCTGAGATCCGGTACTGCTAGATCACCTCCTTTTGTAGTTTTTTTTTTCATTAATTCCCATGATATCCTTGAACTTTTGTTTTTCCAGATGAATTTTGTTATTATTTTTTCTAGATCTGGAAAACATTTTGATAGTTTTATTGGTATAGCACTAAATAAATAAATTAACTTAGGTAGAATTGTTATTATTATTATATTGGCTCAGCCTACCCATGAGCAATTGATATTTTTCCAATTATTCAGATCTGACTTTATTTGTGTGAAAAATGCTCCTGGCATTTCTTCTGGAGTTGTAGGGCAGCAAAAACCATATCAACTACTCCTCAGACGTTTCTGAAGCCACACTTGGCTCTCAGGTAGATAACCATCTTCTAGGTGAAGGCTCAGCCTATTAAGAAGAACACTGTCAAGGATCTTGTTAGCAGTGACTAAGCGAGAGACATCCCTGTGATTGTCACAGGACAATCTATGTCTTTTACCTTTATAGAGATAGACAATGGAGGCATCCTTGAACTCCTGGTGAATAATCTCCTCTTACCATATAAGCCAACGTATTTCAGTCAGCTTTTGTATGAGCCATGGACCTCCCACCTTGTGAATCTCAGCTGAAATAGAATCATCACCAGGTGTTTTGCCAGGAGAAGAGCCTAATGACATTCAAACCCTCTTCTTCAGTTGGGAATATGTCCAGAGAGGGGTTAACTTTAACCTGAGGTAAATGGTCAATGGCTTCAGTATTCATTGATGATGGTCTCTTGGGAACACTATGGAAGTGGTTCAGCCCATCTTTCATTTAGGAAAACTACTTTCCTGGCTGCATGGAAGATAGAATGAAGTGGTGAGAGGCGAAGCAGATAAACCCAACAGCAGGCTATTGTAATAATCCAGGCATGAAGGCCCATGCTAGAGTGGTGTCAGTGTCAGAAGAGAAAAGGCAGCATAGTTGAGAGATGTTGCAAAGTAGCAGGCCTTGGTTACAAAGGCCTTGGTATAAGTTGGATATGGGGAGTGTGTGTGTGGGGGGGGGGGGTGAGAGATAGTGAGTAATCCAGGGTGAGTCAGGTTGCTAGCATGAGGGACTGAAAGGATGGTGCTACCCTCTGCAGTGATAGGGGATGTAAGATGAGAAGGTATGATTTTTCCCAGGTTCATGCCCTGCTAATAAACTGATAAGACTCAGAATTCTGTACCTCAGTTTACCCTTATTAAATTCTATTGAGACAGTTGGTGTCAGTGGTAGGACTGGAGGGGGAGAGCAGTTCTTGAAATAGTGCCCCCCCCCCAAAAAAAAAAAGAAATCCCAAGAGTCCCCTTACTGGTGAAATTTCCCACCTGGGGATTTTTCCATGAAGGTCTACAACCAAGGACCTCACTCTCCCTCCTGGCTCCAATTTCTTCTGAGTTTAAGATAGGCATTCTTTTGAGAAAAGCTGTATTTTTGTCTGTCTTTATCTGTCTCGAAGTGTGTTGTGTATTCAGTGTGATAATTTAGAAATAATTGGCAATATAAAGACCCAGGAAAAATTCCTGTAGGTACTTCTAAAACCTAGGGGAACTTCTTTGGTTCTCCAAAGAGAGCTCATAGGTCTAACTAGGTAAGGTCAAAGGCCTTGGTTTGTAAAACCTTAAAGAATTTAGAACTTGTTTTAAAACTCTGAGGAATTTCCATTCTCCAAGAAGAGCCCCTGGATAAACCAGGGGAAGGTTTAAATTCTCTCTTTTAAAACCTTGGAGAATTTCTTTTCCATTTATCCCTGGATAAACTAGGGAAAGTTTCTCTTTATTCAACAAGACCTCTCAGCTAAAGTCAGGAGAAATCAGGAGAAAATGGCAATCAAAATACATAGAGAAAAATCCCAGAATCAGCCTGACAAGGGAACTTTTATGCACACTTCTTAGAAACTCCATGTTTTTGTGTGTCTTTAGCATGGCCTTTGCAGACATCTAGTGTCCAAGCTGAAAATAGCAACCCACTTGTCTGCTCTGTGTTTGTGCTTCTGTGGGACTTTGAACCATGTGCTTTGACAGAGAACCTAGGGAGTTTTAAACCAGCTCCACCAGCTAGTAGGGACTTACCCCTCATAGATCTCTAGTAAGGGATAAGGACCTGGCCAGTAAATGATTCTCTGATTCTATCTTGTATTATGTATGTTTGAAAGGCTAGGTGGCACAGTGGATAAAGCAGCAGCCCTGGATTCAGGAGGACCTGAGTTCAAATTCTGCCTCAGACACTTCACACTTATTAGCTGTGTGACCCTGGGCAAGTCACTTAACCCTCATTGCCCCCCCCCAAAAAAAAAATCAAGCTAGCTTTTTTCCCCCCTGGGGCCTTATCAGAGCAAGAGTAAAAAGAAATTTTTTTTTTCTTGAGAAAAAATCTTTCTGTCATTTAAGTTTTAGAAAGTTAGAAGCCAGACAAGAAACACAGATAAGAAAGAAGGGATCTTTCCCCCAGTTTGTATAAATTCATAACATGATAAACTAATTTGAAATTTAATTTGTGACTAAAATGTAAGTTTTCTACTGTGAATTTTCAAATTGTGATTTGGGAAGATGGCAGAGTAGGTCAGAAAATTCCATGCTCTCCAAATTCCCTCCACAAACAAAACACTACAGCAACTCAGGGGGAACACAGAGCAGCAAAAATAAAAAAGAATTGGGATAGAGCAGTGGTCCTACTGGAACAAATAGAAAGGACGGGCGGAAAGACCCCAGGGTCAGAGGTTTGACTCCAGAGAAGTACAAACACCTCCAGGCTGGCTCTCTGCTGAAACACCAAACAAACCCTGGGGGTAGCTGGATTGGGAGGCAGGCTTTGCACCTCATAATTAGTTTGTGGGTCACACATCTGAACAGGGGAAGATTGAAGGATGCTCTGCTGTTCAAGGCCATGAGGCCCAACTGTGCTGACTAGATACAGTCTTGGGCTGCAGTTTACAGCAAGAAGGAGTTAGAATATGCCTGGTGAGTGCAGTAGCAGTGGGACAGGGACACTACTTTCTGTGGACATTTTCAGAAGATCTGAGTTCCTGGTTTCAGTTCCAGGCTGGAGGGGAGAGCTAAAGGTTTCTACATATGATACAAAGCCAGCTTTCTGGGGGTAAGCTAACAAGCTGAAAAGTATTCATGCAATGTGAAGGTTTTGTTATTTGGTTCTTTAAATCACGTCATTCCAAAAAATTGGGAAACGAAATACCTGACTTAATTGTACAAAGTTGTCAAGAAAAAGGAATTTGAAAAAAAAATTTTAAGTAAGAGCAAGGGGGCTTCCAGTGCTCAGATGGTGGAGTGAGGCAGGATCTCCTTTAAGACCTCTCCTATTCCTCTCCAAACAATCTTGAAAAATGCCTCAGGACTAATTTTGGAGTAGTGAAGCATTTTACCAGCCCAGGACAGCTTAAAGGGTCAGCAAGAAAGGTCAGTCTCATTGAAGTGAGGCATGAGTTTAGTCAGAGAGCAAGCCAACAGTAGACCACACCCTGGGGGGACAGTGACAATGCCCAGAGCCCCTTAGAAAGTCACCATCAAGGCCAGAAGCAGGCCAGAGCCCTGAGGCAAGCCAGTAGCCAGTGCAGACAAGTAGCTTAGTGAGACCCCAGTCCCTATAAAGACCACCAGTGAAGCCCAGGACCCCAGAGAAGGCCAGAAGTGAAGCTCTGCACATGGAGTGAACTATGAGCAAGGTTCCTCACCCAAAACAAGGCAGCAGTTAGACCCCATGCCTAGGAAAGACCCCAGTCCCAGGTCTTATTAAGAGCTATTTTGCCCAATGATATGCCAATAAATGCGACAATCTAAGCAAAATGCATGACTATTTACAAAAATATGAATTGCTCAGATTAACAGAAGAGGCTATAAAATACTTAAATAAGCCCATCTTGGAAAAAGAAATGGAATAAGCCATCAATGAAGTTCTCAAGAACAAACCCAAGGCCAGATAGATTCACAATCAAATTCTATCAATCATTTGAAGAGTAATTAATCTCAATATTATATAAACTGGAAAAGTAGATGGAGGAGTCCTACCAAATTCCTTTTATTTTTATGGTGTTGATACCTAAACCAAGAAGGGGAAAAAGAGAGAAAGAAAACTATAGATAAGTTTGCTGAATGAATATAGTTAAAAAAACTTTTAAATGAAATACTAGTAAGGAGATTACAGCAATATACAAGGATCATACACTATGATCAGTAGGATTTAGAGTGGGAATACAAGGTTGGTTCAATGTTGGGAAAGTTATGAGATTAATTGGCCATATTGATAACAAAATCAAAAGAAATAATGATCCCAAACAATCTCCATACATCCAACATAAAATAATTATGATTACATAAAATTTAAAAGCTTCTGCACAAATAAAATCAATTCAACCAAGATCATAAGGAAAGCAGAAAATTGGGAGATAATTTTCAAAACAAGGATCTCTGCTAAAGGCCTCGTTTCTCAAATATATAGAGAACTGAGCCAAATTTATAAGAAGACAAGTCATTCCCCAATTGTGAAATGGTCAAAGGATTTGAACAGTTTTCAAACAAATAAATCAAAGCTATTTATAATCATATGAAAATGCTCTAAATCACTATTGATCAGAGAAATGCAAATTCAAACAACTCTGAGGTATCACCTCATGCCTATCAGAGTGGCTAATATGACAAAAAAGGAAAATGTTGGATGTTGGAGGGGATGAGGGAAAACTGGGATTCTAATCCAACCATTCTGGAGGGCAATTTGGAAGTATGCCCAAAGGGTTATAAAACTCTGCATTCCCTTTGATCCAACAATACCACTTATGGGTTTATATCCCAAAGACATTAAAAAAAAGAAAAGGACGTATTTGTATAAAAAATATTTATAATACCTCTTTTTTGCAGTGGCTGAGAATGGTAAATCAAAGAAATGCCCATAAAATGGGGAATGGCTAAACAAGTTGTGGTATATGATTATAACATAATATTTTTGCGTTATAAGAAATGACAAGCTGGATGATTTCAGAAAAACCTGTGAAAACTTACATGAATTGATGCATAGTGAAGTGAACAGAACCAGAATATTGTACATAGCAACAGCAATATTGTTTGATGAAGAACTGTGAATGATGTAGCTACTTTCAGCAATAAAATGATCCAAGACAATCCCAAAAGACTAATGATGAAGCACGCAAACTGCCTCCAGAGAAAACTGATACTGATTTAACACAGACTGAAGCATGTTTTTTTTCCACTTTCTTTAATTTTTTTTCTTTTATTCAAGTCTTCTTATATGAAATGACAAATATGGAAATGTTTTACATAACTGTACATGTATAACATATCTGATTGTTTATTGCCTCTAGGAAGGTGAAAAGGAAGGAGAGAAAGAAAGAGGGATAGAAAATGAAATTCAAAACTTTAAATTAAAATGTTAATTAAAATGAATATTGATGGAATCAATGAAAAAATCTGTGAAGGAAGGTGACCTAGCTATACCAGATTTCACACTGTATTGTAAAGTGGTAAATCATCAAAACATTCTGGTACTGGCTAAGAAATAGAATGGTGAATCAGCAGAATATATTATGTACACAATACTTTATAGTAAATGGTTGTAGTATTTTAGCATTTGATAAACTCAAAGATCTAAGATTGTGGGACAAAAACTAATTATTTGACAAAAGCTGCTTGGGAAAATTGGAAAACAACATGGCAGAAATTAGATATAAACCAATATCTCATACCATATATCCAGATAAGGTCAAAATGGGTACATAATTTAAACATAAACATACATACCATAAGCAACTTAAGAGAGGCACGAATAGTTTACCTATCAGATCTATAGATAAGGGAAAAATTAGGAACAAATAAGAGATAGAATTGTAAAATGGCTAATTTTGATTATATAAAATTCAGAAGTTTTTGCAAAAACAAAACCAATGACACCAAGATTAGAAGAAAAGCAGAAAACTGGGGGGAAATTTGACAGCAAGTATCTCTGATTTAGGCCTCATTTCTCAAATATAAAGGGAACTGGGGGCAGCTAGGTGGTGCAATGGATAGAGCACTGGCTCTGGATTCAGGAGGACCTAAGTTCAAATCCAGCCTCAGACACTTGACACTTACTAGCTGTGTGACCCTGGGCAAGTCACTTAACCCCAATTGCCTCACTAAAAAAAAAAAAAAAAGGTGATATGGGAAGACTGGGACACTAATGCACTATTGGTGAAGTTGTGAATGTTCTAAGCATTCTGAAGAGCAATTTGGAATGATACCTTAAGGACAATCAAACTGCGCATAACTTTTGATTCAGTAATACCATTGCTAGATCTATGTCCCAAAGTAATAAAAGTGTGGTGGGGTCTATTTGGACAAAAATATTTATAGCAGCTCTTTTTGTTGAGGCTAAGAATTAGAAATCAAAGCGATGCCAGTCAACTGGGAAATGGCAGAAGAACTTGTAATGGAATGAACCCATTGTGATATAAGAAATGATGAACGGGCAGATTTCAGAAAAACCTGGAAAGACTTACATGAAGTGATACAGAGTGTAGAGAGCAGAACCAGTAGAACATTGTACATGATAATAGCAATATTGTTCGATGAAGAACTGTGAATGACTAAGCTATTTTCAATAATACATTTCAAGACAATCCCTAAGGACTCATGAGGAATAATGCAATCATCTCCAAAGCAAGAACTGATGTGATCTGAATACAGATACTATTTTTCACTTTCCATCTTTGTTTTGTTTGATTTTTCTTCCACAAAATCACTAACATGGAAATGTTTTACATGATTGCACATGGATAACCTTTATTAGATTTCTTACTGTCTCAGGGAAGGGGGAGTAGAGGGAGGATGAGATAGAATTTGCAGCTCCAAAATTTAAAAACGAATACTAAAAAATCATTTTACATGTTCAGGTTCAGCTGCTTAATATTTGCCTGCTCTCACAGGTTTTATGGTTCCTTGTGGGTCCTCTCTCCTAAAAATATATTTCATTAGTCTTGATTCATGAATTTCCTCTTAATATGCATATAGTCAATATAATTTGCTCAAAGTAATGATGTTTGGTAAAATGGCAAAAAATGCTACCCACAAGACATTCCTACATAAGTCTGGTCCATGCTTTTACAAAAATCTAATATTCATAGGAAAAATGCACACAAATTAAGAGTGCGATTATAATAAGGTACACATACTGAATGTATGTGTCCATGGCAACTCTGGCTTCTAGTATTATTGGGCTTCAATGTCCTTTCTCTCCTCATGGAATTCTTATGCTATTCCATTCCCCCAAGAACAACATCTCTCCTGCACACCCCAGTGAGCTGGACTCCCAGGATCCATTCCTCTCTTTACCTCAATTTTTATCAACTGAGAAAATGCCTACTTCCCACCCTCCACCCCCCAAACTACTTTAGTCTCTTTTTTTCCCAAGGCAATGAGGGTTAAGTGACTTGCTCAGGGTCACACAGTTAGTAAGTGTCAAGTGTCTGAGGCTGGATTTGAACCCAGGTCCTCCTGAATCCAGGGCCAGTGCTTTATCCACTGTGCCACCAAGCTGCCCCCTAGTCTTTACTTATTCCTGGGACTTTATCAAAAAATAGGGTTAGGACTCTAGGAGGCCAAAGAATTTTTGTTAATCATTTTAATCCTATGTGTTTCATTTTGTTGAAGACATCCAGGAAAGCAGAATCTTTCTAGTTTTAACTAGGAACCTTTGGTACAGAGCTAAAACTAACCCATACTCCTGGATTTCTAGAGGAATTGACTTATGAGTCCCTAATAGTTATTCACTCTCCCTAACCAACTGGATCCTACCCAAAATTCCTCTGGCAGTGTCTGAGTCTGGTACAGATACTGGAAGCTCAGTAGCTTAAAGAAAGTACTTGTGTAAAGTCACTTTGTGAGAAGTTGCTGTAGGTATAAAACAAATAAAATATTAGATGGTTCCCTACAATGAAAAATGCACTAATAGAGACAATAACATGTACTGCTTGCCTTCACAGTTCTTGGAAATCAGGATGAGTTTGTGCCTTACTATTTTCCATCTGACTGGTAGAAGTGGGAGTGAACAGAGACTAAGTGATAACTTTCCAGGTGCCACGCTCTGAGGAGAACAAAAAGTAATGAGAAGTGGTTCTCTCTAGATGAGTTGCCAAGGACATGGAGTTCAGGAACATTTAATACCTAAATTCTTTCCTAAGAATGGTGTAAGTTGTAAAACTAGCCATCCATGATGATAGACTTGTGGTCAGAAATAAAGTCATTAAAAGTAGGAAAAAATGACGGAATCATTTTAACTCTTTTATATATCATTTCAATGACTCTTCCTAGATGGGAAGAGACTTTCCCTTTTAGACATATAATTCTCAGATTCTTTCAGATGTGCTAGAGGGAATTTTATTTCTAGGCATAACAGTGGCTAGGACTCTACTCAGCTAATATCACATGTGTTGGTGACATGCACTAATCCCCGTTCGTTAATTGTCATCATCATTTGTGCAGAGCCCAGATTAGGTGAAAGCCTGACTTCTCAGTAGTGGAAGTAGATGCCCCAGTTCTTATATTCATTTGCTTATCACCCCAACCTTGGCTTCTTGAAGAATGTTGATGATTATACTAAATTTGCCTTTATTATCTCTAGTGTTTTCACAAAATATGGAGGAGATATGAAGAGATTTTTTTTAAGTTAGTCAATGAATAAATATTTCAAATATGAAACAAGTTTATTTTCACTCAGAAAATGGAATGCTAAGCATAAAAATATCATAGAGTGATTAGAACAAGATTCAATAACTTGTCAACACTAGTGCAATCTGTTACAAGGCTAATATTCAAGACTTGTTTGGACATAAAAATGGCTTTATTATTTTACTAATTCACAATTTTATAGTTTATCTTCCCTGAGAACATAGCAAGTATGATCTTTTTTGTTTCCAAAGGCTTCTATCACTGATGAAAACCTTTACCTTAGTATCAGCTCACTCACACTGCTGTTGCTGTGACTTCCTGGATACTGATGCTTCTTGCCATTACTTGAAGGCCTAGAAGGACATTGCAATCTTCACAAGGCTGATACTACAGGATTCCTTCTTAGACTTTAAAAAAAAATTATTTAATCATAAAAGTATTTTATTGTTTTCCAGTTACATGTAAAGAGAGCTTTCAACATTTGTTCTCATAAGATTTTTAGTTCCAAATTTTTCTCCCTCTCTTCCCTCTCCCCTCACCAAGGCAGAAAGGATTCTGATATAGGTTATACATGTACAATCACATAAAACATATTTCTAAATTAGTCATATTGTGAAAGAAGAATCAGAACACAAGGGAAAAAACCCCCAAAAGAGAAAAAACAGCCGAAAAAGTAGAAACAGTATGGTTCAATCTGCATTCAGAATCTACAGTTCTTCATTTTATATTTGAAGGGAATAGCAAGCTGTATACAGCAGATTTGTAGTTTCACATGAAATCATCTTTTTTAGTGTACTGTGTTATGGAATTGCTGATATTATTCCATGAATTGAAAATAAAATAAATTTTTTAAAATATATTTGTTTCTTAAAAGCTATTTGGTAGGGCTCTGACATAAATTTAAACTGGCCATAGTGTATGATCCTTGTGATATATTGCTGTAATCTCTTTGCTAGTGTTTGACTTAAAATTTTTGCATCAATATCCATTGGGGAATTGGTCTATATAGTTTTCTTTCTCTCTTTACACTCTTATACCCGATTTCACTCTTGATACCTGTTTTAGGTATCAAAACCACATTTGTGTCTTAGAAGGAATTTGAAAGTGTAAGGAATTAAGTGGGATTTGGGGTTTTCATGACCCTGTCTTTGCTTCATTATGGTCAGACTGAAAAAAAAAATAAACTTGAAAAGCCTAAGAGAAGATGGATGTGTACTTTGGAAGATAATTGAACAAACAAGAGGAACTCTGACCACAGGGAACATTTATTGAAACTAAGTAACTAAGCCTCCCCTCCCCCATGCCCACATAAGCCTGGCCAGATTATAATGGGGACAGCCCATGTAGGTGTGCTGAGCCAATTTGAGATTCAGCAGGACCAAGAACCACCCCTTCCTGTGGGAGAGACAGTTAGAGGTGGTTAGAGGAAGAGGCAGTTAGAGAGAGAGGAGGTTGTTCTGAGGGAAAAGGGGAAGGAAGGTAGACAGTTAGAGGAGCTGCTTGTGTTTGACCTTTGGACAAAAACAGAAGAGACTACACAGCTAATTCTCCTTAGAGCTACAGATTTTGGGTGTTGGGGAGTTTGTGTTTTTGAGGCAAAACTAGCTCTTTGGAGCTAGCTGAGCTGGAGGCAGGTTTGGGGTACCTGGGGCCTTTTTACCTCAGAGATTTAGACATTGTTCCTAGCTCTATTAACCTCACTTGTGTTTTAAATTTGTTCCCATTAATAAACCTGTTTTGTTTTTGAAAGAGGCTATTTCTTTGCTTACCCCAATACTACAGTGAGCTGCCCACTTAACTCTTCCCATACTAAATTTGGTCCTTACAGAATTGGAATTCATTGTTCTTTAAGTGATTTGGTTAAATTTGTTTATAAATTTGATTTATAAAGTCCTAAAGGTTATTTCTAATGGTGGTTATTTATAACTTGTTCAATTTCTTTTTCCAGGATAAGGTTATTTAGGTATTATATTTTCTCTTCTGTTACACCGGGCAATTGACATTTTTATATTCTTCCATTTCACTTAGATTGTCAGTTTTATTGTCATATAATTGGGCAAAATGTCTCCTGATAATTGCTTTAATTTTATCTTCCTTGTTATTGCATCCACCCTCTTATTTATTAGTTCAATTTTTATCTTTCAATTTTATTAATATCTTCTTTGATTTTTCAGAATTTCTATTTTGTTATTTCACTGGATATTTTTAATTTGTTCCTTTTCTTGAGTTTTTTTAGTTGTCTGTATAATTCATGAATTTATTCATTCTCTTTTATTAAGTAATTGTTTAAAGATACCGATTTCCCCCTAAGTACTACGTAGGGTACATTCCACAAATTTTGGTATGTTGTCTAAGTGTTATTCTCTCTAATGGAATTATTTATTGTTTCTATGACTTGTTCTGTGACCTACTCATGGAACAAGATTAGATTAAGATTAGATTATTTCGTTTTCAACTATTTTTTAATCTATACTTTCAAGGGCCTTTTCAAAATATAATTGTTATTGCATTATAATATTAAATGATGCATTTAATACCTCTGCCTTTCTGCATTTATTGTAAGGTTATCCCCCAAAACATTGTTAATTTTTGTGAAGGTGCCATGTACAGCTAAGAAAAAAGGTATATGTTTTTAAATATCCATTTAATGTTCTGCATGTTACATTCAACTTTTCTTAAATTCTATTCCTCTCCTTAGTGTCTTTCTTATTTATTTTATGGTTAGATTTAGATAAATCTAAAAAATTAGATAATTTTAAGAAGAACTATTGTGGTCTTCCTTACTATAGTTTTGCTGTCTACTTCCTCATTTAACTTTTCCATTAAGAAGTTGGATGCTAAGTCATTTGGTGCATATATATTTAGTATCAATATTTCCTCATTTCCTATGGTAACTTTGAGCAAAATGGAGCTTCCCTGATTATCTTTTTTATTTGGGTCTATTTTTGATTTTGCTTCATCTGGGATCATAATCACCACCCTAGCTTTTTTTGCTTCATTCAAAGCATAATAGATTCTGCATTATTGCAACTCTATGTGAGTCTTCCTGTTTCAAGCAGAGGGTTTTTGTTTTTGTTTTGTTTTTGTAAACAACATATTGTTGGATTCTGGTTTCTAATCCAGTCTTTTACATTTCCATTTTATTAGGGAGTTTATTGAATTCATATTCACAGTTCTGATTACTAACTTTGTATTACTTCCAACCTATTTTTTGACAGGATTTTACCATAAATCTTAAAATTAATATTTATTCATGATATCAGTCTGTAAATCTCCCTCTGTACTTTATAATTTCCTGGTTTAGGGATTAGAACAATATTTGCCCCACTAGAAGATTGTTTTAAAGTGCTTTCTTTATCAATATTTGAAAACAATTTGTGTTGTAGCTGAATACTTTGCATTTTTTATGAAATCTCATGAATCCATCTAGACCAGGACTTTTTTTTTTCATTTTTACTTCTTTTATAGATAGTACTATTTCTTTTTCTGAAAATGTGCTACTTTATCAATATTTAAGCACTATTCTCTTCAGTCATATTTGCTAAGGGTTTATTAATTTCATTAGTCTTTTAAAAGAACCAGTCTTTTTTAGTTTTATAGGGTTTTTTATAGGTTTTAATTTCAAATTTCTTTTTCTTCTCTAATTTTTAATGTCTCCTTTTTGTGCTTATATGAAGATTGTATATGTTTGCTTTCTAGTGTTTTTAATGCTTGTTCAATGAATAAATTCTCTTTCCTATTTTGCTGATATTTGTGAGACAATTTTCTCCTGCATTCAACAAATTTTAGTGTTTTGTTTCATTATTTTCATTTTATTTTACATAATTATTCATTTTCTATGATTGGTTCTTTTATCTACTCACTACTTAGAATTTCTTTGTTTAATCTCCCTTTGTATCTATACCTTTTGTTTGAGTCCCTGGACTGATTACTCTTTTTATTGTTCTTTGTTCTATAAAGGATATGTTTACTATTTCTGGATCTTTTCAATTTGTTTTCAAAATCATTGTGTTTTAAAACATGGTCAATTTTTGTTTAATTTTATACGTCTTCCTGGGAAATTCTTTAGCAGTCTCACTTAAAACATTCCTTTTGTTGTTTTACTTCTATTTCTCCAGTAATTTAAAAAATGTTTTCCTTACCTTTTTGGGGGTATCTTTCTAATAGACTTCTCTAAAACAGACAGGAAAAATGAAATCTCCTGCCACTTTAGTATTGCTATCTATGTCTTCTTGTAATTAATTTTTAATTAACGAATTTATGTACTAAGGTATTTTGAGCATATAAATTTAATTTCAATATTTGTTGTTATCTATGGTTCCTTTCAGTCTAATGCAGCTTCCTTATTTATCTCTTTTGTGAATGTTCTTATTGTTTGCCTGATAGTATTATTATAACACATCTTTTTAAAATTCATCTGTTACATAGTTAATTATTTTCCAGCCCTTCATTTTCATTCTGTGTATGTTTTTATTTTTCAGCTTTGCTACTTGTAAACAATAGATAGTATTTTCTATCCAACCTGTCACCCTAATTAATTTTATGATTTTCATTCATTCACATCTCTCTCCTTCTCCCACCCACCCCCCCTCTCTCTCTCTCTCAAAAGTACTTTTCCTCTATGAACAGTATTTTTCCACTTCAGTTCTTTTAGCTTAATCTACTTTTTTTTTTTTTTGGTGGGGCAGTGAGGGTTAAGTGACTTGCCCAGTGTCATACAGTAGTAAGTGACCAGTGTCTGAGGCTGCATTTGAACTCAGTCCTCCTGAATCCAGGGCCGGTGCTTTATCCACTGTGCCACCTAGCTGCCCCCTAGCTTAATCTACTTTAAGGGGACTCTATTCCCACTGGCTTTCTTTCTCTCACCAACACCCAATACTCACATTTTTAGCCCTTTACCTGGTTTCAGAGTTTTGCAAATTCCCACTTTCTTCCTTTTATTATATTGTTCTATTCTTCCTTTTTTAATTGTTAAGAAGTCATGTAAAAATCCCTTCTTTCCTTTCCTTCAACTTGTTTTATTTGTAATTTTTAAATATTCATTTATTTTACTTTTAACATTTCATTTTAAAAAATTATTTCCTCCTTATTTTCTTCATTATTTATATTTTATGAGTATTATAGACTTTTATTCTGTGATTCATGGTCTTTATGATTATTTAGCCCTTTAGTCTCTACAGTCTTAATAGAATTAAACTCTCTATAGGTGTCTGTTTTGGATTTCCCTCTTATAAACAGTTTCTAAGTTGTTTTCTTAATCTTGCTCCCTAGATAACTTTTCCCAGTGTTTCAGTCTTAGAAATATCTATTCCTGCAGATAATAAGGACATTGCTCCACTTCACAAATTTTCCTATGTTTTCAAGTATCTATTGCATCATTCATCTTTGACCTGTACAGGGTCACGCCTCCCCTTTCTCCTAAAATCTCTTCTTTGAATTCATGCCCTCTAGTAGCTCTAATTATCCTTCTCATAGGTAGGGTGACCAGTCTCTTTACACACAAAATACTGGCATATTATGCATATTGTAAAGCCCTTATATTTGTATAAAGTATTTTTCCTCCATGGAAACAATACTTCATACTTCATTTTTACCATCCAACCCCACCAAGTTTAATCCCTTCCTTTACCCCCTCATTCATTCTCTTATCTCATTTTTCCTCTGTTTCCGACATTTGATGTTGTTAATATACATCACATATTCCTTTCTATCTTCTGTTCTTCTCCCCTTTTATGGATCCCTCCCATTCAGTAAGACAGGATCACAAAAGTATTGATTCACTGAAGATGTGGTGTTTTAAAGTTTATTCCATGATGTTTTGAGCACATTTCTCCATCATCTCTTCTATTATTTGATTGTTACTTTATATCTTCCTGAATACTTTTGGAAATAAATCTCTCTTTTTTGTTGTTGTTCATGCCCTTTGTTGGTATATTTAACTTTCTTGTATTTTTATTGTCTGGCGTGTTTGAAAAACAAACAGATTGTCCATTTCTTGTTTTCTTTCTAGGAATGCTTCAAATGCTTCTTTTTATTAATGTGTATCTTTTTTTAATGGTTAGACTCAGGTTCTCTTGGCATATCAATTTGGGTTGAATCTTGAGTTCCTTTGGTCTTTGGAACAAATTATTCCTTGCTGTCCTATGATTTCTTGTGGGTGCAAAATAGTCTTATATTTTCAAATTTCCTTTCCTTTATATTTGAAGTTCTTTCTCCTGGTGACTTTTAGTATTTGTTGTTTGTCATTAGAATTGCTGAATATAGCCACTATGTTTCTTGGAGTCTACAGCATAGTTTTGTTTTGTTTGTTTGTTTGTTTAATGGTGGCAGTCTATTGATCCTTTTTATTGGCACATTATTTTCTATGTGAAGAAATCTGGAGAAGGTTCATTGTATTATTTCTTAAATTATGGCACTCATTTTTTGACTTGTCTCTTCTGGGAAACCATAATCATTAAGTTGTCTCTATTCACTGTCTATTCACAGAGACCATGTTTTTCTTTAGTGTTATTGAGCTTTGCTCCTCTTCTTCCATATAATAATAATAATATAGCTAACATTTATATAGCACTTAGCAGGAACTGTGCTAAATACTTTACAATTATGATCTCATTTGATCTTCACAACAAATCTTAAAGGTAGGTGCTATTACTATCCACACTTTACAGATAAAGAAATTGATGGAATTAATTGACTTTCCCAGGGTTATGCAGCTAGTATCTGAGATCCAACTTAAACTCAAGTCTTCTTGATACCAGGCTTGGCATTCTATCCATTACATTTTCAAAATGTCCTTGCCCTGACCCTTTTTTGTATTTGCCAATTAGTGATTTTCTTTTTTTAATTTCTTTGGAGAGACTTTCCACTGTGAATTCAATATTTTTGTATTATTCCAATTATTTCTTCTTACACTCTGTGAATTCTGCCTTAACAATTCTTATTTCTTTTTAAAACCATTTGGGTAACCGGCCCTACCCGGCGTGCCCAACGGCCGCAGCTGTTGCTCCATCCTCGGGACGCGGAATGCCGGTCTTGACCTCTGACCTATGTCTGCACCCCAAATATAGAAAATGCCTAGAGCAACAAAATTCACATAAGAATGTGCTGAAATCATCTTCTAACCAAGAACGGCTTGGAAGGTCAGAAGGAGGGAGCTGCTGTGCTGATACAGGAGTCGAGCCCAAACCCACAGTCACCCTGACACAGATCCAGTCCCAGGAAGGCCTCACCAGAAAAGCAGACCCCCAGAGCCTCTGAATCAGCTGAAGTGCCAGTGTCATCTGGAACTAAGCTCACAGTCTGGTAAGTGGGATGAGTCCTGGGCAGGGGGGAGACTACAGGGGTCTATGCTGGGGCTAAGGCAGAACTTAGATTTTACACCACTGCTGAGAACCAGGAGGCAGGCTCGAGTAGCAGTGGCCCAGGTGGGGGAGGGGCACAGGCTCATGGGAGCTAACAACCACAACACATAAAGCTGGTTGATTAACAAGTTGGTCTGGGGTCATCTACAGGCCAGGGAACAGGCCAGGTGAGTGAAGAACCTGATTCTCCTTAAATCATACCACCTGGGACTTCTTAAGCTTGGGATACTGCAGCCTGGAAACAGTGCCCCACTTTAAGGAGCTAAAAGTTAAGTAAAAGAAAGACAAGATGAGCCGACAGAGAAAGGTAGGGACTATAGACAGTTTCTTCAGTAACAAGGAAGACCAAGGGGCACCCTCAGAGGAAGATGTCAACATCAGGGCCCCTATATCTAAAGCTTCCAAGAAAAATATGAATTGGTCTCAGGCTCAGGTGCTCAAAAAGGACTTTGAAGATAAAGTTAGAGAGATGGAGGAAAAAATGGAAAGAGAAATGAGGGGGATGCAGGAAAGACATGAGAAAAAAGTCAACAGCTTGAAAAGTCAAATTGGCCAAATGGAAAAGGAGGTACAAAAGCTCTGTGATGAAAATAATTGCCTAAGAATTAGGATTGAACAAATGGAATCCAGTGACTTTATGAGAAACCAAGACACAATAAAGCAAATCCAAATGAATAAAAAAATAGAGGGGAATGTGAAATATCTTCTGGGAAAAACTGCTGACTTGGAAAATAGGTCCAGGAGAGATAATTTGAAAATTATTGGTCTACCTGAAAACCATGATCAAGGAAAGAGCTTAGACATCATCTTCCAAGATATTCTCAGGGAAAATTGCCCTGAAATTCTAGAAGAAGAAGCTAAAATAGAAATTGAAAGAGTCCACCAATCACCTCCAGAAAGAGACCCCAAAAGGAAAACTCCTAGGAATATTATAGCCAAATTCCAGAGCTCTTAGGTCAAGAAGAAAATATTGCAAGCTGCCAAAATGAAAGAATTCAAGTACTGTGGAGCCCCAGTCAGGATAGCACAAGATCTAGCAACTTCTACATTAAAGGACCAGAGGGCATGGAATATGATATTCCAAAGGGCAAAGGAAATGGGATTACAACCAAGAATCACCTACCCACCAAAACTCTGCATAATCTTTCAGTGGAAAAAGTGGGACTTTAATGAAAAAGAAGACTTTCCGATATTTGTGATGAAAAGACCTGAATCGAATGGCAAATTTGACTTTCAAATACAAGACCCTAGAGTACCATAAAAAATTGGAGCTGGGGGACATACCTGGAGTCATACAGTGGGGGACTGTCTTGTGTCTGAGGCCGGGTTTTGGCTGGGATCCCCCTGGGTCCAAGGGTGATGTTTTGTCCACTGTGTCACTTAGCTAGGTGATGACATCTTTAGGGTTGGATTGAGGGGTGAGGGGAATACGCTGGGGGAAGGGGAGGGGCAGAGGTGAAGTCCTACATGAAAGAAGCAGGAAGGGGCTTATGGAGTGGGGGAAGAGATAGGAGAGGAGCTGGACAGTAAATGAATTTTACCCTCATCAGAAAAGGCTCAAAGACCTTAAATTCATCAGACCTGCCTCAAGGAGGGACTAACAGACACACTCAAATGGGTGGAGTAATCTGTTTAATCTGGGCAGTAAATGAGCCTAACACTCATCAGAATTGGCTCAAAGACCTCAATCTCATTAGAATTGGCTCAAGGAGGGAATAATGTACACACTCAATTGGGTGGAGTAATCTCTCTAACCCTGCAGGAAAATAGGAGGGGAAGGGGATAAAGAGAGAGGGTCAAAAGAAGGAAGGGGCAGAGTGGGGGGGTGTGGGGGGACAGACAAGCAAATCCCTTTCAAAGAGTGATAGGATGGAAGGGAAACAGTTAACAATAGTAATCATGAAAAAGGGAAAAGGGGGAAAAATTGTACAAAAAATATTTATAGCAACTCTTGGTGGAGGCTAAGAATTGACAATCAAGGGAATGTCCATCAAATGAGGAATGATGGAAAAAGCTGTGCTATATGATTGTAGTGAAATGGTCTTGTGCTACAGGCAATGACAAACAGGATGATCTCCAAAAAACCTGGAAAGACTAATAAACATCTATGTATAGTGAAGTGAGCAGACCCGGGAGGACATTGTGCATAGTGACAGCAGTATTGTTCAATGATCAATTGTGATGACTTAACTACTCTCAGCAGTGCAATGATCCAAGACAATCCCAAGGAACTAATGAGGAAGCTTACTATGCACCCCCATAGAAAGAACTGATAAAAAGAGCACTTGTGGATTGTACATATACAACCTGGTTGTGATCTTGTGGAGGGGGGTGCAAAGGGAGAGAGGGAGGGAGAAAAATTTGGAACTCTAAATCTTATGAAAATGAATGTTGAAAACTACCCTTATATATAACTGGAAAAGAAAATAAATGTTTGTTGCTAAACAAAGAAAGAAAGAAACAAACAAAAAACATTTGGAAAACTCATGCTTTGGTTCTATCCTCTTTTGTTGTTTGTTTGTTTGTTTGTTTTTGTCTTTTAGCGGGGCAATGAGGTGTTAAGTGACTTGCCCAGGGTCACACAGCTAGTAAATGTCAAGTGTCTGAGGCCGGATTTGAACTCAGGTACTCCTGAATCCAGGGCTGGTGCTTTATCCACTGTGCCACCTAGCTGCCCCCTCTATCCTCTTTTGTGACAAAGTTTCCTCTTATTCACCAGGTCTTAATTGATTTTCCTTTGCCTTGCAATGTGTTTTTTATAAATGTCTTAAATATCTGATCTGCAGGCCATATTCTTTTCTGATAATATTTTCTCTGTTTTTTATCTACTTATGCTCTAGGTCTTTAGCTGGATTCTTTTTCCTCCTGATGTTTTTGGCAACTTTGGTCTCTTCCCCCTTCATTTTTCTATATTGTTCACTTTCTGACTTCTTCTCTAGCAGCTTCTACTAGAGTTTGAGCCTCAAAGCTGTCTCAGCATCTTCTCACACTGGGCAATTCACAGGCTGGCAAGCTCCCATGAATGGAATGTAAATTATGTTTCATCATCTTATACAATATTTCTCAACTTAAAAAAATCCTTAACACTCTTTAATGGGGAAACAAAATAGATTTTCTTCACATGATTAGGGCTAAGCTAAGGTCCCCATAATCTATGCTTTTATTTCATATAGTACTAAAAAGATAGCTTTATCTATATTTTAAAAAATAAATTAAAAGAATACATAGAGGGAATGCATTTGTAGACAATACATTAGAGAATATTAGAGTTTCAATGAAAAAACCATAATTAAAATACTTAATAGGCTCAGAGAAGTGACAAAGTAGAAATAAACCCCCAGAAATCTTGTTTTAATAAACCCGAGGGAGAGGTAGAAAGAGATCCTACATTAAAAATGCCTGCAGAAAGTATAAAATAGTTACATCTTAATATACCAAAAAATCTGCAATATAACCACACATTTATAAAACATTCTTTATATAAATGAGCTAATAACTGAATTTGTGTTAGTGATATGTGATAAAACATTACCCCTATATAAATATTAGGAGGCAGCTAGGTGATAGAATTGATGGAGTGCTGTGTTTGGAGTCAGGATGACCTGAGTTAAAATCTGGCCTCAGACATTTATTTGTTAGCAGTGTGATCCTTGGCAAGTCATTTAACACTGTGTGCCTTGGTTTCCTTATCTATAAAATGAACTGGACAAAGAAATGGCAAACCACTCCAGTATCTTTACAAAAAAAAGAAATCCAAAGGGGTCACAAAGAGTCAGACATGATTGAAAATTACTAAATAACAGCAATAAAATTAATATTAGCATTTAATTTTAAATCAATCAAACTACTACACATTTATGTTATGATGGTAGACAAAAATAAGTTGAAAATTCATTTATAGAATGAAAAACTTTAGAATCCATGATATGTTAGTGAGAAAAAAAGAATAAAGTTAATCTAGCATTACTGTATCTAAGGTTATATTATAATGCAGTGACCATTATTATGATTATTAAGCTATGATAATTAAAATACAAAAATGTAGATCAGTGGAATAGGCTAGAAAAAGATCTAGTCAATATTTACTAAATCCAATAATACCAACTACAAGCAAAAAACTCCATACTCAACAAGAACCATTGAACAATTGGAAAATAATCTAGCAGAAAATTGATTCAAACTAGCATTTATGATATAACCATATCCAAAGTGATAATAAAAAGTCATAACTAGAGGTTAACAAAAACTGTATCTTTGAGATGAATGACTAGAAGAATTTGTAAGTTAATGAGGATGAAGTGATCACAAAAGATGAAATAGGTCATGTGATCAACAAGATGGAGAATTAGATATTTTTTGTAATCCTCTTGATCTCACAAACTTTACAAAATAAGAATTATGTGCAAGAACATAATTGTAGATATCTCCATAGAATCCTAATGATGTAACGACCATAGCCTAAAGAATTAACAACAAGGTAAAATAATCCATAATCCATAATCTATTTAAATAGTACCCACTCCCTACCAACCCCCACATTCTAGCAAGAATGTATTGCATGATTTATAGATTTTGCTCTGGAATGTATTCATTAAAGTCCCTTAGTACTGCTATAGTTTCATTCAGTGCATCTCCCTGTACCTGCTCTTACTATAATCATAATCATACATAATTTCTATAGAAATAAACAAGAGAGGTTAGCACTATATATATACCAATTCTATCACACCCCCATCTCTCTAGAGGAGGTAGATGTATAGGAAAGCAGAAATGTGATTTACTTGTAGAATACAGATAACTGGACCAAGGTACCAATTGATTGTGTGTGTGTGTGTGTGTGTGTCTGCATGTCTGTGTTCCAGTGGGGAAGATCAAGTCCAAAGGAAAGGTGATTGACATCAATCCAAGACTAGTTCTGCTCCTCCCCCCTCCCCAAGAAGTCCCTTGGGGTAGATAATGAGATCTGTGAAAAGATAATTCCCTAGCATGACCAGAAGTTGAGATAGATTTGAGGTCTAACACTGAGGATCTAAGATAGAAAGAGGGAGTCAGAAAGTGAGCAATAAGAGACCATAATATGGTAAAAAGAATAAAATTGCCAAAGTTCTCAGGAGGAAGGAAACTCCATTAAAAACCTTGAGTGCAAGCAAATAAATCAACAGAAGGGAAGAGAAAATGGCTTTTAGAACATCTAAATGAGTCCAAACAGCTCTGTATAGATATTGAAAGACAAAGGAAAATTAATCAGTAGCACCTAATTCAATTCAATTCATTAATTTATTAAGAGCCACATATATAGCAGGCACTGTGCTAAGTGCTGGAGATACAAGTAAGAAAAAGAAAGAAAATCCTTGTCTTATAAGAGCTTATAATTTAATGGGGCAAGAAAATAAGCAAAAGATAGATAAAAAGTGAATTAAGAGGGAATTATGGGACACTCAATACAGGGCACATGTTCCATGAAGTTGAAACAAAGCAGAGCCACCAATGGAAAATGGGAAGTTACTTGTCCATAAAGGAAGGCATTGAAAAGTACTTATTGCTCCTACCTCCAGCCCACTGATCAGAGAAGAGAGGCAAATGAGAAAATTGTGAAAGTATAGGGTGTTAAGAATCTAAATCAATCTACATGGTGATGAGATATTAGGTGATGAGATTTACTGGGGGACATGGACTTAATTCTAGATCTCTCTCACTGCCTTTCTATTCAGTTATGGGTTTAGTCCAATTTCTGTCTTGTGAGAAAACTTTATTCAATCATGTGAATTGTAAGAAAACTTTATTGCATCTTTTGAATCTATCACTACATGAATGGGAAGCAGGACCCCCTCTACCTGCTCCTTAGAAAGCTTTAACTAAGAATCTGGGTTATACTGAACAGAAACCCAATAAGATCTGAAGCTTGACACACAGAGTTTTCTCAGGTAAATTTGGAAAGGTTCTTAGCAGTGACTGCAGATTGAGAAAAACAGAACCAAAAGAAAAATATGTAGAACAACCACATCAATGTTGAGGAAACTAGTACTAAAAATTATCATTCAGATTAATGCATAATCAATTTTTATTTCAGAAGACTGGGAAAAAATTGTTTTAAAAATCAAGTAAGATAAGGAGAGGAAAAATTGGAAAAAGAAATAAGAATGATGCAAAAAAAATCATGAAAAAAGAGTCAACAGTTTGGCAAAGGAGGCACAAAAAATACTGAAGAACATAACACTTTAAAGAACAGAATAGGACAAATGGTAAAAGAGATTCAAAAATCCAATGAGGAGAAGAATGCCTTGAAAAGCAGAATTTTCCAAATGGAAAAAGCTATACAAAATTAACTGAACAGAACTTAAAAAGTAGAATTGACCAAATGGGAAAGGAGGTACAAAAATTTACAGAAGAAAAAAATTCCTTAACAATTATAATTGAGCAAGTAGAAGCTAATGACTTTATAAAACATTATGAGAAAGAATTTTAAATGAAAAAAAAAAGAAAAAAACAGAAGACAATGCACATTATCTCATTGGAAAAACAACTGACCTGGAAAAGAGATCCAGGTGAAATAATTTTAAAATTATTGAATTTCCTGAAAGTCATGATCAAAAAAGAGCCTAGATATAATCTTTCAAGAAATTAACAAGGAAGACTTCCCTGATATTCTAGAACCAGAGGGTAAAATAGAAATTGAAAGACTCCACCAATCACCTCCTGAAAGAAATCCTAAAAGGAAAACTATCAGGAATATTATAGCCAAATTCCAGAGCACCAAGGTAAAGGGAAAATATTTCAAGAAGCCAGAAAGAAACAATTCGAGGAGCATGGAGCCACAGTCAGGATAACAAGATTTAGGAGCTTCTACATTAAAGAGCTTGGAGTGTGATATTCTGGAGGGCAAAGGAGCTAAGATTACAACCAAGAATCAGCAAAAATAGTGTAATCCTTCAGAGAGAAACTGGGATTCAATGAAATTGAGGACTTTCAAATATACCTGATGAAAATACCAGGCTGAATAAAAAGTCTGACTTTCAAATACAAGATTCAAAAGAATCAAAATAAGGTAAACATTAAAGGGAAATAATAAAGGATTTAATAAGATTAAACTGTTTATATTTCTACATTGGAAAATGATATGTATAACTTATAAGAACATTTTCATTATTGGGACAATTAAAAGGAGTGTGTGTGTGTGTGTGTATATATATACACATATATATACATATACATATATGTGTGTATGTGTATTTGTACACATACACATATATATGTGTATGTATACATGTATATATGTATATACACACACACAGAGGACACAAGTGTGGGTGGAATATGATAGGATGATATCTAAAAACAAAATTTTTAAAAAAAGGGGCAGCTAGGTGGCGCAGTGGATAGAGCACTGGCCCTGGAGTCAGGAGGACCTGAGTTCAAATCCGGCCTCAGACACTTAACACTTACTAGCTGTGTGATCCTGGGCAAGTCACTTAACCCCAATTGCCTCACTAAAAAAAAAATTAATTAAATTAAATTAAGGGGTGAGAAAGAAGAATGCACTGGGAGAAAGGGAAAGGGAGAGGCTGAATGGGGTAAATTGTCTTACATAAAAGAGGCACAAAAGAGATTTTACAATGGAGGGGAAGATGGGAGTGGGGTGGGCAATGCTTGAACCTTACTCTCATTGGAATAGGCTCAAAGTGGGACTAATATACAGACTCAATTATAGAAATCTATCTTGCCCTGCAAGAAAATAGGAGAAAGAGGGGAAGGGGATAAAAGAAGGGGAAGTGCACTAATAGGGAGGTGATTAGGGGTAGCAACAGTCAGAAGCAAAAAACTTTTAAGAAGGGTCAGAATGAAAGGAGAGAGTAGAATAAATGGGGAAATAGGATGGAGGGAAATAGCAATCATAATTATAAAATAATTTAAAGCAATTTTATCTGACAAATATAGAGATTTTATTTCTCAAATATATGGAGATCTCAGTCAAATTTGTGGAAATAAGAGACATTCCCCACTTGATTAATGATTTAAAAATATGAAGTCAGTTTCCAGTTGAAGTAATCAAAACTGTCTATAACCATATGAGAAAATGCTGTAAATCACTATTCATTAGAAAAATGCAAGTTAAAACAATCTTAGGTACCACCTTTAAACCTATTAGATTGGCTAATAGGATAGAAAAAGAAAATTACAAATGTTGGATGGGATTTGTTTCGTATGAATACACATGTATAATCTATATCAAATAAGACACTAAGGAACTGTTGGTGAAGTTGTCAACTTATTTAATCATTATGTAAGGCAATTGGAAACTATGCCCCAAAGCCTATAAAACCATGCATACCCTTTGACCTACCAATACCATTACGAGGTCTGTATCCTGAAAGAGAAAACAAAAACAAAAAGGAAAATGACCTATATGTACAAAAATATTTATAGCAGCTCTTTTCTGGTGGCAAATAATTGGAAATTGAGGGGGTGCCCATTAATTGGGTACTGGCTGAACAAGTTGTGGTATATATTTCTGATGGAATACTATTGTGCTATAACAATGATCTAGATGCTCTCAGAAAAATCTGTAAAGACTCATATGAACTGATTTGAAGTAAAATGATTAGAACCAGGAGAAAATCATATACAGTAACAGCAATATTAAACTGTGAATAACAGCTATTCATAGCAATACAATGATCCAAGACAACTCTGAAACACTTATGATGAAAAATGCTATCCATCCCCAGAGAAAGAACTGATGGAGTCTAAAAACAGACTGAAATATATTTTTTCATTTTATTTTTCTTGTTTTTTTAAAAAAATTTGGTCTGTTTTCTTTTACAACATGACTAATATATAAATATGTTTTGTATGAATACACATGTGTAATCTATATCAAATTTCTTGCCTTCTCACTGAGGGGGATGGGGATGGAGGGAGAGAATTTGGAATTCAATTTTTAAAATGGATTTCGAAAATTCTTTTTACATGTAATTGGGAAAAATAAAATACCAAGGAAAAATAAATAAAAAGAACATGTCAATCAAAATATTTCAACATCATAATGTAAGAAATAATACCGGAAAATTGCCCAGAATTTCTAAACACAGAGCACAATGTGTCAATTGAAATAATGCATAGATTACCTCCAGAAAACAAACACATAAAAACTCTGTGTTGTAAACTCTAAAACATAGTGACTAAATTAAATAATTCCAAAAACAAACAAAAAATTCTTCAACAACCAGCAGAAAAGACTTCTAATATAAAATAAAGGAAAAACAAAAATATGAGATTATTCTGCACCCTCCCAAAACCATAGATGGGAATGCAATAATGTTTTCCAAAAAGCAAAGGAGTAAAAATGTAGCTTAAAGTGTTGGACCTTGGGATGAAATTCTGAACATAGATATAGATATGAGGTCGATGATATGGATATAAATGAAACGTATATTTTTAAAAGTTCAAGTAGATTATTTCAATTACCACAGAATCTGTTGCATGGATAGAATCAATACAGATATAATAAGAGAAAATATAGATAGAGCAATTAAAAATTATTGCATCAAATATTCCAGCTAAAAATCTGATAAGGCTCAGTGGATAGAATTCCAGTCATGGAGTCAATAAGACCTGAGTTCTAATTTCGTCTCAGACACTTACTAGCTGTGTGACCCTGGACAAGTCATTGAACCCTGTGTGCTTCGGTTTTCTTATCTATAAAATGACTAGAGAAGGAAATGGCAAAACGCTTCAGTATCTTTACCAACAAAACCCCAAATGGGGTCATAAAAAGTTGAACATGACTAAAACAGCTGAACAAAAACAAAATCTCACGTTAAAGATAAATAAGGGATTGATGAAAATATTGGGACAGGGACAGTAATTGGTAATTCATCAATGAAGAAACTTCCTCTATCATGTAGATTAGCATTTTCTTTCTAACTTTAAGTAACATAGATTTGTCTTTATTACTAAGATGTTAAGTAATTTACTCAAGGTCACATAGCCAGTATGTTTCAGGGGCAAGAATTCAACCCATGTCTTCATAGTTTCCAGGAAAGTTTTCTACCCATTATACCACACTACTTCTCATGTTACAAATATATGACTGAGAGCCATAAGCCAATAGAAAGATTGCCAACAAATAGTAACACTTTTTAAAAGCAGAAATACATATTATAATTATCCATGTGGAAAATAAAATGATCCACATCACTAGCAATGGGATAAATGCAAATGAATAATTCTGAGGATTTGCTCCACACTTCAAAATTACTATGATGATAAAGGAGGGAAATGACTAATGATACACTTTCATAAAATTTGGGGCTGATTCAAACCTTTCAGAATATAATTTAGAATTATGTAAGATTGTAAAGTAAAATTTTCATTACCTTTTTTTTGTAAATTCAGTGAGGGTTGAGTGATTTGCCCAGGGTCACACAGATAGTAGGGATCAAGTTTCTGAGGCTAGATTTGAACTTAGGTACTCCTGAATTCAGGATTTGTGCTTTATCCACTGTGCCACCTATCTGCTCTATTTTCATTACCTTTGAACCCAGCATTATCACTGGAGGACATGGGCCCAGAGGTTGAAGGAGAGGGGAACAGATCTCATATATACCAAAATATTTATAGCACTATATTTTTGGTAGTGAAAAAATGTAAACAAAGAGATTGCCCACAATTTATTCAATGTTGTTGAACAAATTGTGGTATATTATTATAATGGAATATGATTATGCTATAAGAAATACCAAAATATGGGCAATTCAGGGAAATTTGAAAAGGCTTATATAAACAATGCCAGAAAACAGAATAAAAATAATATATAGAATGACCATATCAATATAAAGGGAAAGAACAATAAAGTATCATAATTCAGATTAATATAATGATTTTAGAAGGCCAATAATGAAACAAATTTCCCTCCTTTTGATCAAGAGCTGGAAGAATTTGAATGCAGAATGCTGTTTATGCTTTAAGACATCCTTGATGTTTCAATTTTTTTTTGCTTAACTTTTTTCCTTAAAAGGGAGGACTTTATAAGAGGGAGGTTATTAGAAAGAGATGGTGATGGAAACAAACCACAAAAAAAGCAAAACTTAAAAACAAACTTCATAGACTATTAAAATACCATTTTAGTGCTTATATTTTTATCTGAAGCAAACTATTTGGCAAAGCTGGAAATTATAACAAAATATTGAATAGTAAATAAATATATGAAAAGGAAAGATGATATCTATATAGATTATCAACTCCATGAAAGCAAAAACCAAATTGTGGTGTCTACTCTGGAAATGTTATTCCCAAACCATTTTATAATAAGAAGAATGCAACCTGCTGTATTATATTAGCATTACTGCAACCCAGGGACTCCTCTGGGATTCTGGTGAAATCAAGGGAAACAGTCACAAGTGTGGCAAACCAAGGTGCTAGCTTCAGCTGGAATCTGGAATACTATCTTCTTAAATGAAACATAAGGATGCAATATTACTTATGTCATACAGTCTTATGGTCCTTTTGTATTTCTGTAATTGCATAATGACTGATATAGTTGGCTTGGTGTAAGATTTACCCAAATATTTTTTTTTTTTTGGCGGGGCAGTGAGGGTTAAGTGATTTGCCCAAGGTCACACAGCTAGTAAGTTTCAAGTGTCTGAGGCCAGATTTGAAGTCAGGTCCTCCTGAATCCCGGGCCGGTGCTTTATCCACTGCACCACCTAACTGCCTACAAAATAGATATTCTTGTGGAAAGTTGAGTGGTGGCAAGAAGAATAAGAAGAAGCATGTAGCCATGAAAGAATACCTGTTAGGAATTACACTGCAGAAGGTATTTATAGCCATGTAAAATATGAAATCCATTAACAGGAAACTCTTGGTGATAATGACTGGCCAGCTGGCACTGTAACAAGACAGATATAGAGATCACCAAATGGGCACTGTGTGTGCCCAGGCACAAGGATTGTTTCCAGGAATAGCATGCAAAAATAGTTCTGCTGATGAGCATTTTATGGTTCCCTGAAGTTTCAGCTCAATGTCCAATGTGTGAGGTTTTCTTCTGGATGTCCTTAGAAAACTAGATTGTGAGGGTAACCACAGTTCTTCTCTGACCACACTTCTATAGGAGTTCCTAAACAGAGAAGCATGGCTGTATTTTCACTAAAGAATTTTTCATAGCAACTTATCCTCTTGGCTCAATTATTAACTCACTCAGTCATTTATTAAATATCTACCGTGTGTCAGGCACTGTGCTAAGCAGTAGAGATGGAAAGAAAGACTAAAAACAGTCCCAGCCCTCAGGGAGCCAACAATCTAATGAAGGATATTACACTCTTTAAAAAAAAAAGATAGAAATGGGGACAGAAAGTTGGAGAATACCTGGCCAAGTGGCATGATGAAGTCTTGCAGCCAAGTGGGAAATTATGAAGTGGCTGCCCTAGCCCCCTTTTTAAGTAAAAGTTCTGGGAGGAGCTCTCTGATGTCCACCCTCTACTTTCTCCAATCAAAGAGACAGAGGGGCTCAGGGGATTGGGGGTATTAAGGAAGTGTTAGTTTCAGAACTGATTTAGGCTTATAGTAAGATGTTTCTGGAAACAGCAGTGAAGTCCAGGTGAGCAGCCAAGTGGAAGTTTAACCCCTTGGCTGATGTAGCTTTCCCTTTAAAAGGAGAGAGATACAATAAATGATATAAATCCTTTTGATAATGCACAGAATTGGATGATGCTTATAGGTGAAATTAAATGTTTATAATCTTCAACTCAGATTTTTCCAATGCAAGAAACATTAGTCTTAGCAGTGTGATGGTATCAATAATTGAAAACAGGGAGGATATCAAAGGAGATAGTATGATTAGAAGCAAATACCAGGTCTTAAAATTGAATCCTGATATGAGTGAGAAAACAGGTGAGAAAAAATAGAAAGTTATATTTATTGGACAAGATCAGTCCTGCTTTGGATACCTGGTTATATGTCCTGCCTCTGGCTTCAAATTACTGTCTCCCTGGTGATACCCACTAGAGTGAATTATTTGTTAGATATTTGACAGAACTCACTTGTAAATGCATCTGTTTTTGTTATTTTTAGGAGCTCATTTTTGTTTTATTCAATTTCTTTTTCTGAGATAAGTTTATTTAACTTATTTATTTTTTTATTTAATTTCTTTTTCTGAGATAAGTTTATTTAACTTATTTATTTTTTGTTCTGTGATTGTAGTTATTTTGCATTTTTATAGTCATGAGTTTCATTTAGATGATTATCTTTCTTGGCAAGTAATTGAGCAAAATAGTTTCTATTGCTTTTCTTTATTATTTCATCACTGATTGTAAATTCACTTTTTTCTTTTTTCTTTTTTTTTTTGCTATTGGTAATTTGGTTTTCTCTTTCTTTAAAAAAAATAAAATGAACTAATGGGTTATCTTCCCCCCAAAAACCCCTACTTCCTAATTATGTTTATGAATTCATTTTTATTTCAAATTCATTAATCATAATTTCTATTTTGGTATTTAATTGGGGTTCCCTGTAGCTTTTCTTTTTTAATAATTTATTTTTAACATTTTAAAAAATTTAGTTTTGAGTCCCTTCCTATTACCCCTCTCCTAACCACTGAGAAGCAATATGATAGCAATTACACATGTGAAAATATGCAAAAAACACTCCCATCATAGCCATATCAAACAAAAAAGGAAGAAAAGTGAGAAAATTATATTTTAATTTGCACTCCATTTACAAGTTCTTTCTCTAGTGGTGAATATCATTTTTCATTATAAGTTCTTTGGAATCTCCTTGGATTATTTTATCAATAAGAATAACTAACTCTTTCACAGTTGATCATTATTACTATATTGCTATTATAGTGTGCAATGATCTCCTAGTTCTGATCCCTTCACTTTGCATTAATTCATACATATTTTTCTGAAACCTTCTTGCTTGTCATTTCTTAAAGCACAGTAGTACATCACAATCATATGCCCTAACTTGTTTGGCCATTCCCCAATAGATACATATCCCCTTCATTTTTAATTCATAATGTACTATAGATATTTTTGTACATATAAGTGCTTTTCCTTTTGCTTTGATTACTTTGAGAGATAAATGTAGTAGTAGTAGTAGTAGTAGTAGTAGTGGTGGTGGTGGTGGTGGTGGTAGCGATAGTAGTGGTAGTAGTAGTAGTATTGCAGGGTCAAAGAGTATGTACAATTTATAGTCCTTTAGGCCTGGTTACAAATTGTTCTTCAAAATGGTTGGACTAGCTTACAACTCTATCAATAGTTTATTAATTTACCTATTTTCCCTTGTCCCTTCCAGTATTTATCATTTCTGATATTACCCAAACAATCTTAATTTTGAGTATGCTTGTAAATAACTTTGATGTCTTCCTCTGAAAACTGACTATTCATATTCCTTGACTATCAATTGGGGAATGGCTCCTATTTTTATAAATTTGACTCAATTTCCTATATATTTGAGAAAAGAGACCTTTGTCAGAGAAAATTTCTATAAAAATTTTTGATATAACATCATTGTTTATGGTAACTTTTATCAAAATGTAGTTTCCCTGATTTTCTCTTTTAATTAGATCTATTTTTATTTTTTCTTTGTCTGAAATCATGGTTGCTACCCTTGTCCTTTTACTTCAGCTGAAGCATAAGAGATTCTTTGTGTTTTTGTCTTTACCCAGGAAGGGTCCTTACTCCCTTATACCCTAGAATACTAATACTCCTCTTAGCACTGGAACTGTGACCAGGGTCCCTGCTAATCCATACCAGAAAGCACTAGTGTTCTTCTCTGTATTGGAACTGTGATCATGACCCCTGCTCCCTTGTGACTGACCATAAACACTTCTCCCCACCCTGGAATTACAATTCAGAACTGTGTACAGTGATTTGAGTTGCCAATCACTACTAGCTGTACCCAGTGCCAGAAAAGAGTCTTTTCTATTCTTTTTCTGACCATTTATCTGAAACTTTTACACTTTCTAAGCTGATAGCTCTCAAAGTTACTGCTGCTGTTGCCATCTTCTGTCAAGGTGACCTCCATTGCCCACCACTAGTGCTGCTACCATGTGCATTCTGATCTGGCACTCACCTCAGTGTCATAGACCTCTTCTGCCAACTTTCTTAGTTGTGCTAGGTTTAGAAAATTTCTCACCTTCACCTTTTGGTAGTTTTGCTCCAAAATTTTATTTGATGCATTATTTTAAAGTTGTTTGGAGGGGAGTGTTAGGAGAACTTGGCTGGGCTGATGCCTCTCGTCCACCATGTTGGTTTTGCTCCCAATCCTGCTTATTGATTTTCACTGAGGTTTAAGTCATGTGAGTTTCCAGGCTCTTGAAGCATGTTTATCTCATGGATGACTATGAACCTTTCATAAAGTTTGACATGATGCAAAATGTTATTGCAAAATTACATCTCCATTTCTGAATGACTTTAATGCCAGAAGAATTCTGCTTCTAGAAGTAGAAGTACATCTGCATTGCTGTCAAAAAGAAATCATCTAAAATTTAATGATAGTCCTACTGCATAGTTAAAATTGTCCTCCTAATATTAATTCAATTCAATTTTATAAGTATTTAATAAGTTCCTAATGTGGGCCAGGCACTGTGTTAAGTACTAGGGATACAAATGAGAAATAGAGACAATGCTTCCTCTCAAGGAAATTACAAGCCACCAGGGGAAGACACAAAGAAAGGACACCATTCCTTGATGGAAGTGGGGTGGGGGAAAAAGCCTTTAATTTAAGACTGTCTTCCATATATTCTGTATATATCTAAGAGCAATGTATAGAGTGTAATCAGACACACCAGTTCAAATCTGGTGTCAGACACTTATTACCTATGTAATCTCCTGAAAAATTAACTTAATCTCTGTATGCCTTAGTTTACTCATCTTTAAAATGAGAATAATAATAAATCTACCTCCCAGGGTTGTTCTGAGGATCAAATGAGATAATTATCAAGCTTCTAACATAATGCCTGACACATAGTAAGCACAATATAAATATTAGGTATCGTTGTTGTAACTATTATTATTATAATACCTGATAATTTATATGTTATCTCTTCCATTGTAATATTAGATCCTTGAGGACAGGGCCTATTTTTGGTTTTCCTTATATCCTCAGTGCTTAAAACAGTATCTGGCACATAGCAAGTTGTAATAAATCTTTGTTAATTGATTTATCAGTTATTAAGCTCTGATCTAGAGATCAAATCCTAAATTCCTGGTTGTTGGCTGTGTTCTTGATAAGAATGAATGCCCTATAAATGAAGTTTTCTATAGCTGATGTGCTATTACAATTAGCTTTCTCTTTCCCACAATATGGCAAAGAGGGCAACTTTGAGTTGAATCAATGACATAAGAAACATAATTTTAGTGAAGCAAAAAAAAAAAAATTCTTGAGGGAACAGAAGTTGCCTCACCTTCTTAAGTAAAGGAGGAGGAGCACTAGAGAACAAAAGGAGGAGAGTTTTATTCTATCTTGATATACTTACTCCCTCTCAGTCAGAGAAGTGTGATTATCCTACAAAAGAGAAAAACAATCCATTAAGGAATTTTTTTCTTTGGGAATTTGAATGTTTATGCTATTTTAAATTCCAAATGCAGAGATTATATATTTTCCTCTCCTTGATATGCTGGGCAAGATCTGGTAAGATACTTAATAATTTTTTAGTCAGTGCTTATAGAAAGCATTACATCTCTATACAAAAGTTCAGCATGGTCTTTGATTCAGGGATAGAGTTTTACTAAGACTGTAAACATATTTGTCATATTCATGAATGTTAAAAATACTGGACAGAAGTTTATCTGATATTAAGTAGAATTGCTATTTAATATGAAAAGAAGTTAAAATGTAATTCTGTATTATATATTTACTTTTAAACAGTTAATGTATCTAAACACAATACAAATGAGGATGGTAACAATTATATTATTGGTGAAATTCACAACAAACAAAAGCATTTAGGATTAATTAAAAATGCTTTACACTATACTGTGACTCTGAATTTATCCATGTATCCAGCTTCATAGTAATTTAAATTCATCTGCTTATTTAAGCCAAGTAAAATAGAAAATCCTGTATAGATGTGAAAATATATCTTTATATCTGAGCCTACTGCTGAATCTATTTCAGTGACAGAAGACTAAATACTTAACTAATGGCAAAAAAAAAGATCAGAAATTTCATACACCATGAAAATAGTGTCATGAAACTTGGGTGAGCATTTAAATGGTGGATATGTATAACAGACACAGAGAAGTTGTATTTAAAGTATTCATGTTTTGTGACTACCTAATGACAAGTCTGGTGTAAAACATTAAAATGCTTAAATTAAAACAAAAGTTTTCTTAAAACTTGGGGGACTTGGGGGCAGCTAGGTGGCTTAGTAGATAAAGCACTGGCCCTGGATTCAAGGGTACCTGAGTTCAAATCTGGCCTCAGACACTTGACATTTACTAGCTGTGTGACCCTGGGCAAGTCACTTAACTCCCATTGTCCCACCAAAACAAACAAACAAAAACTTGGGGGACTTAATGTGTTTCAAATGTTGGAAATTCTAGATACATTATAACTTATACTTAAATATAGATATTTCTTGATAAATATGTATTTGTATGGTCTATACATGGTATAGTCTTTGTATGGTTTGTGGCATCTCAAAGGGAAAAAATGGAATAATTTGGTTTTCCTGCTTCCTTAATTTTAATATAAATATCTAAGTAAAACTTTAGGCTATGATTTATACAGGATTTTCTGAGATAGTTGGTATGGATCTATTTGAACATTTCACAAATTCTTAATGACATATTTGGGGACTGATAAAGCTATTGTAGCTCCTGTGTGGAACACAGATCACCCTCCTCCACTATGGAGACACTGTAGGCAGGATGCATATGTGACATTCCCCTCCCCATGGAAGGCATGACCCAGAGCTCCTAAAATTCCTATGGTTTTGAACTGAAAGGACTTCTGTGACCTCAGAGTAGACAAATTCTTGGAAGAGCTGAATCATATCAAGTTTTATAGTATTATGATAAATAAAATCAGAAAACAAAAGATAGCTAGAGTTAAATGGAGGATTAGCTCATAAGTTCTCCTTGGAGAGGCAAATAAATCAATAGGGAGGGTTTTTATTATATATCCAAAATAAACAAGAAAGATCATATCATTGAACAGGTAGTCATCTCACATTACAGTGCTAATGAAAAATATTTTCAAAAAATCCCTAAATATAATTTACATACTCACATGTGTTGTGGAGGATAGAAAGATACAGAAATTCCAAATAAAGCTTTAAAAGACCCTCTAATTTAAACACGTACTTAATGATCAGTGGGGTAAGCATAGAAGAAGAGGTAAAAATCTCTACGTTTCAAGAATAAGAAATGAGAAAGGTCAGAGGCTTATAGAGTTCATAGAAGTTTCATTCATATATACTTACATATGTATATATAAATGAATACTCAGTTGATAAAATGTGAGAGATCAGTAATTAGTAGTTTCTGATCTACTCAAATTTATTCAGTTCTACTCTTGTGATGATGCTTGGTATCCATGATGTCAAATGTCTTCCAAATCTTAAAAAGAAAAGCTAGTCTTAATTATATAGAGGGATGAAACTTCTGTGTAATATATAAAGCCTTTGTCCTTCTCATTTCTTAATCCAGAACTATATTTAAGTCATTGAAAAATAAAGTATATGTTTAATTTGAAATTATTAATTTAATTCTTCCTAGATTTTCCTTACCTTCTTATCCTTTACAACAGGTGGTTGTACAATCACAAAAGAACATTTTGGGGGGGGGGGATTAAATTGTTACGACTTTAACATATAAGAAATTACTGATGGCTGCTGTGGGATTCATTCATGAATCAGACATTTGTATACAATAAGACCACTGTCTCATTGGAGCAGAGATTAAAAATGGTATTTAGAAGAAAGAATAAAAATGACTCTGCAGGAAATTGAGACGACTTTGATTTTACCTTTTTAAACATGCATAAGAATGACAAAGAGAAGCAACATCTCCTAGCAGATAAAGTACTAAAATTGGAGTCAGGAAGACCAGGGCTTAAATATAATGGCCTTTTCTCAAACTTCGTTCTCCTTGACCTCCCTGAAGCCTTTGAAATATTGATCACTCTCTCCTCTTTGATATTCTCTTCTGTCTAGGTTTTTGAGACATTACTCTCTCCTAGTTCCCCTCCTAATTTTCCTACTGTTCTTTCTCTGTCCCTTTTGCTGAATGATCTTCCAGATCATGCCTTCTAAACATAAATATCCCGGGGCAGCTAGGTGGCGCAGTGGATAGAGAACCGTCCCTGGAGTCAGGAGGACCTGAGTTCAAATCCAGCCTCAGACACTTAACACTTACTAGCTGTGTGACCTTGGGCAAGTCACTTAACCCCAATTGCCTCACCAAAAAATCCCAAAACAAACATAAATATCCCTCAGGGTTCTGTCTTAAGCACTCTTCTCTTCTCCCTCTATATTACTTCACTCGGTTATCTTAAACGATCTCATGGATTTAATTCCCATGTCTATGCTGATGATTTTCAAATATACCCATCTTGTTCCAAATTCTGTGGAACTCCAATAACACATCCCCAACTGCCTTTCAGACATTTGGAATTGGATATCCAATAGATATCTTAAACTCAATATGCACAAAACAAAACTCATTATCTTTTGTTCTACCCTCTGCACCTCTCCCAACTTATCTATTACTATAGAGGGTAATAACATCCTCCTAGTCCCTCAGACTAGCAAACTAGGAGTCACCCTGGACACTTCACTATTGCTGAGCCCCCAAACTCACATCCAATCAGTTGCCAAGACCTCTTGATTTCACCTTTGCAGCATCTCTTAAATATGCTCCCTTCCCTCCTCTGACACTGCTGCCACTCTAATGCAGGCTCTCATCACCTCATTCCTGATTTATTGCAATAGCCAGTGGGAGGATATGCCCATCTCAAGTTTCTCCCTACTCTAATCCATCCTCCATTCATCCATTAAAGTAATTCTTGTAAAGGTAGGAGCTCCTTTTCACATTTCCAGTATTCTTATACTTTACTCCCAACCTGTACTCTTCAATCCAGTGATACTGGCCTTCCTTACTATTCCACAAACAATATACTCCATCTCTCAGGTTTAGGCATTTGTCTGGCTACTCCATGCCTGGAACATTCTTCCTACTCTGCTCTGACTACTGACATCCCTGGCTTCCTTTATGGCTTAATTACCTTCTACCTCCCTTATACTACAAAGCTCCTTATAATTCTACTTTTTTTTATTTCCTATTCATCCATATGTATACATATATATGTATACACACACACACACACATATATATATATATATATACACACACACATAATACAGCTTCGTATGTATTAGTATGTTATCTCTGCCATTAGATTGTAAGATCCTTGAGGGCACGGACTATCTTTTTCCTCTTTGCCTATCTCCACCACTGAGCATAATGTGTGGCACAGAATAGGCACTTAGTAAATGCTTATTGATTGTCTTATTAATTGAAAACCTGCTTCTGACACTTACCAGTTGCATAACCAAATCACTCAACTTCTATGTACCAGTAGCAAAACTAGAATTTATGTACTAAGTGATAGATATAATCAATATATTGGTGGAAGTAATTTCCACTTGTTCCCATTGACCCCACACTGGCAAAATTAGAGATCCTTTGCTTACTTGCCTACTGAGTTTACATAATGGACAATATATTAAAGCCTGATAATGACACAGACTATAACCATTCCCTAAATAATCATAATTTTTTGGAATTATAATTGAATAATTAATAATAATTTCGTATAGAACAAATAAGAGTTAAAAAGAAGGCTGAAAAACCTTAAAAAACCTTGATTTGGAGTGAGGCCAGCTCTGTTCCTTAATACACCCATATGACTTTGAACAATATCACTTGGTTTTTAAAGCTCTTGATAACTTTTTCTCAGTCTACATTTCCAACTTCCTAACATTTCCTTCTTCATGGCATACAGATTTGCTTTTTTTTCACATGTGACATTTCATTTACCAGCTTTGGGTCATTATATCAGCTATTCCTCCTGCTTTCAATCCTCTCCCTTTTCATCTTTACCTCATGGAATCCCTGGCTTCCTTTAAGGATGTAATTGAATGAAAAAAAAAACATCCTGAAGTACCAACTGACCATTTATCAAGTGCTTACTATGTACCAAGCACCTGTACTGAGAACTGGGAATAAAATTCAAAAAGTAACTCTATCTCTGTACTTGTAATTAGGGATATCAAAACATAAAGGAGAGTTCAGCTTAATGTATGATGGAAAGATCAGGAAAGACTTCAGCTTTGGCAGACAAATAAGAAAGGCCTCTGACAAATCTGTTAATTCTGGGGTGCAATTGAGAGGGCAGATGATCCTAAACCAATGACTGTAGAATAGGACAATCTGTCCAAGTGTTGAATTAGAGTAGAGTTCTACCTTACTTCTAAAAGAGATCATGATGGGGGTAAAATCAGTAGTAAGATGAGAGTACATACCTAAGGCAAAATGGGCAATGGAGATTGGGGTCAGGGAGGGGAAAATTTCTTTAAGGCCTACTCCAGGATGAAGTTCCTGATGTAAGGGTAAATTTCTACATGTTGCTTCTTGGTTACTCAAGCAGCTGGTGCCTTTTTCTTCAAAGATACTTTACATATTTGTGTATACCTATGTAATGGAAGAATAGCCAATGGATGCCCAGTCTTTGCAGCACAAGCAGCATGTTCTGCCTACTGGCGATATGAGTATAGGTTTAAAGAGGCTTAGGGCAATATGTGATGGTGTATAATGTAGGAGTCCTAGTCAGATATAAAGTATATTCAGGAATCTTAATTATCTTCTGTTAATTGGTAGCTGTGTAAGAACTTGGAAAAGAACCTCTCTATTCCATGTGGCTTTTCAATGAGGAGGATTGAGGACTGCTTTTCTCCTCTCAGTGAGGTATCAGCCCTGGTTGCTTTTTTGGCATATAGTAAATATTTCATCTTTATTGTGAGTTTTTTCTTTCCTTTCCTTATGTGAATGGGTATTATAAATAGGATGGATCAAGTCCATAACTTCTCAGTTTTGAAAGGTAGAAGCACCATCATGATAATTGAAGTCCATACTGGCTTCTTCCAGTAGACACAGCTGCCAAGCCATTTGAGAATCTATCCCTCAAGAGTGACCTGCCTGACCTAGTCCACCAGTAAATTGACCAGAGAGACAGGTCAGAAGCAAGCAAGTGATTCATTTATCATCTCATCTACATCAATTAGTAGAGTTGGTGGGGGTAATTTTTAGGGGTGGGGGTGGGGCTATGAGGGTTAAGTGACTTGCCCAGAGCCACACAGCTAGTAAGTATCAAGTGTCTGATGCCAGATTTGAACTCAGGTCCTCCTGAATCCAGAACCAGTGCTTTATTGACTGTGCCAACTAGCTGCCCCATGGGAATAATTTTTAGTAGCAAACATTTTGGGTTTGATTCCCCTCTATCTAGCAACCAAGGTTGTGGGAAAAAGTAGACTGCTTGTTTTAGAGATTTTTATTTTTTGAATATTACTTATTTTTGAGTAATTGTTTCCTTGTGGAAGCTAATTTATTTTAAATGAAGATATGATGAGATATCAGTAGGTTAATTTGTACCAGAGATACAGTAACACATGGCTGATATTGAGGGAAGATATACAGAATGAGCCTCGTGACTTTACATGCTTGCAATTGAACTCCTTAAAAAAGAACTTCAGTATTTCACAGTTGTTTTATTATGCTTTAACTTGACATTTCATAAAATATGGTCAAACAATCCAAGGAAATATCCTTTCTGACTATGTAAAATTCCTTTTATAAGCCCTGTATATTATGCTGTATTAACAAACCCTAAGTCTATTAATATTAAGTATATTACGTGGTATCAATAGATCCTTAATCAACCACATAAGTTGTCACATTTTATCTATTTTTGAGGTTTAGTTGTTGGAAGAAGAGGCAAACCATCAAGATAGGGCTCACAACTTCATGAGGCTCAAGTCTTCCAAGCCCCTAAGTCTCACTCTTAGAATTCTGAGATGAACAGTAGTATCCAGGTTCTGGAGACCCAACCCGCTAGTTGAATGTGGGAGGAATGGTGTTTGAGTCTATTAAGTGAAACATATATATATATATATATATATGTGTGTGTGTGTGTGTGTGTGTGTGTGTGTGTATGTATGTATGTATATGTGTATGTATATGTGTATATATATGTATATATTCATCTTATTTTCCCACTTATAATGTAAGTTCTTTTACGGTAGTTGTTTTGCTATAGACTTTATATCCACAATATGTAGCCTAGAGCCTGGAACCTAATAGGTGATTATTAAATCATTAATCTCCCATGGTATTCTTCATCTGCAAATGGAAGATGTGGGGTAAGCTAAACATTAAGTTCTATCTTCTAGCTTTTGTCTATGATCCTATGTCCTTGCCATGAAGAGATATCTGGCAGTTAATGACAGTACCAGTTTAGACTATAAATTTGTTTATAAAATTTTATATATATATAGTTGGTGAAAGATAATGGGCAGTGTCACCTCATTAAAAAACAAACAAAAAATCAGTGAGAATCCATGGTTGGAAAAGATAGTATTCAAAAAAAGTCATTTCTGGAATATTTATAGATGAAACTCAAGGGAAGAGGGAAATTTTTTAAAAACTATTTTAAAGGTTTTTATTACAAAAAAATTTCATGGGGCAGCTTGGTGGCACAGTGGATAAAGCACCATCCCTGGATTCAGGAGAACCTGAGTTCAAATCCGGCTTCAGACACTTGACACTTACTAGTTTTGTGACCCTGGGCAAGTCACTTAACCCTCATTGCCCAACCAAAAAAAAAAATCACCATCAAGGTTAGAGGAGCCATTATTTTGAGACTTTGCCATCACAGCTTTAGCTCTGCAATAGGAATAGATGGAAATGATACTGAAGTGGGGAAAGCCCCCCCCCCCAAAGTTGGGAAATGTTCATTCATCACTTAGATAGTCCAACCTCAGTGAGATGCAATATATAGAACACTGAAGGACTGGTTCTCAAGTACCTAAAGGAGATGAAGGATGTTTTCTTTATTCTCCAAAAAAAAGGTGAGAAAATATTGATACCTACTGTGCCACCTGTGCAAGATTTTTAATGAGATTAATTTACATACTTATACAAAGCACTCCCAGAAAAGGTTTGAGATGTGAAGAAACAGAGATTGTAAGGGATATTCTATAGCCAATCATATCTTTTTAGAGACCCAGTTGACTCAAAGATGTAGAGAACATAAGATTCAACTCTGCTTATGACTTGTTAACTACCAAAATGCATGTGATTCCGTAGTACAAATCATTTCTTTATATGTTCTTCTCCAACAAGGTATCTCTCATGCATGTGTCAATTTTAAAATATTTTAGAGTAGCCACTTATTGGCAAGGGGGCTGATTGGAAGTATAGTTTTCTGAGCAGAAGGAAGGACTAAAGGATTATGATAGGCATAAGTTTCAGGGAAGTGAAGAGGCAAGCCAGGGAAGTTTGGAGCTCTTTGTTGAGAGGACATGGGTCAAGGCCGAAAATGGGTGCCGGAACCAGTTGCAGCTAATTGCAAGTAAAGGGCACTGCTAAGTTGACTAATGAAATCAAGATCTAGCAGAAGATGTCTCAGGCTCACTTATGAGCTAGAGATCTGTCTTTTTGGAATTTTGCTTTCTCTGTGACTGTTACCATTACTGGGAACTGGTTAGTTTATTCACTGTCCATTTTCTTTCCCTTCCCTGCCTCACTGCTGCCTGGTGAACTGGCATCCCATACCCTTGAGAGGTCCTGGCTCTCTTAAAATCTTGTTTGTTTGGTAATGTACTTTTATAATGATTTTTTCTGCAAATAAAATAAGCTGATTTTCACTTCATTCTGATTTGTTACTATGAAGGAGGTGACCATGGAAGGGGAAGGGAAAAAAGAGTCCTAGACTGATTCACAAACTTATTTCACTCTCGCTCTCGCTCTGTTTCTCTGTCCTTTTCTGTCTCTTTGTCTCTGTCTCTGTTTTTCTGTCTGTCTGTCTCCTCCCCTTCTCTCTCTGTCTTTATCTCTCCCTGTCTGTGTCTCTCCCTCCTATCAACATACATACATTCATACATCCATCCATCCATAAACACATAGGAACTATAAAAAATGGAGAGATGCCTACCCTGGATTTTGGTTTTCCATTTAATGTGGAGCCAAATTGAATAGCCATTGCCTCTAAATGGTGAGATTCTTGAGATATTCTTGTTTGCAGATAATGCTATGGATTGCATCAAGGCCATAAACATTATAGTTGCCCCAATGAGATACATAATCACTCTATGTAGCATTTGGCCTAACTATCCAACAAGGAAACTCAAGTGAATGAAAAATGCTTATTAGCTAGATATTTGCACAGAAGCACACAATTAGCATAATCATCTTGGGCAGACTTCATTTCAGAGTGGAAGAAGAGGAAGATGAAAGCAGGCCACACGACCGTCTTTGAAAAATTTGTCTGTGTTTTCAATGACCTCCAATTTCCCTCTGAAATAAAGTCTTCTATTTTCACAGCAACTGGGTAATGCTATATGCTTCTCATTATACTCACCCACATGGGAATAGAGATGCAATTGCTGGGCTTGAGCAAATCGTGTCTCTTCATTCTGTAAATGTGCCGCATATGGAAAGGAGTATAAATAATGGTCACAGAGAGGTAAATGACAACATGGGCAGCCTGAATGTTCAACTCATTTAACTCACAATTCAAAAAGAACGAGAAAAAGACACTAATATGTTCAGTGGTCCTTATGTGGCAGATATACTGGAGGAGATGAATAAGGTTGTAATCTGCAACATTGCAGAGAATAGTCTCTGATGGGGTCACAGATTCAATGAAGTAATCAGGGAAAGAGTCAGTTAAATCTTTGGAGAATGTAGTCACACTTCATTTAAATAAAAATTCAGGTATGGAATCTACATTTTAGGGCCTTAGATTATGACAGATTTTAAGCATTTATTTATTTATATTTTTTGCGGGGCAATGGGGGTTAAGTGACTTCCCAGGGTCACACAGCTAGTAAGTGTCAAGTGTCTGAGGCCAGATTTGAACTCAGGTACTCCTGACTCCAGGGCCAGTGCTTTATCCACTGCGCCATCTAGGTGCCTCCATGATTATGACAGATTTTAAACAACAAAAATATCATGAAATTTATAATTTATATAAGTAAGTAAAATAAAGGAAATGGGGAAAACACTTTAACATAACATGAAGATATAATTCTATTCAGGAAAAAATTCTAGGGAAAAAAATGCCTGCTACAAATGCTAGCAACAGACATGGATTTGGAGGCAGTTCTTTGTGGGCGGTGGTTCTGGGAACTCTGGAAGGTTCCAGAGGTACCTAGTGTGAGATTTAAAATTGGATATTAGATCATAAATCTCCCCTACTTGACCTTTCCCTTAATTTATCTCCCAGACTAGTAAATGGAAGAAGCTTTTGGTTTTCTAGATAGACCTTTTATTCTCAAGGTAGTCACAAGGTGATGTTGATTAAAAGGATAGGAAAGGGGCAGCTAGGTGGCGCAGTGAATAGAGCACCGGCCCTGGAGTCAGGAATACCTGAGTTCAAATCCGGCCTCAGACACTTAACACTTACTAGCTGTGTGACCCTGGGCAAGTCACTTAACCCCAATTGCCTCACTAAAAAAAAAAAAAAAAAAAAAAAAAGGATAGGAAAGTAGAAACACAATACAAATCGTCTTAAGTCTAAGCTTAGTCTATATTCCTTATAAAAACTCACCAAACCGAAAAGGCCACCTTTGGAGATAGACCGTCTGTGCCGCGCCGTCAGGAGCCCAGCCAAGCAGGAAAAAGCCCCACTTCCTTTCTCTCCACCCCAGAAGTCGAGTGCGCCGCAGGCAGTCTGACATGTGCAGCAGCCAGACTGTTCGTCTCCTCCCCAAAAGGGTGGTCCTTGAAAAACTGGCATCTTTCAGTTATCCTAACCTACTGTTAAAAACTTTCATATTTTTTTTACCACACTAGTGCTAGAAACAGGGTACAGGGGGTAAAGAGTAGGCATGGTAAAAGGGACTCACAGACTGGTCAGACAGGTCCATGAGCAGGTAGCAATGAGGGTAGTTTATGCAAATGTGGTACAGGTTCATAAGAGGCTGTGGCTTCTAGAGCTGCTCTGAGTCCTCCTGTCCATCATCCTCCTCTTTCTTGCATGGCTGAGTCTAGTGCCTGAACACCTGTTACCCCTGGTAGTAGCAGCAAGCAATGATATTTGCTCTGAAGGAGCTACTGGAATATTATGATGAAGGAAGGATTTTCTGAAAAAGGCCATTAGAAAAAGAACACATGATACTCTGATAGCATAAGGGTTCAAGTTAGAGAAAACAATCAAGCAGAAAACAAAGTAGAAGGTACCAGAAAAAGAAGAAACTATTGACAATTAGAAGTACGCAGCTGTGGTTTCCCCCATTTCAATTGGTTCTATAATGAAAATTAAAAATTACAAGCGGGGTCAATCAGAAATATTTGTGAAAATTATCACCTTAACCAGTGTGTCACAAGTCCCTACTAGGAATATGCAGGAATAATTTTTAAAGAGACTATTTTTTACCTTCTCATAAAGAATATAAATGGAAAAACCACTCCATGAGCATCAACAATGTCTTGAAGCCTACCTATGTAGAAGGTAGTTTAAGAAAGATCAAGACTGATATGGTTCATCTATTACATTTCTTTTTGGTGAGGCAATTGAGGTTAAGTGACTTGCCCAGGGTCACATAACTAGTAAGGGTCTGAGGCCAGATTTCAACTCAGGTCCTCCTGACTCCAGGGCCGGTACTCTATCCACTGAGCCACCTAGCTACCCCTCATCTATTACATATTAAAAAAAATTTTTAGAAGAGAATTAAGATTGCCTGATCCAGGTGGAGAGCAAATGCAAAGAGAAGAAAAATTTGTCTTTTGGCAATGATACAGATCCTAGCAAGGGGTTGATTAATGTTCTAAAGAATGTATATGAAGCTCAAGATGATAAAATGAAAGGAACAATTAATACAGCATAGGTGGAACCAAGGGAGAAACAATACAAAGGGAAGACTGAATTTTAAGATAAAAATGCCTTTTCAGTCACAATGAAGAATTATTATTTTCAAAAAGGAATTCCTGCAGAGCAAAATAGATGTAATCTGTGAGTTCTTTACATTTCATGCTAGCAGATATATATATATAAAATAAAATATATTTTTCTTGTACAGTTCTTTCAAGGACAGTTACTTTACTTCCTTCATTTGTTTATGTAATTTTTATCCCTTACTTCAATGTAAAAAAGCAGTCTTGCTAATAAAATGCTATGTTTTAATTTGGGGGGGTGGGGCAATGAGGGTTAAGTGACTTGCCCAGGGTCACACAGCTAGTAAGTGTCAAGTGTCTGAGGCTGGATTTGAACTCAGATCCTCCTGAATCTAAGGTAGTGCTTTATTCATTGTGCCACCTATCTGCCCCCTTTAATTTTTTAAAAATTCCAGAATCACTCTGATCATTCTTAGGTACTAAAATATCTTCCTGAAAGTAGGTAAGAAATACATGGAAAGCCAATTCAGCCCCATCTGAAAATTATGACTCCAGTATAGATACCATTGTTCATGTATATGTCAGTGACGAAAAAAAAAATGATAGGAGGTAAGAAAGTTCCATAATAAAAATCTGCAATGAAGAGAAATTGAGGCACAAAAGTTTAACCATAAACTACTTATTGGCACAGTTAGCAATTAATAATAATAGAAGTCAATGTTCCCTCACTGACCAGAGACATGCCTTACAATCAGAGCAGTGATTTACATAGTTCGGTGGTTACATAAGATCTGGTGATGCAAACTAAACAAAAAATGTAATTGGTCCATAACCATGCTTATTTGCAAAAGGGTAGTCTTCAGAATCCATAATAACAAGAAAAACATAGAGCTGGACATTCTCTGGAAAGTCCTCCACCAGATCTCATTCACCCTCCTCTTTGCCAGAAAGACCCAGTGCTAGGAAAATACACACCTTCCAACCAGATTCAATTATCCTCTATCCATCCTCTTTATCTTTCTCAAAAGGCAGGACCAGTCTCAGTTGTGTGCACAGTCCCCTTCATAGTCTCTTACACTTTTCTATATGAAATAAATTGAACTCTAAGCCCTAGAAATTGGTTACAGTGATTATTAAAACTCTTAAGTATTAATCAAGGATGAAAATATTTTGGAATATAGAAAAACAAGGGAGAAATTGGGCACCTATATTTTAATCATATATCCTTACCTACAGATTAGCTTATCTAAATTAAACCTATGTAACCAATAGGAAAATTGATATAACCAATTAATAATCAATTTCACAAACGTGAGTGCTTCAGACAAAATGAAAGAATCAAGAGTGTGTTTTTATGCTTGAACGTCACTATCATTTGTGGAATCCATTTTATAAAACCTATGCCTTGAAATGTGTATGCATTACACATAACACTTCAAGTTTTATACATTTGTTAAAGAAAACCTGAGATTGGGGCAGCTACATGGCACAGCAGATAAAGTACTGGTCCTGAATTCAGGAAGACCTGAATTCAAATCTGGCCTCAGACACTTAACACTTATTAACTGTGTGATCTTGGGCAAGTCACTTAACCCTCATTGCCCCATCAAAAAAGAAAAAAAAGAAACCTGAGAAGTTTTTCATAAAATGTGAAATCAAAACAAAAGAAAATCAACCTGCTACATACAACTAGAATATGAAGGAAATAAAAATAAGGAGAAATAAATCAAGTCATTGCAGTTGATACCAATACAAGTATACTTTTTTTTTTTGGTGAGGCAATTGGGGTTAAGTGACTTGCCCAGGGTCACACAGCCAGTAAGTGTTAAGTATCTGAGGCCAGATTTGAACTCAGGTACTCCTGACTCCAGGGCCAGTGCTCTATCCACTGCGCCATCGAGCTGCCCCTAATACAAGTATACTTTTACTCCTATTGTAACAAGATAATAGGGAAGATTCTGGGAAGATGGTGGAGTAGGTAAAAAAACTCCACACTCTCCAAATTTCTTACACACACACACACACACACACACACACACACACACACACACACACACACAAACAACATCACCTCAAAGTGAATGACAAAAGTCAGGTAAAGCACTTGTTTTCCTAAGACTACTTGAGAGGACCTCAAGAAAAACTCTCTCCAAGTCAGAGTGTGGCATGATTGAAGTGCAAATACCACAGGGTCAGCTCCACAGAATCAGCAAACAATAATCCCTGGAAGCAAATGGGTAGAGAGGCTGCCTCAATCTCAGGAATTTTCACCTCACACTGACCTCAAGAACTTTCATGAACAGTATAGCCCTAACAGCTGAGTAGGAGAAGAGTGGAAAATCTTCCACTATCTTGGGACTTCAAGGCCAGCTGTGCTGACCAGACACAGTCCCGAGCTGCTGCTGTGGATAAGAAACAGGTGAGTTCAGTAGCAGAGGACTGGGGACCTTGGCTGTGGACACTGCAGGAGAATCAAGGTTCTGGTTTTGGTTAGAGGGCAGAGGAAAGCCCAATCTCCCAATCCCCCAATTTCCATCTGAAGGAGATCCCAAGGGGAAAACTTGCAGGAATATCAGCCAAGTTTCAAAGCTCCCAGCTTAAGGAAAAATATTGCAAGCAACAAGAAGAAAAATTCATTTTAAATAATGAAGAGCTACAATCGGGATCACACAAGGTTTAGTAGCTTCTGTGTTGAAAAACAGTAAGTCTTAAAACGCTATATTTAGAAGAGCAAAATCGCTGGGGTTGTGACCAAGGATCATTTCCCCCATATTGTTAAGTATAATCCTGAATGAAAAAGTGGACATTTAAAGAGCTGAAAACCTTTCAGGTATTTGTGGCAAAAACAGCAGAACCTAATAGAAAATTTGATATATAAAATTCAGGAGAAGTATAAGGTCAACATTAAAGACCAAGTATAAGAGACTCATTAAGGTTAACTTGTTTATTTCTTATATATAAAAATGGTATAAGTACTCTTACGAGTATCATCATTGCTTGGGTGGTTTGAAAGAAAGACTTGGGCTGAGCTGAGTATGATGGGATGGTTCTAAAAAAATATAACTGGGTAGGGAGACATAAAAAGGAACAATTATCTAATACAAATGAGACATGAAAGAAAGAACTGATACAGAAGAAGCAAGTGGGAGTGAAGGCCTGGTAGTGCTGGAACTTTTCATCAAAAATGGATAAAAGAGAATAATATATACATCTAGAAGGAGATAAAAGTCTTCTAAATTTAGGAAGAAATAAGAGGTTGAGGGGATAGGATAAAGCAGGGACTTTTAGAAGGGTTTTCAGGTGCAGAATTAAGGGCATTGAGGGAGGGGATGAGAGGGACTTCTAGAAGGTTAGGTAGATTAAGATGGAGGATGGTGTAGAGGATAAGGAAGGGACTCAAAGGGGTGGGCAGATTAAGAAATAGGAAGGCAAAGAAGTGGATAGAAGTAAATTAGATTCATGAGAAGGGATAGGGTAAATAGGGTGAAAAGAAAAGTGAGGAAAAATAGGATGGAGGGAAATAAATAATGAGAATAGTTTTGTGAATGGAATAAATTTACCCATAAAACAGAAATGGATAGCAGAATGGATTGAAAATCTGAATTCAACAATATGTTGCTTATAAGAAACACAATAAAAATAAAAGATACACACAGTTAAAGGGCTGTAGTAAAAAATATTATGCTTTAGCTGCTGTATAAACAGCAGGGATAGTAATCATGATCTCAGATAAAATTAAAGTGAAAATAGATTTAATTAAAAGAAATAACTGAGTAAACTACACTATGTGACACCGATATTATTTGATATTACTTTAGAATATTTAAAATAACTGTAGACAGTATAAAAATACCTGAGAGTATACCTGCCAAAACAGAACCAGAAACAATGTGAACATAATTTTAAAGTCCTCTTTATACAAATAAAGTCTGATTTAAATAATTAAAGAAAGGTTAATTGTTCATAGGTAGGCAATTTTATTTTTTCTAAGAAATCTATTTATTCAGTGACTTTACAATTAAATTACTAAAAAAATTTTACTGAGAAAAAATAATAGAAAAATTCATTTGGAAGAACAAAAGGTCAAAAATTTCTAAGAAACTCATGAAAAATGTAAAGAAAGGAGATTCATCAGTATCAGGCTTTAAACTATATTATGTCAGGGATAGCTAGGTGGTGCACTAGATAGAACACTGGCCCTGGATTCAGGAGAACCTGAGTTCAAATCTGACCTCAGATACTTGAGGCTTACTGTGTGACCCTGGGCAAGTCACTTAACCCTCATTGCCCTGCAAAAAAACCAAAACAAAAATAAACTATATTATATCAGTAAATATCAAAACTGTCTGGTACTAGCTAAGAAATAAGATAAACCAGTAAAACAGTGTAGGTATACAATACACAATAATAAAGAACCATAGTAACCCTGTATTTGATAAATGTGAATATTTAGGTTTGGGGGATAAGAATTCATTATTGGTAAAAAAAAATGTTGGGAAAGATGGAAAGCAGTCTGGCAGAAATTGGGCATAAAATCAATATCTTAAACCAGGTAGCAAGATAAGGTCAAAATGGATACTTTACCTAGATATAAAGGGGAGTATCACAAGAAAATTAGAACATAGAACATAGTATCTTATCAGACTCATGGATAAGAGAATAATATATAAAGAAACAAGCAATAGAGAGCATTGTGAGATATTAAATGGATTATTTTGATTATATTAAATTTGATAGTTCTTATACAAATAAAGCCAATGAATCCAAGATTAGAAGGAAAGCAGAAAGTTTCTGGGGAGGGGGGAGTGGAGGACGGGAGGGCAGAAGTGGGGCAGAACTTTAATAGAAATCTCTCAGAAAAAGGTCTTTTTTCTCAAATATATAAAGAACTTGGTTAAATTTATGAGTCATTCCTCAATTGGTAAATGATCAAAGGATAGGAACTGCAGGGGGTTTTGTGTTGAAGAAATCAAAACTATATGTAGTAATATGAAAACATTATCTAAATTATTAATGATTAGAGAAATGCAATTTTTTATATTGTGAGATATCATCTTATACCTATCAAATTGATTAAAATGACAGATACCCAACAAGTCATGGCTAAACAAATTGTGATTTCCCCATCCAGAGAAAGAACTGACAAATAGAAATAACTACAATATATTCTGTGTGTGTGTGTATGGATATGTATATATGTGTGTATACATATATCTATATATATTATTCAAGTTTAATCGTAGCCTTCTTAAGGGGTGTAGGGAGGGAGAAAAAATAAAATCAAAAGTGCATATCAAAGAAAACAGATGGAAACACAGAAAAGCTGGGTAGTTTGGCAAACAATGTATAGCATTTATTACTTAAGTTTTCAAAAATGTAAACAATGTTCTGCTGTGTACATGGAAATATATTATTAAAGTTTAAAATGAATAAAGTTTTTTTTAAAAAATCAAGATAAAGAAGGCTCATATTTGCCTTTCCTATTCTTATAGCCATGCCATAATCCATTGCTGAAAGAACTTAATATTTTAATATAATATTATAAACCCTCAATGTTTCTTTGGTCATCTACTACTCTGTGACACCAGGAGGGGAGAGCAAGGTGTTTTGTTTTTTGTTTGTTTGTTTTTGTTTTTGTTTTTGTTTTAGTCAGGCAACTGGGGTTAAGTCACTTGCCCAGGGCCACACAGCTAGTAAGTGTCAAGTGTCTGAGGCTGGATCTGAACTTGGGTCCTCCTGAATCCAGGGCTGGTGCTCCATCCACTGTGTCACCTAGCTGCCCCCCTGAGGCTTTTTTGATAGCTGTTTCCACAATGTTGTCTTCTGAGTTTATATCTTGGTCTTTTGTTACACTGTAGTAGCCTTTTATGATCAAATTCTTTTTTCTGCTGTTTGCTCATTTTTCCAGCATATTTCTTGACTTTGAACTTTTTGTTAAAGTTGGGCTCTGCTTTCCTGGGGTCAGGGAGGCACTGTCCCAACCTTTAGACTTTTGTGCTGTTATGTGCAGAGGTAGTGCTGGGGATATGCAAGTTTTCCTCGAGTGCAATGTTGTGTGGTCCTGAAAGAAGTATTGTCAGTGCCCTCCTGTTCTGTAATCTTGTATTTACATAGGAAAAGCCTCTGTTGCCCTGCAGCTGCAAGTACTAGTGCTCCTCTCTGCTTTGAAACTGACCAAAGCCTCTGTTCCCTTCTTACTGACCCCCATTGCTCTTCTCTGCCCTGAAACTCCAACCTAGAACTTTTAGGGGTAACAGAATTGCCAACCAACCCCATCTGTATCTATTGTCTGTAAAAGGTTCCCTGTAATTTCTTTCTGACCAGTTGTCTGACCCCTTTACTATCTCTGGGCTAAGAACTTTCAAAGTTGCTATTGCTGCAGCTATTGCTGCTGTGTTTCTGTTGCCACACAGCTTGTGTGAGCTTTAAGCAGCTCTCCTTCCTGGTATTACAGACTTCTCCTGCTGACATCTTAAATCTTCTTAGGCTAGAAAAATATCTCACCTGAACCTTTCTTTGGCTCTGCTGCTCCAAAATTTGATTTGAGGAATCATTTTAAAGTTGTTTGGAGGGTTACGTTGAGAGAGTTTACCTAAGTGGCTTTCCCTAATCCAACATCTACCCTCCAGTTGACTTTAAAGGACATCTAAATTCATCAAGAGCTTTAAAAAATTTGTTCTAAAGCCTATGTTATATTTAGTCAACTTAGATGTGTTCTTATCTGCTAAAGCTATCAGGGTTAAGTGTAAGTGTGGTAATTGATTAATTCAATTTATCTTTACCCTTACATATTAAGTACCTATTTTCATACTTGTCTTTTTCAGAGGAATCCCTAGACATGAGCTAAAAGGTAAAATTATCTCTTGAGATCTGGGGTTAGTGTTTACTGAGCCAATGAATGTGGGGGGGAAAGTCTAATTCTTCTAATTAGAAGATTCTTTTAGCACTAGTCTGCCCAAAAAATGGCTATGGTATCAATTTTTGTAATGCTAGCAGCTGTTGCTACTAGATTCTGATGGAAGCACTTTTACCAATCTGAAGATAAGACTAATCATGTCCCAAAATGTCACATGCTTTATTTTATACTTTTATTCAGATACATTAAAAAACAGTTGTTTAGTAGCATAAAGGTTAGGATGCAAGACAATGATGATTTTAATATTCAATGATACTGGAGAAATAAATGATTTTAATACTTATGGCAACCAAAATACTTAGATAAAATAATCATACTCTCTAAAATGGTATCAAATCATTATGCAAGGTAAAATTCAATTTACTTTCCCCAATGCTGAATAATTATTTTTAATATACAGTTCAGAAAAATGTTGTTAGAATGTCATGAAAAAAATCAAGAATGAACTATAGCAATGCTCTATTCCATAGCAAAAATCTAATTTGACTAAGTTGTATATGCAGAGTACTAGATACATTTTGCTGCCTATCAATTATTGACATAAAATAACAGCTTTCAAAAACATAAAAGTTCTAAATTTGATGTCATGTGCACAGCATGTAGGCCATATTTTATAGCCTAATCCATTTGTTGTGCCCACTTATGTAACTGACCTCGTATTGCTATACATCCAAGAATTACATATGTACTATGTAGTTTTAAACTTAAAAAGTAGTTAATAAACAAATAAGCTTATTGTAAAATCAGGGTGCAAATTTTAGTTTGCAGATGTGTCTATCTTCTAGGATACATCCCAAAATAAAACTTTCTTATTTTCATTTTCATTGAGTTTCTTGTTAGATTAATAAGCATTAGGTGTACTAAGGAGAGAAGAGTAATTCTATGGGAATTTTTAAGGTCTGACAAAGCTTATTCTGTAGCATGAATTAGCCTGACCCTAAATGAGGCAAGTCTGGTAATTCAAGCTACAAAACAAGACTCACTTCTCTCCCAAGAATACCGAATCACATTAATTCTCTGGGAAATCTCAGTTTTCCATTTCAAGAAAGCTAGATTTTGTCACTTCACTCTCCACAAAATCATAATTATAATAATGAATGAATGAGTGAATGAAAAGTTTTGTGTAATGCCATGAAATACTACTTAAACCCATAGTTGCTAAATCATTTTTGAACTATGCCTTAAAACTAGAGAATTAGTGCTTCTGTTATAATATCAGATGACAGTGCTGTAAGTGTAGAAGCCTTGACAGTTTTCTCTCCTCTCAAGTAATGTGAAAAATGGGGAAAAATCCACTTTTTCTCTCCTTTGGCTGATTGTCAAAAGCATCCAAGAGAGACTCAACTGGTTTTGTTCTCCAGAAGCAGAGTCTACATAACACACATATATCACCTCTACTTAGTCAATCTTTTAGGGACAAAGATAGTTTCATACTGTCTCTCCCATTAGAATGTGAGCTTCTTGAGGGAAGACACTGTGTTTGCCTTTCTTTATATTTCTGGCACTTAGCAGAGTGCCTCAAACAGTATAAGCATTTAATAAATGTTTGTTGACAGTGTCCTATTTTTGGAAGGATGTCAAATATTTATTTTGGGTTAATACTGATTAGAAACATAGTACATAAGACTGAGCCACCAACAGAAATAACTGGCATGGCTACTTGAATATTTCAGTCAAAAGAACCTGACTTAAATATGTTCATCTTACCCTAATTCACACTGTGGAAATTTCTCCAGCCTTCATGTGTAAGAACAACAGAAAGTATATAGTACTTAAGGAAGGCTTGTTTCATACTGAGAGGAGTTCTGAGAGAGGAGCAGGTCAAGAAATCCATGGCAAGAAAGGATAAGGCCTTGCTGTTTGGGAGGCTAATTAATGACATTTGGGAACTTCATAACCGTGGCTTTAAAGAGTACTGTCGCTTGTGAGGATTTCTCCTAAATATGACATGCATAGTTAGTTAACTGAAGATAACTGTCAAGTAGGTATAAAATTCCCATGCTGTTCTCTTCAACTAAATTAATTGTGAAAGTAAAAGTGAGATGTTGATTCAAAGGCTACCTGTCTCTTCATTCTCTTCCCCACAGTACTACTTGTCACTGTATGGTGTCATGACAACAAATCTTTAGTTTCTTAGAGAGGAAGATAAAAAACATTTTAGAATCAATAGAACACCAGATATTTTCTGTCTATTCCACAGATGATAAAAAGTCCTAGAGTGATGTGCATTCAATTGCTATTTGTTTTATTCAAGAAGCTCTATTTTTAAATTCCAAGGGATACTTGAAAGAATTTTTGAACATTTTCACAATATTGTGCTTATCTACCAGTTATTTTGGGTGATTGATTATCCGTAAAATTATTTTTCAATGACAATCAATGGTATTTCCTGCTTAATAGAGTGCTAATTATAAGCAGAGAAGTGGAGGCTCTAGGGAATATTTCTGGAGAAATCATGCTTGCTCATGTTTGATATATTACCCTTGAGATTCAAGTGCAAACCTAAAAGTATTGTGTATTTCTGGTGCACTATACCTTAATCATCTCTCATATCTATCTCTCAGAATTCTAGGAGTATTTTCAGGGATTTTGTACCTCCTCTACCACTGCTGGCTTGGGCCCTACACTGAATGTTTTCTGGCATCTCTAAGGGCCAATAACAATCAGCCCAGTTCAATGAAACCACAAAAGTGATTGGCTTTAAGAAAAATATATTTACTTTGAAGATACAGAAATAATACGAGCATAAAAATTCTTCATCACCATCCATGCCTCAGGACTCTCTCTCTCTCTCTCTCTCTCTCTCTCTCTCTCTCTCTCTCTCTCTCTCTCTCTCTCTCTCTCAGCCAGTACTTTATCCACTGTGCCATTTAGCTGCCACCAACACACTTTCATACCAGTTTAGGGGACTGGGTTTAATGCAGTTTCTATGTAACATTAATTGCATCAAGTTAACTTCCAGATATAGCATGATTATCAGATTAACTTTTATTTCAACTACTGCTGGGCTACTGAAGGTCACTCCTTGCCCTTCTGCCCACTGATGTTCAGCTGACCATGAAACTCATAGGTTGGGATGCTGAAACAATGGTATACTAAGATGGCAGATTACCCAGAACATCTGGAAGCCTAAGCATTCACTCTTCTGACATTTTTTTTTAAATTCACAAGGTCATGGCCTAGAACAAAGGAGAACAAATACAAATGCTAAAGATTGAGGCTGGTTTCATGGCACCACCTTGCTTGAGAGAAAAAAAAAGCCCCAAAGGTCTCTCCTTTTCCAACACTGTCTCTCATCTGACACCATAAGAGATGGAGTTCCAAGAAATATATAAGGAATGCAGCTAAAGAGAAAATGATTATTTTTTAATGTCTCCACCTTAATCAAAAAACATTTTATTTACCACATCAATAGTTGACTGGAAAAAAATAGTTGACTGGAACCAATTACAGAAAATGTCTCTGTAAGTCACTATCACTACATGTCAGCAGGACTTTCTTGGAAGCAGGATTCCTAGCCTCCTCTATGTGCAAATACACTGTCAGATGAATTCTATACATGTGTGTTTCCCCCTTACATAAGTTTGAGTGTCAGCTCCACCTTTTAATAGATGTTGGAGCAGCTAGGTGGCACAGTGGATAAAGCACTGAACCTGAATTCAAGAGGACCTGAGTTCAAATCCAACCTCAGACACTTGACACTTACTAGCCATGTGACTCTGGGCAAGTCACTTAACCTTCATTGTCCTAAGGAAAAAAAATGTAGATGTGGAACACTGGTTAAGTCACTTCATTTTCATTCTGTAAGTTTCCATTTCCTCAGCTACAAAGTGGAGGACAATATTACTATACTACTGACCTCACAGAATTGTTTTGAATAAACAATTTTTAAAACTATAAAGGACATTATAAAAATAAAATCTATAAAAATTAACATTAACCATTTACTATATGCCAGGCACAATGCTAATATAATAAAGCTTACATTTATATAATACTTTAAGATATACAAAGCACTTTATATACATTGTCACCTTAAACCTTTAACACAACCCTGTAAAGTAGTAACTCCATTTAACAGAATGGGAAACTGAAGATGAGTTTAAATGACTTGCTTAGGGTCGGTCATAGAATTTGGACTCAGGTCTTCCTGACCCCAAGTCTTGCACTTTATTGACAGTACCACCCAGAGAGTTGATATTATTTTATCATGTGAAGTTTTGGTTTTTTACCCAAAGGTAATTCACCTAAATATCCTAACAAAATTACTATATTGTACATGAAATGTTATAACATAGTTATAACATGAAATGTTATAACTATAGATTTGCTAAACAAGTAAATAAGGAAAATGCTAGTTTACCTTGATTTTAACAATTTTCAAAAAATTTTCAAAACATAAATTTTATGTATTTTTCCTTTGGTTTCAAACATGTTGTATAATCAGGTGAAATAAATTGTTACACTGACCATATCCATCACCTCACTATAAGGAAGTGGATAGCTTGTTTTACCATGGGATCTCTGGAATCCTGATTGGTCCTTATTTTAATCAGAGTTCATAAGTCTTTTAAAATTGTTCGTCTTTACAATATCATCATCATCATATGAAACATTGTCCTAGTTCTGCTTATGTTATTCTCCATCCATTCATACAAGTCTTATCAGGTTTCTCTGAAACCATCATTTCATAATTTCTTTCTTTTTTTTTTCTTTTTCTTTTGGTGAGGCAATTGGGGTTAAGTGACTTGCCAAGGGTCACACAGCTAGGAAGGGTCAAGTTTCTGAGGCTGGATTTGAACTCAGGTACTCCTGAATCCAGGGCTGGTGCTCTATCCACTGCGCCACCTATCTGCCCCCATAATTTCTTAGAATAGTATTCCATCACGTTCATACACCATAACTTTTTCAGCAATTCCCCAGTTGATGGCCATCCCCACAGTTTCCAATTCTTTGTTGCTACAAACAAAACTGCTATAAGCATTTTTGTGTATGCTTAAAAGTTGTTTTACTTAGGATTAATTCCTCCATTAAATAAGCCTCCCTCTTATTCTCCCTTGCCCCTTTCCCCTTGTTTCTGTTGAGAAAAAGATATTCCTATACCCAATTTTGTGTGTATTTTCCCATCTTTTGACCAGTTCACATGAGTAAAATTAAAGTGTCACCCACTCCCCTCACCTTCCCCCTTATTTGTATTTATTTTTATTCGTATACCCCAATTGTGTGAGATAATTTTCTCATCCTTCTCCTTCCTTTCTCTCTGACCCCACAGTATATTCCTCTTCTCTTTACCTTCCATTCTTCTTTTAAGTTTACTAAAACATAACAGAACCTCTCCAAGGCCCTTTGTCTGATTAGATTCCCTCTATGGTCCTTGATAATAACAGGGCTCTAGGAATTCAAGTGTATTTTCTCCCTATATTAGACTATAAACAGTTTATCCTTCTGATAAATATAAGGACTTGTAATATATTTAAATTGGTGACTCTTTAAAAAATTTTTTAAATAATAAACATTTTTATTTATAGTTTTGAGTTCAAAATTTTATTCCTCTTTTCCTCCCCCCTGCTGAGGTGGTGAGCAATCAGATAGTATGTTTCATCATTAGTTCTTTGGGATTGTCATGAATCATTGTATTGCTGAGAATAGTTAAGTCATTCACAATTCTTCATCAAACAATATTGCTATCTCTATGCACAATGTTCTGCTGGTTCTGCTCACTTCACTATACATCAGTTAATACAAATCTTTCTATGCCTTTCTGAAATCATCCTGCTCGTCATTTCTTATAGCACAATAATATTCCAGCACCATCATATACCACAAGTTGTTTAGCCATTCCCCAATTGATGGGTATTCCTTTGATTTCCATTTCTTAGCCACCAAAAAGTAGCTCCTATAAATATTTTTTGTGCAAATAGTTCTTTTTCTCTTTTGGGAAATGTCTTTAGGATATAAACTTAGAATTAGATGTGGGAAAACTGGGATGTTAATCCACTATTGGTGAAGTTGTGAAAAGACACAACCATTTTGGAAAGCAGTTTGGAACTATGCCCAAAGGGCTATAGAACTGTGCATAGCCTTTAATCTAGTAAATTCATGACAACAAAAGTTTAATGGAAAATATAAACATGTCTAAAATTTATTTAACAATATTTTAAACATTTTAAAGTTTGTAATCCCAATTCGTTTGCCCTCCAGAATATCATATTCTATGCCTTCTGCTCCTTTAATGTAGAAGCTTCTAAATCTTGTGTTATCCTGACTGTGGCTCCACCATATTTGAATTGTTTCTTTCTTGCTGCTTGCAATATTTTAAAGGAATCAAGGTGTATGTAGAGGGTGAGGGGATTGTGACATGTGAAATGTTTACACTAAAAGGTGTATTTCATACAAGAGAAGGAATGATACAGTAGTATAAATGTTATATCCCAGGAAGTTGTCTTCCTATTATGACAAGCTGTATCTAAGTTATTCAAATGTTACTTGTGTGATTTCAGTATTTTCTAGGCAGAAAGAAAAGGAATATAGAAGTGTATTTTATCTAGTCATTTGAAGAGCAAGTAGGGTCAATCTGGATAATGTAAGTCACAAGATAATATATTTAGTGGATCTTAATTTCTTTGCAACACTTATATAATGATTTTTTAAAAGAGTAAAAATTAGGGGGGGAGCTAGGTGGCACAGTGGATAAAGCACCAGCCCTGGATTCAGAAGGACCTGTGATCAAATCCAGCATCAAACACTTGACAATTACTAGCTGTGTGACCCTGGGCAAGTCACTTAACCTTCATTGCCCAGAAAAAAAGAGTAAAATTGAATGGATAAAATCCACTTTCTCCAAATCTTATTTTCTTTCTTTATGGACTTCAAAAGAAATATCTGAAGTAAAACCTATGCTAGCATGATGACTCTTTTGGTTTTGATGCTTTGTTTTTCAGATACAAAAAATCAATGTCTGAAATTTACTGATCTGAGTTTAAAAGAAGCTTTCATGGATATATTTCGGCCAAGAATTGAAATCAAGTTGATGTTATATACAAGGGAAAGTATAACCTGTGCTCGGCCTCTTTTTAAACGTAATTTTATACTTAATGATAAGTTCAACCCCACGAAGAAAACAGTTTGGATTGTTCATGGATTTAGACCATTAGGCACAAACCCAATATGGCTTGAAAAATTGATAAAACTTTTGCTGTCTTCAGAAGATGTGAATATAATTGTAGTTGATTGGAATCGGGGTGCTACAACTTTAATTTATCAAAGAGCTATAAAAAGAACCTGGAAAGTTGCTCAAATGTTGAAAGAATACATTAAAAGGATGGTGGTAAGTTGGGAATTTGTTTACCTGAAACAATATGAAAGAAAAAATGAATGAATGCAACAGTGTGTTAAGAAATATCATAATGTGAAATTTGAAAGAAGAAAAACTTGGATGAACTAAACTGTTGACAAATGAGGAGAGTGATTTACTGAGTTACTAATTATCCTAAGAAGATAATAGACTACCATTTAGTGGCCTGGACCAAAATTAAAATGAAATGTTACACATAGAACTCTAAGTACCAAAATAGTGCTGAAATAAGGCCTGTTGGGAGAGGTTTAAAAATATTTGTCCTAAAACAGCTAAAAATGTCACATATGATTGAATTACATTTTATCTATTTTCCTCTCTAAATTTTAATTTTTTACACATGCTAATTATCTGTCTCTCCGACTATGCCTCTCTCCATCCCACTGAATAAAACTCAAAAAGAAAAAGTATATAAAAACCTCAAAACAAAAATATATGGTCTACCAAAATAAATGCCCATAACTATGGTGCATGACCAAAAATTGATGTATCATTTGTCATTATAAGTCTATCACTTATCTAGCAGGAAATGGATGCTGTACTTAATCTTAAACCCTTTGCAGTGATACTTATTACATTGATAAGAGATTAAGGTCTTTCAAAGTGTCTTTTCTCTAAAAAACTTGGGCTTTTTTTGTTGTTTGTTGTTTTTTTGTTTTTTTCATTTTGGTTTTGGTGAGGCACTTGGGGTTAAGTGACTTGCCCAGGGTCACACAGCCAGTAAGTGTTAAATGTCTGAGGCCGGATTTGAACTCAGGTCTTCCTGACTCCAGGGTCGGTGCTCAATTCACTGCACCACCTAGCTGCTCCCCTAAAAGACTTTAAAATTAAGTTGCTTTTCTCACTAGCTATAACTGTAAGACAAAAAAAAGAAAGTGAAGGAATAAGAACAAGAAAAGAGAAAACATAATTATTAGTTTCAACAAATGGTATGGTGTTTTAGTTATAGAAACCTAGAGTCAACTAAAATATTCATTGAAACAATTTACAATTTCAGTGAAGTTGTAGAATACAAAATAAACTTATACAAATCATCATTTTTTCTCTATGTAACCAAAAAATAGGAAGTCATAGAAAAATAAATTTCATTTGAATAAATTACAAAATATCAAATACTTGGTAGGCTACCAGTTAAGATGCACATGGGCATTATATGAACATAATTATAAAACATTCTTTCCTCAAATAAAAACAAATTAAAATATTTGTAGACATAATTATTGCTTATGTCTAGGCTGGGGCAATATAATAGAAATGACAATATTACCTAATTAACTTATATTTACTGACATTTCAAACTATCAAGGGATTATTTTATATAATTAAAAAAAAGAATAACAAAATTCTTATGGCAGAACAAAATGTCTATAATATCAAGAGTTTTTCATTTGGTCAGTCATGTCTGACTATTAGTGACCCAGTGAACCATAGTACATCAGGGGCTTCTATCCTGTATTATCTCATGAAGTCTATTCAAGCTCATGAGACTACCCATCTCATCAGCTGCCATCCCCTTCTTTTGCCTTCAGTCTTGTCCAATATTGAGGCCTTTTCTAATCATATCAAGAGAATCAATGAAAATAAAAAAAGAGGGAAGGGTACCTATTAGCACCAGATCTCAAACTCTTTTGCACAGCTATAATCATCAAAATAATTTGATGCTAAATAAGAAATGGAGAGGTTGACGAGTGGAAAAGATTATGTCCAGAAGCAAATGTAAATCAGTGACTAATAAACCCAAAGATTCCAGATAATGGAATTGGAACTCACATTTTGTCTAACAGAAAGCAGATATAGATGACTATTTGACACCATATACCAAGGCAAGCTTCAAATGCATGCATGATTTTGACATAAAGGGTGACACCAAGAACAATTTAGAAATCATAGGGAAATTTACCTACCAAATCTGTGGCTAGGGAAAGAGTTCATGAAGAAAAAAGATAGGTTTCCAGGAGGTAAAATGGACAGTTTTGATTACATTAAAAATGATTTTGCACAAGTGAAACCAATGCAGATCAAATTAAAAGAGAGAAAAACAAAAAATTAGGAGAAAATACCTTTGCTTCAAGTTTTTCTGCTAAAGGTCCTATTCATGATAAATATGGAACTGAGTTAAATGTATAAGAATAAGACATTCCTCAACTGATAAATAATCAAATATGAATATGCAATTTTCAGAGGAAGAAATGCAAGGCATTAATAGCCATTTGAAAAAATTATCTAACTTACTAATAATCAGAGAAATGCAACTTAAAACCACTCTGAGGTACCACCTCCTGCTCACCAAATTGGCTGTTAAGCAAAAAGAAAATATGGCAAATGCTGGCCTGGGTTTGGGAAAGGAAATATTTCAATACACTATTAGTGGACCTGTGAACTCGTCCAACCATTCTGGAAAGAAATTTACAACTACTGTACAAAATTGTGTATAAAAGCTATTAAAATGTGCAAACTCTTTGATCCAGTTATATGGCTATAGGTCTGTGCTCCAATGAGATTAAAGAAAGAGGAAAATAATCCATGCATACAAAAATATTTATAGGACCTTTTTGTGGTAGAAAGAATTGGAAACTCATAGGATGCTTATCAAGTTGGTAGTGGATGAACATATTACAGTATATGAATGTGATGGAATACTATTGTTCTATAAAAATGAAGAAGTTATTGGTAGGTAGCATTTATAGAGAAAAACAGTTCTCAAACTTTTTTGGTCTCAGGGCACCTTTAGAGTATGAAATATCATTGAGGATTTCCTCAAAGAGCTTTTGTTATTTGAGTTATGTTTTTGATATTTACTATATTAGCAATTCAAGAATCTTAATATCACTATGAACATAGTATAGACCTCATGGCAACTTGTAATGTGTCTGGGGAGGTCCTAGAGCACAATTTGAGAATCACTGATAAATGGAACATTAAGGTTTATGAAGTATTGTACATATATTATCTAATTTCATCCTCAACACAACCCTGTAAGGTAAGTCAACAAATACTTATTGAATGCCTACTATGTGCCAGTCATGGTGCTAAGTGTTAGGCCTACAGAGAAAACAAAACAAACAACAAAAAAACAAACAAACAAAAAACAGTTCAGGCTAGTTCATAGTCTAATGTGTAAATGCTAATATTATCTCCATTTTTTCAGGCAAAAAAACTGAGGCTGCAAAAGAACAATTGTCTTACCCAAAGACAAATAGCCAGTAAGTGTATGAGATAGGATTTATATTCAGGTCTTCTTGATTCCAAGTCCCGTGCTTGATGCAATGTACTACTTAACCACTAATGAACCTCCATACAGCCTCATTTATCACTGCTTCAAGGTCTGTACCACATTTTACATTCATTCTCCATAAAATAGCTCATATTTCTAGGTACTTTATGTGTATCATTTAAATCTGTTTTTAAAAATTAATTAAAATTTCAATTAAATTTTATTTTTAGCTCTGAATTCTCGCCCTCCTCCCATTCCTTCCCTCTCCAGTAAAAATTCAAGAAAAGCAAAATCCATTATAAACATACATAGGAAAAATACCCAAATCTCCACAATATCCATGTTTTTAAATATCCAAATGTATGCCTAAATCTGCATTCATTTAATCACCTCTCAGTCTGCAGAGGTGCAGTTTATTTAATGAGTCCTTTGTAGTTTTGGTTGGTCACTGCTTTGATCAGAACTTCCAAGTCATTCAAAGGGATTTTTTATAGTATTCTACAAAATTTTCTCCTGGTTTTGTTCACTTCATTTTACACTAGTTCATCTAAGTTTTTTCAACTTCTTCTGAAACCATATGCTTCATCATTTCTTGCAACACAACAAATTGTATTCCTTCAGATTCATATACTAAACCTTGTTTTGCTGTTCCCCAAATATTCCAAATATTTGTTACTATTTATACAGATTCTATAATTATTTTTGTAACTCTGGGTCCTCTTCTTCTTTTTTTAAAATCTCTTTGGACCATAGACATAGTAGTGGCATCACTGGGTTAAAGGATATGCATGAATTAGTAGCGTGGGAGCATAGTCCCAAACTACTTTATAAAATATTGGGGCAAGTTCACAGTTCTAGAAACAGGCCTTTAATGTTCCTGTTTTCCCATACTCCTGCCAGTATATGTCAACTTCCTTCTTTGTTGTTAATTTTTCCAATTTGATGGTTTTGAGGTTATACCTTAGAGTAATTTACATGTGCATTTCTCTAATATTAGTGATTTAGATAATTTTCATGGCTATTGATAATTTTAATTTCTTCCTCTGAAAACTGCCTATTCATGTCTTTTGAACATTTAAAAACTGGGGAATGGTTTTTATTCTTATAAATTTGGCTCACATTCCTATATGTCTTAGAAATGAGACCATTATCTGAGAAACTTTCTGGGGAGATTTTCTCCAATTTCCTGCTTCTTTTCTAATTTTAGCTCCATTGATTTTATCTGTGCAAAAAAAGGATTTAAAAAACTTTTATTTAATCAAAATTGTCTATTTTACGTCCTATGAATCTCTCTTGTTTGGTCATGAACTTTTATAGTATTCATAAATCTGAGAGGGAATTTATTGCATGTTCATTTATTTTGTTTGTGATATCACCATTTATGCATAAATCATGGACCTACTTGTTTAACTGTGAGATGTTGGTCTCTATGTAGTTTCTGTCAGATTATTTTCACATTTTGAATGGTTTTGTTGAATAGTGAATTCTTGCATCAGTGGCTGGGATCTTTTGAAATATCAAATACTGTTACCATGATCCTTTATTTCTATATATAATGTATTTTAACTGTTACATTGATCAACTTATCTATTTACGATTAAGTTCCAAATTATTTTGATGATTATGGCTTTGTAGTATAGTTTGAAGTCTGATACTGTTATTCTCCCTTCCTTCCAGGTTTTTTTTTTCATTTATTCCCTTGGTATTCTTGATCTTCTATTTATTCAGATAAATTTTTGTATTATTTTTTTCTACTTCTCTGAGGTAATCCTTTGGTAGTTTGATTGATATGGCACTGAGCAGACAAATTAATTTAGACAGTATTGTCATTTTTATTATATTGACTAATTCTCCCCATGAGCAATTTATTTATTCCCCATTTATTTAGATGTGTCTTTGTGTGAAAAATGCTTTGTAATCGTGTTCTCATATGTGTCTTGTCATGTAGACTAGTCAGTATTTGATACTGTGAGTGCACAACTCAAAAGGAATTTGTATCGATATTAGATGTACTGATGATTTGTACAGTTCTCTTTTATATCCTGCATCTTGGCTGAATGATTCAATTCCTTTTTTAGTGGACCTTCTAGAATGTTCTAAATAAACTGTACTATCATCTGCAAAAAGTGATCATTTGTTTTTGCTTTGCCTATAGTTGTTCCCTCAATTTCTCTTTTTCTTGTCCTTGCTCTAGCAAGCATATTTAGTTCTATATTAACAAGTATGATATGACTGATAAATGTGATAAAAGATCAAGGACTGAGATATCCCAAGATGCTTGTGAAAATGACATTGATATAGCTAATTATGGGGAAAAGATCACATGGAGAGGCAAGGGATGTTAGACAAGAGAATATTGAGAAGTAAAATAACACATTGATGTGAAGAAGGGAAAACAAATTAAGTAGGATACAGGGCCTAATTGTAGGTGAAGATAGAGGAGGGTCATAAGGGAATTTCAAAGATTGAGATCTTGAAAGTAGAACACTTTTGACTGACAATGGCTGAGGTGGTATCCAATAAAGATGCTAGGAAATTGAAAGAGTGGCTATTGATAGAAATGAAATGTTGTTACATATTTGAAATTAAAATGGAAAAGTGATGAGAATTTGAGTCTTGGAGCTTGAGAAATTTTTACCAAACTGTATTATCTTAGAATTTATGTAAACTGTAATAAAACATTTTTAATTACAGAAATATGGAATTTCTCTTGAGTCTTTTCATTTCATAGGAGTGAGCCTTGGAGCTCATATAGCAGGATATGTTGGAAGCACATTTAATGGTCTAGTTGGGAGAATTACAGGTAAGTAATTTAAATGGAATTACTAATCAAAGTACAACTTTAAACATCAAGAGTTTTTTCATTTATTGTTCAGCAATTTTAAAATAAGGGAACAAATATTGCAATTGATTATCTCAATTATTTTCCTTGAAAGGGCTTTTAGAAAATTAAAAGTTGTCCATATTTTAAGTGAGCTTTGCTATCTGACAAGTAAATCCTACCTATAGCAAAAGGGAAAAAAGCAGATAACAAAAGAGAGTATTATATTTGTGAAATACTGTGTCCACATTTTCAAGCTGCTGCTATTTAGATAAATATGGGGGAGGGGTGAAATTTGGGCCTTTAAACAAGTAAACTCACATGAGAAGAACATTATTAATAATACAAGCTAATGTAGGTAATTCTTATATATTTTCTTTTGGTAAATACTAAAGTTTTAATAAATGTTTGTTGACTGAATGATCACAACTCTAACCTACCCCTTCAACACCACTACAATGTGATACCTTGGTAGAATGTTTTAATAATCTGCTGTGGTAAAAAATAGTAATCATCTAGGGATCAACTTTTATTCAGCTTCTCTCTCCTGAATTAGGTGACTCTGAAATAGCCCATGGTAAAATGTGTATTCTAAACTCTTTTCAGCTTGGTAGGATATTATAAAGCTTATAATCAATATAGACCTTCTGAAAATGCAGGGTTATCTTCATATCATGAGATATCAAAGTAGGATGTTTGAAGACCAGACCACTTACTGAATTCACAGGATCATAGTTTTAAAATTAAAAGGTTCCTTAGAAGTTATCAAGTTCATCCCCTTCATTTTACAAATGAATATTTGAATGAAGCATTTACTATGTGCAAAGCACTGGAAACAAATAGAAAAATAAGCCACTCCCCACTCTCAAGGATCTCACATTATAATGGGGATGACAGCAGATTGAGGAGCTGAGTGACGTAGTGGATAAAGCATTGGCCCTGGAGTCAAGAAGTCTCTAGTTCAAATTGTATGACCCTGAGCAAGTCACCTAACCTGTTTGCCTCAGTTTCTTCAACTGTAAAATGGGGATAGAAATAGCCCCTCTCTCCCAGGTTGTTATGAGGATTAAACAGTATTTATAAGACTCTTAGGACATTTCCTGGAATGTAGTACACCAGAACTACAGAAATGGTAGTTACTACTACTACTACTACACTACTGCTGCGCTGCTGCTGCTACTACTACTACTACTACTACTACTACACATGAAAGGTTTTAGCTTTAAATCAGTGAGAAAAAACCCAGGATCCTTAGGATGTAGCAGCAAAGCAGATATTAATGCCTCTTCTTTAATGTCACTTCCATTGATAAAATAGCATCAGTTTCTGATGTTAAATGATTTTACAGAGCCAAGAACTTTGGTGAAAAAAACCCTTCTTCTCTGGGTCTTTAGGAGCTGTGGTTGCAGCACCAGTAGTAGCACCTGCTGTGCTGCCTATATACAGGAGTTAGTTCCTAGAAGGATGACTGGGGGTAAAGGGCTGGAAGTACTGCTATTTCCAAGGGTCTTGGGCTCAGGGGGACTGGGCTTTCTCCATCACACTCAGTTGGCTGGGATAGAAAGGGACATTAGAACAACCTAAGACCAGTGCTTCAAGGAACATGTTACACTTAGGCCAGGATGCTCCAGGAAAAAAGAAATGAGGGGCCTCAGGACCACCCAGCCTTGGTCTTGGACCACTGACTATCAGACTCTCTGCTCCCTCCACACTGGACCATCCTGGGGAAAATTAGGACCTAAAGCCTCCAGCATGAATCCCTTCTCTACTTGAAGCCAGCAGGGAAAGAGTGGAAGCTCTTACTTTTGCATATAATCATTCTGTTAAAAATTTGGAGTAGCCTCAGCCTTGAAAACAAGAAGTTAGGATCCAAAATTTGAGTTAAAGGAATCCTAAATCCATTTTCTATATTCATTTGTAAATTAATGCATGGAGTATTTAGGAAGGATTAGCGCCTCTGGTGCAAGGGCTTACCCAACTCTTTGCAGGGCTGCTATCCACCTTTGGTGTTTCCCTGACACTCAACTCTAATCTGTGGCTCCAAGAAGCTATAGAACGTGCAGGAGCCACACCTTGGTAAAACTCAGAAGATAGGGTAAATCAGATTGAGGGTAAGTGATGGGCCTCAAACCCATTGGTGAATAAGGGGTAGATACCCCAAACACTTGAAGATTTTCTGAAGTAGAGCACAATTTGTTCCAATGGTCATGAAAGTAGCTAAAGGAGAACTTAGTCAAACATTGAAGATGCCAAAAGCATCCATTGCATTCCAGAACCACCTGCAGTCATTTTTACTTTGGTCCTGACTCTGACCTTTGACTGGAAGAGGGAGTGTGAGGCTGACAACTTTGGGAAACTTTTTCTTTCTTAAATCTATTCCACATGCAAGTCATGCCATCATCTCTCAGGATCTTTAGTCTTCTTTGAAAATGAAGGATGAACAATAAGAAGAATAAAATGTTACATCCAAGTTGAATGTAACAAAAGAGGATGATGATCTAATAGCCTTCTAGGTGCAGGATAGTATTGAGAAAATTAATAAACTTAAAGAAGATGTACTACTCAATTGCAGACCAAAAAAAAAAAACCATGGTGGTAGCAGAAGTATTACATTGGTGTTAGGAATGTTTCTGAGAAAATTAGGGAAATCTCAGAACAATCCTAGTAACAATTTCTCTGCCATTTAGTCTTAGGAGTTGCCAGGGGTACTGAAATGTTGAAATGCCTGCAGGGTAAGAGAGCCAATATATGACAGGGTTGTAAACGTGAACACAGATCGTGCTTATTTCTAGGCCAGTTGTTTATCAATTATGACACACGGCCTCTCTGAATAAATGATTTAACTTCAAAAATAATTGAGAACAGTGTAAACCAAGTGAAAGAAATAATACCAAAATGTTACTGATTCATTTTTAAAAAGCATTTGTATTTAAAGTTTTGAGTTCCAAATTCCATCACTCCTTCCCTCTTTCCCTCCCTTTCCTTCCCCCTCTCTGAGGTAGAAAGCAATCAGAGATAGGTCATACATGTGCAATATTAGTCATTTTGCATAAGAAGACAGGGGCAGCTAGGTGGCACAGTGGATAGAGCACTAGCCCTGGATTCAGGAGAACCTGAGTTCAAATCTGGCCTCAGACACTTGACACTTACTAACTGTGTGACCCTGGGCAAGTCACTTAACCCCAATTGCCTCACCAAAAAAAAATGGATGTTATAAGAAGACAAAAGGAGGGGCAGTTAGGTGATGCAGTGGATAGGCCAACGGCCCTGGATTCAGGACACCTGAGTTCAAATCTGGCCTCAGACCCTTGACACTTACTAGGTGTGTGACCCTGGGCAAGTCACTTAACCCCAATTGCCTCGCCAAAAAAATGACAAAAGGGAAAAAAATGAAAGAAAGAAAGTAATAAATATCGTGCTTCACTCTGTGTAGAATCAATATCAGTTCTTTCTCTGGAGGTAGATAGTATGCCTCATCACTAGTCCTTTGAGATTGTGTTGGATCATTGTATTCCTGAGAATAGCTAAATCATTCACAGTTCTTCATCAAACAATAGTATTCTGCACTATGTTCTTCTGGTTCTGCTCACTTCACTATACATCAGTTCACGTAAGTCTTTCCAAATTTTTCTGAAATATTCTGCTTGTCATTTCTTAAAGCACAATAATATTCCACTACAATCATATACCATAGGTTGTTTAACCATTTCCCAATTAATAGGCATCCCTTTAATTTCCAGTTCTTAGCCACCATAAGAAGAGTATGTTTGCGCAAATAGGTCCTTTTTTTTTTTTTTTGGATGTCTTTGGTATACAGGCCTAGCAGTGGTATTGTTGAGTCAAAGGGTTTGCACTGTTTTATATCCCTTTGGGTATAGTTCAAAATTACCTTCCAGAATGACTGAATCAGTTCACAACTCCACCAATAGTAGATTAGTGTCCCAGTTTTCCCACATCCCATCCAACATACAAAATTTATCTTTTTTTTTGTCATATTAACCACTCTTATAGGTGTTAGGTGGTAACTTGGAGTTATTTAAATTTGTATTTCTCTGATCAATAGTGATTTAGAGCATTTTTTATATGACTATAGATAACTTTGATTACTTTTTATGAAATATCCCTGTTCATATCCTTTGACCATTTAGCAATTGGGGAATAACTTGTATTCATACAAATTTGATTCATTTCTTTTTATATTTGAGAAATGAGACCCTTATCAGAGATACTTGTTGCAAAATATTTTCCCCAGTTTTCTGCTTTCTTTATAATTTTTATTGCATTGTTTTTGTTTGTGCAAAAGCTTTTTCATTTTATATAATCAAAATTATCTAATTTATATTTTTAATGCTCACTTTACCTTTTTTGTCCTAAATTGTTCTCCTGTTATAAATCTGACACATAAACTATTTTATTGTCTCTAAATTTGCTTATGGTACCTCCCTTTATGGGTAAGTCATGTAGGCATTTTCCCCTTATTTTTGATATATACTATGAGATGTTGCCTATATCTTGTTTCTGCCATACTGTTTTTCAGTTTTCTTAGCAGTTTTTGTCAAATAATAAGGTTTTGTTCCAAAATCTTCACTCTTTGGGGTTATGATATACTAGATTACTAATATACCACTGATACTATACCACTGAACCACCACTATATTTCTTAAGCACAACTAGATTGTTTTGATAATTATCACTTTATAATACAGTTTGAGATCTGGTACAGTTAGAACACTTTCTTTAACAATTGAATTTTTTCAATGATTCCCTTGATATGTTTGATCTTTTGTTCTTCCAGATGAATTTTTCTATTATTTTTTCTAAATGTATAAAATAATTTTTTGATATTTTGATTGGCATGGCACTAAACAAATAGATTTATTTAGGTAGGATTGTCATTTTTATTATATTGGCTCAGCAATTGATATTTTTCCAGTTGTTTAGATCTGACTTTATTTGTGTGAGAAGTGTTTTGTAGTTGTATTCATATAGTTCTTGGATTTGTCTGGGTAGGTAGGCTCCCAAGTATTTTACATTGTCTATAGTTATTTTAAATGGAATTTCTCTTTCTGTTGTTGTTGGACTTTGTTGGTAATATATAGAAATGTTGATGATGGGTTTATTTTATATCTTGCAACTTTGTTAAAATTATTAATTATTTCAAGTAGTTTTTTAGTTGATTCTCTAGGATTTTCTAAGTATACCATCATGTCATCTGCAAAGAATGATAGTTTTGTTCCCCCATTGCCTATTTGAATTCCTTAAATTTCTTTTTCTTCTCTTTGCTATAGCTAACTTTTCTAGGACAATATTAAAGAATAGAGGTGATAATGGGCATACTTGCTTCATCTCTGATTGTATTGGGAAGGCTTCTAGCTTATCCACATTACAGATAATGCTTGCTAATGGTTTTAGATAAATATTACCATTTTAAGGTAATTTTAAGTTCCATTTATTCCTATGTTCTCTAGTGTTTTAAATAGGAATAGGGGCTGTATTTTTCCCCAAAGCTTTTTCTGCATCTATTGAGATAATCATATGATTTCTCTTGACTTTGTTATCGATATGGTCAATTATGTTAACAATTTTCCTAATATTGAACCAGCTCTGCATTCCTGGTATAAATCCCATCTCATCATAGTGTATGATCCATGTTATATAGTTCTATAATCTCTTCACTAATGTTTTATTTAATATTTCTGCATCAATATTTATTAGGGAAATTGGTCTATAGTTTTCTTTCTCTCTTTTAGCTCTCCCTGGTTTGGTATCAACACCATATTTGTATCATAAAAGGAATTTAGTAGGATACCTTTACCTATTTTCCCAACTGATATATAATATCGGGATTAATTTATCTTTAAATTTTTGGTAGAATTCACTTATAAATCCATTTGGTACTGGGGATTTTTTGTTAGGAAGTTCATTGATGCCTAGTTCAATTTCTTTTTCTAAGACTGGGTTATTCAAGTATTTTATTTCTTCTTCTGTTCATTTGGGTAAGTCATATTTTGGTAGATAATCATACATTTCTTTTAGATTGTTAAACTAATTAGCATATAATGAGACAGAATTCCTAACAATTATCTTTATTTCCTTTTTATTGCTGGGGAGGTTACCTCTTTCATTTTTGATTTTAATAATTTGGATTTCTTCCATTTTTTGATCAAATTAACCAATGGTTTATCTATTTTATTGTTTACTACTCATAAAAGTAGTTTCTAGTTTTATTTATTAATTCAATGATTTTCTTATTTTCAATATCATTCATTTCTCCTTTAATTTTCAGGATTTCCAATTTGGTGTTTAAGTGGGGATTTTAAATTTTTTTATATTCTAGGATATTTTTTAGTTGCATACCCAGTTCATTGGTCTGCTTTTTCTCTATTTTATTGATGTAAGCAATTAGAGATATACATTTTCTCCTAAGTATATAAGATATTAGAGAAATAAATCTTCTCCTAAGTACAGCTTTGGCTACATCCCATAAAATTTGATATATTGTCTTATTGTCATTTTCTTTAATGAAGTAATCATTTCTTTTCTTCTTTCTTCCTTCCTTCCTTCCTTTCTTTTTTTGCAGAGCAATGAGGGTTAAATGACTTGCCCAGGGTCACACAGCTAGTAAGTGTCAAGTGCCTGAGGCCAGATTTTAACTCAGGCCCTCCTGAATCCAGGGCTGGTGCTTTATCCACTGTGTCACCTAGCTGCCCTATTATCATTTCTTTCTATGATTTGTTCTTTGACACACTTGTTTTATAGGATCAAATTATTTAATTTCCAATTAATTTTTAATCCTACTATTTTCCATTATGGAATGTAATTTTTATTGCATTATGATCTGTGTTTATTATTTCTGCTTTTCCACATTTGGTTGTGAGGTTTTTATGTCATAATGCATGGTCAATGTTTGTGTAGGTGCCAATGCTGCTGAGAAAAAGGCATATTCCTTTCACTTCCAATTCAGTTTTCTCCAAAGATCTAATTTTTCCAGAATTTTATTCACTTCCTTAACTTCTTTCTCGTTTATTTTTGGTTAGATTTATCCAGTTCTGAGAGGGGGAGGTTAAGGTCCCTCAGTAGTGTAGTTTTATTATGCATTTCCTCCTCTAACTCATTCAACTTCTTCAAAAATTTAGAAGCTATACCACTTGGTGAATATATGTTAAGTATTGATATGGTTTCATTGTCTATGGTACCTTTCAGCAAGCTAGATTTTCCTTCTTTATCTCTTATCTATTTTTGCCTTTGCTTTGTCTGAAATCAAGATTGCTACCTCTGCTTTGTTTGCTTCAGCTGAAGCATAATACATTTTTTCCAGCCCCTTTCCTTTACCCTGTGTGTATCTCTCTGCTTCAAATGTTTTTCTTGTAAACAACATATTGTAGGTTTTTGATTTTTAATGCATTCTGCTATCCACTTCCATTTAATGGGTGAGTTCATCCCATTCACATTTATAGTTATGATGAGTGTGTATTTCTCTCTATGCTGTTTTTCACTTGTTTATCCCCACCTCTCTCTATTACCCCCTACCAATTCCCTCCTCACAAGAATGTTACTTGTGGTTGCCTACCTTCCCCAGAATGTTTGAATCAGTTCACAACTTCACCAACAGTAGATTAGTATCGTAATTATCCTACATTCTTTCTAACATTTATCATTTTCTTTTTCTGCCATATTAGCTTAGCTAATAGGTCTGAAGTGGTACCTCAGTTGTTTTAATTGGTATTTCTCTATTCAATAGTGATTTAGAACATTTTTTAATGTGACCACAAATAGCTTTGATTTCTTCATCTGAAAACTGTCTGTTCATATCCTTCAACCATTTATCAATTGGGAAATGACTAGTTTTCTTATAAATTTGACTCGGTTCTCTATATATTTGAGCAATAAGGCTCAAAGAAACTTGCTGCAATTCCTCCTTACTCCCAGTTTTCTGGTTTCTTCTAATCTTGCTTGCATTGGTTTTATCTGTGGAAAAACTCTTTAAATTTAATTATCAAAATTATCCATTTTATATCCCATTATGTCCCTATCTGTAGTCATGTGAAAAATGTTCCAAATCACTATTGATTAGAGAAATACCACCTCAGACCTATCAGCTTTTTAAAGTAAGTTTTCTTTTTCAATATGTCTAATATGGAAATGTGTTTTCCATGATTTCACATACATAATTGATATCAAATTGCTTATCTGCTCAAGTGGGGGGGATGTTTGTGAGGAGAGAATTTGAAACTCAAAATTTTAAAAATAAACATTTTACATATAATTAGAAAATGTTTAACAAAATAATAAAAATAAATAAAAATAAATAAATAAATAAATAAATAAAATAAAAAGCCATATTCTTAAAAATAAGAGCCATTCCCCAAAGTAAAAGTAAAGTATGCCATTTAATAAATACATTTTTGTAAAAAGTATTGTGCTGGTAGTAAGAATAAGAGACAACATGTAGACTGTGAAATTTGAGCTAAGATATATGCAAAAATATCATAAGACCTAGATTAAGACTTCCATGATATTAGGGTGTTCCTCTTAGAAGTACTATGTGAGGGGGCAGTTAGGTGGTGCAGTGGATAAAGCACTGGCCCTAGATTCAGAAGGAGCTGAGTTCAAATCTGGCCTCAGACACTAGCTGTGTGACCTTGGGCAAATCACTTAACCCTCATTGCCCCACAAAATAATAATAATAATAATAATAATAATAATAATAATAATATGGAATGGAATGGCCAGACTAAAATAGTTAATAGGAAGTTGATAAAGTAAGAAAAGAGAATGCCTCAGCTGCCCTTATGAGTTCTAATCACCCAGACCAGATGAACTACATACCCAGCTATATAAAGGTCTACCAGATGTGGTTCTTGACACACTATCAGAGATATTTGAAAGACTATGCAAAATGGGAGAGGTAATATAAACTGAAGATAGAGACTTTTTTCAGTTTTTGAAGAAAGAAAAGACTACAACAGTAAGTTTGACTTCACTTCTTAATAAAATTCTAGAATGGATCATGAAAGGGATAATCAGTGGGTGTTTAAAAGGGAAGTGGTACTCAAAAAGAGCCAGAAGACTCATCAAGAACAAGTGATGTTAGATGTTTCTTTTTTTTTCTTTTTTTAAACAAGGCTACTAGATTGGTAGATCAGTAAAATGCTATAGATGTAGTTTAGCTACATTCTATCAAAATACCAGATAATTTTCTTATTCTTGTGTAAGTCATGGGAATATATAGGCTAGTTGAAATCATTTCAGTTGGATTAAATTAAATTGATTAAATTGCTAGACCCCCAAAATAGTTGTTTATGGTTTGATATCCATTTGGAAGGAGGACCCCAGAGTTTAGGTCAAAGGAATGAAGTTATTTGCTAATTTGAGATTTTTTTTCTTTTAAAAACATTATCAGTAAGACTTAATCTCAAAGTGTAAAGTAGTGTGACTGTAATATTCAACTGTCCATTCTAATGATCTTTGAAGTCAGACATGACATTTAGAATGATAACTTATTTCTTGCATTTCAGGCATTGACCCAGCAGGACCAGGTTTCAATAATCAGCCATCAAACTTGAGATTAGATCATAAAGATGCAAAATTCGTTGATGTCATCCATTCTGATAGCAATGGTAATAATGATTTGATTTTTTTCCATTTCCTTTGGAAATGAAAAGAAAGTAAAACAGTTGAAGATATGAAAAATGGAAAGAGAAAAAAGACACTGGGACAGTGGAATGAAATTTAATCTCTTATCCTAGGGTTATATTAGCATACCATGTCACCCCTCCCTTCTGAGGAGAAGGACCTTTTCACTTTTTATTTTTATACGGTCAATGTCCAAAATACTACCTTACCCAGAATAGACACTTGATAAAAATGATGATGAATTGAATTTTAGCTCTCTTAGGGCCTATTTATGATTATAATTTATTCCAATAACTCTCCCCTTACCTATTTTGGAAAATGTTTGGTTTCATCTATAAACTTCTAGGATCCCTGTGCACTTCCCATTCTGAATTGTGTATAAAGATTTTAATTTTAATTTTTTTTAGTGAGGCAATTGGGGTTAAGTGACTTGCCCAGGGTCACACAGCTAGTAAGTGTTAAGTGTCTGAGGCCAGATTTGAACTCAGGTACTCCTGACTCCAGGGCCGGTTCTCTATCCACTGCGCCACCTAGCTGCCCCATGTATAAGGATTTTAATAAGACTAGCCCTAGAATGAGTCCCTGAGAAGTATTACTCTATACTACACCATACAGAAAAGTACTGGGTCATCTCTGTTCTTTGTTTACTATGTTCATTTTAGTTATACATCTATGACAATATCCTGTCTTTTTGCCTAAATTCCATAATCCAAATTTTCAATAGCCTTGGCATGTAACACTATTAAAAGGTAACATGTAAGTAGATTTATTCACACACATGCACATATATGTGTATGTACACACATATATGTTTATGCATATATGTTTATGTGTGTGAGTCACCCATAAGTAGATTTTACACACATGCACAAAAATGTATATATGTGTACATACATATATATATGTGTGTGTGTATATAAATACATATACAGGGTGGAGCAAAAGTCACGAAGTAGTTTCAATATTTAATAAATCCTTTATTTTTTGTTTTTAATTTGCAATGCCGTAGCATCATATACAGTATATATAGGAAATGAATTTACATTATGTATGAAAAATAAAATCTCATAAATGACAAAAAATATATGTTTACAAAATATGTGGGGGGTCAGCTAGGTGGCACAGTAGATAAAGCACCAGTCCTGAAATCAGAAGGACCTGAGTTCAAATCCAACCTCAGACACTTGACACTAGCTGTGTGACCCTGGGCAAGTCAATTAACCCTCATTGCCCCCGGGGAAAAAAAAAGAACCCAATTACAAAATGTGTGTGTGTGTGTGTGTGTGTGTGTGTGTGTGTCAGTTTGTTATCTTCATGGTTGGTGACTCAATAAACAGCATATGGAGTCTTAACAAAAACAATCTTCAATGGCCAGATCATAACTAAAATGCAAAGAAAAGGTACATATATAGCCCTTTTTTCAGAAATCATGTATTCTTTGTTTCAATTTTTACTATATACATAAATATACACATAAAATATAAGTATGTAAAATATTTTACACCTTCTTTATCATGAAAGTAAGGTGTGATACTTGACCTCTTTATCAATCATGTATGAAAGATCATGAAAAAACAAAAGACATGCCACATTGGAGATTGGTGAATGTTACCTAAATTTTCAAAGAAAATAAGTGAGAGTCTCTTGTCTTTAATTACTCAAATCCCTCCAGTAAATATTCTTATTAATAATTATGAAATTTTCAATGTGCTGAGAAATTATTTTATAATAGACAGGAAACATGGAATTCTTTCTTGGATATATGATTGATATTAACATTTTTGCTTTTAAGTTTTATTCAAATGTATTACTTATTGTTTCATGTTTATCTTATAATTCCTGAATGATTTATTTTTAGGTCTTGGTATCACCCACTCAGTTGGACATATAGATTTTTATCCTAATGGAGGAAAAACCCAACCTGGATGCCCCAAATCGATATTTTCAGGTAGATAATTTGCAAATTTAACCAAAAAAGATTATTAATTTTAGAAAGAAAAAGTATCCATAATGTGAGAAAATGATACACATTAACTTGTTACAACTATGGAAAGTAAAGTAAAACTTTGAAGAAATTAAAAAAAAACAGCAGGAAGCAACTCAGATAAGTCTAGTCTAACTACATCATTTAGTAGAGTTAAGAAGTCATAAAAGATTCAGTAACTTACAAATGTGGTAAGCAGGAAAACTAATCCATTATAATTCCATTGATTTTTCCAGTATATTGATGTATTTATCAAAGTTCATTATTCTTTCAATGATGACAATATTTCTCATTCATTGCCCAACACAACTAAAAAAATAACATTTTGGGGTGGATATTTTAAAGTTGATAAACATACATACTTAGATTAAAATACTTACCAGCCCTCAGACAATGATTTTAGTATAGACTTCAATAAAAATGTGAGTTTTGCCAGTAAATATTATTTCCCTCAATTTTCAGCACTCCAGTCTTTGTATTTTCTTGTTGGGCACAAGCATTTTTTTGCCTTCATAGCACTGTGTTTTTTTAACTGATCCTTTTGCTGTTTTTCCACCTTCAAGAATACTATACCTCATCCTTGAAACTCTTGATCATAGCTGGTATGAGGACATAAATTTGAATATGAGATGAAATCCCATACTTGTCTGACAGATAACTAATTAAAGCTGGGAGATATCAGGTAAACACAGTTTCATCTGGTTGATGTCAGATAATACTAGCCTGGATAGTGTCCTTAGCTCATAATATGACCATTATTATAAAATAAAACCATATCAAAATTACTGCTTGTCTCATATAATTTGTACAACACTGCAGAGCCTGGCACATATTAAGTACTTAATTAATTCTTTTGAATAACTTTTTGCATAAAATAGTTTTCCAAAACATTGGAAAGTAAAAGTATTCTGTGAGCCACCAGGGTATGTTGTTGTCCTAAATTGAATTAGGGGAGGGGCAAGACAGCAATGTCATGGAGGAAGAAATAGTGAAATAAATTCATGGTATTACACTTTTTTGCCTCAAGTGTGAAATATATCTTTCCATAGCAACAAGTGTGAAAATGGTAGTTAGGCAGTTTAAAGAATAATGTAACTGGAGCATGTTACCATTTGTAGTAATATAATTCATTCAATACTCCACGATTCTAAAAGAAACATTATATCATCACTGTGTTTATTCTTTCCACAATATAGTTTGTTTCTCCCTGCTCTAACCACTGAAATACCTCGTTAAGTTTCATGAGCTTATCTAGCCAAAAAGAAATCATAACATTTTTGAATTGTTCTCCCACAGAAACAAATCATCACATAGATGCCAACTTTAAGATAATGACCCTCTGAAAGCTTGGATAAAATCTTTCTCCTATGTCACTCCATTGCTAAACCCATATTTGAAGCCTTTGCAGCACAGTAAAAACTGACAGTTTTTCTGTCATAGGTTTTGGGAATTCATGTGCATCTCTTTGCTGAAATGATAGATATACTATACAATATTGATATAATTATAAATGGCGGACAAATGAACAAAACCTCTTTGTGAAGGTTATGTCTTAAAGCATGTATGGTGCAGATTTTGAAATTGGATATAAATCCCTTCTGAAATATTTCCAGAGAATGTTGTACACAGTGACAGCAACATTGATCAATGAAGAACTGAATGACTTAACTATTCTCCACAATACAATGATCTAAGACAATCCCAAAGGACTAATGATGAAGCATGTTATCCATCTCCAAAGAAAGAACTGATATAGACTTAACACAGACTGGAACATGCTATTTTTCACTTTCTCTCTTTCATTTTTTCTTTTATTTGAGTCTTCTTATGCAAAATGACTAATATAGTAATGTTTTACATAATTACACATGTATAACCTATATCTGATTGCTTACTACCTCAGGGATGGAGGAACAGAGGGAGAGGAGGGATACAATTTGGAACTTAAAAACTTTAAATAAAAATGTTTATTAAAAATATTTCCAGAGATCTAGAGTTTGTATAAATGGGTATATAAAGAATAACAAGGAACAGTAAAAAAAAGCCCAGATGGAAACATAAATCCATAGGTCAATTGGCAAGCCAAAAATCCAGGAGCAGTAAGCATAGGAAGAAGGGAGATATAAATGGGACTTGATCATTGAAAGTACTTTGTTGTTATAGGTCCAGCTATTTTTATATTCTGGTAGACACCAATTTCTTAGCATGAATGGCTTTGGAATAAAGAGAATTGAAAATAAGTGGCCTAAGAAAGACTGAAAATGAAGTTAAGTAGCAAGGATAAGTATTTCTTATGTGAGGCAATTTCTCACATCCATACAATTCCCAATATCTATTCTAAAAGTTGGTTTGTTTATAAGTCAGTAGTTTGGGGAGAGAGAGACAGACAGACAGAAATTGTCATGTCCTTATTACTGTGCCATGCACTGTACTAATTGCTGCAGATATAAATACTATCAAGATAACCTCTGCCTTTCGGGGGCAGCTAGGTGGCACAGTGGATAAAGCACCAGCCCTGAATTCAGAAGGACCTGAGTTGAAATCTGTCCTCAGACACTTGACACTTACTAGCTGTATGACCCTTGACAAGTTACTTAACCCTCATTGCCCCACCCAAAAAAAAAAAAAAGATAACTTCTGTCTTTAAGTAGCTTCTATTTAATTGGTGGAAAACAATACATAACAGGAGTTTAAAGGGATACATGTTGGAGATAATGACAGTATTGCAGCACTGGTATTGTGTCAGTATGTCCAAGAAGTGACACAGAGGCCTAGTTCAAGTCAAGATAGAGAGAAACCTCACCTATAAAAGCATGGCATCCTTGGGGAAGAGTTCACAGGTGGTCTGTATAGGAAGATAATGATGGGAGGAGTGTAGTCAGCATGCTTGGAGATGCCTGGAATCATCTTCCCATGCTTGCAGACATATACTATTTTTTCACTTGTCAATGATCCCTGGACTCTTTTGTTTACTTAACCCTTTTCTGTTCCTTGTTAATCTCTGTGTGCTAAAAAAAATCCCATGGAACCATCTTATAAATGGTGGTTAGGTATCTAGATCAACCCTTGAAAATGCAGCTGAACTCAATTTTGGCTACCTCAAGAGTTACATAGAATATTTGGGAGGTTGAATCTAATACATATCTTGAACAAAAAATGACATTGAATAATACCTTCATTGTAATAGGTACAATTCCTTTGAGGAAGGTAGATGGGTTGGTAGATACGGTGGTGGGCCTAGAATCAGGAATACCTGAATTCAAATCTGTCCTAAAACACTTACTAGCTATGTGACCCTGGGAAAATCACCTAACCTCTGTTTGCCTTAATCCAGTGGAGAAGAAAATAGCAAACCACTCCAGTAACTTTGCCAATAAAACCCTACAGACAGCATTAGCATGCTATGGTCCATGGGGTCACAAAGAGTCAGACACAACTGAATGACTATACAACCACAGCAACAACAAATTCATTTCCATTATCACTGAAATAGTCTGGCAAGGATGAAAATTTCAACAGCTTGTTACATTTGGAGAACAAAAGTTTTAAGTTAAACCCTCACTTTTAATATGTGTACATTTTTCTAAAGGTTTAAGAGCTTAACAGATAGGATATGACAGGCCTGTTCACATAGAGGAGTTTTAGTCAGGCATTATGCAATGTTATTGATGCCAGATCATAGGCAAGTCACACTATACACACATGTGCATCAGCTCCATTTTAGGTAGATGATTATTCAAGTGGTATAAAAAAAGTTAATTTAAAAATAAATAAACGAATAATTTTTAAAAGTTCATTTAAAATCAGGATATAATTTATTTAAACACATCTCCATTTCTTTCCTTTGCTTTCAATCATTAAGGACTTTCTTATATAAAATGTGAGCACCAGAGAGCAATTTTTTTATTCCTCTCATCTTTGTCAGCAAAATGTAATTTGATTGCCTATCCTTGCAATTCATATGAAGACTATAGAAATGGTCGATGTTTTAACTGTGAAGACTTTGGGTTAAGGTTTTGCCCCACAACAGGTAAGAGCTATATGGGATCAATATTATAGTTTTTGATAATGAAAATATATGTGCTAACATTTCTAACTCTAAGAGAAGATTTGTATTTCCAGATTTTACCTAGTTATAAATGTCCTCTATAGAATAAAAAAGACTCATAGACTAATTGCTTGAAGAGCTCTGAGGCAACAGAATAGTTTTATCACTTTCAGAGATTTTCAGGATCTTTGTTGGAGGTGATAAAATATTTCTTCTTCAAAATACAGATTTAGACCTTGTGTTGGGAAAAAATGTGGAAGAGACAGACCACATTACTGGATTTGCTGGATAATTTGGCTTATGACATAAAACTCATATGGACTAGCTGATTTATTCCTATTAGCAACCAGCAGTATCAGGTTTATGAAACAATAACTGGCAAATACTTTGACATACAGACTATATGTATATAAGATGAGAAGTTCTGAAAGTATTTTGAGGGAATAAAATGTTTTTGTGAACCACCATACAATCCAAAGAGGATTTCTATCATGTTTTTTCATCTTCTTCAAGAATTCTACCTCATATATTCTACCTTATAATTAAATCTGCAGGTTATTATGCCGATCCTTGGAAAAACTATGTAATTAAAAGAAATTCTCCTGGGTTAAATGCTTATTTTGATACGTCACCAAAGGAACCATTCTGTTGTAAGTGGTTACATTAAGGAAAAAATTAGCTTTTTGTATTTTAATTTGCATTTCATCCTGAATGTTTAAACTGCTGTCACCCTAACTGTTCTTTTATGATAGATTGAAATGTTGGTTTTCATTTTGGTATTATAAAAATTGTATTGTTCAAGTGAATGAAACTTCATTGTCTCTGGACAAACTGAAGTCAATAAGTATTTATTAAGTGCTTACTATGTGTGAGACATTGTACTAAGTCATGGGGAAAGAAATTCCATGCCCTCAAGGAGCTTACAATTTAATGGAGGAGACAATATGCAAACAATTATTTAAAAACCAATATATATGTGGGATAAATTTGAGATAATCACAGAGCATAAGCACTAGCATTGAGAAGGGCAGCAAATGGTTCTTACAAATGTTGGGATTTTAACTGAGACTTGAAGGATATCAGGACGTAGAGATGAGTAAAGAGGGAATTCCAGATATTAGTAACAGTCAATGAAAATGAAGAAGTTAGGTTATGGAATGTCTTGTTCCAGAAATATCAAGGAGATCAGTGTCATTGGATTGCAGAGTATGTGGAGTAAAGTATAAGAGGCCTAGAAAGATGTGAGGCAGCAATGTTATGAATGTTTAAAAATAAAACTGAATACTTTATATTGGATCCAAGATATTATAATGAGAAACTGAAGTTTATTGAAAAAAAGGGGAGACACAATCAGACCTGAGCTTCAGGAAAAATAATCTGACAACTGAATAGCCTGGAGAGTGGAAATATCAGAGAGGAAATCCAACCATTGACAATAGTTTAAGCATGAAATGATGAGAGCCTGTAGCAGGTTTATGGCAGGGTTGAAAAGAGAGATGGGGGCATATGTGAGAGATGTTGTGAAATAGAATTGACAGGGCTTAGCACAGAAAAATATATGGGGAGTGATGAGTTGAGTATGAGCTAGGTTTTGAGCCTGGGTGATATGGAAGATGATGATGCCCTTCACAAGTAATAGGAAATTTAGGAAGAAAGCAAGGCTTGGGTAAAAGATGATGAGTTAAGTTTTGGATATATCTCTGGGACATCTGGTTCTAGATGCCTAATAGACAGTTGAAGATATGAAATCGGAGCAAAGTACCAAAGAAGCAAACAATGTTCATTAATGCTCCATGAAAGGATGGAGTCAAGTAAAACAATGTTAGAAAAAGAATTACATAGGAAGAATGTTTATTTTTACATAGCCATCACTATGAAGATACTGAGCAGTGTAACATTTAGTTAGTCAGCTGGTATTTATTAAACTCTATGTGTCAGGCATTATGCTAGGTGCTGGGGTTACAATGAAAAGCAAAAGATATCCTCTATGCTGAAGGAGATTACAGGCTAATGGTGAAATTCACATGTAAATAAACAGTTTAGACAAGTTAGGAAGACTGGAAGTCCTGTGCTATCTGGGATCATCAAATATGAACATCTAGCAACTGGAGAATCCATGTTAGAATAGAATTTCATGCTATGTCAGAGATAATTTGCAAACAAATTATACATGAATTGTACATATTTGAACACTTACACATTTGTACATACATCTACATACACATATGCTATGCTAATAAGTGTGCATACATACATGTGTGCAATTTTTACTGGCTGTATGTATTGATATTCAAACAGATCTGATTTTATTGATGAGGATATTCCCTCTAGTTATATTTTTCATGACCTATCATGGTCTGCTCTTCCTGTGAAATATCTTATTCATATCCTCCCATAAGTTCACTAAAGGGGGTCCAACTAAGATATTTCTGGTTTTCCATGCTTTCTCTGGACATAGTAAGAACAACAGGCTGTTCTTTACATCAGGAGGTGTGCTGGTGCCAGCCATATGAGTTCTTTAGAGCCATTTATTAAATTTTCATTGTTAGCATTTACATTTCAGAACTCAATGGACAAAATCAATCAGGGTTTAATTTTATGTTTTGTGGATGGTTTTGACTTCAGAAAGGGATGGTGAAAATAATAATGCAGATTAAACTTAATAGTGTGTATTGTTGGGGGCAGCTAGGTGGCGAGCACTGGCCCTGGATTCAGGAGTACCTGAGTTCAAATCTGGCCTCAGACACTTAACACTTACTAGCTGTGTGACCCTGGGCAAGTCACTTAACCCCAATTGCCTCACCAAAAAAACAAAAAAAAATAGTGTGTATTGTTAAACATTTACCATTAAACATTTATCAGCATGTCCCTGCCTTCATCTCAGAGTCCCTTGTCCATTACATCTACATCTCTCTCACTGTACTTTTCTTCCCCTATGTTTATATACATACTGACAGAATACAAAATGGGACCAATTTGGAAAATCAAAGATAACATGTTGATCCACAGTACAAAATGTGAATCCTCTTCCCTATAGCACACTCAACCCTAACCTCTTCCATATGTCCTCTGGACCCTCTGAAACTCACTCTATTATGATACAGAAAGAACACAAGGTTCAGAGGCAAAGGAATTGAGTTTGAATTGTTTCCCTTACTATCTGTATTCCCTTAGACAAAGTCACTTTCTAAAATAAGTTGGTGGGACTAGATTAATTCTAAGGTTCTTTCTTTCTCTCGGTCTATCATCATATTCTAAATCTCTTTCTCTTACTTTTTTCATCATTTGTTTCTCAATGAGACTTATAGTCACTCTGGAACAGCCATATTTTTTGGTACCTCCTTCAAAACTAGTTGTTTCTTCATTCAGTTAGTCAATATGCAATTATTAAGCTCCTACTAAGTGTAAGGCACTTGTGTCATGCATGGCAAGGAAGAAGAATTGATGTACATCTATTTTTGTGCTCCTTTTAGATCAATCCTCACCTTCATCGCTCAACAATGACTGATCCTTTTATATCAACAAAAAAAAGAAAGAAAAGGGAAAATAAAGGAAGTTAAGAAAAAAGAGAGAAGGAAGAAATAAGAGAAGGAGAGAGGGAGCAAGGGAGGGAAGGAAAAAGAAAATGATGTGGTAACTCAAGAAGTGAGAGACCAATGAACATCACATCTTCCCATTCTTCTCCCTATCTCACATATTCTTGAGCTTTAAATTGCAGCCCTAATTCCTTTTCTAGCTCTAATTTCCAGTATCACAGGTTCCCCGACCCATCCTAAAGTATATTCCTCAATCTCAGAAAGCTTAGAATGCCCAACTGCAGTTCTCTCCATTCCAAAAAACACACCTGACCATCACATTTCTGGGGAATTCCACTTCTCAAATGCAAGTCAGAAAGAGCTACCACCTGTCTCTTAAAATACATGCTCAAAATAGAAAAATAACACCCCATGAATATTTGTATATCCAGGGTAGAAACTGCATGTATGGATGTGCAAGAAAAACACAAAGGCCCAGGGAGAGGTGGGGAAGGGGAAAGCCCCCTGTTCATATCCATTTGTGCTATATACAAAGCTACTGGCAAAGAGGCACCATGGGGTTATAACTCCTAGGGATGCTTCAGTGATTCTCCCACCCCACTGCTCAGGAGAGCAGTTGGGGAAGGAGGTATGAGGTAAATCTGATGCCTAAATAAGGGGCTCTGGTGCTCAAGTGCACTATAACATTCCTTTGGAGTTTGATTGGCATCATTCCTGATGACAATATCCACTCCAGGACTTCACAAATAAGCTTATAGTAGATTTTTGTTCTTCAGATCTTTCACCTGTTGGGGAAGTACTTCATATTTCAACTGATCCAGCTCCTTGCAATTCCTCTGACCTGATACTTGTTTGGTCAGAGATCCTGGATATAATCACAGAGTTTGGGTAGGATGCCACCCTAATTCTAGACAGACTTACTGTTCTCCATGGAATGATATTTAACAGCTGCACAATCCTATTATTGATCTGATCTATGGCATGACACTCCCCTTCAATGTGCTGAGCTGTTCATTTTTCATCTTGACTTGTCAGGACCTACTGATTTGGAGAGTACAAGTGGATCCTGGGGACAATGGGGCAAGTACTAGTTCCCCCCATAGTAAGTCTTAGGGAGACATTATAAAGAACTCACAAATTACAGAAGGAATTGTCTGTCCCAATAGCTCCTCAGAGGCCTGATTGCTAACAAGCAACTGGCTATACTCCCAACACCAATACCTCTAGCACCCTCTCCAAGTGCTGTGCTGGGGAAGCAGGTGAAGTGTGTCTTTGTGGCTGCTTCCACATATCTACTATATCTTCATGGATAAATGACCCATGGATGACTGTCTGAGTGCCAGAATGAGTGGTAGGGTAGCTGTTGATGACTCTAGGATCCTCACCCTGGCCATCTATCTGGATCTCTTGATCAGCATATGACTGGATGCTAGTGATGGCCATGCTGGTTGAAACTTCACCAGTTGTTGCTGTACCTTCCAAAAATGTACATAGTTCCCTCTTTGAACTCATCTACCCTTGATATCTCTACAAGGGGCGGGGGGGACATATGAAGTATTATTTTTTCTTAAAGTTTTTGAGCCTACTGCCTTACAGCACCATGTGGAAAATTCATCCCACTAACATTGGTCTCTTTTCTGTTATTCAGACAAGACATTCCATTTCTAACTCTATGCATTTTCACTGGCAGGCCTCCTCATGCATGGAATCCTCTCCCTCTTCAACTCTAATTCCTGGCTTCTTTGGTTTCCAGCTAAAATCTCATCTTCCATAAGAAGTCTTTTCCAATTCCATTTAATTCTAGTGCCTTCCCTCCATTGATTATTAGCAATTTATCCTTGGTCATATTCAGGTAGACTGTAAGCTCCCTGAGGGTAGAGACTATCTTTTTGCCTTTTATAGTATTTCAAATGAAAAATTTCATATTATTAATAATTTTTCATTCTTCCTCTAGTCTTTTTATGATTTGCAAAGTGGTTTTCATATGCTAATTTATTTCATTCTCACAACAACATTGTGAGGCAGCTACTATTATTACTTCCCTTTCACAAATAAGGAAACTGAGGCCTAGAGAACTTAAATGACTGCTGAAACAGCAAAGCTAATGGCTGAATTGAGATTTGGACCCAAATCTTCCTGAATCAAAGTTCAGTGATATATTCACTTACACTATGTTACCTCTTTTAAGTACTGTTTATTCATATCCTTTGAGTATTGATCTACTGAAGAACTTTAGGCAATCACTTTTATCATTCTGGATCTCAGTTCCTTATCTGTAAAATGAAGGGTCCTTTAAGGTCCCTTCCAGCTCTAAATATTTATTTTTCTTATCTTACAAATGAATCTCAGTCTTCATTTGCCTTAATTCTCTATATAAGATGGATATCAGACTTTTACCAGAGGTAAAACAATGCCTAAGTACAAAATATAAATTCAAATTCACATTGTAGAGTTTTTGCTTTCCACACCAAAAATAAAAAAGATATTAGCATTTTTTCTGGCAACACGGGCTCATATTTTAATTCTCTTATGAGAATTCTTCTCTAGTGAAAAAAACTTTTAGCCATTGTTCTCCTTTGGTCAGTGGCTCAAAGAAACAAATTTCTATCCTGACCAGCAAGCTCCATCTCCAGTGTATAATCTCATTGGCAGAGAAAGTAATAGTAGGGCAATTGAGGAATTCAGAGAAACACTGGAAGACTTATATGAACCAATGAAGACTGAAGTATAAGTGGGAAAACAGTATGCACAATGACTATAAAAATATATATAAAAAGAACATTACAGTAAAACAAATCCAACTGCTTCACAATTAATTATGGCTAATCTTGGGCTTAGAGAGAAGCTCAGCAAATGCACTAACCTATTTTATTACAGAATAGGGTGCTATAAATATGGACTATTGAATATGATATTAGAAAGAATTTATGTGCAGCTGGTTTCCTGGGTTTAGATTTTTGCTTGGTTTTTAGATTTTTTTTAATAAAGTGTCACTGGGGGCAAGTAGTAATGTCAAATATGATATAAAAACAAAAGATATCCAAAAACAAAAAAGAAGTAAAAAGCTAACTATGCAATTGTAAAGACCAGTCTTATTTCTAGAGTAGAAGTGGAGAAATACATCTTTCTTCTTTACCAGGAGGAATCGGAGAGAAGGGGTTTAGAATGTTGTATTTACTATTAACTATATCTATTGTATGTGCTATTCAATATATCTGTTGAGTATATTAACTACTTTTTTGTTTCAAGTGAAGATGGAAGGGAATATAGGAGAAATGTCTATTAATTGAACATGAAAGACATTTAAATGTATATTAACAAAGAATAAAAACAACATAATTCAAAATATATTTTTATTTTACAGTATATCATTATGTTCTTGATATTAGAATTGTGGAGGAAATTAGGAAGAAAGCTCATATCGAAATTAAGTTAACAGACAAAGACGGGGTTGTAGAAAAATCGAAAATTAAAAAGTAAGTTATTTTATAGATGGGGTGCATGCTTTAATATAGAAATATTTTTGTCTTTTAGGAGTACTCCCTGTTATGTAAATTTAAATTAATGAAAGTTTGCATTCATATAATTTTAGAGCTAAAAGAAAGATTTGAGAATATCTACTTAAACTCTTTCAGTTTACAAATGAGGAGACTACTGCTTAAAGAGACAAAATGATGAGGCCAAGGTCATCTAGTAAGAGATCAAGCTCAAATGAGGATTTCCCCCTGTATCAATTACTCATTTTTGATAACTTTTACAAGATTATTCTTTTCCTCTGTAACCAAATATTGCTTTTTCTTCTTTGCTTAATGTCCATGTTTTCATGCTTCTTGAATGTGGTCTTATTCCAAAAGTTTGTCTTTGATTCTATTTTCTTGTCTCTTTACTTTCTCTCTTACTGATCCTTTATACTCTATTTCAATTATGACCTACATACAGATGGGAACTGATTATACAGATGGCAGACAAAATTATGGATTTATTCCCAATATTTCTCCTTAGTTCCATCCACTTGTTTGCCAATGTCTACTAGATTCCAGTGTAACCTCAAAGTTAACTATTCTCAACTAAATTCATCTTCCCACCACCCCTTTGCCCTATTCTTTTTTTGCCTCTTTTCTTATAATTGTCTTTCAATTCTGTATATTTATATTCCTGGTCAGTTATCTTCTCTTTTGTTTCCTTGGTGAAATTTGCCACCATGGATTCAAATTTTTCTATTCTGCTAATCATTTTTGCCATAGAAGACTAAATTTCGTTTTTATGATTTATAGTTCTTTCTCATTTGAAAACATCCTGCTGTGGTTTTATGCTTCATTGGGAATGCACAAGGTCCTCTGCCTCATCTGGTATTGAATCATTTTCCTTTGTGTTATAACATTTATTCATGCAACTCTAAACTTGTCTATTAGATCTGCATGTCATATTTCCTTTGATTGTTATTATCTTCCCTGTTGGTTTATCTCAATCTTGGAGTTTTCTTTCTCCTCAGATTTTTTTGTAATTTTAGTCTTTCCTCATCCCTTTATTTTTCTCTAATGCTTACTTTTTGATTTCTTCTCCTCTGATGATGGTTTCCTAGGGAATGAGATCTCGAAACATATCAGTCTCTTTCTATGCTGGACAATTCATGGCCCACCAGCAGAGGTCTCTGCCTCAAGGGACTTGAGGAGTGTGGGGAACAGAAGTGACCCCAAGTAGATGTTAGGCTCCTTTCCTTAAGCTTTTTGGAGTGCCACAAAGTCCCCTCCAACACACATGGTATTCTGCCCTATCCCTACTTTTCAGCAGTACAGAATGTTGTTCTATAAAAGAAAACTGATATAGGCCATCATAGTAGAGATGTATGATTCAAGTAACAGGGTTTTTTGAGGATGGGAGAGACATGGAAATATTTTGTTTTGTTTTGTTTTGAAATAGAGAATCAGCTAGTAGTCAGGGAGATTAAAGATAAGTGAGAGAGGGGGCAATTAGGTAACACAGTGGATAAAGCATTGGCCCTGGATTCAAGAGGACCTAGTTCAAATCTGTCCTCAGACACTTGAAACATACTAGCTGTGTGACCCTGGGCAAGTCACTGAACCCTCATTGAGTTGCAAAAATAATAAATTTATTTATTTATTATTTTTGCAGGTCTCATAAGTGAGAGAATGAGGATTAATCAATATAGTCCTCTTTGTGAAGCCTGTAAAACCAATAACTCTCCTTAATATCTCCTTTCTCTGCCATAGCCTTGTCTTCCCTTTGGTCCTTAAAGACAAGCTAGAAATACCATTATTTCATATAAATAACATTTTATTTTTTCCAATAACATGGAAAAAAATTTTAACATTCATTTTTATAGGATTTTGAGTTCCAAATTTTCCTCCCTCCCTTTCTTCCCTTCCTGAAGCATCCTCAAAGCAGCAAGCAATCTGAAATAGATTATAAATGTGCAATCATGCAAAACATATATCCACATTAGTCATGCTGTAAAAGAATAAACAAAATGAAAGAAAATAAAATGAAAAAATAAAGAAAGTGAAAATAGTATGTTTGATCTTCATTCAGACTGGATCATCTCCCTTCTCTGCATATGGATAGCATTTTCCACCATAAGTCTTTTGGAATTGTCTTGGATCATTGTATTGTTGAGAAGAGCTAAGTCAATCATGGTTGTTGTTATTACTGTGTACAATGTTTGGCTCACTTCACAACAACAATTCATGTAAGTCTTTCCAGGTTTTTCTGAAATCCCACCCACTTATATTATATTTCTTATAGAACAATAGTGTTCCATTACATTCATATACTGCAACTTGTTCAGCCATTCCACAATGGATGGGAATTTCCTCAATTTCCAATACTTTGCTACCAAAAGAAGGGCTGCTATAAATCTGTTTGTACATGTATGTCCTCCCCCATGCTTTTTTATATCTTTGGATATAGACTTGGTAGTGTTATTGTTGGATCAAAGGGTACATATAGTTTGATTACCCTTTGAGCATAGGTCTAAATTGCTCTCCAGAGTGGTTGGATCACTTCAAAACTCCACCAACAGTGTATTAATGTCCCAATTTTCCCACATCCTTTCAAACATTAATTATTTTCCTTTTCTATCATATTAGCCAATCTAATTGGTGTGAGATGGTACCACAGAGTTATTTTAATTTACATTTCTCTAATCAATATTGATTTATAGGATTTTTTCATATGACTATAGATAGCTTTTATTTCTTTGTCTGAAAACTGTTCATATCCTTTGATCATTTATCAATTGGGGAATGACTCAGATCTGTAAGGTTTTTTTTTGTTGTTTTTTGTTTTTTAAGATCCCCCAGGTTCGTTAAGCCCCATATGGGCCACCAATCTGTAAGGGCCAAATTTAAAATGGGAGGAGTTAATTGGGAGGCTAGCTGCAATATTGGGACTCAGAAAACAACAGGGGATGTCTAGGTCCTGAGCTTCCTCTCTTCCACACTGCCCCCCTCTCCAATTGTTTCTCCCTGACTAATAAGAAACGAGATTAAAAAGCTCCTTTTCAAAAAAAAACAAAACAGGGTTTATTGGTGGGAATACATTTCAAAATAAGGACAAAGACAAGCAGGAAATACGACCTGTAAAGTCACCCACCAGACTCAGTTGCTTTGCATTTAACTCTCTATCCCCCTGCATTTAACTTTCTTGCCTGCTGCCATGAACTCCTCTCTCTCTCTCTCTCTCTCTCTCTCTCTCTCTCTCTCTCTCTCTCTCTCTCTCTCTTCTTCTTCTTCTTCTTCTTCTTCTTCTTCTTCTCCCTTCCTCTTCTCTACCCCCAGAATAAAATACTCTTCTTTCACAGGAAACCCGTGCCAACCACCCACACACCCCAAGCCAATTCGCTGGCACCCCTAGGGGTGGTGCCCAAGGCTGGCTGGGGCACTGGTTTCCTTGCATACCTCCACTGGGCGGAGGGAGCTGGAGCATGCCCAAGGCTTTCCAATTTTACCCAAAGATGGGGTCCCCCAAATCACAATCAATTCTTACAGTTCTCTCTATATTTGAGAAATGAGACTTATCAGAGACATTTTCTATAAGATTTTTTCTCAGCTTTCTTCTTTTCTTCTAATCTTGGTTGCATTGGTTTTGTTTGTGCAAAATTTGTTTAATTTAATGCAATCAAAATTATCCATTTTAGGGGGCAGCTAGGGGGCTCAGTGACTAAAGTACTGGCCCTGGATTCAGGAGGACCTGAGTTCAAATCCGGCCTCAGACACTTGACATTTACTAGCTATGTGACACTGGGCATGTCACTTAACCCTCATTGCTCCAACAAAAAAAACAAAACAAAACAAAAACAAACAAAAAATTATACATTTCGCATTTCCATTATCTCTTGTTTGGTTATCAATTCCATTTTTCTATAGATGGTAAACTATTCCTTCCTCTCCTAATTTGCTATGGTATCACTCTTTATTTGTACCCATTTGGACCTTAAATGGTATATGGTATATGATGTGAGATGTTGGTCTATGCCTAATTTCTGCCCTACTGTTTTCCAGTTTTCCCAAGCAGTTTTTGTCAAATAGTGAATTCTTATCCCAGAAGATAGAGTTTGGGGGTTTATCAAAGAGTAGATTATTATAGTAATTTACTACCATGTTTTGTGTACCCAACCCATCCCACTGATCCACCACTCTATTTCTTAGCCAATACCAAATAGTTTTGATGAGTGCCATTTTATAATATATTTTGAAATCTAGTATGGCTAGGCCATCTTCCTTTGTATTTTTAAATAATTATCCTCAATATTCTTGACCTTTTGTTCTTCCAGGTGAATTTTGATATTATTTTCTTCTACCACTATAAAAGAATTTTTTGCAAGTTTGATTGGTATGGCACTGAATAAGTAAATAAATATAGTTAGAATTATCATTTATATTATATTGGCTGTGCCTACTCATGAACTATTAATTTTTTCCCAAATGTTGACATCTGACTTTATTTGTGTGAAAAGTATTTTGTTATTGTTTCTATATAGTTCCTGGATTTGTCTTGGCATGCAAACTCTCAAATATTTATATTATCTACAATTGTTTTAAATAGAATTTAGTTGCTGCTGGGCTTTGTTGATAATGTATAGGAATGCTGATTGTTTGTGTGGGTTTATTTTATATGCTGCACCTTTGCTGAACTTAATTAATTCAACTAGTTTTTTAGTTGATTCTCTAGTATCTAAGTATACCATAATATCATCTGCAAAGAATGATAGTTTTATTTTCTCATTGCCTATTTTAATTCCTTTGAATTCTTTGTCATAGTGATAAATTGTTATAATCTCTTCTATTAGGAAAATAGGTGTATACTTTTCTTCCTGTGTTTTGACTCTTCCTGGCTTAGGTATGAGCACCATATTTGTGTCATAAAGGGAATTTAATAGGATTCCTTTGCCAATTTTCTCAAATAGTGTATATAGTATTGGAATTAATTGTTGTTTAAATGGTTGGTGGAATGGACTTGTAAATTTATCTGGCTCTGGAGATTTTTTTCTTAGGCACTTCATGGACTGATTGTTAATTTTCTTTCTCTAAAATGGGGTTATTTAAATATTTTATTCTTCTGTTATTCTGGGCAATTTATATTTTTGTAAATATTCATACATTTCACTTAGATTATAAGATTTATTGGCATACAGTTGGGCAAAATAGCTCCTAATTATTGCTTTAATTTCCTCTTCATTAAAGGTGAATTCACCCATTTTATTTTTGATACTAGTAATTTGGTTTTCTTCTTTCTTTTTTAACCAAATTAACAAAGTGGTTTTTTTGGCTTTTTTGTTTTTTAGTGAGGCAATTGGGGTTAAGTTACTTACCCAGGGTCACACAGCTAGTAAGTGTTAAGTGTCTGAGGCCGGATTTGAACTCAGGTACTCCTGACTCCAGGGCCAGTGTTCCATCCACTGTGCCACCCAGCTGCCCCAAAGTGTTTTTTTTTTTATAAAGTTAGCTCTTGTTTTATTTTTTATTAGTTTAATAGGTGTGGTTTTTTTTACTTTCAACTTTATTAATTTGTCTTTTGATTTTCAGGATTTCTAATTTGGTGTTTAATTGGAATTTTTAATTTGTTCTTTTCCTGACTTTTTTAGTTATATTTGAATTCATTGATGTGCTCTTTCTTATTTTATTGATGTAAACAGTTAGATATATAAAATTTCCACTAAGTACTGCTTTTGCTGCATCCCATAAATTTTGGTATTGTTATCATTTTTATTATGAAAATATTGATTGTTTCTATGATTTGTTGTTTGACCCACTCATTCTTTAGGATTAGATTATGTAGTTTTAAATTAATTTTAATCCATCTTTCCATGGCCCTTTATTACTTGTCATTTTATTGCATAATAATTATGCATTTAATATTTCTGCCTTTCTGCATTTTGTTGTGAGGTTTTTAGGCCCTAATACATGGTCAATCCATGTACCACCAAGAAAAAGGTATACTCCTTTCTATCCCCATTCAATTTTCTCCAAAGGTCAAATATATCTAGCTTTTCTGAAATTCTATTCACCTCCTGAACTTCTTTCTTCTCTTTCTGAGAGAGGAAGTTCAAGGTTGCACACTAATACAGTTTTATTATTTCCTTCTGTAGCTCATTTAACTTCTTTAGAAATTTTGGTGCTATACCATTAGGTATAAATATATAAATATATGTATGTGTGTATATATGCATGCACACATAAATATATGTATGTATGTAAATATATGTGTGTGTGTGTGTGTCATTTAAAATATTGGGGGCCAGCCTGTCTCTGTGCTAAATTATTGAGGAACTTGGCTGGGGTATCTAAGATATTGCTACTTAAAAAATAATGACTATTGTACCCATTTAGGTAGTAAGCATTTATTAAATCATATTAAATGTTAGGAGAGCATTGACCACATTTAACACAAGTTGAAAACCCCCAGCACCATGTTGTCTAAGAGAGAGAGACCACATAACTTCAAGCAGAGTTCAGAGGTCCTACATTACCTAGAGAGAGAGAGCTTAACTACTGCAGCCTTCCTCAGCTATCATCTACCCCAGAATGATGGTCACTTTGTGATCTCTGTCTCTTTTCCTCTTCTGATAGAGGTGACTCTTACACACTGCTCAAAGCTAATTGGCTAGAATCATTCAATTCCATTGGCTGACCTAGCCTGAGGGCGGTCCATTACCTATGACCTAATGATGTAATGACTTAATGGTGAAGTGTGCAAAAAAGACCATCTCTGAAGGGCAAGGCAGATGAAGTCTAGCTGTAGTTTTTATCCCTACTTTACTGAGTTAGCCTGATTTCCATTTCTACTGATCCACCCATGGGCTCCTGGGCTGTTCCCAAAAGAGATTAGCTAAAGTTACTGAGCTAATCTTCAAGTGTGTGTGGGGGGGGGGTGGGGGGAGTGGGGTTCCTGTGTCCCCAAAAAGGCCATTATTAATTATTTTCTCACATATATATGTATGTATCTGTGCACACATATATGTAGATATAGATGTTTAGTATTGAAATAACTTCATTGTCTGTGGTACCTTTTAGCAAGATGTAGTTTCCTTCCTTGTTTCTTTTAATTAGATCTATTTTTTCTTTTGTTATGTCTTCCTCTCCCCTTTCCCCCTGTCCCTCCTTACCATTGTTTTTCTCCTGACCACCATATCCCCTAATCCTCTCTCCCTTCTGTCAGTCTCCCCATTTCCTTTTCCCCCTCCCTCTCCTACTTCCCTATAGGGTAAGATAGATTTCTATAGCCAAATCAGTGTGTATATTATTCCCTCTTTGAGTCAAATTCAATGAGTAAGGTTCAAACACGGCTTGTCCTCTATTGTAATAGATCTTTTGTGCCTCTTCATGTGATATAATTTACCCCATTCTGCCTACCCCTTCCCTCTTCTCCCAGTACAATCCTTTTTATCCCTTACTTTTTTATAACATCACATCAAAGTTAACTTATACCCACACCCTTTTTATGTATATTCCTTCTAACTTCCCTAACAGAGCTACTGTTCTTAAGAGTTGCAAGTATCATCCTCCCATGTTGGGATGTAAACAGTTTAGCCTTTTTGAATAACATGGGCTTTTTTTTTTTGCTTCCCATTTTACCTTTTATGCTTCTCTTGAATCATGTTTGAAGATGAAATTTTCTATTCAGCTATGGTCTTTTCATCAGGAAAGTTTTAAAGTCTCTCATTTCATTGAATGTCCATTTTTCCCCATGAAATATCATGCTCAATTTTTCTGGGTGATTTATTATTGGTTGTAATCCAAGATCCTTTGCTTTTCAAAATATTATATCTCAAATCCTCTTAACCTTTAATGTAGAAGCTGCTAAATTCTATATTATTCTCACTATATTCCTTGATATTTGAATTATTTCTTTCTGGCTCTGTGAAATTATTTCTCCTTGAGCTGGAATTTGGCCATAATATTCTTGGAAGTGCTCATTTTAGGATCTCCTTCAGGAGGTTATTGGTGCATTCTTTCAATTACTTTTTTACCTTCTGGTTCTAGGACATCAGTGCAGATAATTTCTTGAAAGATACTGTCTAGACTCTTTATTTTTTATCTTTGCTTTCTAGTCATCCAATAATTTTTAAATGATCTCTCCTAGATCTATTTTCTAGGCAAGTCATTTTTTCAATGAGGTATTTTACATATCCTTCTGTTTTTTTTTTCATTCTTTTGATTTTGTATGATTGACTCCTGATGTTTCATAGAGTCATTAGCTTCTACTTGGTCACTTCTAATTTTCAAGGAATTGTTGTCCTTGGTGATTTTTTGTGACTATTTTTCCATTTGGCCAATTCTATTTTTAAGGAATTGTTTTCTTCAGTGAATTTTTTTATATCTTTTTCCATTTGTTGTGCTCCCTTTACTGAGCTGCTTACTCTTCTTTTCATGATTCTCTTGCATCACTGTTATTTCCCAACTTTTCTTATATCTCTCTTATTTGATTTTTTAAATCCTTCTTGAGCTCTTTCAATAGGACATTTTAGACTTGAAATCAATTCATATTCTCCTTTGAGATTTCATATGTAGGTGTTTTGACACCTCTGAGTTTGTGTTTCAGTTTTCCTTGTCACCATAGTAGCTTTCTTTGGTCAGGGCTTCCCTGCCTCATTGCCCAGCCTATTTCATGACTTTTAATGTTAAGCTCTACTCCTGGGCTACAGGGGCCACTGTCCCAAGCTTCTTGTGCTGGAGCCAGGGGCATGGTCCCTGGCTTTCTGTGCAGGGCTGGCAGCTTGCCCACTACCCTGGGATCATCCGGCTTAGTCCTTCCTGTTGTGCCAGGGGGCCTGGGGCTGGCAGTTTGCCATTGTGCTAGGGCTAAAGGCCTCACAGTTGGCTTGCTAAGCAAGGACTGTGGGGTCTTGGTTGCTGATCTATTCTGTGGCTAAAAGCTGCCTGCTGACTTCCCCAGACTCTGCTTGTGCTGGGCTGTGCTTCCCTTTTACCTGAATGACACAGACCTTTACTGTAGTCCTTCTAAGTTGTCTTTGGCTGTAAAATTGTTTCACCCTATCTTTCTGTGGGTTCTGTTACTACAGAATTCATTCAGGGGCTTGATTTAAAGTTGTTTTGATGAAAAGTAGGGAAAGATCAGGAAACTTCCTGGTTTTTCTCTGCCAACTTGACTCTATCATTTAGAAATACCATTCTTGTTTCACTTATTCAATTCAAACCTTCTGAATCTCTCCCTATGATTTTGAAATCACCATTTCCCTTTACATGAATTGCTTGAGCTGTGATTCAGTATCTCACACAATGATTTTGATTCAAGGAAGAATATAGACCCACTTCACACTCATTTCTGATTTTTTGATATGATAAAATGTTACCTACTTAAAAATCAAGCACAATGGGGGTGGTTTCAACTTCATTCTTACCCTTTTATCTCTTAGGATCATTGATATATAGCTAGAAGGAACATTATGGGCCTAATATTTTGTTCCTCTATCTTTACTGATGAAGTCTGCATAAGTGAGGGACTTTTCTGAGGTTACTTAGCTTTGAAATAATAGAGACAAAATTTGAATTTTGGACTTCTGACTTCAGATACAATTTGTTGTGTACTCTTACAATTATTCCCTTATCTCATTCTTTTCTGAGCTATACTGTCTGTACACATTTTATCACTCTTAAACATTACAAGGTTATTGAGGATTGGGGCTCTTTCTTCTACCTTTTTAAACAACTGCTTAGCACAAAATCACCAAAGTAGGTGCTTTATAAATGTTTGTTCAGCATCCAAATTGTCTCAATATAATATACTATGTAACATTGATAGTGTACAAACAGAACAGTCTAGAATGAGCTGAAAATTCTAAGACTTATAGGTTCTATCATTTAAATTTGCTTTTTTTCCCTAAAGGATTCCCCAAAGTAGGATTTTGTTATTTCTTTTCAAAGTGAAATACAGCCAAATTTACTGTTACAGCAAATTAATTGTAATTTGTGTTTTGAAGTTGTACTTTGAAAAGTTTTCCTTGATAGTTTTTTCTATATAATTTTCTTACATTATTACATCAGATTTGCAAAAACATGCCATTATATTTCTCCTGTGCATTGTAGAATTCTCCAAAATTTTGACTAATTCAGAACATTTAATAATCATGATAGGGGAGAGGCAAATTCCAAATAGCAGAGTATAGCAACAACCCAGCCAAACTCTCCTAATGTTTGCCTCCCCAAAATTTTTAAATAATGTGTCAGATTAGAATCTGGAGTTGAAAAGCCAGTAAAAGGTTGGGGTGATACATTTTTCAGCCCAAAACATCTTAGAGGGTGGATGGAGAGCTCTTTGACACTGGGGTAGAGACTAGTCAAGACTCATGCAGCAGCAACACCAGTATTGGACCTTGCAGGCAGCAACAGTTTTGGATTCTCAGCCTACATACAATTAAGCAGGTCAGACAACTCAGCACAGAAAGATTACAGATGGTCCTGAACTGGCACTAAGTACAAGACTCTGCTGCATAGACCATACATATTTCTGGGTTGCAGTTTCAGGGTGGAGAGGTAAATACTAGCACCTATAGCTATAGGGGAGGAGGAGCTCTTCATAGGTAAAAACTAGAGTGCAGACAAAGAAAGGAGTGACCATACCTTTCCTCTCATCATATCTCTTTGGAAGCACCAAAAATTTACTGACTCTCAGAACTACCTCTGAAAAGAGAACTCCAATATATCCTGAAGCTTGAGACAGTACCTGCAAACACCAAAATAGAGCCCAAATTTAACATAACATTCAAAGTCAAGAAATATCCTGGGAAAATGAGCAAACCAAAAAAATACTTGATCATAAAAGCTACTATGGTGACAGGGAAGATAAAAACACAAACTCAGAAGAGGACAATGATTTCAAAGTAGCTAGAAGCAAAACCTCAAAGAAAAAAACACCAATTAAACACAAATCTAGAAAAAAAGTCCTGGAAAATCTACAGAAAGAGATGAGTGATAGAAGAAAAATTGGGAAATGAGAGTGATAGAAGAAAATTATCAAAAGGGAATTCATAGCTTGGTAAAAGAATCACAAGAAATACTGAAGAAAATAATACCTGTAAAATAGATCAAGGAGAGATATTTTAATAATTATTGGGCTACATGGAAGCCATGATTTTTTTAAAGGCTAGACATCATTTGTTTTAAATCACAAAGGAAAATTGCCCTGATCTTCTAGAACCAGAGGGTAAGATAGACATTGAATCTCAAAATGGAAATTCTCAGGAAAATTCTAAGTAAATTCCAGAGCTCCCAGATAAAGTATAAAATAGAGCAAGTAACCAGAAAGAAACCATTCAGATACAAAGCCACAGTCCAGATTCCACAAAATTTAACAGCTTCCATACTAAATGAGTGAAGAACTGGTAATGTGAAATTCCAGAGGGAAAAGGAGCTAAGATTACAACCAAGAATAACCTACCAAGAAAAACATTATAATCCTTCAAAGTAAAAAAAGACATTCAATGAAATAGAGGACTTTCAAGCATTCCTTTTGAAAAGAGAAGAGCTGAATAGAAAATTTGAAATTCAAACAGAAGATTCAAGAAAAGCATAAAAAAGTAAACATAAAAAAGAAATTATAAGGGACTTAAGAATATTAAATGATTTACATTCTCATATTGGAATATGATACATGCAACTTCTAAGAACCTTTCCATTATTAGAGCACTTAGAAGGACTCTACAGAGACAGGAGGCACAGGTCTAGGTCATTTATGATGGGTAGATTTGAAAAAATGAAGGGGTGAGAAAAAGCAATGCACTGGGAGAAGGAGCTGGGGAAACCAATGGGGAAATTTATCTCACATAAAAGAGGAATGCAAAGAAGAGCTATTGCAGTGGAGGGGAAAATGGGAAGGGGATGGCAAGCAATTCTTGAACCCCACTCTCATCAAAATTGGTTCAAAGGGGAAAGAATATATTTGTGTATGTATGTATGCATGTTTGTATGTACATATACACATATATATTTGAGTGTATAAATATACACATGCTCCTCTGGGAAACAAGCGGAGAAGGGATAAGAAATGAGGAAGATAACAGGGAGGATGAATTAAGGGAAGCAGTGTTCAGAAATAAAACAGAAGTTTGAATACAAGCAAGGTAAAATGAGAGAGAAGAATAAATAGAAAACAACTAAGATGGAGGGAAATACACACTTAATAATTATAGTGGTGAATTTGAATGGGAAAAACTCACCTGTGAAACAGAAGTGGATAGCAGAATGGAATAGAAACCAGAATTCAGTAATAAGGTGTTTATGAGAAACATACTTGAAATGGAAAGACACACACAGAGTTAAAATTAGAGGCAAGAGTAGAAATTATTATGCTTCAGTTGAAGTTTAAAAAAAACAGGTGTAACAATTAGGATCTCAAAGAAAGCAAAAGCAAAATAGAATTAATTAAAAAGGAAAATCAGAGAAACTATGTTTTGCTATAAAGCACTATTGACAATGAGGCAATATTAACACTAAACATATTCACCAAATTGCATAGTAATAAAATTAGTGAAGGAAAAATTAAATGAGGAAATAGACACTAAAACTATACTAGTGGGGGACATCAACTCTCCCTTCTCATAACCAGGTAAATCTAACCATAAAATAAATAAACAAAAAGATAAGCCAATAAATAGAATTTTACAAAAGTTAGGTATGATAAGTCTGGAGAAAAATGAATGCTAGTAGAAAGGAGTATGCTTTTTTTTCATCTGTACATGGCACCTTCACAAAAATTAACCATGTATTAGGACATAAATAACCTTATGATCAAAGAAAGAAAAGCAGAAATGCTAAATTCAATCTTTTCAGACGACAATGAAATAAAATTATATTCAATAAATTACTTTGAATTAGGATATTGGATAGAGTGACAGGCCTGGAGTCAGAAAGACTCATTTTCCTAAGTTCAAATCTGGCCTCAGACACAATACCTCAGTGACCCTGGGTAAGTCACTTAACCCTGTTTACCTCAGTTTGTTCATCTGCAATATGAGTTGGAGCAGGAAATGGCAAACTATTACAGTATCTTTCCCAATAAAACCCTGAATGGGGTCACAAAGAGTCAGACATGATAGAAACAACTGAACAACAAGAGTATCTTGAAAGTATAGATTGAAAATTAATTGGAAACTAAATTAACAAATCCTAAAGAATAAGTAGATCAAAGAACAAATCATAGAAACAATTAATAATTTCATTAAATAGAATAACAACAATGAGATGGCATAGCAAAATTTGTGGGATGCAGCCAAAGCAGTAATTAGAGGAAGATTCTTATCTCTAAATAAAATATAAGAGACAAAGAAAAAATCAATGAATTAAGAATGCAATTAAAATATTAGAAAAAGAACAAATTAAAAAGCCTTAATTAAACACCAAAATAGAAGTCCTAAAATCAAAGGATAGATTAATAAAATAAAAAGTTAAAAAATAAACTAATAAATAAAACTAACTTGATTTAAAAATAAGAAAACCAAATTGCCAGTAAAAGAAATGAAAAGAATGAATGTACTATCAATGAAGATAAAATTAAAGTCATTATTAGGAGCTATTTTGCCAATAAATCTGTCTATTTAAGTGAAATGGATGAATAATTACAAAAATATAAATTGCCTGGATTAACAGAAGAATAAAATGAACACAACCCTATTTTAGAAAAAGAAATGAAGGAATCCCTAAATGAGCTCTGTAAGGGGAAAAAAAAATCTGTAAGCCCAAATGGATTTACAAGGGAATTCTACCAAATATTTTAAGATCAATTCATTCTAATGCTATACAAACTACACAGAAAAATAGACAAAGGAGTCCTACTAAATATATTTTATGAGACAAATATTGTTTTGATTCACAACCAGGAAGAACAAACACAGAAAGAAAACTAAAGACCAATTTCTTTAATGAATATCAATTAAAAATTCAAATAATTAACTAATAAGAAGATTAGAGCAATATGTCACAAAGATCATACATCATGATTAGTTTAAGTTTATACCAGAAATGAGATGGTTTCAATATTAGTAAAATTATAAGCATAATTTATCGTATCAATAAAATAATAAAAATCATGATGGCATCAATTGATGCAGAAAGCTTTTGACAAACCACAACACTCACTCCTATTAAAAACACTGAAAAGGGGCAGCTAGATGGCACAGTGGATAAAACACCAGCCTTGGATTCAGGAGTTCAAATCCAGCCTCAGACACTTGACACTTACTAGCTGTGTGGCCCTGGGCAAGTCACTTAACCCTCATTGCCCTGCAAAAAATTTAAAAAATAAAAAGTAAAAACACTGAAAAGCATAGGAGTCAATGGACCTTTCATGAACATTATAAGTATTAGTATCTATCTAAAACAAAGAGCAAGAATTATTTTTTCCATTATTCAAAATTTTATTTTTTCCCAAATTACATGTAAAAACAGTTTTTAACTTCTATTTTTAAAACTTTGTGTTACAAATTCTCTTCCTCCTTCCTTTGCCTCCCCCCTTAAAAATGCAAGCAATTCAATATAAGTTATACATGTGTAGTTATGCAAAACATTTCCACAGTAGTCAGGTTGTGAAAGAAAACAGGCAAAAAAAAACTTTAGGAAAAGGAACTAAAAATAAACCAATATGCTTCAATCTGTATTCAGACACCACCAGTTCTTTCTCTGGAGATGGATTGCATTTTTCATAAGTCCTTCAGAGTTGTCTTGCATCATTGAATTGCTGAAAATAGCTAAAGCATTCACAGCTGATCATCTTACAATATTGCTGTTATTTCGTATACAGTACATTTCACTTTGTATCAGCTTATGTAAGTCTTTCCAGGTGTTTCTGATAGCATCCTGTTCATTTCTTATAGCACAATAGTGTTCCTTCATAATCTCATCCCACAATTTGTTTAGCCCTTCCCCAATTGATGAATATCTCCTCGATTTTGAATTCAACTTTTTGTTTTTTATCTCTTTGGATACCAACCTGGTAGTGGTATTGCTAGGTCAAAGAGTATGGTTTTACAGCCCTTTGGCCATAGTTCCAAATTGCTCTACAGAATGTTTGAATTGGTTTATAACTTTACCAATAATGTATTAATGTCTCATTTTCCCCATGTCCCCTACAACATTTGTCATTTTCCTCTGCTGTCCTATTATCCAATCCAATAGCTATGAGGTAGTACCCCAGAATTACTTTGACCTGCGTGTCTCCAATCCATAGTGAGTTAGAGTAGTTTTTCATATGGCTATAGGTAGCCTTGATTATTTCATCTGAAAACTTCATAACTTTTGATCATCTATTAATAGGGGAATGACTCTTATTTTAACAAATTTGATTCAGTTCTCTATCTGTTTGAGAAATGAGGCCTGTCAAACTTGCTTCAAATTTTTGTCACAGTTACTATTGCTAACTGCATTTTCCTCCATCCTATTCCCTCCCCATGTCATTTATTCTATTTTCTATCTTCTCTCACCCTATCCTGCCTCAAAAGTGTTTTGCTTCTGACTGCCCCTTCCCTCAATCTACCCTCTCTTCTTTCACCCTCCCCCCAAATCCCTTTCCCTTCCTACTTTTCTACAGGGTAAGATATACTACTATACCCAATTGAGTTTGTATGTTATTCCCTCTTTGATCCAATTCTGATGAGGGTAAGGTTCCCTCACTCCCCAATACCTCCCCCATCTTCCCCTCCCCTGTATAAGCTTTTTTTTTCTTTTCTCTTATATGAGTATTTTACCCCATTCTATCTCTCCCATTCCCTTTCTCACAGTGCATTCCTCTCATCCCTTAATTTTATTTTTTTGAAGATACCATCCCTTCATATTCAACTCATACCTTTGCCCTCTGTCTAAATATACTCCATCCAGATTAACTAATAGTGAGAAAGTTTTATGAGTTACAAGTATCATCTTCCCATGTAGGGATGTAAACAATTTAACCTTTTGATATCCATCATGATTTCTTTTTCCTGTTTACCTTTTTATGTTTCTCTAGGGTTGTGTATTTGAAAGTCAAATTTTCTTTTCACTCAGGTCTTTTCATCAAGAATGCCTGAAAGTCCTCTCTTTCATTGAATTCCCCTTTTCCCCCTGAAGGATTATCCTCAGTTGTCCTGGGTAGGTGATTCTTGGTTGTAATCTCATTTCCTTTGCTCTCTGGAATATCATATTCCAAGCCCTCTGACCATTTAATGTAGAAGCCGCTACATCTTGTGTTATCCTGACTGTGGCTCCACAATTCTTGAATTGTTTCTTTCTGGCTGCCTGCAATATTTTCTCCTTGACCTGGGAGCTCTGGAATTTAGCTATAACATTCCTAGAAGTTTTCATTTGGATATCACTTTCAGGTGGTGATCGATGGATTCTTTCAATTTCTACTTTACCTTCTGGTTCTAGAATATCAGGGCAATTTTCCCTGACACTTTCTTGGAAGATGATGTCTAGGCTCTTTTTTTGATCATGGCTTTCAAATGGTCCAATAATTTTCAAATTATCTTTCCTGGATCTATTTTCCAGGTTGGTTGCTTCTCCAGCGAGATATTTTATATTGCCTTCTATTTTTTTTATTCTTTTGGTTTTGCTTTATTGTTTCTTGATTTCTCATTGTCATTAGCTTCTATTTGCTCAATCCTAATTTTTAAGGAATTATTTTCTTCAGAGAGTTTTTGTATTCCATTTCCATTTGGCTGATTTAGCTTTTCAAGCTATTGACTTCTTTTTCATGATTTTCTTGCATCACTCTTATTTCTCTTTCCATTTTTTCCTCTACTTCTCTTACTTTATTTTCAAAGTCCTTTTTGAGTGCTTCTATGGCCTGAGACCAATTCATATTTTTTTCTTGGAAGCTTTGGATGTAGGAGCTTTGACTTTCTTGTCTACTTCTCAGGTTGTATTTTGATTTTCCTTGCCACCATAGAAATTTTCTAAGGTCAACATTTTTTTCTGTTTTCTCATTTTCCCAGCTTATGTCTTGACTTTTTTCTTAAAGTGGGGCACTGCTTCCAGGATGGAGGGTGCACTGTCCCAGGCTTCAGGGGTGTTGTGCAGCTATTTGCAGAGATACTCCTAGGAATTTGTATGTTCTTAGGTCTTCCAAGGTGGTATGATTTAAGAAGAGTTATGTTCACCACTCTCCTGGCCTGTGCTCTATTCTGCAAACAACCACAGGTCTGCTTTTCTTCCCTGGAACTATGAACAGAATCCTGGTCCACTGTGCCTGAAAGCTCTGGTGTATTAGTGTTCTTCCCCTGCCTGGGACTGCCACCCAAGACCTGGATCTGAGTATGGGCAAAACAAGACAGCCCTGCCTCAGTGCTAGCAAAGAGATCCCTGTAATCTCCTTCTGGCCAGTTATTTGATCCCCTTACCATCTGTGGGCTGAGTTCCAGAAACAGTTGCTGCCACAGCTGATTCAGAAACTCCAGAGGCCTGCTCCTGGTTCACTGGGGCTGTATCTGTACTGGGTTGGGTTTGAGCTGGTATGGCCTGCATTGGACTGTGTTCTACTCTCACCCAGGTACAACAGACCTTTCCTGCTGACCTTATAAGTTGTCTTTGACTTGAAAATTATTTCACCCTGTCCTTTTGTGGGTTCTGCTACTCCAGGAATTGTCTTATGCCATTATTTGAAGGTATTTGAAGGGGTCTTGGGGAGAGCTCAGGCAAAAAAAAAAAAAAAGCTCAAGCCTTTCCTCCACCTAATAATTATTTTTATTTTTTTAAATTTCTTATTTTATTTTTGACATATAATTACATTTATACATATATCAAACATAGATATAATATACATAAAGAAACATATATAACATATGTAATATAAATATTCTACATTGTTACATTTAGATATACCTAGATATATTCAAGTATATATAACATAGTATTTAATTCCTTAAATAACTGTTTTATAAATAACAAATACATAAAAATTTATATAACTTATATGACAAATTTGTTTAAATATAATTACTATATGAAAAATACCTAAATAACTCATAAATGTACAACATATATGTGTGTGTGCATGTGTATAAATAGATATATACCACCTGTACCCTTCCCAGCACACCCCATCCTTACCTTTCCAGATTAAACATTCTTATTTATATTTTTCTATTCCAATCTCTATCCTGAGGTGGTAAATAATCCAATATGGGTTATAGATATATGATCATGGAAAACATCACCATATTTATCACTTAATGAAATAATGTGAAAAATAGCATGCCTCATTCTGTTCCATCAATATCAGTTTTTCCATGAAGGTAGATAGTATGTTTCATCAATATTCCTTTGAGATTAACTTGGATTATTGCATTGCTGATAATAGTAAAGTCATTCACAGTTCTTCATCAAACAATATTGCTGTTTCTTTGTATTCTCTTGGTTCTGCTCACTTCCCAATACATCATTTCATACATGTCTTTCCAAGCTTTTTTGGAGCTCTTATTTTTTCAAATAATTTATATAGTATTGGGATTAATTGTTCTTTAAAAGTTTGGTAGAAAGTCATTTGTGAAACCATCTGGTCCTAGAGATTTTTCAACTCATTCAACTTCTTCAAAAACTCAGATGCTATAACACTTGGCATATACATGTTAAGTATTGATATGACTTCATTGTCCATGGTACCCCTCAGCAAAATATAGTTTCCCTCCCCATCTCCCCCAACTAGATCTATTTTTGCCTCTGTTGTGTCTGAAATAATAATTTCTACTGCTGCTTTCCTTACTCTAGCTGAAGCATAATAGATACTGCTCCAACTATCTACATTCGCCCCACATGTATGTTATGGGCTAAAATTCTAGCTAAACTGTCTAAAATATCCAATGAGTGGTCACCAATAAATTATAAGCTTTAGCAAGAGTTAAGCTTTTAAGCATTTATTAAGGAGAATAAGAATTTGGTAAAGAGATAGAAAGGCCTACATTCATCTATCTATTAAAGGGAGAACACATTTCTAGCTCCGCTGTCCGCCAGAGTCCCCAGGAAAGAGCCCCGGTCAGAGTACTAGGTGCCCCCCTTCTTCCTCCCACAAGCAGACATCACTTCCTGATGCCAAAGAAAAGACTCCTGATCTTGCCCTCAAAGACCTTCACTGCATGGGGAGCTTTTCTACAGTAAGTCTCCAGCAGGTGGTGGCATTCCAATCATTACATGTATCACTCTGCCTCAAATGTGTTTGCATTTATAATTATGATGACTGTCTATATCTTTTCATTCTATTTTCATTTGTTCATCCTTCCCATTCTGACCCCCTACCATTTCCTTTCCCACAACTGCCTTACATATGATCACGGCCTTCCCCAATATCCCCTCCCCCATATCAGCCCCTCCCCTCACCCCTCCATTATCAGCATCCCTATCTGAACTTAATTGTAGAGTAAGATAGATTTCTATATCAAACTGAGTTTATCTGTTGTTCCCTCTTTGTGCCAACTTTGATGAGAGTAAGGTTTAACCTTTGCCCGTGTCCCCTATCTTCCCCTCTATTATGATAATTTATTTGTTCATTTATTTATTTTATGCCTCTTTGTGCATGTGTGTGTTCACCCCATTCAATTTTTCCCTTCATACTTCTTCCATGCAATTTATTTTTATCCCTTTATTTTATTTTTTATGGTGTTATATAATCAATGTCACCTTATGATCACACCCTCTGTCTACATATGCTCTTTCTAATCATTCTTATATTATATTTTTTTAGAATTACAAATATTATCATACCTTAAATATTACCTTATGACCACAGGCTCTTTACATATACTCATAATTGCATTAAAATTACTTTTACAATAAAGTTATTGAGAATTCCAAATATTATTTTATCTTACAGAACTACAAATAGCATAAGCTTATTAAATTTCTTACAGTTTTTCTTTCTTGTTTCATTTTTACTTTTTTATGTTTCACTTGAACCTTGTACTTACATTTTACTTGGACCTTACTTGTATTTGGAAGTCAAATTTCCAATTCAACCCTGACCTTTTAATCAAAAATACTTTAAATTCCTCTATTTCATTAAATATCCATTTTTCCCCAGAAAGATTATATTCCATTTTGCTGGGTTTGTAATTCTTGGTTGTAAACCTAACTCCTTTGATTTCCTGTATATTATCTTCCAAATCCTGTGATTCTTTAATGTGGAAAGTGCCAAATCCTGTGTAATTCTGACTGTAGCTCCACAGTATATGAAATGTTTCTTTTTGGTTGCTTGTAATACCTTTTCTTTGATCTGTGAGTTTTGAAATTTGGCTATGATGTTCCTGGGACTTTTCAGTTTGGGATCTCTTTCAGGTGGATTCTTTCCATATCTGTTTTGCCATCTAGTTCTAATATTTCAGGGCAATTTTCCTTGTCTAGGTTTTTAAAAAAATTTTTGGTCATATCTTTCAGGTAGTCCAATAATTCTTATAGTATCTTTCCTGGATCTATTCTCTACGTCATTTGTTTTTTCAATGATAAATTTTACATTTTCTTTTCTTTTTTTGCTTTTCTGATTTTGTTTAACTGCATCTTGGTGTCTTATATATTCACTAGTTTCCATTTGATCAATTTTAATTTTTAAAAATTATTTTCTTGGGGGCAGCTAGGTGGTGCAGTGGATAGAGCACCGGCCCTGGATTCAGGAGGACCTGAGTTCAAATCTGGCCTCAGACACTTGACACTTACTAGCTATGTGACCCTGGGCAAGTCACTTAACCCACATTGCCCTGCAAAATATATATATATATATATTTTTTTTTTTTCTTCACTTACTTTTTGTAATTCCTTTCCCATTTGGCCAAATCTGTTCCTTAAGGAATTATTTTCTTCAGTAATTTTTTGAATTTTTATATTATTATTTTGTATTTCTTTTCCATGGTTCTGCTGCATCACTTCCAATCTTTCCAACACCTCTCTAATTCAATTTTCAAAGTCCTTTTTAAGCTCTTCCAGGAATTTAATTTGACCCTGAGACCAATTCATACTTCTCTTTAAAGGTTCACCTGTAGTCATTTTGTTACTGTCTTCCTCTATATTTGTGTCTTGACATTTCCTTTTATTGAAGTAGCTGTCAATGGTCAAACTTGTTTCATTGTTGTTTTTCATTGGGTTTTTTTTTTTACTCATTTTCTGTCAGCCAGACCCTGAAAGAGTAATCCCTTTGCTCTTCAGGCCCTTTGGTGACAACCTGCTGCTGGGTTGTTATGGTAACCTGTTACTCTATTAACAAGCCCTTGAATAGTCATTTTATTGCAATTTGCAAGAATTATTTGTAACAGAGATAAACTCGAAGCCTCCTCAGTAAGATCAGGGATAAAGCAAATATGCTCATTATCACCACTAATATTCAATACTAGTTTAGACATGATAGCTACAGCAATAAGACGAGAAATTAAAGTAATAAGAACAGGCAATAAGAAAACAAAATCATAACTCATTGCAGGTGATATGATGATATAATTAGAGAAGCAACTAAAAATGAATTTAAACAATTAACTATTTTAGCAGTTACAAGACATAAAATAAACCTGTAACTACCATCATCATTTCCATAGATTACCAACAAAGTCCAACAGGAAGAGCTAAAAAGAGAAATTCCATTTAAAATAGGTGCAGAACATATAAAATACTTAGGAGTCTACCTGCCAAGATAAACCCAGCAACTATATGAACACAATTACAAAACACTTTTCACACAAAGACAGATCTATATAACTGGAAAAATATTTATTGCTTATGGGTTGTCTCAGCCAATATAATACAAATGACAACTCTACCTAAATTAATTTTCTTATTCAGGTCCATACCAATCAAACTACCAAATAACTATTATATAAAAGATAGAAAAAATAACAAAATTCATCTAGAAGCACTAGAGGTCAAAATATCAAGGGAATCACTGAAAAAATTATCATGAAGTAAGGTAGCCTAGCAGTACCAGATTTAAAACTGTATTACAAAGCAGTAATGAGCAAAACAATCTGATACTGCCCCAGAAACATAGTAGTAGACCAGTGCAATAGATTAGCTACATAATTCACCATAGCAAATGACTATAGTAATCTAGAGTTTGATAAACACAAAAATACAAGTTTTAGGGACAAGAACTCACTATTTGACCAACATCACTGAAAAAATCTAGGAAGTAGAATGGCAGAAACTAGATATAGACCACCAGCTCACACCATATACCAAAAGAGTTATATCATAAGCAAATTAGAGGAGAAAGAAAATACATACCTGTCAGATCAATGGATAAGGGAAAAATTTATGACCAACAAGAGATAGAGAGGATCATGAGAAGTAAAATGGATAATTTTGTATACATTAAATTGAGAAGTTTTTATACAAACAAAAATAATTTAACCAAGATTAGAAGGAAAGCAGGAAACTGGAGAAGGGAGAATTGTATAGCATATTTCTCTCATTAAGTCCTTATTTCTAAAATATATGAGGATATTCATGGCTCTTCATGTATAATTTATGTTGAATTGCTTGAGGTCTTGGGGTGAGGGTGGGAGGGGAGGGAGGAAGAGAAGTTGGAAAACAAAGTTTTTTTAAAAAATGGATATCAAATTTGCTTTTACATGTAATTTGGAAAATAAAAGCCTAAAATAAAATTCTAAAAAATATGAGGAACTGAGTCAAGTTTACATAAATAAAAGCCTTTTCCCAATTGGTACATGATTAAAGGATATGAAGAGGCAGTTTTCAGAGGATGAAATCAAAGCATTGTATAATCATAAGGAAAAAATGCTATAAATCACTATTGGTTAGAGAAATACAAATTAAAATAATTCTGAGGTACCACTTCACATGAAACAGATCTGCTAACACGACATGACAAATGCTGGGGTGGGGGGGTCTATTTAAAAAATGGGACACTAATGCATTGCTGGTGGAGTTATGAACTAGTTCAACCTTTCTGGAGAAAAAGTTGAAACTATGCCCAAAGGGTGATAAAACTGTGCATGCCTTTTTACTTAGATAAAGGTCTATATGCCAAAGAGATAAAAAAGAAAAAGAACCTATTTGCACAAAAAATATTTCTATTTCTATTTTTGTAAATATTTTTTTCTTTTTTGTGATGACAAAGTATTGAAAAATGAGGGGATATCTGTCAATTGAGAAATGGTCAAACAAGTTGTGATATATGATTATGATGGAATACTATTGTTCTCTAAGAAATGACAAATAATATGATTTCAGAAAAACCTGGGAAGATCTATATGAACTGATGCAAAATGAAGTGAGCAGAACCAGTAAAACATTTTACACAGTATCAGCAATATTCTAACAATGATCAACTGTGAGACTTAACTACTCTGATAAACGCAATGATCAAACATAATTCTGAAAGGACTTATATGGAAAAATACTATCCTTCAGAGAGAGAACTGATAAACTCTAAGTATAGATTGAAGTATATATTTTTTTCATTTTCTTTATTTTTTTTGCAACATGGCTAATTTGGAGATATGTTTTGAATGATTTCACATATATAGTTGATTCCACATTACTTGCCTTCTCAATAGGCAGGGGTAGAAGGAATAAAATTCAGAATTCAAAAGGTTTTTTAAAAAAAACAAATGTTTAAAATAAATAAATAACTTTAGCTTAAAAGTAGCAACTCAAAATAAAAAAGGATGAAATTGATATTTACCTTTATGTGGCTTATCAAGAAAGGAGTTATTAAATAAAACAATGACAAGTACAGTTAGGACAGAATTCCCACTTAAGCAAAAATTGAATTTAAACATTTCTCTAAAATTTCAAGAGTCCTACTTATATAAAAATAAGTAACATGTGGTCTGCATTCTTATTTGTCTAGTTAATAAAATCCAAAGGTAAGATTGTGTCTAAGTTTAGGTATTAAAGTAAAAATATTTTTCTTTTTAAAATATAATTCAGATATTATCAGTAGGCTTGGTAGCTCTATTGGTCTACTGAACTTCCCCCCCCCCCATATTTAAAAATACAGATCTTATTTAAAATGATTTTAATGTTGTAATATGATATATTTTCTTTTGTTGTTATTTTTATTTAGTGATAAAACAGTATTTTCTCCATATGCAGACACTCATATTGTTGCTGGATTTTACAATGATTTTAAAGAAATTTCAGAAATCATTTTGACATTCATTCCAAAGTCTATATTCCTTAAATGTTATACATGCAAGTACCAAATTCACCATCTCCGGTTAAGATCACTCAATTTTCCTGAAAGGTAAGACAATAACTTTTGAAGTTTATTTTAGACCCAATCATTGATTGCTTCAAGAAATATGTTGATGCATGTATAAATAAATAAATTATTGTTCATTTGTGATATTTGGTTTTATTATTTAGTATTAGAATATAATAGAATAAAGATTCAGCATGATTCCCCTATTCTGTATCATTGTACCTCTGCATAATAGGCATATTTGCTCATTATTTCCCTGCTATTGAGCATCATTACTGACTAGAACTCAGATCTCCAGTCTCTCTCCTATCCATTGCACCTTCCACCACACCACACTGCTCTAACAGGAAAGTCACAGGCTATAATTTGGAAGATTGTAATATTTGAATCCTCATATAATAACTGTAGTGATTTAATATAATTAATTACATAGTGATCCCATAGTCAGTAAAAAAAATAAGTAAACATCCATAAAGCAAAAATAGACATATCACAAACATACATGAAAGGAGGTTGACTATCAATTCTTGGCACTCAAGACTGAATCTGGTAAGGTAACATGCTTTAAATCCACTATGTGTTTGGGGTAGAAAAGTTTTGTGATTGTAATTGTTTATTTTTCTACTTCTTTCAATTATCTATCTGTTCCTCAAGAGGTAGTCCAAATAAGCAAAAAATATTTGTGTAATTACATTTATCTATTTTAGTTATACAATTTACTATTTTCACTTGTTAATGATTTTCTCTGCTAGATTGCAGAAGCTTGAGTTGCAATCATCCAACTAAATTATATTTCTGATTGTAATGATCAAAGAATCAAATTCATGGAACAGGTTATCCATGTGAAGTCATATAGATAACAGGACAGTTATATCAGTGGTTTATTCTCATATTTAACTTAGAAGAAAAAGTCATTTATGTGGTACAAATAGTGACTCCATCTCTCTTTCTATGTTCTTTCTGTTTTCTCTCTTTTGTCTTTCTCTCAGACCAAAGCTCTGCAAAGAAAAGGTTGTCCTAGGGGAAAGTACTGAAACAAAATACAATCTCCATTTTTGTAAATAATGAGAAATGCCAACAAAATCATCATTGGTAACTAATAATGTAACAATGGACTTTCTTGTGGGCCAAAAATGATGACATTTAGTATAATGTGAGGTTTGGAGAAGTAATGTGATTTCTTTTTTTTCATAGTATAACTAAATATAAAACTCTAATTTCCCTGTGTTATGAAGGTCTTGAAAATCCATCATAGAGGGAACAAAGTACAAATAGCATGAATTGGGGGTTTTCTGAGGCTATTCCAAGACATTACTTAGAGTAATTTTTAATTTTTATTTTCTCATAGTCAAATTATTTATCATATTATTGCCTACCAAAATATATTTTTTAAAAAACATAAATCTTAAAGGATTCACAGACCCTTGACTATACTATGTTCTCTTGTATATTTTGTGAATTTCAGTGGTATTAAATGAATAGATCCTTGCCATGAATGAATGTATGATCCTGAGGAACCATGGAAATTAATATGAATTAATGAATCTACAAGCACATGTGAAGTTCATACAATATGCTAGGTACTATGTATGCTAGGCTCCAGAGATTTCTAGGGGGAAAAATTAAACTTCTACTCTCAAAAACTTTATTGTTCCTGCGTGGTTTGATTATGCTTCTTTTCAGACATCTGCAAAGAGAGCTGAGAAGGTAAAACAGTACAGCCTGGCCCTCTTCCACAACTACTCTAACAAAGATCAAAGGAAAGAACTAGGTTGAGTCATGATTGGGAAATACAGTGAGTCATTTTTCTTCATAGAAGAGAGTCCAGCCAGAAAGTCCACAGAGAGCCTTCTAGTATTGAAAACAGACTGGTACATGTGAGCCTGAATACCACGATAAGGAACTAAACCACAGGTCCATCATGAATTGGGCCTAAGACGAGCAGCAGGGCCAGAAGCAAATAATAGCCTTATTTCTCTGATCCCAGATCTGAGTTGGGTATTCAGCCCTGGGGTTTCAGCTGAGTAACCAAGTATGACAGCATCAATCTTTTCAAGGGCTCCCCCTTCCCTTTGTCATTTGTGTTAAGTTGGTTATTTTTCTCTTAAATGCTAAAAATCTTTCTCTAGGACTTGATTGGCCTGGGCAGCTAAGGCTTGAGCCATGCATTTCTTCATGAAACTTTCTGGTAACTCTGGCCAGATTGATGTGATTTCTTGGAAGGTCAACTTATGTGGAACAGAGTCCCTTCCTACTTGGTAGATATCCTGCATCAAGTCACCACATCCTGCCCAAATGAACAGAAGTGTTTCCAGAAGGAAATGGTAGTCACATCGACTAAAGCTACTTGTTACCTAGTTGAGTATCTTTTCTATATTACAACTAAGTAAACCTCCTTTGGTTAACTGTTGAATGATCTCTATAAATTTCTCATTGGTTCCTGCTTATTACATTTGGCATAGGAAATATTTCAGACATCTTTCAAATCATGACCTAAGTAAGAGAAGGATACTGAAATGCATTGAGAATATATCTGTATAAAGCAACAGTATAACCATAGCTATGTATGGCAAGGGCCTTTCTGATGGGACATGGATAGTTCTCAGTGCATTAGAAAGCAAGTCCTCACTGATGAAGAGTTATTAATTGAGAAGGTGCTGAAACAGGCTGACAGGAAAAGTAACAAAAGTGTTAAAGAAGATCACCCTGCCAAAATTTGACTGCATTCATAATGTAAGGTTAAATTGGCCCAGAAACTGGTAACAGCACAAGTCAAGGGATCTAGTGGAAGTGAGGAACTAGAGGATATAGCCAGGAAGCAGAGGATGAAATTATGGTCTCCAAGTCAGAGGTTGTGCTGCATCCTACTGAGATCAGAGCCATAAAATAGGAGAATGGGAGCAGAAATAAAAGACTTAGGACTAGAAAACTAAGAAATGCTTAGGCTTCTTCTATTACTACCTCCCAGAGTGTGATTTCCTTTACTCAAACAGTAGCAGGTGGATACGCTTTCACCACCAAAAAACTGGGCAGCTTAAAAGAAAGTCCAAAGGACCAGATGAGTACTAGAGCACTGCTTCCTGTAGGCATTGCCTATTGGAACCAATACAGAGTCTCTTTATACATGAATTCCCTCCCTAAGAAATCAAGCAATTCAATATAAGTTACACATGTGCAGTCATGCAAAACATCTCCACATTAGTCAGGTTGTAAAAGAAAACAGACAAAATAACTTTAGAAAAAGAAACTAACAAAAATTTATATTTCATTCTGTATTCATATACCATCAGTTCTTTCTCTATAGATTGGTTGCATTATTCATAAGTCCTTCTGGTAGCATCCTGGTCATCATTTCTTTCACAATTACTATTGCTAATTGTATTACCCTCCATCCTATTATCTCTCCTTGATATTTACTCTATTTTCTATCTTCTTTTAACCTATCCCTCCTCAAAAGTGTTTTGCTTTATACTGCCCCCTCCTTCAATCTGCTCTCCCCACTTTTCCCCTTCCCCTCTCACTTTTCCAGCAGGGAAAGATATATTACTACACCCATTTGAGTGTTTATGTTATTCCCTCTTTGAGCCAATTCTGATGAGAGTAAGGCTCACTCATTCTCCCTGACTTCTCCCATCTTCCCCTCTACTCCTTAAGCTTTTTCTTTTATATGAGCTACTTTACCCCATTCCACCTCTCCCTTTCCCTTTTTTCCAGTGCATTCCTCTCACCCCCTAACTTTATTTTAAAGATGTCATCATGGGGCAGCTAGGTGACACAGGGACAAAGCACCAACCCTGGACCCAGGAGGCCCCGAGCTCAAATCTGGCCCCAAACACAAGCCACCCTATCCTGCCTGCCCACAAAAAAGGGGGATGGATAAACAGAAAATAAATGCTTTACAGATATCATCCTTTCGTATTCAATTCACACCTGTGCCCTCTTTCTAAGTATATTCCTTTCAGCTGCCCTCATACTGAGAAAGTTCTTATGAATTAGAAGTATCATCTTCCCCTGTAGGAATGTAAATAGTTTAAACTTTTAACATCCCTCATGATTTCTTTTTCCTATTTACCTTTTTATGCTTCTCTAGAGTCTTGTATTTGAAAGTCAAATTTTCTGTTCAGTTCAGGTCTTTTCATCACAAATGCCTAAAAGTCCTCTTTTTCATGGAAGTTCTATTTTCCCCCTTAAAGATTATGCTCAGTTTTTCTGGGTAGGTGATTCTTGGTTGTAATCCCAGTTCCTTTGCCCTCCAGAATATCATATGCCATGACCTCTGGTCCTTTAATGTAGAAGCTACTGGGTCTTCTGTTATCCTGACTATAGCTCCACAGTACTTGAATTGTTTCTTTTTAGCTACTTGTAATATTTTCTCCTTGACCTGTGTGAGAAAATTATTACCAGGGCCCCCCCTTGCTGAGAGAGCCTTGCTGACTTTTGATTTAAGTGAGCCCTGTGTCAGGTAGTTACATCACAAAGTCTTGTTCCTGCCAGAGGATCTGAACTCTGACCTTGACATGTTCTGTTCATGGATAACCTTCAAGTCATGTCAATCAATGGACTTGAATGCTACCAGCCAATTAGCTTGGAGCAGTGTGTGGGGACTGCCTCTCTTCCAGATCCACAGGGAGCTTCCACTCTCAGAGGCACAGAATCTTCATCTTTGTGGCCTGCGACTTGTGGTTGAAGGCAGCTTTTTCTTCTCTCTCTCTCCCATAGATCCTAGCTAGGCTTTCCTATCTTTCTGAACTCCATGTGTTCTCTCTTTACTCTTTAATAAATGCTTAATGCCCAAAGACTGGTGCTAAAGCTTCTAATTTATAAGCCCTATCTAGCTTTCCCTACACAGGGGACAGAAATAAGGTGAACATACATTTAGTTTTACTCATCACACCTGGGAGCTCTGGAATTTGGGTATAATATTACTTGAAGTTTTCATTTTGGAATCTCTTTCAGGAGATGATCAGTGGATTCTTTCAATTTCTATTTTACCTTCTGCTTCTAGAATATCAGGGCAATTTTCCCTGACGATTTCTTGGAAGATGATGTCTAAGATCTTTTTTGATCATGGTTTTCAGGTAGTCCAATAATTTTCAATATGTCTCTCCTGGATCTATTTTCCAGGTCAGCTGTTTTTCCAAGAAGATATTTCACATTGCCCCCATTTTTTTATTCATTTGGATTTGCTTTATTGTGTCTTTATTTCTCATAAAGTCATTAACTTAGGGGCAACTAGGTGGCACAGTAGTTAAAGCACCAACCCTGGATTCAGGTGGACTTGAGTTCAAATACTGCTTCAGACACTTGACACTTACTAGCTGTGTGACTCTGGGCAAGTCACTTAACCCCATTTGCCTCACTGAAAAAAGTCATTAGCTTTTATTTGCTCAATCCTAATTCTTAAGCAATTATTTTCTTCAGAGAACTTTTTAACCTCCTTTTCCATTTGGCCAATTTGGCTTTTCAGGCTGTTGACTCTTTTTTCCATTACCCTCCTGCATCATTCTCATTTCTCTTTTCATTTTTTCCTCTACTTCTCTTACTTTTGCCTCTACCTCTCTTACTTTATCTTCAAAGTTCTTTTTCAGGGCTTCTATGGCCTGAGATCAATTCACACTTTTCTTGGAAGCTTTGGATATAGGAGCTTTGACTTTGCCATCTTCTTCTAAGGGTATATTTTGATCTACCTTGTCACCAAAGAAACGTTCTAGGGCCAGCATCTTTTTCTGTCTGCTCATTTTGTCAGCCTATTTCTTGGCTTTTAACTCCTTCTTAAAATGGAGCACTATATCCAGGACACACTGTCCCAAGCTTCAGGAGGTCAAAGGTGGTACAATTTAAGGAGAGGCTCATTCTCAGGTCACCTGGCCTGTAAGTAACCACAAGACTGCTTGCTCTTTAACCAGGAATCAGAAATCTGATTCTTCTTGGTGTGCCTATGCCCCTTCCCCACTGGGCCACTGTCACTCTAGTCTGCTTCCTGGGCAACACAACAGCACTCTGCCTCAGCTCCAGCACAGAACCCCGCTATTTCACCCTGGCCAACTGCTGGACCCCCTCACTGGTCTGTGACCTGAGTTCCAGAAGTAACAGCTGAAGCTGATGATTCCAAGGCTCTGGAGGCATGGTATGCCTGTGGCTAGATCTGTGTGGTGTGGCTGCATGTCCCTCTCAGCCAGGTACAGTAGACCTTCCCTGCCACTATTTTAAGATGTCTTTGACTGGAAAATTATCTTACTCTGTTCTTTTGTGGGTTTTTCTGCTCTAGGAATTGTCTTATGGCATTATTTGGAGGAATGTAGATGGATTGCAGGGAGCTCCAAAAGTTACAGCCTTTCCTCTGCCATCTTGGCTCACCCCGCCCCCCCCCCAGCTTATATAATTTTTTTAATATTTATTGACACTGCCTAAGAAGACTTACTGACATCAGTCACCTAAATCAATTAGAGGCCCTAAATGGAGTCTACCTTTTGTTTCTTTTTTGGTTGCTGAGATGGGGTATTATTCAACCTGACCCCATAAAGATGCATTCCCTCTATAGCTTGTTTCCCATTGGGATCTGTAAGGGAGGAGGTGAAGTTCCTAAGGAAATTGATTTTACAAATGTGATCAATGAATCCTCCCCCCAACTACCATGACCTATAACATCTATGACCAGCCTCCCTTAGGGGCAATCTAACTGGACCCCCCCAAGTAGTAGACCAGTTACATTGTGTTAAATGACCCCTTCCAAGAGGTAGCAGGCTTTCCCTATGGGTCTTCTTCATCAGACAACCATAGAGGTTTGGAAGTAGAGACTGGGAAAATAGTGGAGAACAGGGCAAATATGGCTATCAGTATAAAAAAGCATTTTGGGAATAGTGGTGTGAGGCCCTGCATCTGATACCCTTTCTCAAAGGGAACTTTGGGTTTCACTTCTGAAATGTGAGGTTAATATGAAACAATTGGTAATCAGTCTATGGGGATGCTAATGAAACTATATCATGATTTCCAGGACTGGGAAGTAAAAACCCTTCAGCCTCATCCAAGCTTATGACATCATTCAAAGATCCTATTCCACTTGGTATTTTAGAGATATATAAGCAGACTTGAGGAAGTTTAGGGACCAGTCCCCGTTCAGCTGAAGCCAAGGTCTCCCTGTAGCTCAGATCACCCTAATTATAGGACATCAGGGAGACTGATAACCATAGTTGTGATGACCTATAAAAAAGAATAAGGACAATACATGACTGATGAATGCAAATAGGAAGCTTCCAAGACTAACTTGAACCCCCATATGTATTCATAGAGATACCCAGATAGTGCCAAATGGAAACAAAACTAAATAATTAATGTCAAACAATATAAGGTAAACTGGGTAAAGAAGGGATAAAAAATATTTCCTCTCTTATGATGGAGGCCTGAGAACTTCACTATATCCACTACCCTAACAAGAATCTTAAATGTCCTGTAAGGAAGGTGGATGTCACCTGATCACTTATGGTGCTGTAAGAAGTAAATCTATCCCCTTCCTTCCTTCCCAGTCTTCTTACACCTTACCCCCAATCTGTACTTTTTCTATCCAGAAGCACTGGCTATTCTACAAAAACAAACAAACAAAAACAACCACCCACTCCATTTCTCAGATCCATATATTTTCTCTGGCTTTCCCACATACCTGGAATGCTTTCCCTCTTTCACTGGAAACCTTCTACAACCATTGTAAATTCTAGTGGTTTCCCTCTTTTAATTATTTCCTATTTATCCTGTATTGCAATTTACTTTGTATAAATTTATTAACATGTTGTCTCCCCTATTAGATTGCAAGTTCCTTGAGGGCAAGGACTGTCTTTTTGCCTCTTTTTGTATCTCTAGGGCTTAGCACAAGTGCCTAGCATATAGAAAACACTTAATAAATGTTTATTGATGTTTAAAACAATTACTAATTTTTATAGATCATATGATGGTGTACTTAACCCTAAAGATTAAACTAAAACTTAATTGAAGCAATTAATTGCTTTGTCAAACTTGCAGAATATAAAATAATCTACAAAATTATTAATATTTCTCCATAATATAAATAAATCTCAGCAAGAAGAGATATAAAGGGAAATTTCATTAAAATTATTATACAATGTAAAAGTAGTTGAGTGTCTTTTAAAGGATAAAAACAAGGGTTATATGAATATAACTAAAAATGACTAAAAAAAGACAGACTTAAATAATTGGAAAAAGATTTATTCTTCATGGAAAGTATGAACTAATATGATAAAAATGACAATGCTACTTAAATTAATTTACTTATTTAATGTCATACCAATCAAACTAGCCAAGGATCCCTTTATAGAACTAAAAAATAAAAATAACAAAATTCACACTGGGGGGAAAAGGTCAAAAATCACAAGAGAAATTATTAAAACAAATGAAATAGTAGTGTCAGATTTCAAATTATAATACAAGGCACTTATTATTTTTAATTATTTTATTTACTTTGTTAAATACTTCCCAATTACATGTAAAAAATCCTTAACAATCAAATTTTAAACTTTCGAGTTCCACATTCTCTTCTCCCCTGGCATGCCTCCCTGTTCCTTGAGAAAGCAAGCACATTGATTAAGATTATGCATGTGAGATCATGTAAAATATATTTCCATATTAACAATGTTGCAACACATACGAAGTAAAATAATAGAAATAAATCATGTTTTTTAATATGCCTCAATCTGCATTCAGAGTTTATCAGTTCTTTCTCTAGAAATGGAAATCATTTTTCATCAGGAGTCTTTTGGAATTGTCTTGGATCATTGTCATGATCAGAGTAGATAAGAGGTGGAGCCAAGATAGTGCAGAAAAAGCAGAAACTTGCCTGATCTCTCCCCAAAATCTCTCTAAATACCTTTAAATAATTACCTAAGACAAATTCTGGAGCAGCTGAACCCACAAAAGGAGAGGATGAAATAATTTTCAAGCCAAAGACAATTTAAAAGCTTGACAGAAAGGTCTGCCATACCAGAATAAGTGGAGTGCATTACAGTGCAGGTCAGGCCCCAGCAAACTAGCAGCAGGCATTAGGAGCAACTACATCAGCAATTAAAGCAGCAGCTGTTTCCAGAGCTCTCATCCCACAGGTGGAAAGGGGGTCAAACAACTGGTCATAAGGAGATTACAGGGGTCCCTTTACAGGGGTTACTGAGGACAGGACTCTGTTGCTTTGCCCACATGAATATCTAGGTCATAGTCCTGGGTGTCAGTCCCAAGGTAAGGAGGAGCACTAGCACACTGAGCTTGTGGCCTTAGGGGAGCAGGAACCCTTGTCACAGTTCCAGGGTATAATAGAGTGTTTTCAGTCACTTCAGACCAAAGCATACTCCAGGATGGTAATAAACACACTTTTCCTTAGATTATAGCACCTTGTAACTGAAAACTTATAGGTCCCTAGAAGTATCTCTGAAAATAAATGCACAAACCTTGAAGACTTCGGACAGTGCATTCTCCACCCTAAAAGCAGAGCCCCACTTTAGCGGAGTTAAAAGTCAAGAAAATGAGCAAAGAACAGAAAAAATTTCTGACCACAGAAAGTTACTATGGAGACAAGGAAGATCAAAACACACTCAGAAGAAGACAACAAATTCAAAACTACTACATCCAAAGCCTCAAAGAAAAATACAAATTGAACTCAAGCCATGGAAGAACTCAAAAAAGATTTTGAAAATCAAGGGAGGTAGAGGGAAAATTTGAGAAGAAAAATTAGAGTGATGCAAGAAAATCTTGAAAAAAGAAGTCAACAGCTTAATAAAGGAGACAATAATAAAAATGTTGAAGAAAATTACACCTTAAGAAACAGACACAGCCACAAGGTAAAAGAGATACAAAAATCCAATATTCCTGATGAAAAGACCAGAGCTGAATTGAAATTTTGACATATGTGGGGACCACTTTTAATTTGGGAGTGTTAGCTAAGCAGCTTGCCGCAATATTGAGACAAGGAAGGAGACCGGCAGCCTCCCTCAAAACAGAACAGGATTTATTTTAACAAGAATGAACTTGGGGCAGCTAGGTGGTGCAGTGGATAGAGCACCAGCCCTGGAGTCAGGAGTACCTGAGTTCAAATCCGGCCTCAGATACTTAACACTTACTAGCTGTGTGACCCTGGGCAAAGTCACTTAACCCCAATTGACTCACTAAAAACAAACAAACAACAAAAAAAAAAAAAACCCAAGAACGAACTTAAAAAAAAAAAAAACACAAACAGGATCAGTAGGATCAAGGGAAATGAAATAAAATGGGGAAAGGGAAATTATACAACCTCAAAAGATACCACCGCCCAAGAATCAGCTGAGAATACACAGCAAAACTACTGTCATTCCAGCATCCAGCTAGAATGCCCAATTCTCCTCCCCTAATCCCAGAAAAAAACCCACACAGCCCCAGCCAATGGCATTGCCGCTCTGACAGTCACATGACTGCCCTTCCAATCATTAATAGTTTTGCCAGGCCCATGTAGGCCTCAGTGAGTGGTGATGAATTGAGGTGCCAGCGCCATGGCAATGGCTACAACCAGTGGGTGGAGCATCATGCAGTTTGCGGAGCCCCAGGCCAGTGCATGCTGAGGCATAAAAACCTCAAATAACAATTAATTCTTTACACTTCCAAATACAAGATTCAAGAGAAGCATAAAAATGGAAATGAAAAGGGGAAATCATAAGAGACTTAATACAATAACTATTTCCATTCCTACAGGGGAAAATGATACTTGTGACTCATAAGAACTTTCTCATTTTTAGGGCAGTTAGAAGGAGTATGGTGTATACAGACAGAGGGCACAGATGTGGGTTGAATGTGACAGTATGATATCTAAAAAAAAAAAATTAAGAGGTGATAAATAGGAATACACTGGAAGAAAGAAAGGGAGAGGTAGACTAGGGTAAATTATCTCTCATAAAAGGGGGAAGAAAAAGCTTTTATCATGGAAGAGAAGATGGGGGGGTGGTAGGGAATGCTTGAACCTTACTCTCATTGGAACTGGCTCAAAGGGTCAATAATATACACTATCAATTGGGAATAGAAACCTATCTTACCCTACAAGAAAGTCGAAGGGAAAGATGAAAAGGGGGTGGTGCTCATAGAAAAGAGGGTGAATTAAGGGAGCCAGTGGTCAGATCAGAGTAGCTAAGTTTTTTCACTGTTGATAATCTTTACAATTTTGCTTTTACTCTGTACAATGTTGTACTTTTCTGCTCACTTTGCTTTCCTATAACCCTTCTAAAGAATTTTGAAAACTCTGTATTCCTCTGTGGGTAGACCAAAGGAGTTTTCAGAGCCTAGATGTTTGAATTTTGGGGAAATATAGTCCAGCATTTTTTCTTTCTGTACAGAGAGGTAGGGAGACTATCTGAGTTGAGTACAGGTTCTGCAATGTAAGCAGGGAGTTTTATTTGGCATTTTTATTAAATCATGAAAGTATTTTATTATTTTCCAGTTACATGTAGAGATAGTTTTCAACATTTATTTTTATAAGATTTCTAATTTCAAATTTTTCTCCATCCCTCCCCTTCCTACCCCCCTCCCCAAGAGAGCAAGTAATCTGATATAGGTTACAATAACATTAAACATATTTCTTCATTAGTCTTATTATAAGAGAATAATCAGAGCAAAAAAGAAAAACCTGAAAAAAGAAAAACAACAGCAAAAAAACCCCAAAAGAAATGGTATGGTTCAATCTGCATCCATAGTCCACAGTTCTTTTTTTTTCTTTTCTGGATTTTGGAGAGCCTTTTCCATCATGAGTCCTTTGGAACTATCTTGTACCATTGTATTGCTAAGAAGAATCAAGTCTATCACAGTTGATCAACACACAATGTTGCTGATACTGTGTACAATGTTCTCCTGGTTCTGCTCATCTCACTCAGCATCAGTTCATGCAAGTCCTTCCAGGTTTCTCTGAAATCTGCCTGCTCATCATTTCTTACAGAACAATAGAATTCCATTACATTCATATAACACAACTTGTTCAGCTATTCCCCAATTGATAGGCAGCCCCTCAATTTCCAATTCTTTGCCACCACAAAAAGAGCAGCTATAAATATTTTTGCATATGTGGGTCCTTTTCCCTTTTTTATGCTCTCTTTGGGGAAAAGACCCAATGGTTGTATTGCTGGGTCAAAAGTTAGGCACAGCTTTATAGCCCTTTGGGCATAATTCCATATTGCTCTCCAGAATGGTTAGATCAGTTCACAGCTCCTCCAACAATGCATTAGTGTTCCAATTTTTCCACAGCTTCTCTAACATTTATTATTTTCCTTTTTTTCTCATATTAGACAATCTGATAGTGGTGACGTGTTACCTAAGAGGTTTTTTCAATTTGTATTTCTCTAATCAATAGTGATTTAGAGCATTTTTCATATGGCAATAGAAAGCTTTGATTTCTTCATCTGAAAACTACCTGTTCATATCCTTTGCCCATTTCTCAATTGGGAAATGACTTGCATTCTTATAAATTTGATTTATTTTCCTATATATTTTATAAATGAGGCCTTTATCAAAAATGCTGGCTATAAAAATTGTTTCTCAGATTTCTGCTTGCCTACTAATTTTGGCTGCATTGCTTCTGTTTATACAAAAACTTTTTAATTTAATGTAATCAAAATCATCCATACTATTATAAACAAATAAAGAAAATGTGGTAAATTTTATAAAATAGATCCAAGTAGATAGTGAGAATGCAAAAATATTTAAAGGCCACATGGAAAACATCTCCAATTACAATATTATAGAAATACAATAATCTCAAGAACAATTTGTATTAAATGTGACATTTTTCATAAACACTGTAATTAAGCCCATTATGGTTAGGGCTAGACCTAAATCTATAAGTTCCCTATTATCTCTCCTAATTAGAATTATATTGGGCTTCCAAGTGAAAGGAGTCAAACCACTAAAACATATTATTGACCTCTTGATGACATTAAACTACACGGCTTCACTGAAAAACATATTGTATCAAATCTGTAATCTTTCTCCAATTCTATTAAAATATCATTTAGATTCAATAAGTGCAAAATCATTCATCTACAGCAAGGAAAAATAGAAAATAATTGCTTCTAACTTGACTCTAGAGCTCACAATAATACAAAACTGAAGATGATACCTACCAAATCCCGTGGTTCATTGGTTCAATCTGCATTGAGAATCCACAGTTCTTTTTTCTGGATGTGGAGAACATTTTCCATCATGAGTTCTCCAGGAAAAACACATAAATTACAGCATAAAGGTATCCAAAAAAAAAAAAAAGGCTATGGATAAATATGTTCAGGGATTGTCATTCTATAATTAAAGCTGAATGAGAGAACCATGTTCAAAGCAATGCATATTAATGCACTATCAGGCCAAATGTACAACTAAAAGCAGTTATTTTATCCATGTATACAATAATCATCACACTTTTAAGTATCAAAAATAATAATCATGGGGCATCTAGGTGGCGCAGTGGATAAAGCGCCAGCCCTGAATTAAAGAGTATCTGAGTTCAAATTTGGCCTCAGACACTTGATACTTACTAGCTGTGTGACCCTGGACAAGTCACTTAACCCTCATTGCCCCATCCCAAAAAAACTCAAGATAGTAACCTGTCACTGGTTCATTTTTTCTTTCTTTTTTTTTTTTTTTTTTTGGTGAGGCAATGGGGGTTAAGTGACTTGCCCAGGGTCACACAGCTAGTAAGGGTTAAGTGACTGAGGCTGGATTTGAACTCAGGTCTTCCTAACTCCAGGGCTGGTGCCCTATCCACTGCGCCACCTAGCTTCCCCACTGGTTCATTTTTATCTCAACTTTATTAAAAATTGTTGTTGTACTTCATTATCGCTCTCCATGTGAATGGGTACACTAGGTATATGGGTTCCCTGGCCATTAATGAGTATACAGTTTTTCATAGGGCAAAGATCATTAGTTAATTGTTTCATTGAGTACAAATAATTATGTCCCTCTTTAAGGCTGGTAATTTTCCAGAAAGATATGCCCCCCCTCATTAAATAGAGATGTGATTATCTTTTTTGTTAAGACACAGTCTTTGAGTTGCTCCTAGACTCCCAATAATCCCTCGAGAAGCCAGATGTCATGGAATTTAGTTCAAGTTCTCTGATTCATACTAGATATGGTTTAAGTCACAATCTCTTGGTGTTCCAAGAAATCTGTAGGGATATAAGCTACAGATGAGTTGTTGATCTGCATCTCTCAATCTCTGGGGATGCAGGTGCATAGAATAAATGGACATGTTGGCTGAGTGGGGGAGGTGGGGACAATACCTTCCTCACATTCACTGACTCCAGGAGATCTCCAGTCTAGCATTCATAAGTTTGCATCTTATTCTGCCCTGTTCTCTCTTGTTTGTTTGTTTGTTTTTCTGTGGGGCAATGAGGGTTAAGTGACTTGCCCAGGGTCACACAGCTAGTATCAAGTGTCTGAGGCTGGATTTGAACTCAGGTCCTCCTGACTCCAGAGCCAGTGCTCTAATCCACTGTGCCACTTAGTTGCCCCCCTACCCCCCACTCCACACCCCGTTCTCTCTTGAATCCCTCTTTCAAAATCTCTCCATTGTAAGCCTCAGTTCAGAGGTCTCTTAATGAATCAGGAGTAACATTTACTTCTTCATTTTCAACACTCAATTGTCAAAAGGTTATCCTTTAGGAGATAGGCCCAGAGTTCTGTCATGAGTGGGGTAACATTTATTATACAAAGTCTAGACAACAGAATAAACTGAAAAGTACTTATGTGATATATAGATTTTATCATTTAATGCCATAGATCATACTGCTTCCTAGAAGTGAGAGATTAACTGTGCAAGGTTAAGTCAAGAAAGTGAAATTTCAAGAAGTCTCTGAAAATTAAGAGAAAAGGCAGAGAATAACACATAACATAGTACCTAGAAAATAGGTACTATGTAAATGTTTGTTATTATTATTTTACTTATTCAAGTAAGAGAACTTTCACTTTGACAGAGGAGGAAATATTCTTGAAAAGAATGAAATAGTGGTTTTGTTCAGTGGTTAGAGTACTGGACTTGGAGTCAGGAAGACCTAAGTTTAACTCATGTCTCAGATACTTAAGAGCTGTTTGACCCTGGGCAAGTTTCTTAACAAGTGCAATTCAGTTTCTTCATCTGCAAAATGGAGATAATGATAGCACTTACTTTACTGGCTTGTTGCAAGTAGCAAAATATGTAATATTAGAAAATAATAGAAAAGCACTTTGAAAACCTTTAAGTACTATACAAATGCCAGCTATTACTAATATTAGTGTGCTTTCAAATCCCAGGAACTATGTGAAGTAATAGATTATGAGCTTGGGAAGGCTAAGGAATGTTTGTTTATCCTCTTCATTCCAGCAGTTTCATTTCTTTGCAAATCTCCAGAAGAGCAGAAACATGGCAGAACCCCATTCCAAGGCATAGCTCAGAACCATTTGGAGGGGGTGAGGGGAAGTATACAGCAAAGATAACCCACATCTCTGGATTACTTGGGAAACTGTTTCAAGTCCATTATAGAATAGAATAAAATAGAATTAAAGGCTTGCTATGTGCCAGGTACTGTGGTAGATGAAGGGGACACAAACATAAGAAAAGACAGTCCTTGCCGTCAAGGAGCTTACAATCTCTTGGGAGAAGACAACTCACAAAAAGAAACAAAAAAGCTGGAGGTATGGAGGGATGATGATACTGGAGTGGAATACAAAGAGTGATATTGATGGGAAATTAAGATTTCATTTGTCTTTTGAACCCTCTCTATAGGGAGGCTTTGCAAGTTTTTTGCTTCAACCTTCTAATTAGAGAACAAAGTCTACTGAGGCTCTTAATGAGGTCTGCATAGCAAAACTAAAGCATTTTCCATGGTGATGAATTTTCTGGTAATAAGCTTTTCCTGGGATAGGCAGGGGATGATGGTTATAATGATGGTGAAGTTGTATCCAATGTATACTGCTGATATACAAAAAGATTAACAATAACAAACATCCATTTCCTGAGACCAACTGTATATTAAACTAAATTTCTTAGGTCCTTCTGAGCCCTCTACCACCAATTTGGAAATCCTAGTCCAAATATAAAACGACTAGTAGCTTAAAGGTGGCTGATTCTGATATAAACCGCTTATAACTAACCAGCTTAAAATGAATAATGTGATAAAAAATGTATTTTTCTGAAATCACTTTGTGGGAAGGCAAAGTAGACATGAAAAGAGTGAAGAACAAATATGAGGTTAGGTTAAAAAAAGGAAGGAATGGACTTTATTAACATAAACAGTAGTTAATGGTCTCAATGTCCCCATAGTTCTTGGAGATCAAGCCAAGTTTGTGGCTTACTATGTATGTATCTGACTAGTGAGAGTGGGAGTCAAAAGAGCCTAAGATATTTCTAACTGAATGCCTCCCTTCAGGGATAATTGAAGTGCTTCCAGGGTACATGATGTGTGGGAACATCTAAGTTCTAATTTTTTTTTCTAGGAATGTTGTAAGACCAGGTAATAAAATTACCAATCTATACTTAGGACAAAGGATAAAGTGGCCATTTGAGGTCATCAAGGAATTGATGAAAGGCAAAAAAAAAGACAAAATCCTTTTTAAAAAAAAACACTTTGATTTGATTTCAAAGGCTATGAACAAATGAAATTATAGTTCCCATAATAAATATATAATTCTCATGTAACCAGAACGTATCAGTTGTGCTAGTAGGAAATGTAGCACTACTAATGTTTCTAAATTGTTCAGCATCCATATGTTAAATGGTTTGATATAGTTACTATAATGTGGCAAATGAATAGTTTCCTTTTATTTTACTACTTCACTGGAAAATCACTTAATTTTCAACATATATTAAGTTCCTACTATGTTCAAGCCAGAACATGGCATAAAGGAGAAAGGACCAGTTTTAGATTCACAAATATGATGAGAACTCACGAGTCTTGGGTTCATATTTTGCTTTTAACTCATACTGCCTGTATGACCATGGGCAAACAATTCCATGGGGCTACAAATTACAGACACATTATCAATTCGCATCAGTACTAGGTGGTACATAGTCAGGAAGGCCTCAGTTCAAATCCAGCCTTAGACACTTAACTAGCTCTGTAATGCTGAGAAAGTCATTTAACCTCTTTTTGTCTTAGTTTCTTCATCTGTGAAATAGGGTAACAGTACTTACCTCTCAGTATTGTTGTGAAGATAAAATGAGATCATTATTTGTAAAGCACTTAGCATAGTGTCTATCAAATAGTATATGTTTCTTGCACCAATCAAGTCACAGTTCTCCTTGGCACCACCACCCCTCTGCCACACCCCCCAACAAAATAAACAAAGCACTATGCTAGATGCTGGGCAAAGAAAAAAATAAAAACAGCCTTTGAGAAGCTTACATTTATATGGGTTGGACTGAGTGCTATTTATTCAATGAAGTCATACCATCTCCACTTAAAGTAAGTGATAAGATGCTTAATCAATCTAAATCATAGGTTTGAGACTAATTTTGAAAAGTCTTTGAAAACCAGTAGATGAACATAGTAGACAGAAAATCTGTTCCAATTGGCTAATAAATTTCATCACAACCTTTGAACCCTACAGAAAAGCATGAATTGGAGAGTTCCACAAGTGGTCAGCAGTAGAAATTCCAGGAAACCCCTGAGGAGAAACTGCCAAAAGTGGAAGGAGAAGCTTTGGGTTCAACGTTGGCTTCAGAAAGATCTTGCAAACTTTTAAGTGTCCAGAGGATTTTGTACTTTTAATCTTCCCTCCAAAATCTTCATGGGACAGATACAGCTAGAGACAGTGTTGGCATCAGGATACAAAGACAGACTGGGCAAAGATTCACTATGCTTAAGAGGAATTTTTGAGCACTCCACAAATAGGAGAAAAGGACTTGCAGCCATCAAGAGCTGGGAGTTATCCTTGCTGCATGTACTCTAAGCCTTAGCCCACTTTTCTTTGGACTCTTAGTGTCCTTGTGATACTGTGCCAAAGAATTCTGAATAGGGGAGATGGAAGATGTTTTGTACCATTTGTTGTTTTCTTTTTGTGGGGCATTGAGGGTTAAGTGACTTGCCCAGGGTCACGCAACTAGTAAGAGTTTAGTACTGTTCTTTGTTTGGTTTTGTTTGTGGGGCAATAAGTGTTAAGTGACTTGCCCAGGGTCACACAGCTAATAAGGATCAAGTGTCTGAGGCCAGATTTCAACTCAGGTCCACCTGAATCCAGGGCCAGTGCTTTATCCACTTTGCCACCTAGCTGCCCTGCAGTTTAGTACTATTGAATCCCTTATGTTTTCTTTTTCATTTTTACCTTTTTATGTTTCTCTTGAGTCTTGATATTGGAGATCATATTTTTTATTCAACTCTAGTCTTTTCCTTATGAAAGCTTGAAATCCTTCTATTTCATCAAATAGCTATTTTTTCCCTTGAAGTATTATGCTCATATTTGCCAGTAGGAAATTCTTCATTGTAATCCTAGCTTCTTTGCCTTCCAGAATATCACGTTCCACGACCTCAGATCCTTTAATGTTGCAACTGCTAAGTCCTGTGTAATCCTTATTGTAGCAAAATGAAATTTAAATTGTTCCTTTTTGACCGCTTATAATATTTTTTTCTTGTCTTTGGAGCTCTGGAATTTGACTATAATATTCCTAGAAGTTTTGATTTGGTGATCTCTTTCATAAAATGTCCAGTTGATTCTTTCAATTTCTGTTTTTATCCTCTGGTTTTATGAGAACATGGCGATTTTCCTTAATAATTTCTTGGAATATGATGTCTAGGCTCATTTTTAGTCACAATCTTCAAGTAGTTTAATAATTTTAAATTATCTCTCCTGGACCCTCTTTTCCTGGTCGTTGTTTTGTTTTTGTTTTTGTTTTTGTTTCCCAATGAGATATTTCACATTTTCATCTATTTTTTCATTCTTTTGATTTTATTTGCTTGATACGTTATGTTTTATGGAGTCATTAGTTTTCACCTGCTGAATTCTAATTTTTAAGGAATTATTTTCTTCATTGAGCTTTTGTACCTTTTTCCCTTTTGCCTATTCTATTTTTTGTGGGCCAATGAGGGTTAAGTGACTTGCCCAGGGTCACACAGCTAATGTGTCTGAATCCAGATTCGAACTCAAGTCCTCCTGAATCCAGGGCCAGTGCTTTATACACTCAGCCACCTAGCTGCCCCTGCCTATTCTATTTTTAAGGAGTTCTTTTCTTCAGTAAACTTTTGTACCCCTTTTTCCATTTGGCCAATTCTTCTTAAGGAGTTCTTTTCAGTGGATTTCTATGCCTCTTTTACCATTTGGCCAATTCTGTTTTTACAATTTTCTTCAAGGTGTGTGTGTGTGTGTGTGTGCTTTTTAAAGAGGCTGTTGACTTTCTTTTCATAATTTTCTTGTATCTCTCTCATTTCTTTTCCCTAATTTTCCTCAACATCTCTTATTTGATTTCTAAAATAATTTTTGAGTTCTTTCATAATTTCTTTTTTGGGTGTGTTTCTAATTCACATTTTTCTTTAGGGCTTGGCATGTGGATATTTTGACTTTGTTGTCTTCTGCATTTATGTCTTGATCTTCCCTCTCACCATAGTAACTTTCTATTACCTGGTTTTTGTTGTTGCTGGCTTGTTTTCAGAGCTTATTTCTTGACTTTTAACTTGATTTTAAAGTTGGGCTCTGCTCCCAGGGTGGAGAAGGTGCTATCCCAAGTTTCAGGGGGGTTTGTACTGCTATTTTCAGAATTAGTTCTTGGTATGTCTAAGTTTTCATTTCTTCCATCATGGTATCATCTAAGAAGAGGTGTGACCACTTTGCCTGTGCTCTGGTCTGAGACTTACCACAAGCATTTTTCTCTGCCCCTATGGAACTGTGACCAGGGCCCCTCTTCCCCTGCAACCCCAACCAATATTACTACTTATGTCCCTCACAATGTGACTCGGATCCATGGTTGTTTTTTTTTTTTTTTTTTAACTCTGGCTGGAAATGTTAGTGCTCCTTTCTGCCTTGGACATGTGACAGAATTGTGTATTACCATTTCATCTGGATTTCCTTTCCAGATTATTCTATTGCAGGCTTCAAACTGTGCTAAAAGTTGGAAATAAGACACCAGTCAGCATCTGGGGGCAAACTGACAGTTATTGTTTGCTTCTGAACTTTTTTCTTGTTCATCACACTCTCTATAACCCCTGACTCTCTTCACAGTGGAATATTTTACCCCAGATATGTGACTCAGAACTGGATAGTGAGGGACAGAGTTATCAGCAAAAAACAGTTCTCACATCCTACCCCAAATTTAAGTCACTGTCTGGGTCCACTTTCTGTCTCTTGTGAACAGCCTTAATCTTCTTTCAATTCCTGTGTTCTGGAATGATCCATGAGGCATACCCTCTAGCCATACTCTTTCCTCGATGTCCACAAAACTCTTTGTCTCCCTATCCTAACTTGGAATTATGATTTGCTCTGATTTGTAAATTATGTATGTATGTATGTCTGTATTTCCAAGTAAAATCCCATTATGGTGCGTTTCTTTCATAAAAAGTTTTTTTTTTATTTTCCAGTTACATGTAGAGATCGTTTTCAACATTTGTTTTTATAAGATTTCTAGTTTCAATTTTTTCTCCCACCCTCCCCTCCACAAGACAGCAAGCAATCTGATATAGATTTTATATGTGAAATCACATTAAACATATTTCTGCATTACTCATGCTGTGAAAGAAGAATAAGAGCAAAAATGAAAAACCTCAAAAAAAGTAAAACAAAAAAAAATAGAAACAGTATGGTTCAATCTGCATCTAGATTCCATAGTTCTTTTTTTCCCCTGTATTTGGGGAGCATTTCCCATCATGAGTCCTTTGGAACTATCTTGGACCACTGTATTGCTGCAAAGAATCAAGTCTATCACAGTTGATCAACACACAATGTTGCTGATACTGTGTACAATATTCTCCTGGTTCTGCTCATCTCACTCAGCATCAGCTCATGTAAGTCCTTCCAGGTTTCTCTGAAATCCACCTGCTCATCTTTTCTTACAGAACAATAATATTCCATTATATTCATATACCACAACTTGTATAGCCATTCCCCAATTGATGGGCAGTCCCTCAATTTCCAATTCCTTGCCACCACAAAAAGAACAGCTATAAATATTTTTTGTACATGTGGGTCCTTTTCCCTTTTTTATGATCTCTTTGGGGAAAAGACCTAAAGTGGTATTGCTGGGTCAAAAGGTATACACAGCTTTATAGGCCTTTGGCTATAGTTCCAAACTGCTCTCCAGAATGGTTGGATCAATTCACAGCTCCACAAACAATGCATTAGTGTTGCAAGTTTTCCACAGCTTTTCCAACATTTATTATTTTCCTTTTTTGTCATATTAGGCCAATCTTATAGGTATCAGGTGGAACCTCAGAGTTGTTTTAATTTGCATTTCTCTAATCAATAGTGACTTAGAGCATTTTTTCAAGTGGCAATAGATAGCTTTGATTTCTTCATCAGAAAACTGCCTGTTCATATCCTTTGACCATTTCTCAATTGGGTTCTCAACTTGGATTATTGTAAATTTCATCTAGTTCTCGATATATTTTAGAAATGAGGCCTTTATCAGAAATCCTGGCTATAAAAATTATTTCCTAACTTTCTGCCTCCCTTCTAATTTTGGCTGCATTGCTTCTGTTTGTACAAAACTTTTTTAATTTAATGTAATCAAAATCATCCATTTTGCATTTTGTAATATTCTCTACCTCTTGTTTGGTCATAAACTGTTCTCTTTTCCAAAGATCTGAGAGGTAAACTATTCCTTCCACCCCTAATTTACCTATGTTATCACCTTTTATGTCTAAATCATGTACCCATTTTGACCTCATTTTAGTATAAGGTGTAAGATGTTGGTCTATGCCTAGTTTCTGCCATACTTTCTTCCAGTTTTCCCAGCACTTTTTGTCAAATACTGAGTTCCTATCCCAGAACCTGAAATCTTTGGGTTTATCAAACAGTACATTACTAAAGTCATTTACAACTGTGTCTCCTGTGCCTAATCTATTCCATTGATTCACCATTCTATTTTGTAAGCAGCATATCATGCATTTTTAAGATCTTTATGGAGGTATAGTCTTGGCAAGCTCAACATTACTTTGTCCTGCTACTCTGTCATTTTGGCTCTGCCCCCTCCATTGAGTGCACTCTTAATTTAAGTTAAAAGATTATTTTTTAGATCTTTAACAAATTTATTTTGTCCAAGAATTTGTACATTTCATTTTTCTAATTGGTAAGATACAAATTCTGGCTTTTTCTGAAACAGCAATTTAAAATGCTCTGTTCCTAATTTTGAGGCTTCTATAAATTTTTCCTAAGTTTGACATCCAATCAAACTTATCTACATAATGAAATTTCTTCAAAATTTGATGGTTCAAAATCTGATTTTCTGCAATTCTCTATGATGTAGAATTTGCTTATTTTTCTTTTTTTGATGTATTTAAATATATATGTAATATTTTATTTTCCCTAATTACATGTTAAAAACTGTTTTTAATTTTTTTTAATTTAGAGTTCTAAATTCTTATCCTCCCTCCTTTTTCTATCCCCTCCCTCAGATGGCAAGCAATTTGATATAGGATACATGTGCATTCATTCAAAACATATTTTCAACATTAGTCATGTTGTGAAAGAAAACAGACAAAAAAAAACCAAAAATAAGATTTTGAAAAATATGCTTCGATCTCCATTTAGACACCATATGTTCTTTCTCTGGTTGTGGATAGAATTTTCATGACAAATCTTTCAGAACTGTCTTGGATCATTGTATTCCTGAGAATAACTGTCATTATCAGTTGATCAGCATATAGTATTGCTCTTGCTATATACAATGTTCTCCTGGTTCTCCTCCCTTCACTTTACATTAGTTCATGCAAGTCTTTCCAGGTTTATCTGAGAACATCCTGTTTATCATATCTTATAATACTATGTCATCACAATCACATACTGTAACTTGGTCTGCCATTCCCCAGTTGATGAGTAGTTCCTCAATTTCTATCTCTTTGCCACCACCAAAAGAACTGCTATAAATATTTCTGTATATATAAGTAATTTTTCCTTTTTGTGTTTTATCTCTCTGGGATACAAATCTAGTAGTGCTATTTCTGGGTCAAAGGGTATGCATGATCTTATAGCATTTTGGGCATAGTTCCAAACTGCTCTCCTGATCAATTACTTTTTGGATCAACTCACTACTCCACCAACAGTGCATTAGTGTCTCAATTTTCCCACATCCCCTCCTGTGTTTTTTCCTGTTATATTAGCCAATCTGATAGTCACAGGGTAGTACTTCAGAGTTGTTTTAATGTGCATTGCTATAGTCAATAGTGACTTAAACCATTTTTTCATATGACTATAGATAGCTTTGATTTCTTTGTCTGAAAACTGCCTGTACATATCCTTTGACCATTTATCAATCGGGGAATGGCTCTTTCTTATAAATTGGCTCAGTTCTCTATATATTTGAGAAATGAGACCTTTATCAGAGATATTTACTGTATAATTTTTTTCACAATTATGATTACTGTATATTTTCTTCTGTCCTATTTTTTCCATTTATTCTACTCTCTCTCCTTTCACCCCATGCATCATTGAAAGCATTTTGCTTTTATTACCTCTCCCGATTTTCCCTCCCTATCAGCCCCACCTTCTCTTATTCCCTTCCCCTCCTACTTCCCTTTTGGGTAATATAGTTTGCTACACCCAACTAAATGTGTTAGTTATTCTCTCTTTGAGCACCTCTTTTGAGGTTCAAGCACTGCCTCATACCTCCCCCATCTCCCCTGTAAAAGCCCTTTTGCACTTCTTTTATGTGAGATAATTCAACACATTTTACCTTCCCTTTTCCCTTCTCCCAGTGCATCCATCTTTCTCACCACTTAATTTTATTTTTTTAGATATCATCCCATCATAGTCAACTCATACCTATGTCCTCTATATAAATTCCTTTTAACTGCTCTAATAATGAAAAAGTTCTTTGGAGTTACAAGAATCATCTTCCCATGTAGGAATGCAAATAGTTTAACCTTACTGAATCCCTTATGATTTCTCTTTCCTGTTTACCTTTTTGTGCTTCTCTTAAGTCTTTTATTTGGAAGTCAAATTTCCCATTCAGCTATGGTCTCTTCATCAGGAATGCTTGAAAGTCCTCTATTTCATGGAATGCATTGAATATCAATTTTTCCCCTGAAAGATTATACTCAGTTTTGCTGGGCAAGTGATTCATATCTCCTTTGCCTTTGGGAACATCATATTCCAAGATATCTGATTTATGTTTTTTATGTTTGTTTTGTTTTAGTGAGGCAACTGGGGTTAAGTGACTTGCCCAGGGTCACACAGCTGGTAAGTGTTAAGTGTCTGAGGCCGCATTTGAACTCAGGAACTCCTGACTCCAGGGCCGGTGCTCTATCCACTGTGCCACCTAGCTGCCCCCAAGATATCTGATTTAGAAGTTGCTAAAGTCTTATGTTATCCTAACTGTAGCTCCATGGTTTTTAAATTGTTTCTTTCTGACTGCTTGCAATTGTGGTAAGATTATTGGAATTTGGCTGACTTTTTGGGATGAGCCACACCTGGCCTGCCCTGGGTGATGTGTGCTGCTGATGTTGGCAGGAGAAACCACTCTCCACAGGCAGTTTTGAAGGACCACCCCTTTTGGGGGAGGAAGATTAAATGCTCACTGAGGGGAGCTCGGGCTCTTTCAGAGTGACTTTTTTTTTCTGGTGGTGTGAGCAGCAGGAGCAGATGAGTCCGATGGGCCCTGGATGCAAAGCTGGTTTTCCATTGAAGCTATGAGCCCCACATGGTGAGTAAACATACAACCCCTGCTCTTTTGAATTAGCTGAACTGGAAGTGAGTTTGGGGATTGTATACATTTAGGTTAGAGTTAGGAGGATTATCCATATTTCTTTTTCCCTATTCCCTTGTCTTTGATTTTATTAATTTCACCCTTGCTGTTTATTTCATTCATATTAATAAAACCTGATTCATTTGTGGAAAAGAGGATGGTAGTCTCCTTTCTTATTCACCTGGGAGAAATATCTAAAAAGGCAGTTTGGAGGGGAGGGAGCTTTGGACCTAGAGGTCCCTCATTATTTCCGGGACACCAATATTACAGTGAGCCACTCAATTAACTCTCCATATATTAAATTTGGCCCCCACACAATATATCTCCTTGACTCAGGAGCTCTGTCTATAATGTTGCTGAGAGATTTAATTTTGGGATCTTTTTTCAGGAAGTGAGTGGATTCATTCTATTTCTATTTTACTTTCTGGTTCTAGAATATTAGGACAATTTTTTTCTTGAGAACTGAAAGATGATGTCTAGGCTCCTTTTTATCAAGGGCTTTTAGGTAGTCCAATAATTCATAAAGTTTCTCTCTTCAATCTACTTTCCATGTCAGTTATTTGCCCAATAAGATGTCTAACATTTTCTTCTATTTTTTCATGCTTTTGATTTTGTTTTATTATTTCTTGATGTCTCATAAAGTCATTAGTGTGCATTTGCCTAACCCTAATTTTAAGGAATTATTCTCTAGACATGGGTTTCAGTTTAGGTATCACCAATATGAACTTGCCACTGGATGGAACACCAGTAGACAGTAGTTGATTTTATTTTCTGCCAGCTAGATAGAAGCCTCAAAAATTTTAGAGTGACCATACTGGTAACCTAGGTCTATTTGGGCTAGACATTGAAGCCCTAAGAGGCAAGGTGCTAGCATTAAAGGAGAGGAGAAAATACTTATTATAGGAGGCGGGATTTTAGTTGAGATATAAAGAAATCCAGGGAACCACAGTCAGATGGTCACCCCCATCAGTCCTCTATAAAAGTACCTGCTGGTCTCCTGCTCGAGGAGATTGGTATCTCCGAGCCATGCTCTGTGCCATGCCTTTCTCCCCATGAGAAGAAGTCCAGTGATTTCTCTCTTGGTTTCCCTTCCCTTCAACTTCCTCTAAATAAACTACTATCTTATTCTACCTGCTTTTGTGTGCAAGAGGGTGTAATTTTTTAAGAGGAATTCCTAAGGACCCCAAACCCCTACCCTTACCCCAAGCCCCTAACCCAAACCCCCTACCCCATTTTCCCCATAATGATACCAAGCAGACTACCTAAAAATTATTTTATAGAGCTAGAAAAAATAATAACAAAATTCATCTGGAAAAATAAAAAGGTCAAGAATATCAAGGGAAATAATGAAAAAAAATGCACAGGAAGGTGACCTCGCTAGCTTGCACTTGGGTACTTTATTTGCAACATTATCAATTTGGATATAGGATAAGGTGGAAGATGGATTAGACCTCTCATTTCATTAGTTTGGGGAAGTCATAGGTAAGGTAAGGAAATTCTTTCTACAGATGAAGGTCAGCAGCTACTCTGCAACTTACCATATTATACAATTAGCATTATGTACTACTACAAATTTAAATAAAAACATGCCAAAAATTAAGAAATAAAAATAAACTCTCACCTAAAATTAGTTGATCTAATCAGACCACACAGGTCCAACCTCTATGAAGATGACTCTCATCTACAAATATATCCACAAGGTTCTTTTCCAAAATCTAGCCCTACATCATAACTACTGAACATTTTTACCTGGTTGTCTCATAAGCATCTAAACTCAGAAAGTCTAAAACAGAATTAATTATCTCCCCCTCAAACAAATGAACTTTCCCTTCTTCCAATGTATCTATTTCTGTTTCTGGGGCCCACTACCTCAAATTTACAACCTGGAAGTCTACCTTGATTCTTCCTTCTCATTCACTCTTCACATAGCCTGTATTAAGGGAGAATAAGGCTAGAGTTAAAGAACTGGCCTTCTTGTTCCCAGTGCCTTGCAATGTGAAATGGCTCAGGAGCTGTGCTTACCAGAATCCTTGAACTACTTACTTAGAGGATAAAAAGAATGCCCCAAACTGATTGTCTTTGTGATAAGAGGAATTACAAAATATTCTGAGATGCACTGCACTTATTAAGTTTCTCAGGCACACAAATCTTGTGAAAATATTATTGAGTCTACTCATACTTTGACACACAGAAAGGTATTAGATAATATAATGTTGAGCAAATTCAGTGATAATGTCTCCTTTCTTAAGGATGAGTGAGTTTTTCTGTTTGAGTAATAATATAAAAGATACTAAGGAAACATTGCTTTCATATAATTTAAATTATGTAAATATTTATTATAAATTATTATAAATTATAATTATAAGTATTATTTAAATGTATTCAATAACTTCCCAAGACTGTCTCTTAGGGCCTTTTTAAAAAATAATTTAAGTATTGCTACTATTTATAGAGATCAGGTAAGGTGTAAAAATGCTTCCTAAAATGGAAAACTTTTCACCCTTGAAATAATATTGGACTTGATAGTGAATTTTCACAATCACCTGTATACATGGTAATGACCTGATAAGAATAATCTATGCTGAAATTTAGCCTTTGGAGGGAAAAGAATAAGATTTTAGAAGACCCGGGCAGCTAGGTGGTGCAGTGGATAGAGCACTGGCCCTGGAGTCAGGAGTACCTGAGTTCAAATCCGGCCTCAGACACTTAACAATTACTAGCTGTGTGACCCTGGGCAAGTCACTTAACCCCAATTGCCTCACTAAAAAAAAAAAAAAAGATTTTAGATGGCCCAAATTATAGAGGTTGAAAAATTTATGTGTGATAATGTGATTTTCTGTGAATACAATTTTCTCTTTTGACTAAAATGTGGAATAAAACTAATCTCTGAAATTAATTCATAGGGAAATAATCACAGTTTGTTACTACTGAGAATACTTTTATTATTATAGAGTTATATACACAATGGAATTCTATTGGGAACATTTAAAAATAGGTGTTTTTTAAAACTTCTATTACTTGCACACATTGAACCTTCACTCATTTTTTCACAGAGCAAGTCATCAGGTAGAGGTTATAATTATTGCCTTGTGAATAAACAGCTTTGATTATATAACTTCAGTGGCAAGAATCGAGAATTGGAATTTGCTCTCCAAAGGTCAAAACATTTTAAATATGATGTATAGTATATGTACTTGTGCTTAAACCTAAAACGTGTTTCCGACCTGTCCTCTATTAAAAGTCCTCAAAATTAAATTTGAAACCACTTTTAAAATTTAAGTTTGGGGGCAGCTAGCTGGCACAGTGGATAAAGTACTGGTCCTGGATTCAGGAGGACCTGGGTTCAAATGTGGCTTCAGACACTTGACACTTACAAGCTATGTGACCCTGGGCAAGTCACTTAACTGTCATTGCCAGGCCAAAACCAAAACAAAACAAAAATTAATTTCACAAGTATTTACACATCCTATTAAATTACACATTAATAACATTTGATACACTCTTCATATACCCAGTACTTTCTTGATAGTATTTTTTTTTGCTTATTAAGCAAAAAAGAAAAGAAAGAAGAAAGAAAGAAAAGGAAAGGAAAAAAGTTAGGAAAATGTTATATACCTAGTATTTTAAATGGGCTTTTTTGTTATTAAAACAGACCTGATATAAATATGCAAATAAAACTGATACACCTTGAGAGAAAAATGGTTTTCAAGAAATTTAAGCTTTTAACATTCATTTTAGCACAGTTTCAAGACATTTCCATTTATTACAATAATTCGAAATTCCCTATAACACAAAAGACACCTACAGACTTTGACTAAAGTTTTGTAAAACTCTGAATTATCTCCTTTGGAAGTTAAATGTCATCCAGTAACAAGATCAAATGGACTCTTTTTTCCCTGGACAGGGTAAAAGACTTGTGATCTGGGAAGCTGGATAAGCTTTTTGCATAAACATTGAATGGAGATAGATCTAAACACCATAGTCTAATACTGCAAAATGCTTATTGTTGGCATAGAAAATCCATGAACATTTGACTTAAAAATGAACAATTCTTAATAAACAATATCCAAAATACTCTATACCATAGGCTATTAGCACTGGGAATTTAGAAGTTCAAAAACTTTTTAGTGCTATTTTTAGAGAAAGGAAAAAGGGATAAGGAGCAGTACCCAACAAGTACCAAAGCTTAAAGTCTTCTAAACACTTGTCCACAAAATTTGGAGATATCACAGCTTTAGAAACATAACACTTCGGAATGGGAAGAAATGTAAATCATGAAGATCTTGAATAAGATAATGTTTAATAAAGTAATAAATTTTTCTACTTTTCCCCCTAGGCAAGAAAATGATCCCATAGTCCGTATTAAGGAGAATAGTTTTTTCCCCTTAAAAAAAATGCTCATAGTTTATTGTTTTTAATAAAAAGTAAATAAAAATGACTTTTTCCCTCCTTTACATAAGACAGCCATTAACTGTTTTCCCTCTCCCTGAATTAGTTTGAGAAGAAGGGAGTGGGCCCAGAATTACCAGGTGTGCCTCCCATATATGTATGTGTGACTATCTCTATATGTATGTATATAAATGCATATCTACAGCAGTTCCAACTCCATTGAAAACACACATCTCCAGTATCTGGGGTGGAAGGTTTCTCAGAAGATTTGGAATGGGAGGAACAAACAGTCCCAAGCACCTTTTCCCTACAAGAGTCACCAATACACAGCATATTGTATTGAGAGAAGAAGCACCAGGAAGTGGGTTCAGAGAGAGAAGAAAGTGACTTAGTCCAGAAAGGCTGAGTAGAAGCTACTTTTTGGGGCTGTCCACCTCAGACATTAGCACTTTTTTTAAGTGAGGCAATTGGGGTTAAGTGACTTGCCCAGGGTCATACAGCCAGTATGTGCCAAGTGTCTGAGGCTGGACGTGAACTTAGGTACTCCTGACTCCAGGGCCGGTGCTCTTATCCACTGCGCCACCTAGCTGCCCCAAGACATTAGCATTTTTTGCACGACCACAACCTGAACTACAGTTAACCTCCACTAACAGTAGAGGCTACTATGCTGTGCAAAACATAAAAATGTTTTATAGCTTTTCAACAAAGGAAAACAAGGAAAAGACTATTTAAACCCCCACATTTCATGATGGAGAAAAAGCTCACACACCAGCAAATTAAATCAAACAGCTGTAGACAGTTTTTAGGGGGCATAAGTGGGTGGCAGAAGCCAAATTTGTTAAATCTTGTTTATTCTACCTCACCATTTCTTGTGTCTGTCCCCATTTCATATGGTTACCACCTTGTACCTTGCCACCTCTTGCCTGCACTATATTATAGTGGCCCCCCAATGATATTTTACAAAAAATGGTTAAAGATGAAATAGATGTGTTAATGAGTCACACCAAAAACTGTAAGTCATAACAAACATCTTAATTCATGAACTGAATTGAATGAAACAAATTATTGTTGCATGTGAAATGTACAGATGAATAATATGGTTCCTGCCCTTGAAGAATTTATAATTTTTTTTTTGGAGGGGGCTGTTGAAGAGGCTGGAAGAAAAAAAAATACAGACACATAACTATAATATAAAATAGAATAGAATATAATTAATTGTCCTAAAAGAAGTATAAACAAATTGTTATGGGTTTTGAGAGAACAAATGATCACATGGGTGGAACAAACAAAGGAAGGAAATTTGGGAAAGATTTATTGAATGAAGGTAGGTGGTAGCTGAGCATGGCTTTAAAGGCTAGACAGGATTTTAACAGGCGGAGATCAGGTATGAAGGAAGAAATAAACAGCAGAACCAAAGATTAAGAAGAGGGAAAGAATAGGACACATCTAAATATTGCCAAGTAGTCAAATTTGGGTAAACTATAGAAAAAGTAAAAGGGAATAAGTGGTATGAAATAAGTCTGGAAAGGCAGAATAAGTTTAGAATATGAAGGCCTACATTATGAGCCTTCTTAAGAAGTCTGGACTTTTTTGTTTGGATTAATTCTAAATTATCAAATTCTTCAAGAATTGAAAATAAAAGAAAGTTTACTTTTCTTTTCCAGTTTGTCTAATCAATGAAGAATGAACCATATTATACAATATTGAAAGGCCGCCAGGAAGAACTAGGTTTAATTTCCATCTCTACAACATATTAGCTATACTAACTATATAATTTTGGGCAAGTCACTTAACCATTTAGTATTCTAGACAATTTTACCTGCCTAAGATTATGCATTGCAAAGAGTATGCCAACCTACATTGGTAGAGGAAATTTCCTTATCTATGAATTCTCCATAGCAGTGAAACCACATTTAATTTCTACACATTTCCAGTATTTTAAATTTTCATGATGTTTAAAACTCCATGTTTAAAAATTCCAAACTGTTCACAACTATAATTAACTTCTTAATAAAAGCAATAATAATAATAATAACCCAACACTAGTAGCTAGCATTTATACAGTGCTTTACAGAGTTTAACTAATTCATTCTTATAACAACCCTTGAAAGGTAGGTGCTATTATTATCCCCCTTTTACAGTTGAGGACACTGAGGCACAGAGAACTTAAGTAACTTACCCAAATATCACATATCTAGGGTCTGAAGAAGGATCTGAATTCATCTTCTACACTGTGAGCATTGAGATCTATAGTTTGCATGACCTAGCCACCAGCTAGCTTTTTGAATTTCTAATTTTTATTTTAAATATAAATTTATATATTTCAAGTTTTAGGAAAATGATTATTGAAGTGCAATATGGTGAAAGAAATCCTTAAATATTAACGATTAGCCAATTAATCCAGAGAGAAAAATGTCAAACTTTGGCAAATAAAAAAGCAATTCTTTATTCAGGTCTCCAATGTAGTTACAGACTTAATCTGATAAAAGATACAACTTTGAAAATTATGTAATAAATGTAATTTATTATAAAGTATGATTAATAATTCATTGTAAATTATTTAATATTGTAAATTATTTAATAAATTAATTCATTTTCCTAATGGCATAATCTCTTATCCTAAAATAAATATTTGCTGATTTATCTTGAAATATCAATTCTATAATGACCTGAGTTGCAAAACAAAATGCTTTAGAGAGATATCAAACTTGAATAGACTGGAAAAAAAGATTAAGTTCACTTAATAGGGATTTAGGTTATCAAGACAAATCAATTTAAAATAAATCTACCCTAAATGCTAGCAAATTTGTTAAGAGTGATACCTTATGAAAGAAAGCTAATTTGCATATGATTTAGTAATAAAAACAAAGATGTAAATTCTACTTTATCTGTATAGTTTGTATATATACACCTAATGATATTCCCACAAGCCAAGAAAACCAATAAGCAGTTTTGTGACTATCAACCTTTCATTGGAATCTCACAAATCTCAAAGACCCATAACAAACAAAGTTGAATCGAAGAATATAATAATTATGACAACTGTTAGGAAAAGGAATAAAGCCTATTCATTAGAAACAATGCATTTGTTTACCTTTAACTTTATGTATCGGGTTGGGGGGAAATTGCTGTCCTTACAAATATGATTTGTTGATGACAAAGAGAACTAGGTAGAGAACATAGAATGACTAACATATGGTGCCTTATACAGGGAAGATATTCCATAAATATTGATTGATTGATTGGCTCCATAAAAACCCATTACCATGAACAAAGTGTATTTTTTTAGCTGAGGCTGCGCTAACTCCTAAGAATAGATAACAAGCATGTCGATACATCATTTTCAACTTTTCTTCATTCAAAGCATGACATTAAATACCAATATCAAAGTGGTTATACAATAACATTTAAAAATAAGTCACAAATAATAATTATTCTAGATGTGCAAAAGTGCAATTTTCTTTCAAGTGTAATCTAGATTAAATCTTCATTTAAACACAATATTAATTTCTTTTTCTCTTCTTATACCTCCTGTATTTTTGGTTACATTCTCTTACTTTTCCTATGTCATCTTCTGTGCTACTATCACTAGTTTCCGGATGCCATTTTCTTTTATTCACTAGGTAATAGTCCCAGTCACTTGGTTGGTGAACAAATTCAAAAGAACTTGATCTAGCATCCAAATCTGAAATAGGATTTAGCATGGATAGTACAGAAAAGCTTGAAGCTAGTGGTGGTGCCGTCTGGTATTTTGAAGGTTGTGCCATCAGATTGTATACAGGATATTGCTATGATTAAAAGAAGATTTATGTATAAGAACAAGATGATAAATGTAACAATCTGTATATATAAGATACATAAATGCTTATTAAACCAAAGTGTTTATTGGTAAAGAAGGCACAGTGGCTATGCATAAGTTTCTGAAATAGACATAAGAGGGAACTGAAATACATGACAACACTATAATATGGATAGATGATGTAGGAAAAAAACTGCCTTAATTATTAATTTTAAATTAATCTTATTTTACAGATAAGGGAATTCAGGTTCCACTCAGCTATAAGGATCAAACATTTAGAGCTGAGGAAAAACAAAGTGGATGAAAAATACCTATCAATCAGACTATAATTTATAACTGAACAGGTTCTCTCAATATATTTATCTTGGTTACATGCTTCAGTAAAATAAGAGGAGACTTTCAGGCTGAATAGCATTTCAATAAATGAAAGCTTTTAATAATACTTGACTATTTATTGCTGCAAACATTCATTTATTTAATGCCAATATTATCTTTGTAATGCTGTATGACTAGAAACCATATAATGCCACAATTTAGAATTTAAAAATCCAAACAGCAATAAAGAGATCCATATTTATATTAAATAATCTGAAAAATGTTATCAAGGATGACTCATACTGAGGAAAAATAGTAGAAGCAGAATGGTCTATGGCAGTGGTGTCAAACCAAAATAGAAAAGAGTTTCCGAAATAGAAAAGATTTTCAAATAGAAAATCCATATATAAGTATCCTTTCAGATCACATACTGATGTAGTTTTCAAATATTGTGTTATCTATTTTTATTTTGTTTTTGTCTATTTTGTTAAATATTTTCTATTACCACTTTAATCTGGTTCAATAGCACTTGGGATGCCCATAGGCCATGTTTGACACCTCTGGTGTAGTGTATGTTCATTTCCTTAAGTAGAGGCAAGTTCTGCCTCTGAAACATACTAGTAATGTGGCCCTGGATAACTGATCTAATCTGTCAGTGATAAATCTTTAAAATTATAAGTTGCAGACAAGGTGCCAATTTGTATTGGTAAAATGGGGTTCCCTCATCCAGGAGTTCCTTATGCTAATGAAATCATGGCTATCCCTATATTAAATTATACTTGAGAAATAGTATATATCAAAATAGAAGAAAGATATACGTGACCAGAAGAGGAAAAATCAGGCCAAGTAACAAATAGTCAAGCTATTAAAAGGTTGAGTGGAAGTCCTCTAGCAGGATGGATGAATTTTCAGTGACAATTCATGAGAAAATAAAAAAGAACCATGTGATAAGAACTGATTTGCATTCATAGTTATGTCAACTACAGAAAAGTTACATGAAAAAGCATGTATTGAACAGCGGTCTTTATATTTGGGGGGGGGGGGATGAGGCACTTGGTGTTAAGTGACTTGTCCAGGGTCACACAGCTATTAAGTGTCAAGTGTCTGAGACTGAATTTGAACTCAGGTCCTCCTGACTCCAGGGCCAGTGCTCTATCCACTCCTCCACCTAGCTGTCCCGGTCTTTATATTTTTTAAGACTGCATATATCCTCTGCCTCTTTCTTTCTTTCTTTCTTTCTTTCTTTCTTTCTTTCTTTCTTTCTTTCTTTCTCTCTTTCTCTCTTTCTCTCTTTCTCTCTCTCTCTCTCTCTCTCTTTCTCTCTTTCTCTCTTTCTCTCTTTCTCTCTTTCTCTCTTTCTCTCTTTCTCTCTTTCTCTCTCTCTTTCTCTCTCTCTTTCTCTCTCTCTTTCTCTTTCTCTTTCTTTCTTTCTCTTTCTTTCTTTCTCTTTCTTTCTTTCTTTCTCTTTCTTTCTTTCTCTTTCTTTCTTTCTCTTTCTTTCTTTCTCTTTCTTTCTTTCTCTTTCTTTCTTTCTCTTTCTTTCTTTTTCTTTCTTTCTCTTTCTTTCTTTCCCTTTCTTTCTTTCTCTTTCTTTCTTTCTCTTTCTTTCTTTCTCTTTCTTTCTTTCTCTTTCTTTCTCTTTCTTTCTTTCTCTTTCTTTCTTTCTCTTTCTTTTCTCTTTCTTCTTCTTCTTTCTTTCTCTTTCTTTCTTTCTCTTGCTTTCTTTCTCTTTCTTTCTTTCTCTTTCTTTCTTTCTTTCTTTCTTTCTTTCTTTTTCTTTCTTTCTTTCTTTTTCTTTCTTTTTCTTTCTTCCTTTCTTTCTTCCTTTCTTTCTTTTTTTTTTTTTGGAGGGGGGGGGTGGCAATGAGGATTGACTTGCCCAGAGTCACACAGCTAGTAAGTGTCAAGTATCTGAGGCCTGATTTGAAGTCAGGTCCACCTGAATCCAGGGCCAATGCTTCATCCACCGCACCACCTAGCTGCCCCCTCTGTCTCTTTCTAATGACAAATTGTGGTTAATGGAATTCCTCCTTTCCATCTCCTTGTTCATATAATAGATATGTGGGGATTCAGTGTAAAGATAATGCGGTAGTATATCAATACACTGTAAGAGACAATATGAAAGTGATATACCAACTTCCTCAGAGTACCTTTTGGCTGTAAAACAACAGGATTTGCTCTAAACAATTTTTCTCTCTCATCATATTTTAACTTGGTATTACAAACTATGCCAAATGAATGAAAACCGACATACAGAGAGAGCTGTTTTTGGCATCAGGAAGACATGGGTTCAAGTTCTGATTCTAACACATATTAGCTATAAGATCATGGCCAACCTAGTACCCTAGGTATTATCTCTCCAAGACTATAAGTTATGGAGGAATTCCTGATATGTGTTAGGTGAAAGAAATTTCCACACTGGGATTTTCCCATGCTAAAGAAAACACAAGTAAAAATGGGTAGCTCTCCCTAACCAATAACAACAAATATTAAACTTACCATATTCTGAAAGCCAAATTCCTGAGTAAAGTTACCATCATTTGCTGTAAAGGTTTGTATGGGAAATGATCTTGACCAGACATCTTCATTTCTATTAAAAGAAGTATGAACATTGAAATCTAGAGATTCATACATTATTTTAAATATCCCTTCTAGGAAGCATCATATGCCAAAAAAGCTAAATCACCACCACAACAACAATTTTGACCACCTTTGGGCCCAACAGAGACATCCCAGGTCGTTGAATCCAAGAACTTTTGGAATAGTAATGCTTCTAGCCCATTGTCCACAGTCATCTTCTTGGGAAGCAATACCTTTGGAGACACAGTCTTGCAACTTCCTGCAGATGCTAAAACTATATCTAGTGAAAACCCAGAAAAGAGAATTCTTGCCACACTTTGGCACAGTCAAATGGTTCAACATGAGAAACTGTTATGATTTTATCAGTAGAAATGCTATTAAAGAGGTACTAGCCTCTGTTTTGCTATTACTACTTAAGGAAATGAAAATTCCCATTTAACTTGTAGCTGAAATCTGTGTTATCTCCCATATTAGAATATTTACTCCTTGAAAGTATGAACTGTTTTATTTTTCTAAATGGGCAAAGATATATTTAAATATATTTAAATCCAGCTTCAAAGTCATACTTGATATATGACCCTGGGCAAGTCACTTAACTAATTGCCTCAAATTAAAAAAAAACCCACCTACTTCTCTGGGGTATGAGAAATAAATGTTATGCTTAGTATGGTGTCTGGCATATTCTAGGTGCTCAATAAATATTTATTTCCTTTCTTATTTTTTTTTGCTCAAAGACCAATTCCTGAATTTTATAGCATTCCTCCCACTTTCTTACACTTCTAAATTTTCTAAAAAGCACAAAAGTGTCTACTTCAGATGTTCCTATGATAGTGGTAGCAGGTTCTCTAATGGGTAAAGAAGGGAAGAGGACAGGTAAAACCAGGGTCGAAATCAGCTATTTGTATGGATGGATGAAGCACTGGCTGAACACAAGTGATAGCTACCTATGTAAAGTATGATGATATTTTCTTTTAGAGTTGCCCTTGGTAATTACTATAATTAGATTTCACCAGCATAAAAATGTTAAGGGAGGAACACCGTGTGATTTTTCTCTGAGCCCTACAACCCTTTGGGGATGGTCTCAGAGATTAAGCAGCTATATCTCTGCTTCAGATCAGATGACTAAAAATAGAACCACCTGTAAGTCTAGTCTACCAATCTTTAACCCAAAAATATAATTACAGAAAATAATATAAAATATTTAATGTACTAACACTTGCAGTTGAAAATAATCATTTGTATTTTTTCTAAAATACCCTATTTTCACTTCTCTTTGATTATAATAGGTCTACCTTACTTTATTCCTGAATTTGGTCACAAGGCTTTATACTTTTTACACATGTATATGTGCACACACACAGAGAAATGTGTGTATATATGCATATACATCTGTATATGCATATATACACACATACATATTAAGCTTTCATTTTCATTGGAACAAGTGTATTTCAAATATTTTCTACAAACTATTTCATTACCTGCATATTTGTGAATTTATATTAACATAGTTCTCAGCACCTTGGTTATTGACCTCAGCTAAATGGGAACTCCCTACAAAAGACCATAAGATTATGTTAGTTTTAATTTCTTAACTAGTTTCCCCCCCTAATTTATCACTAAATCTAATAAAGTGACAGAATGGTCATGATTCAAAAACAGATATATGAAATATATGTCTATGACTTCAAATGAAGAGATAGTATAGAGTTATTCCATAAAATACATACACATACACATGATTCTTACTGAATTATAAGTACTATATATTCAGAATGACTATATTTCATAAAAATTATATAAGAACAATGCTATAGCAAATGATACTATTTATATATTTAAAACCATCAGTATTACTCTCCCTTTTATGTAGGAGGCTTTAACTATCAAAGCTGTAATGATATAAAAAATGCAACCTTACATTAAAGAATGAGAGGGATAGTGTATGGTATACATGTTAGACAAACCTTTAGGTACACTGGTCATCTATCTGCCAAACAAAAACTATCTGCTGAGCTCTTTAAAAAGCATGTAACATGAGCTGATGCAAAGTGAAATGTACTGTATACAAAATAATGGCAATATTGTAAGATGATCGGCTGTGAATAACTTAGTTATTTTCAGCAATACAATAATCTAAGACAACTCTGAAGGACTTATGAAAAATGTAATCCATGTACAGAGAAAGAACTGATGGCGTCTGAATACAGATTGAAGCATAATTTTTTTAGTTCCTTTTTCTAAAGTTTTTTTTTGTCTCTTTTCTTTCACAACCTGACTAATATGGAAAAGTTTTGCATGACTACACATGCATAACTTATATTGAGCTGTGTGAGTTCATAAGGGGAGGTAGAGAAGGAGGGAGAAAGAGAATTTGGAACACAAAGTTTTAAAAATCGACATTAAAATTTCTTTTTACATGTAATTTAGGAAAAAATAAGATTCCAAATAAAAAATAACAATTAAAAGACTGCTCCCCAAAAAAGCTCTTATTTAGCTAATTTTCCACTTGCCAGAAATAAATTGAGACAAGAAGTTCTCCCAAGAAGGGATTGTTTCTAATACAAAGGGGAAAATCAAACAATAGGAAATGTAAACTACTCGTTCGGATTCTTTTACATGTTAAGGGGCAGCTAGGTGACACAGTGTTTAAAGCACCAGACCTGGATTCAGGAAGACCTGAGTTCAAATTTGGCCTCAGACATTTGACACTTATTAGCTGTGTGACCCTGGGCAAGTCACGGCCCTCATTGCCTCAAATAATAATAATAATAATAATAAACCTTATTCCAGAGACATGGCTAGGTCCAGAAAACTCCAGAACATATAGCACTATTGTTGCAAGGTTCTCTAATTCCTAAGAGGTATGGTGTCACTATGCAACAGTGTGCCAAGTATTGATGAAAACAGATGACATTTACAACCACTGACAAATGCAAATATGAGAGAAACCCTGGGTATCATAGGCATAGCAACTATCAGTAAGATATTCAATACAATTGTTTTTAGTCATTCCAGTCCCTTTCGTGGATGGCAAGTCCATTGATGCTGTTGCTACTCTTAGAAGTTTTTCCTACTGACACAGAAAGTTGGTTACAGGATGGCTTTTACTAAGCAGAAAACCACATCAAAAAGGTCAAATATTTCATAATCAACAATGACAAGGGAACCAAAAACTTGCAATTCTAATATTAAAATTCCCCTGGACCCATGGACCTGGCTCATTTAGAAGACTCAATCAAATGGAATGACAGTATATTATATTAAAACAAAATAATAGATAAAAAAGCCCCAAAAGATCATCTTAGCCAAATATTTCATATAACAGATGAAGAAACTAGGGTTCTTAGAGGCTTAGTAATTCATTAACACAATAAACGTTTGTGGCATAGCCAAGACTATAGCTCAACCCATTATTCTTTAAGTTTTGTCTTGGTAAATTTGGTAGAACATATAGGCTTATCTGTTTGACCTATATATTAATGACAAAATAAAACAGAAGTACCACTTTTTAAGTTGTCACAATGTAAATTCAAGAAGTACAGGACTTACCAAATCTATACTGCACATTAATTGGTCTACCATATAAACGGATTCCATTTAACAGAGCTATAGCATAGGATACTGATTCTTGATGCTTAAAACAGACAAATCCAAAAGGTTTGGGTTTTCCTTCTTTGTCCTTACATATGGTCACTCTGGTTAATGGTCCAGCCTGCAATGAACTTAAAAGTTATTTTGTCATAAATCTCAAAAGTTGTTTTTTTATGTTAGTTTTAACATTATAAATCATAACCTTAAAAATAACTAATAACAGATACATGTAAATTCATATATCTAAATATTGTTGATATCCTATGTTTTAGTAGCATATTACACTAATGCAAACCTGTCTTGTGGTTTGCTGGGGAAACAAGGAATCACAGATTTTAACATAATATAGCACCATTAGTTTACTCAGGCATCTCATAATATGTACTCTTAGGAACTAATAAGAAAAGTTTATCATATCTGAAACCATTTAGAGAATTTCTGTCTTGAAAAAGAATATTTTATTTTTATACAAATTATTTAAATATAATTTATTATTATATTTTGTATAAGTATTAACACACAATCTTTGTTATATAATATAGTGGGTACTTTAGTAGAACATCAACAACAATAAACAGTTCAATTCAAAATAGTTTAAATATATCTCATATTTTGAATGACAACCTTTTAAAATTAAATTCTTACATGGCCCAGATAAAAATCTCAAAAAAATGGTCAGTGGTTGTAACTTTTTTTTTGGTGAGGCAATTGGGGCTAAGTGACTTGCCCAGGGTCACACAACTATTAAGTGTCAAGTTTCTGAGGTCAGATCTGAACTCAGGTCCTCCTGAATCCAAGGCCAGTGCTTTATCCACTGCGCCACCTAGCTGCCCCAATGGTTGTAACTTTAAAGCCATGTAAGTTCCTAAACATAATATTTAATGTCTTTAAATCAGAGGTACCAAATTCACAAAGTAGATTAAAAAGTAATTGGGAACTATTTAACAAAATAAAATTTTTAAAATACAATATAATGTTAATTTTTTATTTAGGTGACATAGCATTATTACCAAAACTGGAAAAGAAGTTAATAGAACATGTAACCTTTTAACATTCATTTTTCCTCCTTACATACACGGTCAATATTCAACTTTATAAAAAGCTTCAGGTCCCAGAAAAATCATATTTACATAAAAGGGACCTTGAATCTAGAAATGTAAAATAATTTAAGAAACCTCTTAGTTACAGAATTTCACAGTTGGAAGAGATCAGGTAGTACTACCTTCCATATCAAGAGACTCCTCTAATATGTATGAAATATGTTCATCCAGTTTCTGTCTGAAAGTCAATACCTTCTAAGGCCTTTCAATTTCCTCTTCTACATAGCTCTAATTGTTCAGAAGTTTTTCTTTACCTCAAGTCTACTACCATCCCTACATCAATTTATCTATTTGCAACTTTGACAGATTTCTCCTTGTTCTGCCATCTGCAAAGCAGAATTAATCTATTCCTTCTTCTACATGAGTTTTTCCAAATACTTGAACAAAGCTATTGAATCACCTCCAAGTCTTCACTTTTCCAGACTACATATAACTAATTCCTTCAAATGATTTTCATGTGTCTTGACCCTGAGGACTATCATCCTTGTTTTGTCAAACAAGTTGTTAAAATTTTCTATAAAAATGTTATCTACATCATTCTAATAATATGGTTGATCGATCAATAAATAGGTGTTTATTTTTATTACTATTGGCCCACTCAGTGCCAGACACTGTGCTCATCAGTAGGAATACAAAGGTACAAAAGACAGTCCTTGCCCTCAAGGAGCTTATAATCAAATGGAGGAAAGAAAATGCAAAACTGATACAAACAAAATAAAAAATATGAACAAAGCAAACAAATATAAGTAAAGGGTAAATAGGAAATCATTGAAAGAGGAAAGGCACTCCAATTAAGAGGGGTAGGGGAAGGCTTCCTAGAGATGGTGGGATTTTAGTTTGCTTTACCCATCTATCTTCTCATCCTAGATCTTTCTCCCTTTCACAGACAAATTTCTGTTCGTGTGGGGGGGGAAAAAAAACCTACACTGATTGCCTCCCTTCCTTAACCTCCCATTGACTTTTCAACCCTTTGTAATTTGACAACTTTACTGAACTGTTTCCTCCAAGGTTATTAATGATCTCTTAACTGTTGATGCTAATAACCTTTTCTCGGTCCTCAAATTTCTTGGCCTCTGTGTAGCTTCTAACGCTGTTTATCATATCCTCCTCAATACTTACCCCTTTTTAGGATTCTGTGACATTGTTCTCTCCTGGTTCTATGCAAATGTCTCCCAAATCTACTTGTTATACCCTCCCATCTCTCCTGAGATCCAGTTCTACACTACCAACTGCCTATTGGACATCAATTTTTTTAAAGTGTCAACAATGTGCTAGGCACTATGGATAGAAATACAAAAAAGCTGGAGATACACATGTAAAAACAAAATAATTCCTGACATTTACGTTTTACTGGAGAAGCTGCCATTTCCAAGTGGATGTCCCACAGACATCTTAACAACCCAAAATATCCAATCCTTCTCATCAATCTGCCCCTTTTCTAAAGTTTCCTCCTCCCATGAAGGGAATCCCCTTCCTTATAGTTACCCAGGTTCACAACCTCAGTTACACTCCATTCATTATTTTCCATTCTCTAGATGCAATCAGTTGCTAAATCTTGTCATTTGTACCCATACATCTCACATACATTCTCTCTATTCATGCAGCTACCTTCTTCATTTAGGACTTCATCACCTTTGCTTAGATTACTGCAATAGTCTTCTATTAAGTCTCTGTGCTTTGTCTCTCATCTCTGTAATCTATCTTCTAAGGGACTATCAAAATAATTTTCCAAAAGAACAAACCTGACCATGTTACTCCCTTATCCAAATAGTTAAAGTATAAGATAATATACAAATTCCTTTGTTTGACATTTAAAACCCTTTAAGAATGTAAAACTATTTGGGGGCAAGGACTGCTTTGCTTTTGTATTCATATCCCTTTCGACTTAACACAGTACCAGCCACATAGTGAGTACTTAATAAAGGCTTTTTCACTTATTCATTCATTATTCTCTCAGAGAAGGTGACTTCCCAATGTACAAACCACCCCCATATTAAAATCACCTATTTACTTCTACAGACACCTGTAGCCACATGAGAATGTTGGACAGCTACACCTTCCTGCCCTATGATCAGACCCCAGTCTCAATCCACATGCCCTCCCTCAACTCCCACCCCTTACCTATTCCTTGCAATGAAAGTATAAGAATAGTTATTCTTTGGCCATGTATTTGGTATCACTCATTTCCCTTTGACCCCTCCCTGACCTCTCCCCTTTTATTTAACATTCCACCATGGTAATTCCTTTCCACATAAGACACTGATGCACCTTTATGATTTCATACAGCGTCAATTCAATTTTCCTCTTCGCTTTTCATTCTTTGTTATATACTTAAGGCTTAAAACCCTTAAGACATTTTTATCCACTTAGAGTTTCTTTTTATTCTTTCTTTTTATCCCACAGGTCAATCTTTCTTTTTACACAATAGCCTCTAAACATAAATTTACTTTTTTAAATTGTATTTGTTTACCTTTTTTTGGAGTTCTATTGTTCGAAGCGTTTACATCCCAAGAATTCAGCTATGAAGCTGAATTTTAGTTGTTTGACTTTTTTTTTTCAGAAATACTACATATACTGTTGTTTTAAACACACGCTTTCTTCATTGACTATGAGGCTATAGTTTGTAGGGTATGGCATTTGGGGCTGCAAGTTGATCTTTAAATACACACGTGGAAGGGGTGTATGTTTGTCTGTGTGTGTGCATCTTTGTGTGTGTATTTTCCAAGCCCTCATTTGATTTCTTGAAACTGTGGAATAAATTTGCCATTCAGTTTTTATTTCCTTCAAATCTGAATGTCTGTCTCCTAGCTGCTTGTAAAATTTGTTGTCATTAACACTATTAAATTTAACTACTCCGTGTCTAGGAGTTGGAAAGACTTCTTTTTTCCAGAGTAATATATGGATTCTTTCAATGTATACTTTGTTTTCTGCAGAAGTTCTGCACAGTTTTCTTTTATGATTTCTTGCATTATGATATGCAGATTTTTAAAATTTTTACTGAATTCTATGATCCTTATACCTTACATTCAGTTAGTTATTTTAGATTGTTTAGAGTTCATGTATTCTTTTACCATTGTCCCTTTTTCTTCCCTTCTGCCAAAATGCCCTGCATACTAATATTTTCATATTCTAAATCTTTTAATTTTCTTTCTCACAACTCTACTTCTTTAGAGATTTGTCATCATACATTTATTTTTTCTACTCTTTTTAATCCTACATTGAGAACTCTAATTTCTGATCTAAATTCATTCCTAATTTCATTCTTTGTTAATTTTATTTTTCTTTTGAACCATTTTGGAGTTTCTTCTTGTTTCGTGATCTCTAGAGTTCCCCAGTTTCTGTCCCTCCTCTGGAATTAATCATTCATTTTCCTTCATATTATGAAGAGAATTTTATGTTTTCTTTGTTGTTTTGCAAATTGTTCATCCTGTGTTCTAGAATCCTTCCTGCCTTATCTGCTTGTGTAGTACACTTTTGTTGAGGCTTTTTCTTTTGATATATTTGGTGTTTCAGCCTATTTTCTGCATTCCCAGTCATTCACCCTCTGGCCTCCTTTTAACCACTATGCAAACTCTTGGGGCAGCTAGGTGGTGCAGTGGACAGAGCACTGGCCCTGAAGTTGGGAAAACCTGAGTTCAAATCTCACCTCAGACACTTAGCTGTGTAACCCTGGGCAAGTCACTTAACCCCAACTGCTTTAAACATCCAGGGCCATCTCCAGTGGTCCTGATGTATATCTTGCTGCTGGACCCAGATGGCTCTAGAAGAGAAAGTAAGGTTGTTAACCTTGCACAGCCTTCTCTCACTTAAATCCAATTCACGGCAAGTCATGACATCACCTCCCAATGTCACGGTCTTCTTCAAGAATAAAGGACAAGGGGCAGCTAGGTGACACAGTGGATAGAGCACCGGCCCTAGAGTCAGGAGTACCTGAGTTCAAATTCGGCCTCAGACACTTAACACTTACTAGCTGTGTGACCCTGGGCAAGTCACTTAACCCCAATTGCCTCACTAAAAAAAAATTTTGTTTTTAATTTAAAAATTTAAAAAAGAATAAAGGACAAACAGTAACATCAATGCAAACTCCTGAAATTGGGCATGAGGACTGCCTCCAGCCTTGTCTCCAGGCTATCTTCCAGTCTTTCCTTACATATTGCACATTATTTCCTTTGACACACTAACCATTAAAGGAAAACTGCTCTACTTTCTCACATGACATTCCACCTCCCATATCCATGCTTTGTACAAACTATCGTGTATGTATGGAATAGACTCCTACTTAACCACTGCCTCTCAGAAAGCCTAGCCTCCTTCAAAGTTTAGTTCCAACACTACCTCCTATATAAAGCCTTTTCTATTCCCTCCAATACATCATGCCCTACCCCAAAGTCCTTATATTTACTTTGTATATATTTTATATTACTAAATGTCCCTAGAAGAATGTAAGTTCCTTGAGGAAAGGACTGTTTGGTTTTTGTCTTTATAGCTCCAACATGTAGTTGAACATTAAGTCCATGACAGTGAATTCTTTAAACTCTATTCTACCATTAATATCCTTGAAATAATTCCTCTGAGATTTTCTGGGACCCTCCTTTATTATTTTTTTTAACCCTCCTTTATTAATAGCACTTTCTCATTTCTCCTTCCCTACCTCTCCATCCCCAAATATGCTTTGGTTATCCAAAAACAAAACTTCCCACAAAATCTCTCTCTCTTAACATTGCCATACCTTAAATCTTAAAGCTATCATTCTCTCTCTTCCCCTTTACCATAAAAGTTCTACTACCCAAATATCTTGTACTTACTGCCTCTATTTCATCATCCTCCAACTTACTCAACCCCATTGTACTCTTTATGCCTTTACTAACTCTCCTGAACTTGCTCTTTCAAAGGTCATTAATGATTTCCTTGTTGCCAAATCCACTGGCTTTTCCCAAAAGAAGGGAGGGAGTGACATCTTTAGATATGATGAAAAAGTTCATAATCTCAAACTGAAAGAGAGGAAAGACAAAATAAAGAAAGTTAGGCAGTGATTTTTAAATGGAAAATGTCAGTTCAAAAACAACTTTTTTTTCAGGTTTTATGGTTATCATATAGCCCAAATTCTTCATCATTTCCCATAATGTTCATTTCATGGGTTTTCATTAAATAAGGATTTACAATTATGGCTACAAAAATTCGTGCTAAAACCTAGTAACAGCAAAAAATGACAAGAAGAAAGTGCCCTTTAAGTATTTTTACAAACTATATCTCCAGGAAAATCAGTCAAAGGGAAAAAAAGAGGCTATGCAATAAAGGGCCAATACAGAATTATCTCTGAAAAATAAAGGTTCACTACCCAATTTTATTTAGTTAAATAACTTTACACTTCAAAGTGTCAACATCCTCTGAAAGATCCATTGGCTTTAGAGCGGGAAGACAGCATGGAGTTCTTCCACTATTTTGTTTAATAGTTTTTGGTTAAGATTTTAATAGTTTTTTAAACTGAATTACAGACTATTTGAAATAAACTACCTCCTGTCTTGACACTTATTGCCATAGACAATTTTGCAACTGATTTCTTTAGGTACATTTATATTGGCACTCCTCATTTTCACTGTGTATTGATATACTCAATTCAGCTTCCCAGTAATACGTTAAATTTAAAAGGTTTTCTGTTGTTCAAACTCACAGCAGGAGTCTTCTTTTTAAAAAACCTACTAAATAAGTGTGAATATTAATTGATATTTCCATCAAAGCTTGGCTAGACTAATTCATGTTATCAAGACCTCCTGTTTTCATACACTTATAAAAAGGATGACAATGAAATTTTAGTTGCTTCTTTTGAAAGTAAGACAAGTCACTGGATTTGGTGCTAAAGGACCTGAGTTGACATCCCAGCTCTGAGACAATCCCCTCTCTGGGGCTTAGTTTCTTCATCTTTAAAATAATGGAATTGAAGTAGCTTTGAATTTATGATCCAATTATTATATGAGTGGGGTTTTTTAGGGCTAAAAGAAAAAGAAGGCTTAACTTGACTTAATTTAGCTTGGAAAAGAATGTGATATTGATTTATGGATTTAGAACCGGAAGGAAACTTCATTAAGTCATTCATTAACTTCGATATCCTAATCTTATAGATAATGAAACCAAATCCCCAAAAGGTAAAATGATTCCTCATAAGTCACACAGGAAGTAAAAAGCAGAAGTAGCATTAGAACTCATATCCTATGATTTCAACATGATGAAACTGAAAGAGCACTGGAGGAGGTAGTTTTAAATCCTGCCCTCTAATGCTTTCTAACAATGTGACCCTGAGAAAAAAACACAACCACACTGGTCCTCAGTTTCCTCATTAGTAAAATGAGGGTGTTTAATTAGGTGATTTTTAAAGTCTCTTCTCGTTCTAAAGTTATAATACTATGAACTTATTCTGAATTCAGGCACTATGCAGGGAAAAATACACAGAATGTGTTTGGAGTCAGAGGATCCGAGTTTAAATCCCAGGTCCTCCACTATCTTTGCAATTGGAAACAAGTAAGTCACAACCTCTTTGTGCCTTATTTTTCCCATCTCTAACATGAACTGGTTAGATTAAATAAACTGAAGTTAAATGCAGCCCACACTCCTCTGAGATAACCTTTCATTTACGTTGTAAATATCTTTTTTCCCCGGAACAATGAAGGTTAAGTGACTTGGCCAGGGTCATACAGCTAGTAAGTGTCAAGTGTCTGAGGCCACCTTTGAACTCAGGTCCTCCTGAATCCAGGGCCGGTGCTGTAAATATCTTCTTTAATTCAGTTTTGTTTGTGTTGGTAATTAGAATGTGAACTCCATGAGGGAACGAGATTATTTTATTTTATTGGGTGTTTTTCCCTTTCTTTTTATACCCAACGCTTAGCATATTTTTTGGCAGACAAGTGCTTTATAAATGCTTGTTCACTGACTTCTCAAATCCTTAAGTGTAATGTTGAGCAAGTCAGCGTCTCTCAGTCTGTCTCATCATTATCAAAGTTAAGGAGGCTGAAGGAAGTCCTAGGGCCCCTTCCAGCTCTACATGATCCCCTTTACCTTTGAGATGCCTATTAACTCCTTCCATTGCACCACTCTGAGTTACAACGCAGGTTCAAACCTTTTCACCTGGCCCTAAATTCCTAAGGCTAGGGCTATAGAGATCGGGACTTTTAAAGAAGTCAGCAAAACAGAGGAGGCGGTACTTTGTCCTCCCTGGCCAGCCCAGCCCAGCCGAGCTTGTGGGCCCTGCCCGCACCTCCTCCGCAAACGCCTACGGGAAAAAAGGCGTGTTACCTGCAAGAACAATTCATAGAGGATCTCCTCTCGTACCCTCGTCTCTAAATTTCCCACGAATACCGTCCGGTCTGCAGCCTGCTCCCGTGTGTCCGACATTGCTCACTGACCCGCAGTTCCTTTCCTTTCACCGGCTGCGCTTCACGCCACCCCACCAGGTGCCAGCAAAGCCTCCTCTTCCTCCTCCAACCGATCACCATAGCGATGGGGGCCCGCCTCCCAGCGATTGGCCCGAACTCTCTTCCAATCCGCTTCCCCTCTCGGGTTTAGGGCTCCATCAGACTCAAAGCTAAAGGATGCCGAGAGCGGGATGAAAGGGTAAACGGAAGAACACTTGGTTCTGTTTCGTTATTTTATGTATCCGCTGTATTTATAATATACTACTGGGGAGTCATAGAGGATAGAAGCTACAAGATTTCAGAGCGTAGACTCGTAGAAAGAGCTAGATGTCAGGGTAGAGATGTTTGAATAAAAACGGGAGTTCAAGTGAGCACCTAAATATTTTTAAAATCAAGTTCTTTATTAGTGGATTGTATTACAGACCAGCTAACTCATAGGATTGTTGTGAGGGTAAGATGAAACAATTCTTTTTGTAACGTTAAAGAGCTCTAAGAGGCCCAGAGACTTGTCCTTGAAGGAAGAACTATGATCTGATTGTTTAAAAATAGCGAGAGCTGGCTATACAGATATGATGCAGTCATTATAAGCAGCAGCATATATAGCCAGCTTCTACATGAAACCTGCCCTAGCTAATACGGTTCCTGAAGTGTAAACCTTTAAAGTATTTTATTCCCAGATGATGAAAGAGGATCTCTTCATTTTTATTAACTGGAGCATCTTATTGTGCTTGGCATCCTCTGGAGATGCCAATTATTATAGATCCTCAAGCAGGAAAGCATCAGAAAAATAATTATTTTGTCAAAGTACTGCATACAATCTTTGTACAATTGTAATATTTTAAAATAATACTTTTGAAAAAACATCAAAAAATAGACTTCATTTTTATGGTGAAGGATGGTCTGGACCAAGGATTTAATCAATGAAGGGAGCTCCAAGTGTAGAAACTTCATCCAATGGTATGTATCTGCAACTCTTCTCTAAAATAATTAACTGGGAAAATGAGAAATCTAATGGGCCCATAATCACACAGCTAGTACGTCAGCTAAAAACCTGAAACTTTCCCTTTACTTCAGACATATATAAGCATATAACACCTTTGATCTTGGGCATTCCCCTTCCAGTATTAAAAATTCTGAAATTCTTATGAAATCATCCTATCCTTACATTCCTCCCTATGCTTCAATCCTTTGAAACTCACTCTTTGTGCTCTAAGTAACTCTACCTTGTATGTTGAAAAGCTTTTCACTCCATCATTTTTAGAGAAGCTAAATATGAATCAAACCTGAGCTTTAAATAAATGCATCCTCAATGTGGATGAGGGCAGGGCATAAAAAGAATTAGGCAGTTCAAGAAAGAGCCTAACTCCTTTCTCTAGATGCTAGACTCCTCAGAATTGAGCCCAGGCAATGTGCCTGTTTTTGAGTCTAAGGCTAAGAAAGGCTCTTTCATAAAGGAAAAAAAAAAGGGATAAGTGCCTCAACTCCCCAGTTGCAGAAACAAATGTTGTTACACATATTAGTTAATTTAAATTAAGTCTTCAGTCAGGTAAGGCATTCCTTTTATTTTGTTTTAATTGCCTTTCTATAGTATTGAGCACCACATCAGGGGAAACAACAGAAAGAAAGTATATTGTCAAAGTACCTCATACCCTTTTGTACTTTCAGAACATTTAAATATTTTTTACAAAGGATGGCTCACTGGATAGAGAATGTGGAAGGGGATATGTTAAAAAAATGAAATTTATGTTCTTATGTTCTCTTCTCAACTTCCCACACCCTCCCTACCCCACCCCCACACATCTCAACAAAAGTCCTCTCCTCACACAAAACTGAGAAATAAAGGTTTAAGACAACCCAAGATGGAAGATCAGAGAAAATAGTACAAGCCAGCTCACTTCGCCAACTACTCCATAAAGACATGGTAGGGCAGCTAGGTGGTGCAGTGGATAAAGCAACAGCCCTGGATTCAGGAGGACCTGAGTTCACATCCAACCTCAGACACTTGATACTTACTAGCTGTGTGACCTTGCACAAGTCACTTAACATTTATTGCCCCACAAAAAAGAAAAAAAAAGAATTTGTTAAATACTATTTGCCAGGCATTACCCTAAGTCCTAGGAATTCAAAGAAAGGCAAAAGCAGTCCTTGCTCTGAAGGAACTCATAATGCAAAGGGGAGATGACATATAGACTACTATATGGAAACATGATATATACAAGATCAATTGGAATTAACCTCAGAAGCAATAAGGAGGCCGAGGAAAAGGTTCTTGCAGAAGGTTGGAGTTTAGCAGAAGAAGGAAACCAGCCAAGCAAGGAGGCAGAGATGGAGAAGGAGCATTTCAGGTATAGAGGACAATCAGTAAAAATGTCAATGGTGGGAGATGGAGTGTATTTTACAAGGAATAGCAAGGAGGCCATTGTCAAAATATCTCAGAGTACATGTAAGGAAATTAGTATAAGACCAGAAAAGTAGGAAGGGACTAGGTAATCAAGAGTTTTAAAAGTCAAACAGGCAATTTCCTATTTAATTAGACTATTACCTCCAGTACATAGATAGTTCAGGGGGGAAAATTATATATATATATATGTGTGTGTGTGTGTGTGTGTGTGTGTGTGTGTCTGTGTGTGTGTGTGTGTCTGTATATATGTATATATATATGTTATATATGTATATATATTTCAATAAGAGGCCTGATAAGAGCCTCATTTCCAAAATAAATAGAGAATTGCTTCAAATTTATAAGAATAAGCCATTTCCCCAACTGATAAATGTTCAGAGTATGTAAACAAGAAATTTTCAGAGGAAAACATTCAAATTATTGTTAGTCTTAGGAAAAAATGCTACAAGCTACAATTAGAGAAATGAAAATAAAAGCAACCTTGAGTTTTGTATCCCATGCCCATTTTATTGGCAAAGGTGACCCCCAAAAAAAGAAAAGTCAAAGCATTTAGAACATTGATCCATATATTGACCAGAGAACCTATGATGAAACATAGTATTCACATGCTAATAGAGATATGATAGACTCAGGATGAAGATTAATGCATTTATTTTGGTGAAATGGCCAATGTGAGAAATTGTTTTGCTTGACTATATGTTTCTGAAAATAACTTTTTATTTATATATTTTCAATAGTGGAGGGGATATAAAAGTGAAATTAAATTTTTATAATTAAAATGCAATTTACATTATTTTAAAATATGAATGTTATTCATTATGAGCTCCCTTTTCTGCTTAACTCTGTACCTCAAAACTCCTTGACATCATCTCCCATTCTCTCCTCCATCACTTTTTTACTTCAGTCTGATGAAGACATGACCTCAATGCAGTCAACCTTTTACCGATACTCTTGCTCTCAATCTTTGAACAGATTACCCCCTTTCTCTCCCCCTCCCTCTCTCCCTCTCTCCCTCCCTCTCTCTCTCTCTCTCTCTCTCTCTCTCTCTCTCTCTCTCTCTCTCTCTCTCTCTCTCTCTCTCTCTCTCTCTCTCTCTGTCTTATCACCACTAAAAACAACTGCCGACCAAAAGACATCAATACACAGATGGAGGATGAAAGCAGAAATAAAAGTAACAGTGATGACCATGACCAAGGGAATTATGCCCAGAACTTGGTGACAAAGCCTTACAGGAGAATCAATGCTTTTTTCTATGACTAAATTACAACATAGGAATACATAAAAGGAGCATGGGGAAGGAAATAGAGAAATTGAAAAGTGTGCAATTCTCCAAGTTCAAATTGAGGGCAAGTAATGGAGAAAAGGCAACCTCTATTGTCTCAGAATGAGAAAAGACTATAAGAAAATGGGTGAGGAGGAAGGGAAGGAAATTGAAATAGGGAGGGGAAAGGAAGGAAGATTTACTTTAGAGGTAGGGGAGGGTTCCACTGATGAACTCCCCTATGTGGGAAGAGAAATAGTGAGTGAGGGGGCAGCTAGGTGGCGCAGTGGATAAAACACTGGCCCTGGATTCAGGAGGACCTGAGTTCAAATCTAGTCTCAAACACTTGATACTTAGTAGTTGTGTGACCCTGGGCAAGTAACTTAATCTTTATTGCCCAGAAAAAAAAGAGGCAAACATAGAGAAATAGTGAGTGCATAGAGATATCTTATACTAGATAAGTGCTGAAGTATTTGGTACTTTTGAAAAGTCTATTTGTCCTACATTGGAAGGGAGTGAAGTTGGAACCCATGCAGGCAAATAGCACCTGGAGGAATGGGAGGGCATGGAAACAGGAAGGAGTTTAACAGACAAATGTAGGAAAAAAAGTTCAACAAGAGAGGATATAGATCAATTGGGATGTGTGTGTGAAAGAGAGATATCATGGGGTAGTGTCCTCTCTAACACCTGCAATAATTGGCATTGTTCTGGAAGTGATGTATAATGGAAAAGAGGAATACATGGTATAAGCCCTAGAAGCCAGTATCAGAAAGTACCTAGAGGGGAGGCCCAAGAATGGAAAGCCTTGGAAACATTGATTGCATGGAGAATAAAGAGAAACCAGATTATTATAGGAATCAATCAGAGAATTTAGAGTTTAGAATAAACAAAAAAGATTAATAATGAAGAGAGCGAGAAATCCTTTTTGGAAAAGAATGCACAAATAAAATTTTTAAAACAAGGAGCAACATTAGTTAAAGGGAAGAAGAAGAAAGGGCTATGTACTTAACTAAGAGAAAGAAAGAGGGGGGAAGATATATATAAAATCAGATTAAAACAGTAGAGAAAAAAGGAACTAATAAACAAAACCCTAAAGGGAATCAGAAGTGAGGAGAAGAAAGTCATCAGGGACAATATCACCTTAAAATTATTAATGCAACTGAGGAAAAATAATATCGTGTTTATAGCAAAAAAAGAGAGGAGGAATCATAACTTGAAAAAATTTTAGAGACAGGTGGAAGAAACTATAAGCCTAACTCCTAATTTTAGATGTGGATGGTTAAAACAATCCAATAAAATTAAAAAGGGGAGATTTTACCTTTTTTCTTGCTTTTTATCTAGTTATTTAATTATTCTCCTCTTTTTTCTCTTTCAGTTAGTCAAGGAAAATCTTCATCCCTCTTCTCCTGCTTATTAATTTGTTTATTAGTTTTTAAAATTTCATTTTCAATTCTTTGAACCCCTCAGTTTTATTTTATATGTCTTTGCTGTTGTTGTTTTAATTTGTTTCTTGTAAGCAATCAATTGTAGGGTTTAATTTTCTTATCCAGTTCTTCACAGGAATTCCTTCCTTGAATGTTGGTTGTGAGAGAAGGACTGATTGTCTAGTGGGCACTACCACTCCAAGGACTTCTATACCTAATGTGTAGACTACTTAAATTATAGATTACTAATGTTGATAAAATTCCTTCTCTTTCTTTACCTCCTTTTTCATACTGTAATGCACACGAAGGAAAATTGTAAAATATGTAAAGGTTATGATGGAGAGAAATATTTAGTTAACAGCCCTAACAGACCTGTAGTGAGGAAGATCTGAATCCAAATCTAGTCCACTTACTAGCTAAATGATTCTGGGTAATTTAATCTTTCTCAGTCTCAGTTCTTTGTAAAACAGGTATAATAATATCACCTGCTTCTAAGGGTTGTTATGAGGATAGGATGAAATAATATTTAGAAAGAGTTTTGCAAACCTTAAAGCAGTATACAAATTCTATCACTATTAAACTTCTTAATTATAAATTATTCTCTCATTAATAACCCACAAGTCTCTCAAGGTAGTACTCTTACCATCTTTCCTATTAGAAAGATGATATTAGACTGAGTATCTTAGTAACTGCTTCACTCTAGTACTTATTGGAAAAGTTTCTCTAAAATGTCTGGATAGGCTTTGCTCTCCCCATTTAAAAAATGAAAAAGGCTAAATAATGATATCTACATTTTCATATCCAAAATTCAATATCTGTATGTCCAGTTTTCCCCTTTCTTTCCTCTCTCCACAATATTTATTGAACATCTGAGCTTTAGCAGTAGTTTGGAGAGTCCTTATCCATTTCCTCTTTTCTCATTACTTCCCTTAAGAGAACTGGGATTTGCTTTGTGTCCTCCATATTTGGTTGTAAATAGGTCCATTGTAATTCAGTTTGTGTCTGAACATATTGTAAATATTTAGCTACATATTCATTAATGATTTTAAAATTTTAGTCTCGCAATCTATCTGTCTCTTTTGACCTGGTAATGATTTTAGCTTGATAATTACACAGTAAAATCTCAGTGTTCCAGGTAGGAAGAAGCAATTCAAGTAGATGAATCTGCAGCACCTCCCCTGAGTAGTACATCTATTGAGCAACTATTTCCTGATGAACATCACATAAACCTGTGAGTACTAATCAATCCATCAGTAAGTACTATAAAAAGTAATCCTCAATTACTATCTATACAGCACATATTGGAAATGGTAGTCAAATAGGGTTTAGGAATCTGAATACAGAGTGAGAACAAACAATCAAAACTCCCAATCCTTTGTAGCATTTACCTAGGATCATGGAATTTAGGAAGAATGTTAGAAATTATGTAGACCATCCTCATTATACTAGTGGAAAAACTTGAAAGGTAATTGACTTCTTATGGTAGCACAGGTGATAGAAGCAACATTTAAACTTGGGTCTGCTTCAGTCTAGTCAGTCAATGAACAGCATTTATTTCTGACCACTGCCTCCCTGAATTTGCCCTCCCTTCTGTCAGTTTCTCCCCTTTTCCCTCCCTCCCATCTTCACCTCCACTGTAATATATATTTTGTGCCTTCTCATGTGAGATAATTTACCCTATTCTATCTCCCCTTCCTTCTACTCCCAATGTAATCTGCTTTCTTACCCCTTAATATTTTTATATGATTCCATGAAAGTTATTTTATACCCACATCTTCTATACTTCTTCTAACTGTACTAAGAGTGATACAGTTCCTATGATTTACAAGTATCATCTTCTCATACAATAATGTAAATAGTTTATTCAACCTTATTTAATCCTTTGTTTTCTCTTTCCTCTTTACCTTTTTATGTTTCTGTGAAGTCTTGTATTAAAGAATCATTTTTTTTTTTTGCTCAGCCCTTGTCTTTTCATCAGAAAAGCTTGGAAGTCCTCTATTTCATTAAATGACCATTTTTTCTGCTGAAGGATTATGATTAGCTTTGCTGAGTAGGTGATTGATTCTTGATTGGAATCCTAGTTCCTTTGCCTTCTTGGAGATCATATTCCTTGCCCCCCAATTCTTTAATGCAGAAGCTACTAAATCCTATGAAATAATTACTGTGGTTCTACCACATATGAATTGTTGCTTTCTGTCTACTTGCAATATTTTTTCCCTTGATCTGGGAGGTCTAGAATTTGTCCATAATGTTCCTGGTAGTTTTCATTTTAGGATCTCCTTCACTAGGTGATCTGTGGATTTTTTCAATGTCTATTTTACCCTTCGGTTCTAATTTCTTGAAGTATGACATCCAAGTCCTTTTGTTTTTTTTTTGGAGAGGCAATTGGGGTTAAGTGACTTGCCCGGGGTCACACAGCTAGTAAGTATTAAGTGTCTGAGGTCAGATTTGAACTCAGGCCCTCCTGAATCCAGGGCGGGTGCTCTATCCACTGTGCTACCTAGCTGCTCCTCTTTTTTTTTTTTTTTTATCATGATTTTCAGTTAGTCCAATAATACTTAAATTAGCTCTCTGGGATCTATTTTACAGGTCAATTGTTTTTTTTTAATGAAATATTTGAAATTTTCTTCTATTCTTTCCTTCTTTTTATTTTGTTTGATTCTTGATGTTTGATGGAGTCATTAGTTTCTATTTGTCCAATTCTAATTTTTAAGGAGTTACCTTTTTTCTTCAGTTAGCTTTTTTTACATCCTTTTCCATTTGACCAATTTTACTTTTTAAGAAGTTGTTTTCTTTAGTAAATTTTGTACATTTTTTTGTCCTTCCTTTATCAAGCTGCTGACTCTTTGTTTTCATGTTTCTCTTGTATCACTGGGTCTTTTTTTTTTTTTTTTTTTGCAGGGCAATGGGGGTTAAGTGACTTGCCCAGGGTCACACAGCTAGCAAGTGTCAAGTGTCTGAGGCCGGATTTGAACTCAGGTACTCCTGAATCCAGGGCCGGTGCTTTATCCACTGCGCCACCTAGCTGCCCTCTCTTATATCACTTTCATTTCTTTTCCTAATTTTTCTTCAACCTCTCTTATTTCATTTTTAGAGTATTTTTGAACTCTTCCAAGAGTTCTTTTTGGCCCTGAGACCAATTAATATTTGCCTTTGAGACTTTGCATGTAGGCATATTGACATTGTTGTCCTCTTCTGAGTTTGTATTTTGATCTTCCCCATCATGATAATAACTTTCTGTGATCTACTTCTTTTTTATTTTTGCTAATTTTTCCAGCCTATTTCCTTACTTTTAAAGTTGAGGTCTGCTCCTGGAGTGGAGGGGGTACTGTCCCAAGCTTCTTATGCTAGAGACTACAGACCCTGGCTGCCTGTCTGGTATCATAAAGGTGCCATGGAGGACCAGGCTGCAGGAGGAGGAGGAGGCACTGGTCATTGGCCTGGTGCTGTTCTGGGGTCCATAGAGGGCCTTGACTGCTTGTTTGGCACTGCACTGTGTCTGCAAGGAGGCTGGCTATTTTCATGGTACTGCACCTCTAGCACTATAGGGGTTTGGCCTCTCACCTCTTGCTGCATCAGGGCCATAGGGGTGTTGGCTGCTCACCTGGCACTTGCAGGGGGCCTTATAATGGTTTTGATATTGGCAAGCTTTATTCTAAAGCCCACCTAAACTTCCCATTCCTTTATCTGATGTATAGAGCTGACAAAGGCAGTAGGTTTAAAATCTACCGTGTATTTATTTAGATATACTTTAGGATATATAGATGATAGAGATAGAGATAGGGATAGAGATAGATATGTATCCTATATATGTATATAGATATATATAGATCCTATGTGTATGTGTGTATGTGTGTGTATACACACATACACATGGTGAATTTTGCCTCCAATTACTGTACTGAATATACAAAAACTCTATACGTTAATGGATACTGTTTGAATTCACATGAACACAATAATAACAATGAGGCAACAAGGCAGCACAGTGGATAGAATGCTGGAATAGGACTCAGGAAAACCTGAGTTCAAGTCTTTGCAATCCTTAAAGTCACATAAATACTAGCTATTGTTATTTATTTCCTTATCTCTGATGTCAACAAAAATAAGAAAGTATCTAGTAGTTTGGCTTTTAAAATTTTCCCAGGTCTTAAGACTAGAAAATGGTGACAAACATGAGAAATATCCTACAAGAACAAATTGGAGGCAGTGAATTTGGCATCATAGAAGATCAATTTTATAATCAGAGTAAGCACACAGCATGAATCCTGTTGTGCTTTCTCACTGTGCTGAATACCAGATGTGCTGTAAGCTTCCAACACACATAGCCTTGACTATTTTTAACATTCCATATGTCACAGGGGAAATGGTGGGGATCCTTAGGAATTCCTCTGTAAAGAATTACACTCTCTCACAGGTCCTGATTAGAGATAAAAGTTTTATTTGGTACAAGAGAACTTGGCCAGTTGGAAAATTTAGAACTTTTCCTCCCCTAACCACACTGGGAACCACTCTTTTATAGGGTGTAGATGGGGTGATCACCTGAGTGAGGGTAGGCTGTCCCTTATTGGGGGGTGGGTTTGGAGCAGTTCAGTGAGGGGTGATTGTTTTGATTTCTAGAGTTATCTCTGTCCCCTTGGTGACACTCAGGCAGCAGCCACACCTAATCTCCTCAGGGAGTGGGGGAGACTGGAATGAAGGGTGATGGTCCTGGAGTTATCTCAATCCGAGGAGGTGCCGCTCGTCTGCCTTGCCTCTTTAGGCCTGTCTGTCTTCTCTTTTAGCTTCTCAAGGAGAAAGTTATCTGAGTTCCCCCAGAACTTCTGAGGTACCCCAGGCCCATAACATATTGACAGAGGGCACAAAGAATGATGAAATTAGTTTCTTTTTTTTTCCTAAATTCTACATATCTGGCAAAGAATATGACTTTGCAAAATGTTTGTGCACCACAAATTAACCTTAGGGAACAAAAAGTGCCTCAACTTCTTCCGCAAAGAGGGAGGAGACTAGAGGGCAAAAAGTCAAAAAACATTTCAGTTTTTTATTACACTACAACCATTTCCTGCCACTCACTTTGCCTGTTTGAGGGAAATGTGACTCTCATGCTAGGAAGAAAGTGGATCCCTGAAGGAACATTTTTTCTTTTTGAAACTGGATGCTTATTCTATTTTTCACCAAGTCCAAATGTTGAGGTTATACATCTTGCTCGGTTTGATGTGGTGGACAAGTTCTGGTAAGATATCTTTCAGCAATTTACTTATACTTGCACACACACTCGGTATTTATATTAAAAATCCGTTATTATCTTTAATGTTCAGATAAAAGCAGACCAAATGGTGGGAAATCTTGATATTTATAAGTATTAAAATGCGGAATATAAATTTGGTTGCTATGGAATAAGAACACATTTTACCATGAATTTAGACTTTTATGTTCTATTTATTTTCCAGGTTGAATCTTTTAACAATGGAATGCATGTTTTAGTTAGACACCACAGAAAATTCATCTTATGGTAAAGAAAGGTTACAAATTTAAAAGCTCTGACCATGAATAATTTCCATGTGAGAGCTTGTGGTAATGGACCACTTAGAAGTATGATAAAATATATTTATTTTATTCATGAGGATACAAATCATACCATCTTAAAATGATTTACTTTTTTATCTTTGTATTTAAAGTTTTAAACATCCTTCACTCTCAAGGAGTGTTTGAATTTTATGTTTTGTTTTGTTTTGTTTTGTTTTGTTTTGTTTTGTTTCTTACAATTATAAAATAAATGTTCTTTTTATCAATCTTTTTTTGATTTTTTTCTTGGGTATTGTTCTTTGAATACTGTACATGTCTGGCATCTCAAAGTGAAAAAAAATAACTTTTTCTTCTTATTATATGAGATTTAAATACATATGTTTAAAATGTTAGCTATGATAATCAGGAGTTTCTGATGTAACACCAACTAAATACTAGTACGGAGTTTCTAATGTAACTGATGGCCATTGATAAAACTATGAAAGATTATCCTCTTATCAACTGTTTCATTCTAGCAAAATGGTAAGTGAAACATAATGACAGACCTTTAAAATATTAACAGTAACAATTAGCAGCCAGCCAGTAGTGAATGACACTTTAATCACTGCTCTGAGGATTAGCACTGCAAAAAGCAAAAGACAAATGGGGTGGGGGTGGGGGGTGATTGGGAGGGACAATTAGTCTTCTAGAAAAAAGAAGGTAAGTCAGCAGCTAATAATTCAGGGGAAAGAAGATATCAAGCCATTCCACCTCACCTCCTCCCCTTATCTATTCTCCCCTTTATGTTCAATATAATAATTATAGTTAGTATTTAAATAGTGCTTTACCAAAGTGATTTACATTTGTTATCCCATTTAATACTTAAGATGGCTCTGTGAAGTAAATGGTATTAGGATGAGGAAACTGAGGCTAGCAGGGGTTAAGTAACTTTCCCAGAGTCAGATGGCAAGTGCTTAAAGTAGGATTATGTGTATTTACTTAAATCTCCTAGGAAATAATCTCAGTTCTGCACTTTATATTACCTTTGGAGAAAGACTCAATATTAATAATATTATAAACACATTCATTGTCCATTTAAACAATCATTTATTAAGTGTCTATTATGTGTAAGGCATTGTGCTATGGACCATACTCCTTGTAAAACAAAAGAAAACAACAAGGAATGTGCCTTCTACTGGAGAGATATGATGAGTACAAAACTCAGGGAATACATAGTATTCTGAGGAGCAAGACAGTATGGATAGCTAAGCAGATGAGGTGAGGCTTACCTGAGGATGTGGCAACAGAAATAAAGTAGATCATTCTCAGAGGCAGAGAGGTGAGTTACTACTATTATATAGGAAGGGTGAGGAAGTTTGCAGATTTTAGGAGGTGAGCTATGGAATGCCAGTGGGAAAATAGTTGGACATTTGAGCTACAATGAGTAATATAAGAAGGGCAATTAGTATGAGTAAAGGTAGATTTGAACTAGATAGGGGAGAAACTTAAATGAATAGTTAAGGAGTTTTATTTTATTCTAAAGACTATAGAGGGCCTCTTATGGCTTTTCAGGGGGTGAGGTGGAGGGAATGATATGGTTAGATTGGCATATTAGGAAGACTGGAAGCAAAGGAGACTAATTAGGAGGCTATGGAAACATTTCAACATAGAGGTATTGAGGTCCTGAGAGAAATGTGAACTGTGAAATTGGAGAATTAATGATTAAAAGTCTTGCTTTGGAAATGCCTTAAAATGAGACAATTAGACACAATTCTACTTATCCTTTTTAATTATTGCCATGGGCACAGCAAAGTCAGAATAGGAAGTCTAGAATCCCATCTGTTCAGCACTTAACTTGTTTTGTTGTCACATAAGTTGTATCTATTTTAAATAAATATTTCACACTTGTGTTACAGTTTAAGAAATAGAGTATTTTAAATATTTATTTCCTCATTCTACTTCCTGCCTGCATGGTGCAGAAGCAACTATCTTAGGCAACAGGCATGATTTGCATAACTATTCTAAAATTGGAGCAATGAATATGTCATAGGTATAATGGCACCATTTCAATTCCCACTGAGAAAACCCCCAGTGTTTTCAGGAATAAATATAGATGTCATGTCCATAACAAGAATGGCTTAGATTTTGTAGTATGGGAGCCTGTGAGAAGTAGAACTCCAAAAACTTCTGGAACTCAGCATTGGTGATTTGTCAAAGTCTTATTTATTGTCATTCTCTCAAGAATGGACCATTCCCTAGTGGAATAGGCAAGAAAATGGAGCCTCACAAGCCTTTTTATCTCTTAACGCGACTGGCCCCTCCCCTTCTTCCCCAATTACTCAAGGATTACAATCTGTGCACCAAAAACTGGCGCAAAAAACTAGCCAATCAGAAAGCAGTATTCCTTAGCCAATGGGGAGAGGAAGGGCAACACAGTTTAGGAGCAGATCTGATTGTGACCAGCCTAGAGTTTCTCTGAATCTTGTGATTTTGTTCACTGGGTGGGGGAAGAGGCAGACCTTTAATGCAACTGAGGGGAGCCCAACCCCCATTTCCTCACAGAGCCTGATTGAGAGGACTTTTCCTCCTTACACAAACACACATGTGTGTTGTACATATGTATGTATATGTATTATGAATGGGTGTGGGGGAACATATAAGTATGAGTGTATTCCCATCCCCAGCAACAAAGAATAAAAAAAGAAAGAGAAAATGTTCAGCAAAAGTACATATGCCTTTTTAAAATATACATTCTGGGAAGATGGTGGAGTAGATCAGAAGTTTCCAGGATCTACAGATTTCCTTCACAAACAGAAAATCACTCCAAAATGAACATAGAGAAGCAAAAATAAAGGGGTAAAGCAGTTCTTCTCCTAAGGCATCTTGAGAGAACTTCAGAGAAGACTACAGGGGCTGAGGTATTGCCCAAGGGTAAACAACGCCAGGCCCACTTCACTAAATCAACAAAAAGCTGGCCCTGAGCGAAGCAGACTAGGCCTCAAGAAATCCCACCTCAATTTTCAAGTCATTCACAGCCTCAAGAAATTTCACTTCTGTAAATTTTACTTTACAGCCTCAGAATTTTCAACTCACAAAATTTCATCTAAAGAACAGCAGATTCTGAGTAAGGGAAGATTGAAGCACGCCCTGCTGTTTCTAGAAGTCAGGCCTAGAAACGGTGACCAGACTTGATCCTGCCTGTGGCTGTGGGGTAGCAGGAGTGAGTTTAAGTATGCACCCAATGAGTGCAAAGGAGTGGAGCAAGATTATTTTGGGGCCTGGGTGACTGGGACTTAAGGGAGAAAGAGAGGAATCCCTGAGGTTTATTTCTCAGAATTCAGAAGATAATAGAAGTACCTGAGGCCTAAAACAACATTACCTACAATTTGGGATTAAAACTTGATAATATCAAGCTGCTAAAAAATAAAAGAAAAATTAAAAATAAAAATGAGGAAACAAAGGAAAAAAAACCTGACCATTGATAGCTACTTCGATATAAAAGAACATCCGGGTTCATATTCAGAGGAAGATAATGAGGTTTTAAAAAAGACATTCCTACCCTAAAGAGTAACGTCATGGCAGCTAGGTGGTACAATGGATAAAGCAGGGCCCTGGATTCAGGAGGACCTGAGTTCAAATCTGCCCTCAGACACTTGACACTAGTTGTGTGACCTTGGGCAAGTCACTTAACCCTTGTTGCCCTGCCCCCCCCCAAAAAGTATTGTTAAATGGTCACAAGCCCAAAAAGAAATCTTGGAAGAACTTACAAAGGAATGAAAAAGTCAAATAAGGGAGAACAAAGAAAAATTAGAAAATTAAAAGCAATTCAAGAAAGTTAGGAAAAGAAAGTTAACCAATTAGAAAAAGAGATACAATACCTTAAGGAAGAAAATAACTCCTTGAAAACAAGAACTGGACAAGTAGAATTGATCAGTGTTACGACACCAAGAAATAATAATACTTTGGGTAAAAAGAGAATCTGAAACATCTCATTAGAAAAATAACTTATCTGGAAAACAGATTAAGGAGGGATAATATAAGAATTGTCATTTAAAGTTATTATAAAAAAAGAATCTGGATACAATATTACAAGAAATTATTTAGGAAAATTATTGAGGCAAGGTAAAAATAGAAAAAACCATTGGTCAACGGAAAGAAATCCTAGGAAGAAAACTTATGGGAATGCCATAGACAACTTTCAGAATTCACAAGTTAAATAAATATTGCAAGCAACAAGGGGTAGAAGCAATTTAAATAATGTAGAAAAACAATCATGATTTCATAAGACCTAGTAGCTTCTGCACTAAAACATGATAGGTCTTGGAACATTATATTAAAAAGAGCAGGGGCAGCTAGGTGGTGCAGCAAATAGAGCACCAACCCTGGATTCAGGAGGACCTGAGTTCAAATTCAGCCTCAGATACTTAACAATGACTTAGCTGTGTGACCCTAGGCAAGTCACTTAACCCCAATTGCCTCACCTAAAAAAAAAAAAAAGCAAAGGAACTGGGGTTGCTTCCAAGAATAGCTTATCAAGCAAAACTGACTGTAATTCTGAATAAAAAGGGGGGGGGGGCATTTGATGAACTGAAAGACTTTCAGTTATTTGTAACAAGAAGACCATATTTCAATGGAAAATTCAATATAAAAAATCCAGAAGAAATATAAGAAAATCATTAAAGACTAATTATAAGTCACTAATTAAAGCCAAATTGTTTATGATATATGGAATGTTAGTAATAATTAGTAGTAATAGTGTTCTTAAAACTGCTGTCATTGGGGGCAGCTAGGTGGCACATTGGATAAAGCACTAGCCCTAGATTCAGGAAGACCTGAGTTCAAATCTGGCCTCAGACACTTGACACTAGTTGTATGATGCTTGGCAAGTCATTTAACCCTCATTGTCCTGAAAAAAATAAAATAAAACAAATTTCAAACTGCTGTCATTGCTAAAGTAATTTGGAAAAAAGGTTGGGGCTGAGTTGTAGAGAATTAGGTGATTCTAGAAAACAAAATTGGGTAAGAAAAGGCTAAAAGGAGAAGTTATCTCAAAAACTGGGCATGAAAGAAAGATCTAATACAGAAGAAGCAGGTTGGGGTGGAGGGCTGGCAATTTTACAACCTTACTCTCTTCTGGGTTGAAGAAGAAATACCATATACATCTGAAGAGATTTAGAAGTCTTCTGAACTTCTAGAGATATGAGAAAACTGAAGAATAGGTAGGAGGAAGAACTTTTAGAAGGGTCTATAGATTAAGATTAAGAGGTTAGGGTAAATAGATAAGGGAGAGACTTTTGGAGGAGTGGGTAAAATAAGTGAGTAAGGGAAGAAAATAAGGTAACAGGGACAGGGTAAAAAGAGAGGCTGAGAAGGAAAATAGTAAGTAAAAATAAGAAAGAAAAATTCACAAATAATAGTTATAACTTTGAATATAAATGGGATAAAACCCACAAAACAGAAGGAGATGGAAGAATGAATTAAAAATCAGAATCTAGTACTATATTGTTTAGAAGAAACACATTTTAAAATGAGAGATACACATAGAATTAAAAATAGAGGATTGTAGTGGAATTTATTATGCTTCAGCCAAAGCAAAAATGTCAGGGGTAGCAATTATGATCTCAGATAAAGTCATGGCTAAGATAAACCTAATTAAAAGATATAAACAGAGTAACTACATTTTGATGAAAGGTACCAACAATGAAGCAATATCAATACTGTACCTATATGCACCAAATACTATAGCATTTAAATTTTTAAAAGAATAGTAAAATCAATTACAGGTGGAGATATATAGTAGTATTATAATGGTAGGGAATTTTAATCTTCCCCTCTCAGAACTAAATAAATCTAACCAAAAAATAAATAAGAAATAAGTTTAGGAAATGAATAGGATTTTAGATAAACTCTAGTTTAAATATGATAGATATCCGGAGGAAAATTGAGCAGAAATAGAAAGAAATACACTTTTTTCTCAGTGGTTTGTGGTACCTTTACAAAGATCGACCATATATTAGTACATAAATGTTTTATAGTCAAAAGCAGAAAAGCAGAATTTTTAAAAGTATCCTTTTCACATCATAATTCAATTTAAATTATACTTAATAAAAGACAAAGGAAACATAGATTAAAAACTAATTGGAGGGGCAGCCAGGTGGCGCAGTGGATAAAGCACCGGCCCTGGATTCAGGAAGACCTGACACTTACTAGCTGTGTGACCCTGGGCAAGTCACTTAATCCCCATTGCCTCTCAAAAAAAAAACAAAACAAAAACAAAACAAAAACAAAACAAAAACAAAACAAAAACAAAACAAAAACTAATTGGAAATTAAATGACCTAATCTTAAAGAATGAGTGTGTTAAAGAACAAGGCATAGAAATGATAACTTCAATAAAGAGAATGACAATATTGAGATAACATATCAAAACCTATGGGATACAAAATAAGCAGTGATTAGAAGAAAATTTATATCTCTAGATGCTTACATCAATAAAATAGAGAAAAGGCAAATGAATGTTTTGGGTACACAATTTTAAGAACAAATTAAAAATCCCCAATTAAACAGTAAGTTGGGAATCCTAAAAATTGAAGGTGAGATTAACAAAATTGAGAGTAAAAAATTGAATTAGTAAATAAAACTAGGATTTGGTTTTATTAGAAGATAAAATAGATAAACAACTGATTAATTTGATTTTAGGAAGGAAACCAAATCACTAGTATTAAAAATTAAAAGGGTAAATATATAACCAACAAAGTTAAATTAAAGCAATTACAAGGAGTTATCTTGCCCAATTATATGCCAATAAATTTAACTGAAATGGAAGAATATTTATGAAAATATAAATTGTTTAGATTAGCAGAAGAAGAAATAGAATATCTAAATAGACCTATTTTGGAAAAAGAAACTGAATAGGCCATGAATGAACCTCCTAAGAGAAAAGCACCAGGATCAGATGGATTTACAAGTGAATTCTATGAAACATTTAAAGATCAACTAATTCCAATATTAAATAAATTATTTGGAATAATCAAGAAGCAATTCTATCAAACTCCTATTATGAAACAAATATGATACTGATACCTAAACCAGAAGGACTAAAAACAAAAAAAATAAAATTATAGACCAAGTTCATTAATGAATATGGATGCAAAAATCTCAAATAAAATATTTGTTAAAAGTTTACAACAATTTATTACAAAGCATATACATTATGATCAAGTTAGATTTATACCAGAAATGCAGATATGGTTTAACATAAGGAAAGCTATTAACATAGCTGATTGCATCAATAATAAAAGTTCAAAAATATGATCATATCAATAGACGCAGAAAAAAAGCTTTTGATAAAGTTCAACATATCTCAAAAACACGTGAACGTATTGGTATAAATTGATTTTCCCTTATGTCTATAAAAAGTATTTATCTAAAACCATCAATGACAAATGTTGGAGAGGATATGGAAAAATTGGGACACTAATTCATTTTTTTATAATTATAAAAGGATCCAACCATTTTGAAGAGCAATCTGGAATTATGCCGAAAGAGTTCTTAAACTACCTATACCCTTTGACCAAGCAATACCACTACTTGGTCTATTCCTGGAAGCTTTGAATGTAGGAACCCTGACATTGCTATACTCTTCTGAAGGGGTACCTTGATCTTCCTTATCACTAAATAAACTTTCTATGGTCTGCATCTTTCTCTGTCTGCTTATCTTGCCCCTCTTTTACTTGACTTTTAACTCCTTTTTAAAGTAAGGCACTACTTCCAGGATGTATTGTCCCAAGCTTCAGTGGGTCTAAGATGGTATTTAAGGAGAGGCAGTTTCTTTACTCACCTGGCCTGTTCTCTGGTCTGTAGATAACCCCAGGCCAACTTGCTAATTAACCAGGCAGCAAAACTTTGCGTGCTGTTAGTTCTGATGAGCCTGCTCCCCTCCCCTACCTGGACCACCACCAGTCAAGCCTACTTTCTGGTTCCCAGCAGAGGTGAAACACCTAAGTTCTGCCTCAGCACCAGCAGAGACCCCTGTAATCTCCCCCTGGCCAACTGCTCAGGCCTCTCACCAGACCATGAGCTTAGTTCCAGATGACACTGGTGCTTCAGCTGATTCAGAGTGTCAGGGGGGCTCCTTCTCTGGTGAGGCCTGCCTGGGACTGGATCTGTGTCAGCATGACCTCAGGGTTGTGTCCCAATCCTGCCCTGGCACAGCAGCCCCCTCCTGCCATCTTTCTTTTTTTTCTTTTTTTTAGTGAGGCAATTGGAGTTAAGTGACTTGCCCAGGGTCACACAGCTAGTAAGTGTTAAGTGTCTGAGGCCAGATTTGAACTCAGGTACTCCTGACTCCAGGGCCAGTGCTCTATCCACTGCACATCTAGCTGCCCCCTCCTGCCATATTTCTAAGCCATCTTTAGCTAGAAAATATTCTCAGCCCATTCTTTCATGGGTTCTGCTACTCTAGGAATTGTCCTATAGCATTATTTGGAGGTTTTTTGGAGTGATCGTGTCATGAGTTTGAGAGCTTACTGCCTTTCCTCTGCCATCTTGATTCTGCTCTGGAAATCCTACTTGGTCTATTCTCAAAGATGATTAAGGAAAAAGGAAAACAACCTATTTGTTTCAAAATGTTTATAACAAGTGCCAAAGAACTGGAAATTGAAGGGATGGCCATCAATTATGGAATAGTTGAAGAAATTGTGGTCTATGATTGTGATATAATATTATTGTACTATGAGAAATGATGAGCTCAATGATTTTAGAAAAACATGGAAAGACTTGCACAAAATAACGAAGAATGAAATGAGCAGAACAAAGAGAATATTGTATACAATAACAGCAATATTGTTTTAAGGATGACTTTGATTGAATAAGTTATTTTGTCTGTTATAAATACCCAGATTAGTTAGAAAGGATATATGAAGAAAGATTATCTGCATCCAGAGAAAAAAATGATAAGTAGAAATATGTATAGAATAATTTTGCATACACAGAGACACACAGACTTATTTGTATCTAATGGTAGGCATCTCTAGGGCAAAGGGGTGAGAGAGAAGAAAAAAGATTACATAATAATTATGTTGTATATTTGAAAGAAATAGCAAGTTGTGTATTGTATATTTGCAGTTTCATGCACAATCATTTTTTATTATACTGTTATGGAAATGCCTATTTTAATCTATAAATTAAAATATAATTTTAAAGTACATACATGCATATATACATACAAATACTTTTGCCAAACGTTTTCTCCTTTTTAAAATTCTTCTTTCCTGGGGAGGGGGAAATGAAGGTGATATATTTTTAAAAAAAGATTTTAATAAAAGTTTTTAAACTATTTGCATAATTAATTGACTGTCCTCTAGGATTCTCTCCTAGCCCCTCATCCCCTCCCTCATACATATACGTAAACACATGCACATGTGATCAATCATTTTTTTTTCAGATGACTGCCAAATCCACAATTCTTAGCTTAATATCTCTCCTTATATCCAGTCCCACATCAATCATCGATCCACAGAATATCTTCATCTCAATGTCCTAAATAACCCCCCAAACCAGAATCAAGGTGCTGGAAGCAATGCATATCAGCTTTCCATGTATTTGTTAATTTCTGATGGTTTAATCTTCAATATGTGCATTTATACATTGGAAATCTATGAATATTACAAATTAAGGTTTAATATTGTTTTTTGTTGATTTACTTGACCTAATATAGTGATGGAGAAAATCTTGAAAAAGCAGATTATATGCAGAAAATATTTTAAATGCAGATTAAACTTTAAAATGTGCCAGGGTGTGTGTGTGTGTGTGTGTGTGTGTGTGTGTGTGTGTGTGTGTGTGTTCAGGGAGTCAGTTGTTAAATATTTTCTAGCATATGCCTGAACATACCCAAAATGGAACTCATATTTTCCCCCAAATCATCCTTCCTATCTATCTTATTTTTATAGTGGTACCCCCATCCTTCCAGAGCAATCTTCCATACTTCACTTCCTCCTAACTACCATGTCTGGTTAGTTGTTAATTAATAAAAGTTTTATTTTTACATTTTTTGTATCCATCCTGTTCACTTCACTTGAAGTTACCAACCTATTCTAGCTCATCATCTATTGCCTATACTATTGAATTTACCTCTTAATTGTTTTTATTTCTTCCAGTTTTTCCCATCTTCAATCCACCATTCATATAACTATTGTGAGGGCCAATTTTAATATATGGAGAATTAATTGAGTGGCTCACTGTAATACTGGGGTCCCAAGAATAATGAGGGACCTCTAGGTCCAAAGCTCCCTCCCCTCCAAACTGCCTTTTTAGATATTTCTCCCAGGCCAATAAGAAAGGGGCCTAACAGTCTCTTTTCCACAAATGAATCAGGTTTTATTAATGGGAATGAAATAAACATCAAAGGTGAAATTAATAAAATCAAAGATAAGGGAATAGGGAAAAAAAATACGGATAATCCTCCTAACTCTAACCTAAGTCTATACAATGCCCAAACTCGCTTCCAGTTCAGCTAATTCAAAAGAAAGCAGGGCTTTTATGTTAACTCACCACGTGGGGCTCATAGCTTCAATGGAAAAAACAGCTTATAGCCAGGGCCCAAAGGACTTGTCTGCTCCTGCTGCTGCTGCTCAAGCCACCTGGAAGTGGTTTCATCTCCTTTTCTTCTCCAAAGTAATAACTATCACTGTGGCATGAGAATAGAAATTTGATATCCTGCCACATTGCTTAAATTCACTGTTTCAGGCCCAGAGAGGGACTTAGGGCAGAGTTCACTGAATGAGAGCTCTCACTATTATCATTCTATGTTATTTCATGAGATTAAAAAACATCTTGTATTGGGTTCTGGATCATCTTGCAGAATGTGCTGTCATTATCCTATTTCTGGTACATAATTCTTGTGTGGGGTTGGGTGGGGTGGGGTGGGAGGTGTGTATGTGTGTTTTGGGGGTTAGGGAAAGGAATTGCTTTACATTTTGTCAATTGCATGATTCCACCAGTTACTTAACCAAAGTTAAATACAGTGGGAAGATAGACAAAATCACTTAAAATTGCCTTTTAGGGTTTTTTAATATTAAATTAGCATACTTTTTTTCAAATAGAATATATTTTATAATAGTAAGAAACAGGGGGGAAAACATTTAAACGAAGCAACTTTGTTTCAGTTTTACTATGTGACAATTGCATTTACACTTATTATTTTAGTGTTTTTTTAATGAAGCATGTAGTCATTTAAAAAGTAAGTATGCTGATTCATATGAATTAGATTAGTTGACCTAGAATAGATTTCCCTAATGTAAGTGTTCTATATATCTGGTGTAGACTTAGGCCAGCCAAATATTAGGTCAGGTTCCATGGTGGTATAAAAAGAGGCATTTGTATGGAGGCAGCTAAGGTGGAGCAGTGGATAAAAGCACTGGCCCTGGATTCAGGAGGACCAGAGTTCAAAGTTGGCCTCAGAAACTTGATATTTATTAGCTGTGTGACCCTGGCAAGTCACTTAACCCTCATTGCCCCGCAAAAAAAAAAAAAAAAGAAAAAAAAAGAGGCATTTGGAGAACATAACAGTCATTGAACAATTAACAGAAGGAGATTCACTTAGCTGTAACATCAAAAGGTTATTCAGTAAGATCACCAAGACCCTTAGCTTGTGTAGCTGTAGTACCTCTTGTTTCCATATGGAACAGCAGGAAAGGGTGTAAACTCTACCATTAGATTATAAACTCAGGTGCTTCCTTTTGCCTCTTTTTATATCCCTAACACTTAAGCACAATGTCTGGCACATAGTAGGTGCTTAATAATGTTTATTGGTTGATAATTTATTGAGAGTGACTTGTACAGCTTTGGGACATCCCCCAAGTCTGAAGGAATGGACCCCATGTTGATGAACTTTTTTATGCTCTTAGATGTCCAGGAAGTCACAGTATATACAGGGGCTTCCTCAAGGAAGCACAACTTGAGATTTTCTCCTCTCTCCCCTCCCCCATTCAAGTACCCATAGCAGTTTTCTTGCCTTCTACAGGGGAAAACAAACCAACCCCCAATCTAAACTAATTCATGCTGATAGGGATTGTGTGTGTGTGTGTGTGTGTGTGTGTGTGTGATGTTGGTAGTGGATGGTAGTGGAGCCTATTAGATGTTGTTACTATCACAGAAGGGTTGGGGCTGAAAACTAAATTGAGATTTCCATAATTCTCAAATTTCAGAATATTTCACTTCACTTTTCTTCCCCTCCCCCATACTCCTAGGTTAATAATTAATTTGGTGCTGCACAAGCCCTAGAGTGCTCAGAAAAGTGAAAGGGAGTGGTGGTAATTTAAGTTCCTCCATGTAAACACCCATTGTTAAATAAAGGGGATACTAAAGCTCTAGAGGAAGTGCAAGAAAGGTAGGTATGCCCTGAAGAAACTATTTGTATACTGGCTCCCAAAGTATCATCTAATGGCCAGATTATGTACTATAAACCCAACTAGTTAAGTACTTAATTATCTGTTGTAAGTTTGCTCTTAAACAGGTTATGGAAAACAAGCTTATTGTGTGCAGCTATTGCTACATTAGCACCCACAAAATGCACACTTAGCTTATACTACTTCCATACAAGTAGGCAAGTAAGGGAGTTAAGAGTAAGGTGTAGAGGGCAGCTAGGTGGCGCAGTGGATAGAGCACCAGCCTTGGAGGCAGGAGTACCTGAGTTCAAATCTGGCCTTAGACACTTAACACTTACTAGCTGTGTGACCCTGGGCAAGTCACTTAACCCCAATTGCCTCACTAAAAACAAACAAAAACAAAACCCCCAAAAAAACAAAGAGTAAGGTGTAGAACTGACTTATTTGAAAGGTAATTGTAATTGGAATGGTTTAATATGAGTATATAAAAGGTTGAAATGCCTGGGTATTGGAACTGTTCTTTTGTAAGTGGACCTTTAGTACTAGAAAGGAGCATACCTATTTCCAGATGCACATACTACTTTCAACAAATTGAGCATGTGTTAGGGCCTAAAGACAATGATGACAATGAAAGAACGTACCAAAAGTTTTAGGATGGAGTTTAGTAGAAAACTTACAACTCTAAATGTTTTTGTTAATAGAAAAAGACCAGATCACCAAATTGGAATATAACTAAAATAATTAGAAACCAATAAATTAAAAACATTTAATTAAATATAAAAATAGAAATCCTGAAAATCAAGGCAAAGATGAACAAATTAGTGTCTGCCAAGATACACCCAAGAACTATATGGACTCAATTACAAAATACTTTTTACATGGATAAAGACAGATTTAAATAATTGGAGAAATAATAATTGCTCATGGATAGGTTGAGCCAATATAATAAAAAAATACCACTTAAACTAATTTTTTATTAGTCACATACCAACAAATTACTGAAAGATTACTTTGTAGAGCTAGAAAAAAATAATAAAATTTATTTGGAAGAACAAAACATCAAGAACATTAAGGGAAGCAGTGAAAAAATGGGAAAAAGGGACCCTATCAAAACCTGAAAAGAAAACCTGGTTCTGGGTGAGAAATAGAGTGGCTGACCAGTAACGCAGATTTGGTATACCATAAAAAGAAGCAAATGACACACTAAAAATAATAACCCCCAAAATGCCAGCTATTGGTTCAAGAATTCACTATTCAACAAACATTATTGGGAAAACTTAAGTGTAGTCCAACAGAGACTACATATAGACCAACTTCTCAAACTATATACCACAGTAATCTCTAAATAGGTATATGATTTGGTCATAAAGGTTGATGTCATAACCAAATAAGTGGAGCATGGAAGAAATTACCTATCAAATTTATGGAGAGGGGAAGAGTTCATGACCAAACAAAAGATAGAGAGGTTCAGAAGAGGTAAAATGGATAATTTGATCATATGAAATTTTCAAAGTCTTTGTACAAACAAAACAAATACAGCTAAAATTAGAATAAACACAGGAAAATGAGAAAAGTTTTTACAAGTTTTTTATGATAAACATCTACTTTCTAAGATATTTAGGGAATAGACTAAAATTTACAAGAAAAGGAACGATTTCCTAATTGATAAATCATCAAATGATATGAATAGGTAGTTTTCCAAAGCAGAAATCCAAGGTATAAACAGCTATGTGAAAAATGCTCTAAATCACTTATAATTAGGTAAATGTAAATTAAAATAAATCTGAGGCACAACCTCATAACCGTCAAATTGGCTAAGATGGCAAAAAAGAAAAGGGCAAATGCTGGAGGGAATATAGGAAATCCAGTATGTTAATACACTGTTGTTGGAGCTATGGAGTCCAACCATTCAGGAAAGCAACTTGAAACTATGCTTAAAAAGCTGTTAAATTGCATGTTCCCTTTTATCAAGTGATATCACAAGTGATATCACAAGTGATATCAAGAGATTAAAGAAAATGAAAAAGATCCAAATGTACAAAAAGTATTTATAGCCACTCTTTTTGTCCTTGAAATTAAGGGAATACCAATCATTTGGGTAATGGCTGAACAAGTTTTGACATTCGAATGTGATGGAACACTATAGTGTTGTTGTTCAGTCATTTCCAATCATGACTGACTCTTTGTGTACCTCTTTGGAATTTTCTTGGTAAAGATACTGTAACTGTTTGCCAATTCCTTCTCCAGCTCATTTTACAAATAAGGAAACTGATGCAAACAGGGTTAAGTGACTTTAACTCAGGCCTTCCTGACTCCAGAGCTAATAATCTATTGACTGCACCACCTAGTTGTAGTAAGTACATGGGCAATATAATAATGTTTATCATACCATAAAAAATGATGAAAGGATGGTTTCACAAAAACCTGGGAAGATTTGTATGAACTGCTACAGAGTAAATTGAATAGAAGCAGGAGTACTATTTTTACCTCAGCAGTATTGTATTTTCCACAGTAAGCTTTTGCACTTCTTTTTCCATTTGGCCAATTGTATTTTTTAAGGAATTGTTTTCCTCAGTCAATTTTTGTGCTTCTTTTTTCAGTATAATTCTCATTTCTTTTTCCATTTTCTTTTCTTCTACACCTATCATTTGGTTTTTAAAAGCCTTTTTGAGCTCTTCAAAGAAGGTTTTTTGGTCTTGAGACAAGATCATCTTCCCACCTGAGTCTTCACTTGTAGGCATTTTGACCAACTCGTCTTGAGTTTGAGTTTTGGTCTTCCCTTTCACCATAGAAGTTGTCAATGGTAAGGGTCCTTTTTTGTTTCTTGCTCATGTTGTAGGCTCTTTTTAAACTTATAAAGTTGAAGTCTTTTCCTGGGGCACAGGTTTCACTGTTGCAAGCTTCTTACTGCTCTCAGCTGGGTCGGGTTGATTGCAACAGTGTCTAGCTGCCCACTGAACCAACCTGTGCTGAGCAAGCTGCCCATTGAGCCAAGCTTTGCTGAAGTGAGCTGCCAGCTGAGACAAGTAGTGCTCAGCCGCCCTCCCCTTTCACCCAGGTGAGACAGACCTTTCCTGAAGTCTTCTAAATTATCTCAAGTAGCAGGATTGTGTCTCTCTTTTTCTGGGTTCTGTAGTTCCAGAATCTGTTTAGAGGCTTGATTTAATGTTGTTTTTGAGGGAAATATAGGAAAGCTCAGGCAAGTTCCTAGCTTCTCTCTGACATCTTGCCTCCACCCTCCCCACCCCACCTACCCAGAACTCCCCTGATGATCTCTTACCTTAGCAGTATTGTAAAGATCAACAAAATGATCAACCACAATTTCAAGAATTCATTATGGGGGCAGCTAGGTGTTACAGTGGATAAAGCACCAGTCCTGAATTCAGGAAGACCTGAGTTCAAATCCAACTTCAGACACTTGACACTTGCTGTGTGACCCTGGGCAAGTCACTTAACCCTCACTGCCCTGCAAAAAAGAAAAAAAGCAAAAAAAAGAACTCATTATGAAACATGCTATCTACTTCCATATAGACAATGGATGGACTCAGAGTACAGATTGAAGCAAAGTTTTCCTCTCTTACTTTCTTTCTTTTAAACATAGGCAAGTTGAAAATGTGTTTTGTATGATTATACATATTTGCAACAAGTTTTATTTTTCATGCCTTCTCAATTGTTAAGGAAAGGGGAGTGGAGAGTGGGGAAAATTTGGAACTGAAAATAGAATTGACTTTGAAAAAGGAATGATTATAGCATAGAAATTACTAACTTCTTCCATGTTTGATGAAATTCACTTGTAAATCCATATGAATGGAAAATCTTATTTCCTTTGAGAGTTTATTTATGTCCTGATTTAATTTCACCTTCTGAGATTGGATTATATAGGTTCTCTATTTCCAGTTATTGTTAATCTGGATATTTTAAATATTTCATAAACATTCATCTATTCCAATATTTTCAGTTTTGTTGTGATATAATTAGCTATAGTGAAATCTGATCATTGAAAAAGTTTTTCTCTACATTGATGGTTAATTCCTCCCTTCATTTTTATTTTTATTTATCTTTTTTAAAATGTAATTAACTGGGGGCAGCTAGATGGCGCAGTGGTTAAAGCACTGGCCCTGGATTCAGGAGTACCTGAGTTCAAAGCCGGCCTCAGACACTTGACACTTACTAGCTGTGTGACCCTGGGTAAGTCACTTAACCCCCATTGCCCAGCAAAAAAAAAACAAACAAACAAAAAAAAAAGTAAAAAAAATGTAATTAACTGCTAGTTTGTTTATTTTTAGATATCTTTTGTTATCAGATAAAAGTCCTTTTTGTTTTCAAATGTGTTATATGCTTTAAAAATTGTATGCTTTGGGGGTTTAATGGATTTATCAATTTTATAACTATTATTTTAAGGTATATGTTCAATTCATTGATCTTTTTTCTATTTTGATTTAAGTAATCAGGGATACAGATTTTCTTCAAAATACTATTTTGTTTCTTCCCACAAATTTCTTGTTGTTATAATTTATTATAATTATTTATATTATCCTCCCCCTGACCCTTTAAAAAAAAACCGGGCATCTGCAGTGTTTTATTTTGTTTGAGTAAGTCTTTTCCCTAACATTATTTTATAGCTAAAACATCCTTTCTCCTTTTTCCTCTCCTAGTACTATGACTATAATTACAATTGCTACTATTATGGCAACTATGACTATGACAATTACCTACTACGATTTAAAAAAATTTTCCTTTGCTTAAGATCCCCTTACTCCAACTTATATCTATATTTGAATGAATTCCACCTTTACCACCCCTCTTTTAAGAAATACAAAGTTTGGGGCGGCTAGGTGGCACAAAGAATAGAGGACTGGCCCTGGAGTCAGGAGGACCTGAGTTCAAATCCGACCTCAGACACTTGACACATACTAGCTGTGTGACCTTGGGCAAGTCACTTAACCCCAATTGCCTCACCCAAAAAAAAAGAAAGAAAGGAAGAAAGAAAGAAGTACAAAGTTCATTCCACTGACTTCTATCCTTCTCTAATGTACTCCATTTTAATACCAAAGCTCAGAACTGGTCTCTTTTTCCTCAATGACACTAAAAATGGAGAACTCTGAAGGGAAAAATCTCATTTCTCCTTTTTTTTTTTTGTTATAAGAGCACTAAATAATCGAAATTAGTTTGAACAATGAACATTTATTTTTCTTATGTGGGAGGTTGTTTGACTATTTTCTATATTTTAAAGACACTGCTCATCTCTGGTTTTCAAAGGCAAGAGTAATATAAGATGATGATGATTGATAGATTGATGATGATTAGAGGAAGATGAAGATGTTTGATGATGATCAATTGATGAGGAGGATTGATTGGTGATGATGAGGATGGGTATTGATTGATGATGATGACAAAACATATGGTACTTACTTTGCTGGGCTATTTTGAAGAAAATTCTTTGTCAGGTATAAAGTACTATATAAATCTTATCTATTACTGTTGTTTCAATAATTAACCTCATGGGTTTATTGTAAGGAAATCTCTCTAAAGTACTACATAAATGTAGTTTACTATAAAAAAATGATGAGCAGGATACTATCAGAAAGACATGGAAGGACCTACATGAACTGATGCAAAGCAAAATGTACTATATACAAAATAACAGCAATATTATGAAATGATCTCCTGTAGAGAGAGAATTGATGGTATCTGAATACAGATTGAATCATCATTTTTGTTAATTCCCTTATCCAAAGTTTTATTTTTGTCTGTTTTCTTTCACAATCTGGCTAATGTGGAAATGTTTTGCATGACTGCTCATGTATAGCTTACATTGAATTGCTTGAGTAGGGGGTGGGGAGGGAAGAGAGGAAGAGAATTTGGAACACAAAGGTTTTTTTTTTAATTGATGTCATAATTTGTATTTTACATGTTATTTGGGAAAATAAAATAAAATTCTAAATAATGCCAACAGATAGCAGCTATAAAAATATGCATGTGCATAAGAGAGTCCAAGGATATTTCTAAGCTCTAATGTACTGTGGAGAGGAGGGATACTGAATTCTGTAGGCATTGGGATCCAAGAAACTAACCTTCTAGCCAGGGAAAGGAGATTTCTCATACAGCATTACCTTTAGGAGCTGCTTTCTGGGTAACCTCAAATTTGAGAGGTTTTAAGTTCAAGAATTCTGAGGATTAGTTCAACTAGAGTAAGAATAAGATTTACTAATGCAGTATGCTTCTTGGAGAAGTATAATATCTATTCAATGATTCCAACTTAGGGGTTCTCAACCTATTTGGGGTTCATTATGATCCAAGGGGTTTGTACTAAAATTGTTTAATGGAGTCTTAGCAGTAAATAATTGCCCAATTAGTTTTCAAATATATATGTCCTCTGTGGTAAGTATGTGAATGCTAAAAGCATTATAAATTTGTTTCTGCATTGATAAAAAGCCATTATGTCCATGTATTCAATGATTTTGGCATTCATGCAATGATTACAACAGACTCTAACCACTTCTGAAAAAAATAAAAATAAATAAAAGCAAATATTTGGAAGTCATAAAATCTGTGGAAAGTCCTTTTTCCATATAGGATTCATTCTAGTTGTTCAAAAAATTATTTAGTATTTTACTATTAAAGGCAAAACCAAATTTTAACATTCATTTTTAAAGCATAGCTCCACTTTTTCTTTTACTTGAGTCTTCTCATAAAAATGACAAATGTAGAAATGTTTTCCATAACTGTACATATATAACCTATATCTGATTGTTTACCTCTTCTGGGTTGGGGAAGGGAGAGAAAGAGGGAGGGATTGAATTTGAAATGCAAAACATTAAATAAAATGTTAATTTTTAGCATTTTTCATCAGAAGTCCATCAGAATTGTCTTGGATCGTTTCATTGCTGAGAATAGGTAAATCATTCACAGTTGATTATCACACAATATTGCTGTTACTATGTACATTATTCTCCTGGTTCTTCTCATTTTACTTTTTTTCATGTAAGTCTTTCCAGGTTTTTTTAGAGTATCCTGCTCATCATTTCTTATAATAGCACAATCATATTCTGTAACAATCATATACTATAACTTGGTCAGCCATTCCCCAATTGATGGGCATCCCTCAATTTTGAATTCTTTGCCACTACTAAAAGAGCTGCTAAACATATTTTTACACATATAGGTCCTTTTCCTTTTCCTTTTTAAAAATCTCTTTGGGATACAAACATAGAATATCTTTGGGATGCATACCCTAGATGAAGGGTATGCATGATTTTATAGCCCTTTCAGAATAGTTACAAATTGCTCTCCAGAATGACTAAATCAGTTTACAACTCCACCAACAGTTCATTAGTGTCTCAATTCCACCATATCACCTCCAACATTTGTCATTTTCCTTTTATATCATATTAGCCAATATAATAGGTATGGGGAGGTACCCCAGAGTTGTTTTAATTTGTATTTTCCCAATCAGTAGTGATTTAGAGGAATTTTATATGACTATAGATAGTTTTGGTCACTTTGAAAACTGACTGCTCATATCCTTTGACCATTTATCAATTGGGGAATGGCTCATTTTTATAAATTTGATTCAGTTCTCTGTATATCTGAGAAATGAGGCCTTTATCAGGGATATTTGCTGTAATTTTTTTTCACAAACATGATTACTTCATCCTATTTCCTTGTTTATTCTACTCTCTCCTTTCACCTTGTTCATCCTCAAAAGTATTTTGTTTCTGACTACTGCTTTCCCCAATCTACTCTCCATCAGTCCTCCTCTTTCTCTTATTCTCTTCCCCTCCTAGTTTCCTATAGAGTAAGATAGATTTCTGTACTCAACTTACTGTGTATGCTACTCTCTATCTGAGCTTATTCCAATGAGAATATAGTTCAAGCACCATTGCTCACCTCCCCCATTTTCCCCTCCATGTAAAAGTTCTTCCATGCCTCTTTTATAATTCCCCCATTCTTCCTCTTTCTTCCCCTTCTCCCAGTTTATCCCTCTTTCTCACCATTTCATTTTTATATCATCCCATCATATTCAACTCACACCCATGCTCTGTCTGTGAATACAACTTCCAAGTGCCCTAATAATGAGAAAGTACTTAGTAGTTTCAAGTATCATCTTCCTATGTAGGAATGTAAACAGATTAAACTTATTGAATCCCTTAAGATTTCTTTTTTTTCTGTTTATCTTTTTATACTTCTCTTGAGTCCTGTATTTGAAAATCAAATTTTCTAATCAGCTCTGGTCTTTTCACCATGAATGTTTGAAATTGCGCTATTTCATCAAATATCCATTTTTCCCCTGAAGGATTAGAGTCAGGTTTTTTTGGCTATGTTTTTTAGGGTTGTAATCCCAACTCCTTTACCCTCTAGAATACAATATTGCAAGCCCTCTGGTCCTTTAATGTAGAAGCTGCTAAATCCTGTGTTAGACTGACTGTATTCCACAATGTTTGAATTATTTCTTCCTGGATGCTTTCAATATTTTCTCCTTGGCCTGGAAGTTCTGGAATTTGACTATAATGTTCCTGGGAGTTTTCATTTTAAGATCTCTTTCAAGAGGTGATTGGTGGATTCTTTTGATTTCTATTTTACCCTCTAGTTCTAGAACATCAGGACAGTTTTTCTCAATAATTTTTTGAAATATGTTATCTAGGCTCTTTTTTGATCATGGCTTTCAGCTAGTCCAATAAGTCTTAAATTATCTCTCCTTAATCTATTTTACAAGCCAATAGTTTTTCTGATGAGATATCTTACATTTTCTTGTTTTTTTATTCTTTTAATTTTTTTATTGCTTTTTGATATATCATGAAGTCATTAGCTTCCTCTAGTCTAACTCTAACTTTTATTTATTTACTTGTTTGTTTTAATTTTTTCTCAATCTTAATATTATTTTTTCCAGTTTCATGTAAAAATAGCTTTCAACATTCATTTTTATAAGATTTTTTTTGGTGGGGCAATGGGGATTAAGTGACTTGCCCAGGGTCACATAGCTAGTAAGTGTCAAGTGTCTGAGGCTGGATTTGAACTCAGGTACTCCTGTATCCAGGGCCAGTGCTTTATCCCCTGTGCCACCTAACTGTCCCTTATAAGATTTTGAGTTCCAAACTTTTCTCCCTCCCTTACTTCCCTCTGCCCTTCCCAAGATAGCAAGCAATCTGATATGGGTAATATGTGTATGATCACATTAAACATATTTCACATTAATCATGTTGTTAAAGAAAAATCAGAACAAGGCGGAAAACCTCAAAAAACATAAAAACAAAAAACAGTAAAAATAGTATAGTTCAATCTGCATTCAGATTCCACAGTTCTTTTTCTGAAAGTGGAGAGCATTTCCCATCATGAATCCTTTGGAATTGTCTTTGATTATTGTCTTGCTGAGAAGAGCTAAGTATATCACAGCTGATTATCATACAATGTTGCTGTTATCATGTACAATGTTCTCCTGGTTCTGCTCACTTCATTCAGCATCAGTTCATATAAGTCTTTCCAGGTTTTTCTGAAATTCATCTGCTCATCTTTTCTTATAGCACAATAGTATTCCATTATATCCATATACCACAACTTGTTCAGCCACTCCCCAGTTGATTGGCATCCCCTCAATTTCCAATTCTTTGCCACTACAAAAAGAGCTGCTATAAATATTTTGTACATGTGGGTCCTCCCTTTTCCCTTTTTTAATCTCTTTGGGATACAAACCTAGTGGTGGTATTACTGGATCCAAGAGTATACAGTTTGTTGACATTTAAGCATAAATCCAAATTGTTTTCCAGAATAGTTGAATCAATTGCATAACTCCATCAGCAATACATTAGTGTTCCAATTTTCCCACATCTTCTCCAGCATTTATTGTTTTCTTTTCTGTCATATTAGCCAATTTGGTATGTGTGAGATAGTAGTACCTAAAAACTATTTTAATTTGTATTTTTCTAATCAATAATGATTTAGAGGAATTTCTATATGACTATAGATATTTTGATTACGTTGTCTGAAAACTGACTGTTCATATCTTTGGATCACTTACCAATTGGGGAATTATTTGTATTCTTATAAATTTGATTCCCTTTTCTATATACTTGAGAAATGAGGCTTTTACCTGAAATACTTGCTATAAAAATTGTTTTCCAGCTAAGAATTATTGTTTTTGCTTAGCTTTTGTACTTCCTTTTCCATTTGACCACTTCTATATTGTAAGACGTTCTTCTCTTCAGTGAACTTTTGTACATCTTTTTCTATTTAATCAATTCTGCTTTTTAAGTATTTCTTCTCTTCAGTGGATTCTTGTCCCTCTTTTACCACTTGGTCTATTCTGTTTTTGAAGGTGTCATTTTCTTTAGTTCTTTTTTGTGCCTCCTTTGCCAAGCTATTGACTTTTTTCATGATTTTCTTGTATCACTGTCATTTTTCCCAATTTTTCTTCTTTCTTGTTTGATTTTTAAACTCCTTTTTGAGCTCTTCCAGGAATTCTTTTTGGGCTTGAAACAGATTCATGTTTTTCTTTGAGGTTTTGGATGTAACACCTTTGACTTTGGTGCCTTCTTCCAAGTTTGTGTTTTAATCTTCCCTGCCACTATAGTAACTTTCTATGCTCAGGATCTTTTATTGTTATTGTTGTTTGTTCATTTATTCTAGTCTATTTATTTACAGTTAGCTTTATATTAATATTTGGCTCTGCTCTAGGGGTGGAGTGGATACTATTCCATGCTTTGGAGTTTTTTGTGTAGCTGTTTTTCTGTGCATCAGCTTTTTTTTTTTTTTTTTGCAGGACAATGAGGGTTAAGTGACTTGCCCAGAGTCACACAGATAGAAAGTGTCAAGTGTCTAAGACCAGATTTGAACTCAGGTCCTCCTGAATCCAGGGCTGATACTTTATCTACTGCACCACCTAGCTGCCCCTCAATGCATTTTTTTTCTCAATGCATTTTCAAATGTTGTATTTCAATTCTTCAGGTTGTTCAATTTTATTTCAGTTGTTTAATCTGTATCTTTTATTCTAATACATCAGTTCTCCTTTTCAGTTTTTATTGAGTTCTGAATTCATCCTGTAATTTATTTTGCAATTTTATTAAAGTTTTCAACCACCCCTAGAGTTCTTTTGTACATTTCATTGTCTTTTCTGGAATACTAGCTTTAGTTATTGTGGAAATATTCTCTTATAGAAATTTCTCCTAGCATTTTTTCACCCTATACTAATTTTCTTAGGAACTATTCTTTGGATACTCATTTCCACAACCTTTTCTGTGGAAATTTCCTTGTGAAATTCCTATTATGGATTTATCTTTTCCCCTTTATTTACTTTTTTTTCTTTTACATAATTTAGTATATTTAAAGTTAGGTTCCTAGAATAATGGGAATTTTGGTTTGTATAAATCCTCTTGCTTACCACTGGTTTATATCCCAAAAACATTCTCCAAAAGAGAAAAAGACCTATTTGTACAAAAATATTTATAGCAGCTCTTTTTGTGGTGCTTAAAAATTGGAAATTAAAGGAATATCCATCAATTGGTGAATGGTTTAACAAGGTGTGATTATTACTGTGCTATAAAAAATAATAAATAATATAATTTCAGAAAGACTTGGAAAGACTTGTATGAACTGATGTATAGTAAAGTGAGCAGAACCAAGAGAACATTGTGCACAGAGACAGCAATATTGTTTGATGAAGAACTGTGAATGAAAACTATTCTCAACAATACAATGATCTAAGATAATCCCATAGGACTATTGATGCAAAAAACTATTCACCTCCAAAGAAAGAACTGATATTGATGGAACACAGACTGAAGCATATTATTTTTCACTTTCATTTTTTCTTTTATCCAAGTTTTCTTGTACAAAATGACTAATACGGTAATGGTTTTTTTTCTTTTTCTTTTTCTTTTTTTCTTTTTTTTTTTTTTTTTTTGGTGAGGCATTTGGGGTTATGACTTTCCTAGGGTCACACAGCTAGTAAGTGTCAAGTGTCTGAGATCAGATTTGAACTCAGGTCCTCCTGAATCCAGGGTTGGTGCTTTATCCACTATACCACCTAGCTGCCACAATAATGTTTTACATAATAGCACATGTATTTAAAAAAAGAAAGTTGTACATAATATAAAATATAAATAAATCCTCTTGCTCAGAAATCTTCTTGACAGAGGTCTTTCTTAAATTCTTTACCTGAGCATGGAAATCTGAACCTCAGGTTGGTGACATAAATCTAGAGCACCTATAGCAGATCCTCGTTTAAATTTGCTTCACCAGAAGGAAACATTTTCTCATTTATAGGCTCAGGTATCAGTCATTTTTATACTTTTATTATGTGTGGTAAACATTTTCTTTGATTCATTCTTTGTGTTAAGGGCTAAAATTCTAGCTAAACTGTCTAAAATATCTAATGAGTGGTCGCCAATAAATTATAAGCTTTAGCAAGAGTTAGACTTTTAAGCATTTATTAAGGAGAATAAGAATTTGGTAAAGAGAGAGAAAAAGGCCTAAATTCCTAGCTATTAAAGGGAGAGCACATTTCTAGCTCCGCTCTCCACCAGAGTCCAAAGGAAAGAGCCAGAGTCAGCGCCAGTCTCTTCCTTCCTCCTCCCACTAGCCCGCGTCACTTCCTGACTCCTGGTCTTGCCCTCAAAGACCTTCGCTTCATGGGCAGAACTCTTCTACAGTAAGTATCCAGCAGGTGGCGTTATTCCAATCGTTACAGTCCCCCCTGTTGTTCCTCAAGAAACAAAATGTTTCCTTGACGGAACAGTAAAAACAATATAATAACTATTGCTAACTAATAATATGTGAACAACAATATAGAAAAGGAAGAGAGGAAAGTTTTGTCCAGAGGGGCGATTTTTTTTGTCCTCATGAACCGACGCTTTGACATTAGTCTTGCAAAGGGAGGGCCTCTGCAGAGAATACATGTTACAGATGGTGTATATTATAACAGAAAGAGAAAAAAAAAAACAAAAACAACAAATCAAAACTGTTCATTTAAAGTCTCTGAAAGTCTTTTCTCAGATGTCCTCTAGGTGTAGTTGTGGAATGGAAGTCTTTTTAGGGGTTGATGTGTGGATGCTGGTAATCAGCCAGGAAAATTTCCTACAAAATTGAGCTTAACACAACTTTAAAATAGCTTTGTCAATAATCAAATCAAACAATGAAAGTTCTCAAAAACATGTCTAAGGGAATACAGAATCTTAGTTGTTAACACGTGAAACATACAATAAAACAAAAATTGAACCATTCTTTAAAATTATATTATTATTATAGTCCCCCCTCATGGAGAGTAATTGAGAAGACAATTGCTGCGATATTAATTTTTAAAAATAATTTTTATCTTTGTTTCATCACTTTTTGCATCATCTGCCTAATTATCCTCATGCCATTATGAGAAATTTAAAAATCTAATATAATTGGTAACAGGTGTCAAGGCTAAATTCAACACTGTATTTATCATGACACCTGAGATAATTATGGGGGTTACCATAAAAGAACAGAGAAATGATGGGATATGAGCATTCCCACACTTGAGCAATATATACTGTCCATGCAGTATGCCAGGCTTAAAATAGGTGGATGGAATATATGTCCATGCCACTGAACATATTGGAGGAAACTGAGTCAGACTTAATCAGATGCATGGGATTGAGATGTCCATGGCATCAGGCATATAGGAGGGAGCATAGAAGCCAGGTGTAGAAGTGAGATGGGTGGGATCAATACTTCCAGCCATCTGTACAATATTGTGGGGAAAAATAAAATAAAATATTAAACCAAGAGAATCCAACCTCAACATTTGTCAAAAGCCGTTCCCTTGGCCATACCTTGACTTCATGCATGTCTCCCCTCATGTGACAGTTCAGTGTCTGCTCTTGCATGTATTCCTCTTGTGATTGGATGGCATCTTGGCCAACTGGCATCTGATAACTCAGAATAAAGGCAATTAATGTCTTAAATGATAAGTTCCCATAATCCAAGTCTCATATGGATTTAAAAATTGAGGATAATAAATGATTGCAAAAAATGTGAATACATCTTGACTCAGAACACAATATATAATTATGCAACAATTTCAAATAATACCCCTTTTTTTTAACTTAGTATACAATTACTTTTTTGAAAAATCAGAACATATTTAAATACAAGTTAAAGCACAACACAATCTCAAAGACAACTTTTACAAATGTTCCCCTCTTTTTTTTTTTTTGGAATATGCTTATCAAAAATAATACTTCTAGAATCAATTTACACTTGCCTTGGCAACCAATTTGCCAAGGAAATGCTTTAAAGAGTTTGATCAAATAATCAGTTGAGAAAAAATAGCAAAAACAAATAACTCAGAATATGGGAGCACAATACTCCTAGAATTAACATTGTATTATGAAATCAAAACCATGTTTCAAAATTAGATAGATGAATGAATAGAAGAAAATACACGTGGAATAATAAAAGACAATGAAATTCAAACTAGGGAAATCTAAATGAATATGAACTTAATATTAATAAGAGTATTATAAAATATAAACTTGATCACATGACTATAAAAAGCTTTTACAAATATTCTCCTTGTTTTAAAAACTAAGTATAAAACACAATCTCAAAAGCATGAAAATCTCTATGAAAATAAACCCATACCATTAATTTCAAAATGTATATATAATAGCATAGAAATCCTATGTAACCTCTGAACTGATACTATTACTCTGAGTGAATTCAGAACACTTTTGATTCCGATATCTAAAATCCCCAATACTCATATCAATACCTTGCTGCTTACTTCTACATTTCTGTAAAATATATACCCTTCCATGGCAAAAGAAGCAGAGTCTTGAACTATGTTGATTGTCATTCTTATTCAGCTTAAGTTTTTCTTCTTTAACCCCTCTATATTGTCTGTCGGGCTTTTCACCATACAAATGCTTTATAAGATTACTAATTAAAGACAAAAGCAGGTTAGCAAAATTATGAACAAAACGAGCATATCTGGAATTTAAAGAGTTTTCTAAGATTGTCTCAAAAGCACAGCCAGGCTGGGAAAGGGCTGAGCCTGAAGCTGCAAATGTAGTTAGAGAAAGTTGAGCATGTGCATCAGATCTCTGGACTTCCCAGGCAGGGGAAGCTATGGGCTTGGCCATAGGAGTAGAGGGTGGGGTCTGGAGAGGAGGGGAGGGACCAGAGCAATTTGAATCAGACTTGATTTTGAACTCAGGCCTGTATTCCTCTTCTCCCACTTTGCCTCCAGGTGCTAGGGGATTAAAAGCTTCTAGAGGGTGGGTCATTGCCTCCAGGCATGCAAAATTAAAGCAACAATTACTGTTAGAACTGGGAAAAGCTGCGGGAATCTCTTCAGGTTTTTCTGAAAAAGCATGCTTGGGAGAGGGAGAGATATTTCCTTGTGTGAGTAAGTTGCTGGCTCTTTTAACAAAAATAAAAAGAAAAATAGAAAATCCACAAAAACAAAGCATTAACATGATCTTATCTCCCATTTGTCTGGTTAAACAGACTAAAATCAAAAATAGGGTAATTAGGGAGTTTAAAAGGTCCATTCGAAAAAATTTAAAGGGAAAACACAGCCAGTGCGCCAGTACTTAGCAGTTTAAAGGGTAGGAGAAATTTCTTACCCAACCGGAAGATCAGAAGTGAGGTTCAGCTTTCCTCTTCGTGGTCAGCCATCTGTTAAGGGCTAAAATTCTAGCTAAACTGTCTAAAATATCTAATGAGTGGTCGCCAATAAATTATAAGCTTTAGCAAGAGTTAGACTTTTAAGCATTTATTAAGGAGAATAAGAATTTGGTAAAGAGAGAGAAAAAGGCCTAAATTCCTAGCTATTAAAGGGAGAGCACATTTCTAGCTCCGCTCTCCACCAGAGTCCAAAGGAAAGAGCCAGAGTCAGCGCCAGTCTCTTCCTTCCTCCTCCCACTAGCCCGCGTCACTTCCTGACTCCTGGTCTTGCCCTCAAAGACCTTCGCTTCATGGGCAGAACTCTTCTACAGTAAGTATCCAGCAGGTGGCGTTATTCCAATCGTTACATTTGTTAATACAGTGCTTACAAGGGAAATAAGGACCTACATGAGAACTAGGAAAAAATGAAATACATATATTCTCTGTGTTACTCTGAGTTTAGTCAAAGAATACAAATTATTGAGAATCCTCAAACATAAAAATTGATAATATCTATTGTTTACACTACAAAAGGAAATAAAATGATTAACAAATTTTTTCACTAAAAGCTTGTTTTTAAGTTTATAGACTCCAGAATAACAATTGCAATTAAAGGACATTTCAGTCCACTTTCTACTTGATTTTTAATGCTTTGTATTTCAGATAAAAGAACCGGATGCCTTAAATTCAGTGATCTGAGTTTAGGAGATGCCTTCATTGATTTGTTCAAGCCAAGAATAAGAACAACAATGATAATGTACACAAAACCATTCGCTAATTGTGGGGAACCTGTATTTGGACAGAATTATATACTCAATACTAATTTCAACATAACTAAGAAGACTGTTTGGATTATTCATGGATACAGACCAACAGGCTCACCCCCAAGCTGGCTTCATACCTTTCTTGAACGTTTGCTGAAAAAAGAAGATGTGAATATAATTGTAGTAGACTGGAACTGGGGTGCTACAACTTTGATTTATCAAAGAGCTGTTCTAAACACCAGAAAAGTTGCCATGTTTTTAAAGGAACATATTGATAAAATGTTGGTAAGTTTGGCATTTGGAATATATGATACGAATTACAAAATTTGACTAAATTTGTAATAATATATATGTCATATGAAATAGCAATGAAGCCATTATGATTACAGGTAAGTTTTGTGAACCCAAGGGGTTTGAAGATGAATATACTACTTTTACACAACAGACTGAAAGACTCGATCTCTCTAAAAGCATAATCATATATAAACTCTGAATTTAATCTAAGGCATGAACTAAAATAAATTTGCATTTAGAATTCTATATTTGTAATATGGATATAGTGGTTTAAAATTTTAGCAGTCTTCTTTCTAGTTCATTTTCTTCTTGCTAAATCTTGTTTTCTTCTGACAAGTGTATTTGTGTTCATTTCACTTAGTATACTAGGTTAACATCATATATTTTGAGGATAGAGGAAACATGATTTGGAAGGTTTTCATAACAATTCTGAATTACATTAGCATAATAATTTGTAGTGCATGTTCAGGAAGAACCATGGATAAAGGAGAACTTTTATATGGATATGGAATACTGTAGAGTTTTTTCCCAATATTCTCAGAGGAAGAGGCAGAAAGGAAAATTCTCAAATAGATACTGAAGCACTGAGTCATGCCATGCATGTCTTTTTTTTTTTGTGGGGCAATGAGGTTTAAGCGACTTTGCCCAAGGTCACACAGCTAGTAAGTGTCAAGTGTCTTAAAACCGGATTTGAATTCAGATCATCCTGAATCCAGGGCCAGTGCTTTATCCACTGTGCCACCTAGCTGCCCCCATGCCATGCATGTCTTAAGAAACATTGAACAGTTGACATAAGGGTGGTATCAAACAGAAGGGAACCAAAAGGGATCTACCCTTAAAGGCTCGGGCTCAAGCAACATTGTCAGTTATGCTTCTCACTTCTCCTTATAGGAACATGCTTTGTTCCTACAGATGCAAGCAAAAGAAACAGGTCCCTCTTCATTTCTCATAGAGAGAAAGAAAGAGGAAAAGCTTGGGAAGGAGGAAGAAGCTGGGCACAATAAGGAAGACAGGCTTTGGAGGACAGAAGATACCAGATGTTACCAATAGCTGTGGGAGGGGTGCAATCTTTTCCACAGTGAAGCTACCTCCTCAGCATTTGAAATCTGAGGAAACAGAGTCTTGTAGTCTACCATGGTTGCTCTTTCCCTTCTCTTTGATGACCTAGTTGGTTACATTTTGTTCTCAAATTCCTACAGAATTTGAGGAGTCTTCTTTTCCATTGTCTTGAGTCACCAAAGATTGATGTACTTCAAAGATAGAACAAGAAGAATCTCACAAACTTCCCCCTCCAACATATAATCCTTTCTAATATCCCCTCAGCCTCTGGGGAATTGAGGGGAATTAGAGAGTTTAGCTCAGCTCCTACATACTATTTGTCTTACCAAATTTTAGTCCAAAGCCTCATGGGGCTAGTGTCCTAGACCCTTGTTGTTTGGGATTTCTTTGCTGAGCTGGGTGCAATACTGACTTAAATTACTTCACTCTTGAATTCCATGGTTTGATATCCTGGATCAGAGGCCCAACTCTTTATAGCTAGAATAGAAAAAGATTAAGGAAATTTAAAACCCCTTGGAAACCCAAGAAACAGGGGCCACATAGCTTAAGTTGGGGAGCTAGGTGGAGAGGTGACCCTCAGGGCTTTTCTCCCTTGCCATATGGCTTCATCAACTGGTGAATGGAGTCCTTCACCCTCAGACACAAATTCAAGAAAAGCCTGATGGTGTTCATTCAGTTTTTAAAATGTAGACATTTCTCCCCATGTAACCAAAGGAATAAGGCTACTTCCAAACATGTGATAGGGTAAAACAATGTCTATGTTACAGTCCTCCAATGTACCTGAAGCAATTTCTCTAGCATCTTCCACATAGTTAACATCACCCTAAGCTGTGTAGGTCTGCACCAAGCCCCATTACATTCCCCTTTAGTTTGCAAAATTGGCCATTGCTGTCCAATAGGAAGGGGTGCATTTTAAACACATTGTCAACATCCCCAATCCAGAATAGTCATCTGGGATCTCTGGAGAGATAGAGATATTGTCCTTTCCCCTGTTTAACCAGTACCATGGAGGAAAGTGTCTCAAGACAGTCGATGTAACATGATCTTACAAATGGAGTCACTTAACCTTAATCCCACATGTATAGGCAGAAATGACACGTGCACAAAGTTTTGCAGATTCAGCAGAAAGGGGCATTTCAAAAAGTATACCAAATTACTGCTTTCTTGATACTCAGCAGATGTACTGTTTGGTGCTCCAATAGCCTTCCTCAGCCAACAAGGGAAAAATGAAGAGAAAAAAGCAAAGGAAAGAGAAAATTGGCTTTCTGCCTTGGGTGGAAACTTGGCCCATACAAAATCCTTACAGACTACATGGAGGTCTCCACATAAGGATTGAGAACCTAATTTAAGGATTCAAGATAGCCAACCTTCACTCCCTTTCAAACTCTGTTCCTGATTCTCTGGACTTTAAAACTATGCCTCTGCTAATACCTCATCTTGAAATTTCCTTTAGCACCCAGAGCCTCCTTGCCATGGAGCATCCAATTACCCCTCCCCTGGCCTTCTTACCTCTACTAGACCTGCCCTCTTCTTCCATTGATGAGTTGTTATACCAATTACTAGGGGAGTTCCTGACCTCATCAATGTAATGTAGCATGAAACCAAGATCTCAGATATCCATAATATCTACTCCCGCCAACTTAATAATCCATTGCACACAGGTGGTTACTGAAATTAGCCTGTTCTGGAACTCAGATTTTACCCGTGTCTTGATGCCATTTGGGTGGGGTTCTAACCCAGAAGATCAGATCTAATTATTCCCAAATGGTTTGGTTTTAGATACAGTCTACAAAACCCAATAATTTCAGGAATTTCATTATTTCACTTGCAGATGTTCATTAGAGAACTGCTTGCAATGGGAACTGAACTTTATAGGGTTATCTGTTCATAAATAGTTAGTTATCTTAAAACACCTACAAAAGGATCCCCTATCTGGGGCTTCTAACTCATTTAACTGGTTTTGCAAGTCTTTTTAAAACATCCCTATCATATGAATGTCTGCCACTAAAAGGGGCTCTGCCTTAGCTCCATGATACCATGCCATTTTTGTCCATTCTTCCAATAATTCATTGGGTTTCTGTTTACATTTCTCCTGAAATGGTGGTAAAAATCTAACCATCTTTAAATCTTTCTGTTGGAAGAAGTTACACATACTCTGGGATGTAGTATTAGGATAAACCCAAAGCTTCTTCATTTCTACTTCCATTCTTTTCCCTTATAGCCCTAATCTCTGTGGGCTTCAACACATTTTCCATCAGGGCCTCTGGGTTGTAGACAACAATGCTGCAGAAAATATTTATTTGCCACAGTCTGTCTCTACCCCCTTAGTCTTTTTTCTCTAACCCCCTTAGCCCTCTGCCTTGAGCAGAAGATGCTTAAAAATCAAAAGCTTTGTCCTTAATTGCTGATATCTAATGTCCACACTTTAGTTCCATTTTCATTAACCTCTTGATCTAAGTCTTTCTAATCCCATTATTATAAGTACAGGATATTCTCTCTGGTACTGTCTTTATTCTCCATGCCAACATATTTTAGCATCCACTGGGGCTAACTCCTTTAGGTCACTGGGACCTCCCCCTTCCTGTTCCAGTGACAGAGCTCCCTATATACCCAAAATAATATGGGAAGTTCATTCAATCAAATGAAGACCATCAGGTATGAGTAACTGTGTGAAAGTCAAGAAATGAAGGTTTTAGAGGAGATGAGTCTGTGTTACAAGGTATAAGACCAGCTGAGTCCCTGATGGCATATATGAGTTCTTTCCTCTTCTTTCATGCATGCCTGTGACATATGTTAAAGCTAAAATTCTAGCTAGTCTGTCTAAAATATCTAATGAGTGGTCGCCGATAAATTATAAGCTTTAGCAAGAGTTAGGCTTTTAAGCATTTACTAAGGAGAATAAGAATTTGGTAAAGAGAGAGAGAAAGGCCTACATTCATCTATCTATTAAAGGGAGAGAGCATTCCTAGCTCCGCTCTCTGCTAGAGTCCCCTGGAAAAAAACCGAGTCAGAGTGCCCAGCTCCCCCTTCTTCCTCCCACCAGCAAACGTCACTTCCTGATGCCAAAGAAAAGACGCATGGTCTTGCCCTCAAAGACCTTCACTTCATGGCAGAGCTTTTCTACAGTAAGTCTCCAGCAGGTGGCATTATTCCAATTGTTACACATAGGCTATTAAATTCTAATATGGGAGGGGCAGCTAGGTGGCACAGTGGATAGAGCACCAGTCCTGGATACAGGAGGACCTGAATTCAAATCTGGCCTCAGACATGTGACCCTCGGCAAGTCACTTAACCCCAATTGCCTCACAAAAAAAAAAAATTCTAATATGGAGTATAGATGTGGGCAGTGTGGTACAGCAGAAAGAGCACTAAATCTGCAGTCAATGGACCTAAGTTCGAATCTAAGACCTACCACTTACTTTATGTATGATCTTGGGCAAGTCATTTAACTGGGCCTCATTTTCTGTATCTTTAAAATAGAATATTGGACAAGAGGACATTAAGTTCCTTTCTGACTTTAAATTTATTATTTTTGATGATTATTGCTTTGTAGTGTAGATTGAAATATGCTACCACTAGGCCTCCTTCCTTCACTTATTCCGCCATTGATTCAATATTCTTGAGGTTTGCTGTTATTTTTCTAGCTTTAAAAAATAATTCTTTGTAAGTTTAATCATTATGGCATCAAAGCCATATTTGTATTATAGAAGGAATTTGGTGGGATTCTTTCTTTACTTATTTTAAAAAATAGTTTATATCAGAATTAATTGTTTTTAAAATGTTTGGTAGAATTCATTTGTAAATCCATCTCATCCTGAGCTTTTTTTTTTTCCTTATGGAACTTAATTATATTTTTATTTTATTTTTAAATTTTTTTTGGAGAGGCAATGGGAGTTAAGTGACTTGCCCAGGGTCACACAGCTAGTAAGTGTCAAGTGTCTGAGGCCAGATTTGAACTCAGGTACTCCTGAATTCATGCCGGGTGCTTTATCCACTTACCCACCTAGCTGTCCCCGAACTTAATTATATTTTTACAATTTCTTTTTGTAAGAGTTATTTAAGTATTCTATTTCCTCTTGCTAATCTAAGCAGTTGATACTTTTGTAAATATTAATAAATTTCAGTCATATTGCCCAAAAGTTTTGTTGGCATATTATAGGGCAAGTTAGCTCCTAATAATTTCTTTTAATTTCATCTTCATTGGTGATGCACTTACTCTTTTCATTTTTCATACCAGTAATTTGGTTGTCTTCTTTCTTTCTTGAAATCAAACTAACCAATGGTTTATCTAATCATATTTTTCAAAAATCTAGCTCCTAATTTTATTTATTGATTCAATTGTGTTTTTTTTTTATTTTCAATTAATTGCTCCTTTGATTTTTCAGGATTTCTATTTTAGTGTATTAATTGGTGATTTTTAATTTGTTCTTTAGCTAGTTTTTAAAAATTGTATGCCTATTCATTGACCTGTTCTTTCTTTCTTTTTTAATTGATGTAAACATTTAGAGATAAAAATGTTCCCTTAAGTACTGCTTTGGCTACAACCACAAATTTTAATGTGTTGTCTCATTGTTGCCATTAACTTTAATGAATTTTTTTATTATTTCTATGATTTTTTTGATCCACTCATTCTTTAGAATTACATTTAGTTTCCTATTAATTTTTGGTCTATGTACCCAAAGTTCTTTATTGACTATAGTTTTATTGCATTATGGTCAGAAAAAAAGTGAATTTAATATTTCTACTTTTCTGTAATTGTTTGTAAGGTTGTTATACCCTAACATATAGCTAATTTTTGTGAAGGGGCCATGTACAGCTGAGAAAATTCTATTCCCATTCAATTTTTTCCAAACATCTACTTTAAAATATTCATCTCCTTAACTTCCTTCTTATTTATTTTATGATTAAATTTATTTAGCTCTGAGAAGGGAAAGTTGAGGTCCACCACTAATACAGTTGTTCTATTTCCTTCAGTAATCGATTTAACTTTTCCTTTAAGAATTTGCATCTTTCCTTAGAATTAATGCTATTTCATTGTCTGTGCTAGCTTTTAGCAAAATATAGCTTCCATGCTTATCCCTTTTAATTAGGTCTATTTTTGCTTTTGCTTCATCTGAGATCATGATTTGTACCCCTGCTTTTTTTTCTATAAGCTGAAGCATAATAGATTCTGCTCTAGCCCCTTATTTTAACTCAGTGCATGTCTTTTGTTTCAAGTGTGTCTTTTATAAACAATATATTGATAAATTCTGGTTTTTAATCCATTCCTCATCCCATTCACATCCACAGTCTGATTAATTGTGTGTTTCCTTTCATTTTATTTTCTTCTGTTTATCCTTGTCCCTTTCTTTACTCTTTCTATTCTCAAAAGCCTAATTTGTGTCTGATCTCTGCCTCCCTTAATCTTCCCTCCCTCTTATGACTACCCCTTCTTTTCTTTTATCCCCTTCTTCTACTATTTCTCTGGTGGGTAAGATAAAATTTTATGCCCAACTGAATGAATATACATTTTCCCCTCTTTGAACCAGTTTGGATGAGAGTGGGGTTAAGGCATTGCAATTTCCTCCCCTACCATTTACCCCTCAGTAAAAACTCTTCCTTTTGCATCTCTTTTATGTGAGATTACTTTGCCCATTCTTCCACTCCTTTCCCCCCTTTCCTAGTGGACCCTCTTTCTCACCCCTTTATTATTTTGGAGATCATTCCAATTTAACCAATTTACATTTTTACCCCCAGTCTATATAATTTCCTTCTAACTGCCCTAATAAATCAAAAAGTTCTTAGGAGTTATATGTATCTCCTTCCCATATAGGAATGTAAACAGTTTAACTCTATTGAGTCCCATATTGTATGCCTTTCGTGTTTATTTTTTAATGCTTCTCTTGTGTCTTGTGTTGAATGGCAAATTTTCTATTCATGTCTAGTCTTTTCATCAAGAACACTTACAAATTCTTTATTTTATTAGGAGATTAGGAATGCTCACTCTATTCTACCATCTTGGCTCCGCATCTTAAAATCTTTTTACAACTGGAATTGAAAATAGAATTTGTAGATACTTGGAACTTGAGATATTCAGTTAAGCACAATGTTTATTTCAGAATCATTGTTTATAAGAACCATAACAATGTTTCTTGTTGTTTTTTTTTTATTTCAGAGATTTGGAGCTTCTCTTAACTCTTTTCATTTTATAGGAGTGAGCCTGGGGGCTCATATAAGTGGATTTGTTGGACAAATGTTTAAAGGAAAACTAGGAAGAATTACAGGTAAGGCATTTAAATAGAATTCATAACATAGCCCACCTTTATCCAACAGCACTTATTGTAGTTAGTTTCCAGAAGAGGCATCACTAAACAAAGGAAATTATACAATTAAAACAGTTTAATACCTTGACCATTTTTCTATAAATCATTGAATTAAGATTTTAAATTAGATATAGTCCAGGTCTCAATTGTGTTTATTTTCTTTTTTCTTCTTTTTTTCTTTTTTCTTTTTTTTTTTTTTTGCGGGGCAATGGGGGTTAAGTGACTTGCCCAGGGTCACACAGCTAGTAAGTGTCAAGTGTCCAAGGCCGGATTTGAACTCAGGTACTCCTGAATCCAGGGCCGGTGCTTTGTCCACTGTGCTATCTAGCCACCCCCAATTGTGTTTATTTTCTATTTGCAGAGTTGGCCCTTCAAACAAAAATAGAAGAGTGAGTGATATAGTTGTAAAGCTCCATGTGTAAATGTTACAGCTATTTATATTTGGATAATAAGGAAACTAATTTAAACCTTTATAATAAATATATTCTTCCCAAGATGCAAGAAACATTAGCAACAAAATTAACAAAACATAAAGAATATATTCACACTCAGTATATATTACTTGAATACTTAGAGGATCTATGATTTCATTGTCATTTATGTTATATTACAGCAAGGGCCTGCAATTTTATTGGTGTGGAGATTCAAATGACAATAATAACAGCTTCTCTAGAAGAGTAGACTATTAGATAGTTGCCCGAAACATTAATATATTAATCCCCGCAAAAATCCTTCTCTGATTCTTTATCATAGTTTGGAGATTACCATATTTCATAAGTGTGTCAGTAGAACAAAAGCTCAACCAGGTTCTAGGGAACTGAAAAGACTTAACCCTATATAAATGTAAGCTATTATAAGCTTGACAATCAACTGAGGGCAAACTTGGCATGGTGACCCAGGAAACAGATTAAAAGTATAAAATAGCCATTATTCCTATATGCCCTCCTTTCATTTCTTTTATGAAAGAAACAGAAACATGAAAGGTAGAAAGAAGTAGCTAAGAATTATAAAATATTTATTTAATTACTGGTATGTTTAATGTTAAATCTTTGACAACAATGAAGGAATAGTTCCTGGAATAACTATATTAGACCTTTCCTGATCTCCTTAGTTTCTGGTGGCCCCAATCTTATATTCATTTTGTATATAGTCTCAATTTACTTTATGTGTACATGCTATCTCCCTCACTAAAAATGTAAGCTCTTTCAGTGCAAAAAATATTCTAATTTTGTCTTTATGTCTCCATTGACTAGTACAACTTTTTGGCAAAATAAGTAGCTGCTTAAGAAATGCTTACTATTAAACTGATATCAATATTTTCACTACAAATGGAAACAGGAGACAGGGGAAGTTGCAACTAAATGGAAGCATGGTTCATGGGTTCTGTGGGTTTTTTTAATTTAATTTTGGTATTTAATTTATTTTATTTTATTTTATTTTGCACCAGTTTTTCTATTTACACCAGTTTGGGGTAAGCATATTATTATTTTATCAATATTATATACCAGTAAAGGATTGACCACATGTTTCCCTAACTTCTCATGGTCTCAGGCTGTGTGGTAGAGAAAGCAGGGAGAGAGCTTCAGCATACTAGTTAGCGCAAGCAGGAGAAAAAACCCCAAAAGACCCAGACAGCATGTGGTCTCAAGGAGACACAAGAGAACTCAGAAGACCTATGAAATCTATGTTGTCCTAAAAGCTGAGAGGGCTTCTAAAACCCAGAAAAAGGTTCTAATTGCATCTTCCAAGGGATTTTATCTTCTTTTGAAGGAGGTAGATCATTATACATTGATCAAAGCTAGTTGGTTAGCATCATTCAATTCCATTGGTTGACATGACTTGAAGGTGGTCTACAAATTAAAATGAACTCTATAGATGACAGACATCGGAGGGAAATGCAAAAGACCCTTACTGAAGTTGCTTAAGGCTAAGTTCATTATGCAGGTGAGGTTTAATTCCATCAGTCCTTCACTGAGGTAGACAAAATAATCTACCTCCATTATTTTGTTCCCTTGGATTTGTCCCACATCAAGGAGAATTAGAATTTCTTGAGTTGGGGTGGGGGAGAAAGGACTGAGAAACTGATCTCTGGGTCCCCCCAAGAAATCCATTATTAATAAATATTTTCTCACAGTTCTCCTATAGAACAGGAGTACTGGTTTCTGTATATACCCTAATCCAAGAAGACATTTTTGTTGAATAAGTTTTATAGGGTTAGGGTCTTGGTAAGGATGGATTAGATGATGTTTTAAGTTATTTTATTTTTTAAGGTTTTCTTTTTCATTTTTTTACAGCAAACATTTTTATTTAAAGTTTTGAATTCCAAATTCTATCCCTCCTTCCTTCCCTGCCCCCCTTCCCTAAGACAGTAAGCAATCAGATGTAGGTTATATATGCAAAATTTTGTAAAGCATTACTATATTGGCCATATTGTGCAAGAAAACTCCAAAAAAAAAGGGAAAAAGAAAGAAAGAAAGAGGAAAATAGCATATTTCAGTCTGTGTACAATCTTTCTTTGGTGTGGATAGTATGATTCATCATTAGTCCTTTTAAGTTATTTTATGACTACTCTGAAATATATGTATATGTAAGTGCGTATAACATGTATAAACACATGTACATGTGTACATATTTATGCATATGCATATATACATTGGTGGATCTTGTCAAATTCTTCACATCAACTACAAAAATAATGAAACCAATTCCTTTACTTTTCCCATCAAAAGTAACCTGATCCAACTTTTTGTTTCACTGCATGGTTTATACATTCTGTTATATTTGTCATGAGAATATTTCTGTTTATATTGTTTGTTTCTCTAGGAATATGTCACGTTATTGGTTATTAGACAAAAATTATAATTTGAGTTTATGTATGGTTATTCAATGTTTATGGATGGTCTAAATACTGGATTATTCTTAGCACCTTCTACTCTCTTTTTAGCCATTTTGTCACAAGTAGAAGGGGCTATACAAACCACAGTAAAATGTACTCTGTGTGTGTGTGTGTGTGGGGGGTGTTTCTGTTGTGTTTGAGTGGGATGGGAAGTACACCCACTGACCCCTGTAATAGAGACTCGAGGAGAAAGGAGGCCGAAGCATTGATTTTATTTCTTTCGAAAGAAAGGTGTACCACACTCACTGGGACAACCAGGAGGTGTGACACACCGGGATTAGAAATCAAGCAGTTTTTATACTTTTTACAGACATCTAATTTGAGCAAAATGCGGTAATTGGGTTCAGCAATAAATCTTTCTCCAGTGATAAGTCCCTCTCTCCTGGGTCAGAGTGCCCCAACCTCAGGGGTTCAGCCATAGGTTATTTTGCAAAATTTCATGTTTCAGCAACAATTTATCATATCTACATAATGTCTCGGTGCAGACCCTATGAAGCAATTTTTAAGTTGATATGCCTATATTTAGAAAGGGGGATAGTAGCTTCCCGTTATTGCCTCTCTCTAGAGAAAAAACAGAGAGAGAGAGAAAAAGGGGGCTTTAAGGGGCTTTAAGACTTTGAGATCAGATCACTAGGCACTTTCCATCTCAGTGGGGGGTCATATCCATATGTCCCTCTCATGTTGAAATAAACAGTCTACGGGGGCAGCTAGGTGGTGCAGTGGATAAAGCACCAGCCCTGGATTCAGAAGTACCTGAGGTCAAATCCGGCCTCAGACACTTGACACTTACTAGCTGTGTGACCCTGGGCAAGTCACTTAACCCCCATTGCCCCTCCAAAAAAAGAAAACAAAAAGAGAAATAAACAGTCTTTTCTTGGACCCATACTAAAGATTTACATATTAATAGAATTTGCTTGAGCTTAAAAACAGGCAGTTTATTCTTTGAGAACCTAAGGTCACCTACACACTATGATGAAACATTTGATTATAACTTTAGTGGAGGATTACTGAACATTAGCAAAAATGTAATTTACTATTGGAAGTTAAAATCTTAATAAAATAAGTGGTTCCATGAGGATAATATATTCTGAAAAAGATTCAACTTAAAATATTTTTAACCTATACCTATACCTATAGGTAATATAATTGTCAAGAAATCAGATATGGTTATTTATAAATCCCCCAAATTATTTTTAAAAAATAAAACCCTTCAAAACAAAAAATTCAACACTGTTGCAGCCACTCATACATAATATGTTTTTAAATATGAAATACTGAGAGATTTGGTAACAAATATTGGTCAAATAACTAAATTATTAATTTATTCCTTTCCCTTTGGAGCAATTTCTTAGTAAATATCAATCCAAATTTTTTTAAAACCACATCATTATGTAGCTAAAATAGTATAATGTCTTAGGGATAGAGGGATCATTTTGGAATTGGGATGACTTGAATTGAAGTCCTGCTTCTGACACCTACTAGCTGTGAGACCTGAAGCAAATCACTAAACTTCTCAGTACATCAGGCAACTCTCTATGTTTGTAAATTATAGATGGGTTGTAGACCAACACCAGTGTTTAGAGATTGCACGTCAAGCTCCCTATGTTAATAAAATCAGAAGTGAACAATAACAAAGACGTATTATATAATAGGTATATGTTTTGGGGCAGCTAGGTGGCACAGGGGATAAAACACCGGCCCTGGATTCAGGAGGACCTGAGTTCAAATCCGGCCTCAGACACTTGACACTTACTAGCTGTGTGACCTTGGGCAAGTCACTTAACCCCCATTGCCTCACTAAAAACAAAACAAAACAAACAAATAATAGGTATATGTTTTAATTTTCTCTGCAATTAAAATTGATTGCTATGGAGCAACTAGGTGGTTCAGTGGATAGAGCACCAGCCCTGGAGTCAGGAGGATCTGAATTCAAATCTGGATTCAGACACTTGACACTTACTAGCTGTGTGACCTTGGGCAAGTCACTTAACCCCAACTGCCTAACCAAAAAGATTTTTTTTAAATTAAAATTGATTGCTATAATGAAAATCTTTTTGCATTTCAGGTCTTGATCCTGCAGGTCCATATTTTTCCGGGAAACCACCATATAAAAGATTAGATTATACTGATGCACAGTTTGTTGATGTCATCCACTCTGATAGCAATGGTAATAGCAAATCACATCATTTTTGCTTTTCTTATAGGAATGGAAGCAAAACTAGAAACTTTGGGGAAATGCAAAAGAATGGAAGGAGGGATTTATACTGAGTGGATTGAGTGAACCTAATTCTGTGGCTCTCTATGAATTAAATATGCTTGTTTTATAACATTAGGAAATTTTTAGCTTAAAGGAGAGATTTTAATTTGGACTGAAAAATGTGGATGACTATAATTCAGTAAGAGAATATATAAAATTTGTATATTCTAACCTTGCTCAGCCCACATCTGAATACCTTTTTTGGTTCTAGAGATCATATTTTAGGAAGGGCATTGATAGTCTGGAGAGCATTCAGAAAAGGATAGAGATAGTGATGGGAATAAAGATCATACTATACAAACATTGGTTAAAGAAACAAGGTAATTCTCTAAAAGAAAAAAAAAGACTTAGAGGCAACAAGAGAATTATCTTACTGTATTCAAAGGGCTGTCATGTAGAAGAGGGATTGGACTTCTCCCTAAAAGGCAGAATTAGAAACAGTAAGTGGAAGTATAGTGTATAGGTAGAGTGAGGGCTTCCCCTCAGTGGATCTCTTTAAGCAAAGGTTAAATGACCTAACCTGATATAACGCAAAGCTTCTCATATTGTAGGTCATGGCCTCATAAGGGGTCGCATAACTGAATGGGCAGGGGGGGAGTTGTGAAAAATATGGCAGTAAATGTTTGATTTGTATTCTGATTTTACATACCTATATACCTGGGGTCATGTAAAAATTTATCAGGCAAAAAGGGATAATGAGTGGAAAAAGTTTAAGAAGCCCTGCTATAAAGGATTCCTGTGATTCTGTGAACTTTAGATAAAACTGTCCCTGAGAAAAGGGCAAGGTCATAAGGATTTGTCAGGTCCTCTGTGAAGATTCTTTATGTACTAGCATTGATAGGAATAAATATTGCTTATATTGCATTAGAAAAATAGGGAAAGGGGGCAGCTAGGTGGTATAGTGGATAAAACAGCAGCCCTGGATTTAGGAGGACCCAAGTTCAAATGCGGTCTCAGACACTTGATACTTAATATCTGTGGGACACCAGGTAAGTCACTTAACCCTCATTGTCCCACAAAAAAAAAAGAAAAAAAAAGAAATTAAAAAAAGAAAAACCATGCAAATGGTATAAAGTATTGATAAACTTAATAGATAATTAATTGTTAATTATTCATGTCATAAAAGAATCCTTTTATTCAATTGAAGGGCCTTTAATTGTTATTTTCTACTATCCCTTTCATAGTTTTAAATGTATCAACTTTTTCCGTGTGTGGCATGTCTTGTTTTTTTCCTCTAAATTTTGTGACAGTGCTTTTTCTTTAGCTCTTGGAATCAAACAACCCTTGGGACATATAGATTTTTATCCAAATGGAGGAAAAACTCAACCTGGCTGCCCAAAATCAATATTTTCAGGTAAATCATTGGCATTTTCCTGAAAAAAAGTAATTTTATTTTTGTTTAGATTAGAAGTACAATTTTAAAATACAAGGAGAAGTCACCAGTTTACACTAGTAGACATTATTTTGCCTAAATTTTCAGAGAATGTTTTGGATCTATAGCAAGTGGTTATGTTGGTAGTAAAATAGAGTCTCTCTTCTCACCATTTGACAGTATGTCTTCCATTTCATGCTACATTTGTCTCCAGGTTGATCTCCAACCTCCTCTGGGAAGTGGAGAAGTACATGCTACTTAATGATGAGCATTCTCATACCTGGTCATACCCTACACATTCCAGGGATTTGGGGATTCTGTAGGTCATCATTCCAAGCTAATTCCTGATTCCCTGCTACCAGATTCCTTAGTCTCATTCCCCTTAAACCTCCATCTCAAATGTTCCAACCAAGCACCATCAAGTCCTTCCAATGTGCCCTGCAGAATACTTGTTTCAAAAATAACAAACTGTTTCATCCTAATTCTTTTCCCTTCTGTTCTTTCCATCTTCAGTGATTACTGAAACCTGACTTGACCCTGATGACACAGATTCTCTGGCTACCCTTTCTAGTACTGGCTGTAACCTCACTCATTTTCCTTGGCTGACTAATCAAGGTGGGGCAATTGGAGTACAGGTTGCTCTCCTTTGCCACTTTCAAGCTCTCTCCCTAACTCCATCGCTCAGTAATCTGTCCTTTGAGGTTCGTGCTCTTCATCTTTACCACCTAATCAAAAGCTAGGTAACTGTTGTCTGCCAACCTGCAGGTCACTCCCCATCCCTCCTAATTGAGTTTGGTACCTGCTTCATAGTTTTTCTCTCCTGCCCAATTCTCTGGACTTAAGTATACATATAGATTCTCCCTCAGATTCCTTAACTACTCAATTCCTCAGCCTACTCATTTCCCATGAGCAATTCTTCCATCCCATATCAGCTACATACAAAGATGCTCATAACCTTGATCATTCACAAATGCAACACCTCCGTTTTCTAGAATTTTGAAATCTCCTTAATTGACCATAATCTACTGTTTTTCTACCTCTCCCTCTGCCTTCCCTTACCAAACCCTACTGTTCATCCACACTGTAACCTCAAATCCCTTGCCTCCTTAGTTTTTTCCCAGGTCATCTTTCCTGCACTAGCCACTGCCTCCTCTTTTTCCTATGTTAATTCTTTTGTGGACCAATTCACATCTACACTTGTCTTCTGGTATTGAGTCCCTAGACTCCTTATCATTCTGCTCTGTCTAGCCTCACTTTTGACTGACTCCCACCATTAATTTCCTTCAAGCCTACTGCTGAACAAAGGTAGAGAAAATCACCTATCTTAATTGAATCCATTACAAATTTATGTTACACAATGTCAGTTGAGCCTTTACTGCTGCTAGGCAATTCTACTGTACCTATATTTTTGTTAAGTTATTTCAGTCATTTCTTACTCTTCATGAACCCATTTGGGGTTTTTGTGGCAAAGATATTGGAGTGATTTGCTGCTTCCTTCTCCATTGCATTTTAAAAACAAGGAAGCTGAGGCAAAAGGGGTTAAATTATTTTCTGGTGTCACACAGCTAGTAGGTGACTGAGACTGGATTTGAACTTGGGACTTCCTGACTGACACTCCACTGTGCCACTTAGCTTCTCTAGTACCCCACTTTCCATAGTAGCTCTTCCAAACATTTTCAGACCTCTTCATATTATACAAAATATCTAAAAGTAACATTTATTATGGAAGAACTCCATAAGGTCCAAGATAGTCTTTGCTTTATTTGGGATTCTGTACTACAGTAGGAAGTTTCAATGTATTTAATAAAATTATAAATGACTTAATGAGAAACCTAAAGCTATTAGAAGCAATTTGTGATAGGGCAGCTAAATGGTGCAGTAGATAAAGCACTGGCCCTGTATTCAGGAGGATCTGAGTTTAAATCCAGCCTCAGATACTTGACACTTACTAGCTGTGTGACCCTGGGCAAGTCACTTAACCCTTATTGCCCTGAGCAAAAAAATGCCAAAAAACAAACAAACATTAAAAAAAAGAAGTAGTTTGTGAGAATCTTCAAAATGGTATGATACTTGAATTGGTACTACACAAATAACAGTACTCTACATACACTTATAAGTGCTTAATTAGCACTTAGTAAGTACTTAATAGTTATTGAACTAATGAGTTAAATATCAGAGTGAACTAATAATTTTAATATTAGAATGTGACTAGTATCACCATCATAATATTAGTATAAATTCATTTGTGAATTCATGATTGACCAACATACAAATATTAAACATTGCACATTATTCTGCATTTAGTAGCTAGCATTAGTTAAATGCTTCCTGAATTGAATGAAAATGCTCCAGCTATAACAATGACCGCTTTGCCCTGTTCATGTGTGAGGTTATGCTCACATTCAACACTCTCATTACCAAAATGTATTCCCTGTTACATTCTCACTCTACTCCAGATCCAGTGTAGTGTAGGGGGGAAAGTGGAACATTTAGAGCTAGAGGATGTGAGTTCAAATACCTCCTTTAGAATTTACTCACACATATGTGACCTTATAAAATTCACTTAGCCTTTCTAAGCTTTAGTTTCCTCATTTGTAAAATGAGAGGTTTAGAATTAGATGACCTCTCAAGTCCACTCCATTTCTAAATCTATGATGTTAACAGAACAAATAGCAGTTGGCTACTATGGCTGTGGTAGGGGGAGAGAGGGAAAAATAACACATCATGGTCTCATTATGTTACCATATCATTATGGACTGGACAAATACCTATATGCCTGTGATGAGGCCTGATTCTAGAGGTGGGAAAGAATTGTTGAGATATTTTGCATACCACAGATACATTTGTTCCTTAAAACAATTATATAGATGGTAAAAAATAAGTTCCTAGTACATTTATAAAAGCCTCTATAAACACTCAAATGTCTATGAAGTCTAGCATAATGGTTATAGTAGGATACCATTATGTTTCTAGTTATAAAAAGCTTAAATGTATCTACAAATACTTGTGAAATGGAAGACATTTGCCATATAAATTTTTCCATTACTAATTGTGAATATTGAATTCTGTAGATAGATTTATTTTAAAAATGTTTCTTTTATTGATCAAAATATTGTAATCTCAATTATAGCCAATAGTCAATTATTTACAAGGTATACAATTCAGAATTAACATTTTAATTTAACTAAATATTCATTTCAGTATTTTTTTTTCCATTCAGGAGCTTCATTTATTAAATGTGATCACCAAAGAGCTGTTCAATTGTTCATGACATCCCTGGAAGCAAAATGTGATTTAACTGCTTATCCTTGCTATTCACATAAAGATTATAGGAATGGTAAATGTACCCTTTGTGGAGAGTTTAATCCAAAACCATGTCCCAAATTAGGTAAGCATTATTTCATACAAATATTGTATTTTGTGATAATAGTTCATGTGACAATATTTTCACCAAAAATGCAGATATAATCAGTTTTTAGCTAATCAATATTATGTAACAAATATTTCTAAGATCTTTTATGTGACTATATTATGAGCTCTGAAGCTCTGAAATCTAAGAAATAAAGTCCACACCTGGCAGAAGTTTTTAGTCTTTTCTTAGAAATTAACTTTTTCAATCTCCTCTTCATCAGACTTTTTTATCTCTTCAAATATTGTAGACACCATAATGAGTCATTTACCTATCTGATCCTATTCTTTTCTGCCTCACTCTTAGATTGAAGTTTTAATGGTAATCTCTCTTCTGAAGAACTAACAGAAATAACTTGTTTTGGGTTAGGTATAAGGTGATGTTGCCATATTTACTCTCACAAAATCTTTTTTTTGGTTGATAGATATTTTTCTACTGAAATATGGAGATCTGATAGCAAATTCTGATATTCCTATAGCTTAGAGCATCTTAGTGCAACAGAACAGAGCTTCTGACGAAGTAGAAGCAATGAGAAAAGAATTATCAATAGTTATTTTTTATTTGCTTTCCGAGTAGAATTTAATTAAATTCAATTCATACTTTTTATTAGTTCTCTCAAAATTTTGATAAAAGGCTACTCCTACTGACAACTGAAGCATTTCTAGGAAATGTTACACACACACACACACACACACACACACACACACACACACACATACCATAGAATTTTAACATTTGAAAGGATGTTAGAGATCATTTATTTCAACTCCTTCATTTTCCAGATGGGGAAATTAGATCTTCAAGTTGTTATATAATTTTTAGCCTATACTTTCTTTTATATTCTTAGAGCTCTCTGCCCTTTTTTGTAATTAAGTTCTATTTATGAAAAGAGTATAAAAGAGAACAAAATAAGTTTTATATAATCCAGACATCAGCAATAAGCAGGTCCCTAGTGAATATGCATTCCTTCATTCCTCCAAAGTGCTGTGATGACTACATCACACAAGTAAACAATTTGCCTATCTGATGTAACTGTTGCTATTCAGGAAGGTCTACAGCTCCATCTGTATTATGACAATGTAGGTTGGTAGTCCTAATTAGAGGATGCTAGTAATTCCTGTATCATTTATCCTAGTCTCAGTCCCTACCTCTACCCAGCCCCCAGGATATTGTATCATTTCTTTAGAGTGGGAGCTGGGGAACCATGAATAAAAATATACTTCTAGAGGATGTTGTATGGAGGAAGAAGCCAAGGATTGTCTTCATGGATTTCATTTCCATATCATCCTGGGCTAGGTAAATGAAAATATATCTATGGAGAGGCCTGAAGTAGAGGTGAGAAATAACTGGTAAGACCAGACCTACTGGGGAATACTGCCCATCTTTTGTCCCACCCATGAATCTCTAGGGTATTGTGAGTCATATGTATCCTGTTCCTGATCAGGGTATTTGCCACCATTCCATGGTATAGATAAGTTCAGAACTCTATGTATCCCAAGGTGGCAGGGCTCCTTTATTGGAAACTTGATGGAACTTGACAGCTTTGATGAACTATAGGGAAACAGGGGCCAGTCAGGTGACCTTTGGTATGACAGTTCACAGGCAAGTCTTTTCTTGGATTTTTATTTGAATTATATGCTACGAGTTTATCCACTAGCAGAAAGAGTAAATGTGGAAACAAAAAAACAACTATATTAGACGTGACATGATCGACCCCACTCCATAATTGTACTTTTAACAATTTTGAAGGCTTATTACAGAGGAGGAACTAATTCTGTAGGTAAACCAATAGAACCTTCAAGGTAAGTCACCAAGAGTTGCTATGGCATGTTCCTGAATATTCCCAAATCCATTATGGGGTCACATTCTACATTTCTAAAATGAAAAATAGTTGGTATTTTGAGGTAAAACAAGTGGGCATTCTCCATTTAGAGGTGCATCTTTGCAATAGTTCTGAATAGGGTGGTAAAGGGATAAAATGGTCAGCTATGAGACTACTCTCATAGATGAACAGATCCCCAAACTGCATTCATATAAGGACTTTCAGGTGGAATTTTAAAGAATGTTAGGATATTCCACCTTGGAATAAGAGGTGGTAGTTATCATCATTCTGATATTCTGGCAATAGCTACTGGAACAAGTTAACTAAATTCTTCTAGATCTGTTTTTTTTTCTTGAAAGTACCAGATTCTTTATTATGTATTTGATAGTGATTACTGATGAATTAAAAGATTATTAGGCTGGATACTATTATAAAGACATAACATGGCCTAGAAGAAGGAACACTGGACTTGGAGTTCGGATACCTGAGTTCAATTATCCATATAGATGCTAAAATGGGCCAATTTGAATAGATGAATTCTTAGAACCTTACTTTCCTTATTAGAAAATAACCGATGATAGAGATGATAAATAAATATAGATAGATAGAGATGATAAAGAGATAGATAGATAGATAGATAGATAGATAGATAGATAGATAGATAGATAGATAGATAGATGATAGACAGACATATAGATAGACAGATAGAATTGGTCTATTAAGGCTTACAGTACCTATAGCAAGGGCTACAAGGATAAAATAAGAGTATTAAGTTTTAGTAACCTCTACAAATGATTGCACTTATGATTACAGAGTTGTTGTGAGGAAATATGGGATCAAATTTACATGAGTTCTTGCAAGACATTTAAGAGAAGTTTCTAGCATTATACTATTCTTTTGGACAAATAGAGAGATATAATCTAAATGATAATAAAATTGACTGAGTTAAGAACTGGGTAAATACCCAAAAGAAAATCATTAACAAGTTGATATCATTTTGAAGGAAATTATGAGTACACTGACATAAAGATCTGTACTGAGCCCTTTAGTGTTTACATTTATAACAATAAGTTAAGTAAAAGTCATAGCTATTTGTTTATGAAATTTGCAGATGACAAAAAAGCTAGAGAAACATAACATCTGAATAGACTGGCATTGGGACAAATGTAACTCTATTACATTTTTTTTTTGCAGGTCAGTGAGGGTTAAGTGACTTGCCCAGGGTCACACAGCTAGTGTGAAGTGTCTGAAGCCGGATTTGAACTCAGGTCCTCCTGAATCCAGGGCCAGTGTTTTATCCACTGTGCCACCTAGCTGCCCCACTATTACATTTTAAATATAAAATTTAATAAAGATAAATTTAAAGTTAAATTAATATTTAAATTCAACAAACATTTATTAAGGTCATACCATGTACTAGACCCCTTGGATAAAAAGGCAAAAATAAAACAGTTCCTAACTTCAAGGAGCTTATAGCTTGTACACAGGTAATTAAAAGCTAGATATTTTTAAAAGGGAATGTTAACAACTAGGGGTATATATACTGAGTCAGGAATTTGGGGTATGGGCAATAGTTTGTGTAATTCCATAGGTAAAAGAGATTAAAGATCATTCCAGGGAATGTTCATTATTCAAATTTGGTTTGAATGTACAGTGAAAGAATGAAAGTAGTATAAAATAATTCTGAAATGTTAGATAGTAGCCAGATTGTAAAGACTAAACAAAAGGCTGAGAAATGTAATGTTTATACTATAGACAGCACAGACGTGCCTGGACTTTAGTATTTGGGGAACTGCATGAAAGATGACTTGAAGAAGTGAGAGAACAAAATCAGGAAAAACAATTAGGAGGCTATTGTAATCCCTAAGTGAGAGGTCATGAGCAGAGCCAATAAATATGGAGGTCATGGTACCAGGTCAGCTGAGTGCTCAGATGCTTTGATAGCTTCATAAGGAATACATATGCATATAACAATATAAGCATATATGGATTACATATCTGTATATATTATGAATATGTACATCTATGCATGTAAAACCAACATATCTTTAGAAATACTAAATATATTTGGAAGGAGACAGGGTTCCTAGAGCCAAATGGCAGCTAATTGGATTAATGGTTAGAGTGCTGGGTCTGGATTCAGGAAGACCTGAGTTCAAATGTGACCTCAAACATCTACTAACTTCATGACCAAATAAGTCACTTAACCTCTGTCTTCTTCAGTTTCCTCATCTATAAAGACTTTCTCCACAGTGTTTAATGGTCAGTTTCTTTATGTGAATTATGTATGTTCTCTGTTCCTGTCACTGGCTAATTCACATCCTCTAGAAGTTTTGTCTCCAAGTGTGAGGGAGGAGGAATTGTTCTTTCTGTTGCCAGTTATATGTGTTCTGTGAAGAGGTAGAAGAAATTATAGCCTCGCCTTTGAGCCATAATTGTTTGTGCATGTGTGTTCTTTATAAAGTTCACTTTCACAACTACAGGATTCCAGTGAGTGTATAATCTTGGTTATTTGGGTACTCTTTCCTATGATGCTGAGTTCAACTGTGCCAGCCAATTTGCTGCACCTTTTGTTTGTGTGTTGTTTTAAACTGGCCACAGGGGAGTAAACAATGTGCTTGGCTTCTTTCCTTGTTCTCTTGACATTGCATGCATACTAGGGACAGAAAGCCTGTAAATTGTGTCATCCCTCACTTGCCCATAATAAAATGTTTTGATGACATCCTTTAACCTACTTCTACAGCATTCATAAGGATAATGATACAAAAAACGAACCACATATAAAACAAAACCCTACAATTTAAATTCCTTATATTTTCATTTAAGTAAAACAACCACATTATAACATATAATTTCACAAAATGCAAAGTAATTCATTCACTCTGACTCCTAAATTCACATCTACTTATAAAACCTTGTTTGACTTACAAATATGCAATTATATATTTTTGTGTATATGCTATAAATATTCATACACATAAATATAATTGTAAATATATGCTTTTTATAAATATTTTTATGTTTACTTCTCATAATATCTTTTTATGGACCCATAATATTCCATTATCTTAACTATAGAAGCTAGATCTGTGATTTTGTGTGTTTAGATGTCTTTTAGGTAAGGAAATTCTTGTTTACCAATGCAACTTGGCACCTTCTCTGCAGCTTATGATCTTAGCATTTTTGAAAGCACAAAGAGATTAAGTGAATTACAATTAAGTCCCTAGTCACATAGTCATTATGTATCAGAGGCAAGACTTCAACTCAAGGATTTCTGGCTTTGAAACCAGTTCTCCATCATCTGCAGCATGGTTGCCTTTATATTAATATACCATAGTCTATTCAGATGTACTCTTTTAATTGTTCATATAGTCTATTTCTAGTTTTTGTGTTTTATAAAAAAAAGTAGCTATCAATATTTTAGACAGTTAGGTATTCCTCCACCACTACCCCTAATATCCCTGGATAGTCCCAACAGTGAAATCACTAGATCAAAGTATATGACTAGTTTTATGACTCATTTGCCTATTACTAAATTTTCTCCAAAAATTTAGAATTATCTACAATGTAATTGAATGCTTATTTCCACTCAACTTTACAAACATCAAATTCCATATTTTTCTTCTATTTTGAAGTAATTTTAAAAGTATTTTAAATTATTTAATTTACTCATCATCAGCAAAAGCAAATATTCACATAAATATGTTTAAATATCGTGCATAAATCCAAACACACCAAATTAATTATAGCTCCTTTTAAGGTACAAATTAATTAACAAAAGGTCCTGTTTCCATGTTCCCTTCTGATATTTTTTCTGAATTTTTAATTTCAACTTTGTAATTCTTTACATAGTTGTAGTTAGTTCTATTGCTCTGGTTCTTTTCTTTTCCATAGAATGTAAGCTCTTTGACAGCAGGGACAATTTCTTTTATGAATAGTTGAGGAAAGAAGAAAAGAAAAAAGGAAAGGAGAAAGGCAAAGCTATACCCAAATAAATGTAGAATTCCAGAGAATAATAAAGAGAGAAAAGATTTTCTTATATGAACAATCTAAAGAAATAGAAGAAAGCAATACAATGGGAAAGACAAGTGATATCTTCAAGAAAATTCGAGATATCAAGGAAAAGTTTCATGCAAAAAATGGGCATGATAAAAGACAAAAATGGTAGGGTCTTAGAAGCAGAGGAGATAAAAAGAGGTGACAAGAATACACAAAAGAACTATACAAGAAAGAGCTTAACATCACCACTAACCACAATGATGTGACTGCTGATCTAGAGCCAGGCACTGGTAAGAATGAAATCAAGTGGGCCTTGGGAAGCATTGCTAACAATAAGGCTAGTGGAGGTGAGGGAATTCCAAAATGAGCCATTTAAAATCCTAAAAGGTGATGCTGTTAAAGTGCTTCACTCACTATACCAGGAAATTTGGAAAACACAACAGTGATAGGAAAAGATAAATCCTAAAGGAAGGCAATTCCAATGAATATTCAAATTACTGAACAATTACCCTCATTTCACATACCAGAAAGGTTATGCTTAAGATTCTGCAAGCTTAAGTTTGGTAATATATGAACCAAGAATTATGAGAAGAGCAAGCTAGTTTTTAAAGAGACAGAAGAACTGAAGACCAAATTGCCAACATCCACTGGATTATGAAGAAAGCAAGAGAGTTCCAGGAAAAATATCTATTTCTACTTTCTTTATTACACTAAAACCTTTAATTGTGTGGATCACAACAAAATGTGGCAATTCCTGAAAGAGATGAGAATACCAGATCATCTTATTTGTCTTCTGAAGAACCTGTATGATGACCAAGAAGCAAGAGTTAGAACTGAACATGGATCAACTGATCAGTTTAACACTGGAAAAAGAGTAGGACAAGGCTATATACTGTCACATTATTTATTTAACTTATATGCAGAGTACATCGTGAGAAATGCAAGACTGGATGCATTAAATTTAGGTTGCCAGGAGAAATATCAACAATCCCAGATATGTAGATGAGACCACATTGAAGGCGGAAATTGAAGAGAAATTAAGAAGCCTCTTGGGAAGGGTAAAAGAGAAGAGTATAAAAGCTAGCTTGAAGCTTAACACAAAAAAACTAAGATCCTGGTAGCTGATCCCATCACTTCCTGGCAAATAGAGAAGAAATAGAGGCAGTGTCAGATTTTATATTCTTGTACTCAAAGAACACTGTATACAGTGACTCTAGACATAAAATTAAAAGACCTTTGCTCCTCAGAAGGAAAACTATAGAAAATCTGGACAGCATACTAAAAAGCAGTGACATCACCTTACCAAAAAAGGTTTGTATAGTCACAGGTATGGTTTTTGCAGTGGCAATATATGGATGTAAGAGTTGGACTATAAGGAAAAATGAGCAGTACAGATAAATACTTTTGAAGGCTTTTGAGAGTCCCTTGGAATAGCAAAGAGGTCAAATAAGTCAATACTTAAAGAAATTAATTCAGGCTAGTCACTAAAAGGTCAAATATTGAAGCTGAAATTTACTTTGACCACATTATGGGAAAATAGGACTCACTGGAAAAGATTTTGATGTTGGGAAACACTAAAGGCAAGAGGAAATGGGAACAAAAGAAAATGAGATAGTGTTACGGAAACAACAAACAAGAACTTGGACTGATTTTAAGAGATAATGGAGGATAGATAGGCTTAGCATACTTTGGTCCAGGGGGTCACAAAGGTTTTGACATGACTGAACAACTGAACAACAACATCCAAGTACCCAGAAAAGTACTTGAAGATTATAGAAATATGACAAGCATTTGTGGATTGATTAATTTACTTTGCATCAATACTTTCTGCCTTTTATATTTCCTTGTATTCCTCATATTTAATATTTCTTTCTTACAAATTAATGAATGAAAATGCATTCTTCAAGTATTTATTAAGCTGTAAGGGCAGAAATAGAAAAGTAAACTATTCCCTGTTCTAAAGGGAATATATACAATATAATAGCAAGAACCTTGGCATATATACCATACACGTATATACAGTATGAGGGGCTAAGATTATTTTGAGGAAATAGTATTTCTTTGTGAACTATTTTCAATTCAAAATAGAGTGGGTTTTCTATTTGAATCATTTTTCTTCTTCAAAAATTCTATCTCATGCAATTTATTTTTATTTCAACCTTACTTAAGGTTTACATGCTTCAAATTGCAGGTTATTATGTGGACCAGTGGAAAGACATTTTAATTGAAAGGCAGCCTCCTGGAATGAATGTTTATTTTGATACTGCTGACAAGGAGCCATTCTGCAGTGAGTTGTAAACTTTTTAAAAACACATTTTATATTCATACTTTATTTTTACTACTTATTCTATTATCCTCCAAAACACATGATCCTTTCAGAAGTGGTTGAACTCAGTTATCATTACTGTTAGATTTATAAAGTTTGTATCATTACATGAAAATAGATTGAAATTGTTTTTTATATTTAAGAATCTGTGACATTGTCAGCATAGGCACACTTCTAAAAAATTAATGGAATTGTCTTTGAGTTGATTCAGCTAAAAAAATGCATCCTTCTTCAGACAATCTGCTGATGAGCCTATCAGAAATGAGGTAGGCTGATCCTCAAGGATTAGACACACTATGTTCATAATAAGAGACTTTTTCAATTTAGTAGTACCTGAGGGATTAGGGTTATATTTTTTCACTGACTTTTGAGAACTTAGAATGCCTTCTATGTCCAGCAGACATTTAATGTTATATGTCTAAATATATTAGAATATTATCTTCAGGGCAGCTAGGTGGCACGGTGGATAGAGCACCAGCCCTGGAGTCAGGAGGACCTGAGTTCAAATCCAGCCTCAGACACTTAACACTTACTAGCTGTGTGACCCTGGGCAAGTCACTTAACCCCAATTGCCTCACTAAAAAAAATATTATCTTCAGCTTTACAAGCAAAGTATCATAGTATCATAGGCTTCATATCTTTGAAGATGTTAGAGGTAATTTAATCCAATTCTCTCATTTTACAGATGAGGAAAAGAGGCCTGAAGGAATTAAATGATAAACTCAAAGCAGATAGGAAAGTAGCAGAGTGAAGATTTGATCCCAATGCAACAAACTCCAAATCTTACTGGCACTTACTCCAAGCTATGGCTAGCAAACTTCTCCCTTCTCCTCTTTCCTCCTCCCTTATTCTATAATTCAGAGTCATTTTTGACATAAACAAGAACTCCCTTCTCCTGGTACCACTCCCAATCTCCCAACTCTATACAACTCCCAGTTGCTATCCTCTCATTGATACCATCCACCCATAACCTCATCATAACCTTCAGTCCTGCTATTCCTCCCCAATTTCCCAGTGCAGAAACCCTGCTCTGTTCTCAATTTCCTCTCTTCATAATCTTCACCAGTTGACCAAGTAAACTGTTACTTTCCCTTGAATACTTCATTATTTTTGCCTTATTGACAAATTCTAATTCTAGGTTACCTCCATATATGCCTTCTTTACTCCTGTTTTTTTTGCCATTTTATTTTTTAATCATAAAAATATTTTATTATTTTACAGTTACATGTAAAGATAGTTTTCAACATTTATTTTTATATGATTTTGAGTTCCAAATTTTTCTCCCTCCCTCCCTTCCCACCCCTCTTCCCGAGACAGAAAACAAGCTGATATAGGTTATATAGGTGCAATCACATCAAATATATTTGTGCATTAGACATCTTGTGAAAGAAGAATCAGAACAAAAGGGGAAAACCTCAAGAAAGAAAAAAAGTAAAAAGAGTATGGTTCAATCTGCACTCAGATTCTACAGATCTTTTTCTGGATGTGGAGAGTGTTTTCCATCATCACTCCTTTGGAATTGTCTTGCTAAGAAGAGCTAAGTCTATCACAGTTGATCATCACATAATGTTGTTTTTACTGTGTACAATGTTCTACTGGTTCTGCTCACTTCACTCAGCATCAGTCCACTTAAGTCTTTCCAGGTTTTTCTGAAATATGCCTGCTCATCACTAACACAACAGCATTCGATTACATTTGTATACCACAACTTGTTTAGCCATTCCCCAATTGGTGGGCATTCCCTCAATTTCCAATTCTTTGTCACCATAAAAAAAGTTGCTATAAATATTTTTGTATATGTGGGTCCGTTTCCCTTTTTATGATCTCTTTTGGATACAGACCTAGTTGTGTTATTACTTTTACTCCTGCTTTAAAGTTGTACTGAACCACCCTGGAGGTAGTGATACAACTATTCACTGTTCTCAATTATGCTTTCACTAATAGCTAATATTTGTACAGTACTTTGAGGTTTGCAAAGTATTTTTTTACATTCTTTCATTTGATTGTAAAAAAGAACCTGTAAGATAAGTGCTACATGACATTCCTTTTATTTTTCCTGGGTCATCTTAATCATACTCCCCAGAGTGGTATAGTGAAAAGAAGCCACACCTGGACTTGAGACCCAATTTTGAATCTTATCTCTGATGCTTACTAACTGTAGGGGTCAGGGACAAGTCATTGTATCTTTCTGAGCCTTAATTTCCTTATCTATAAAATGAGGATAATAACACTCTAATTACTTCACAGAGTAATTATAAGCAGAAAATGGGGTTATTTATGAAATGTTTCATAAACTTTTAAGAATCACAGAAATAACAGGTCATATTCTTCTCAAGATACCACTCTTCCTCTGTCCCACTAAGCAGAATATCTACCTTTTTTATTTACTAAGAAAGTCGAGTTTGTTCAACATGATACCTTAAAAGCCTTTTACATCATCTCTCATCTTATCCTTTTTTGCTGCAGTCTTGGCATATGGATGATCCTTTTCTATGTTGGTTATAACCCCATCTTTATGGCCTTGATCACAGCTCTTCTTATCTCTTCCCAGACCTTTCAACTAGTCTTTCACTCTGATCTTCAGTTTCTCCTTATCTACTTATTGATTCCTTCCTAGATTCCTAAAATATGCCCGGGTATCTCTCTATACAAATGAACAAGCAAGACCCTTCATTTAATACTGTAATCTCTTCATAATATATAGATTTTTAAAAATTATTTTTAGTTTTAATTTATGGCAAAAGCAAGCATGTCCATAATATAGTATAATAAAAAAGATTGATTACATGTGAAAATGTGAATCTGTTATGTACAACTTGCTATTCCTTTTAAGTATATAATAAATTTATCATATAAATTTCTTTTTTTCTTTTTTTTTTCTTTCCTCCCCCTGTCCTACCATAGAGATGACTACCATTAGACACAAAAAGATATGCATGTGTGTATAAAATCATTTTATACCTACTTCTATTTACCAATTCTTTCTCTGGATACAGATAGCTTCTTTCTTCATATGACCTTTATTTTTAAATTGTGTATTTATAATAGTAAAAATGACTCAGTTATCCAAATCCATTCTTTTTTTTTAAGTTTGTTTGTTTTTTTGTTTGTTTGTTTTAGTGAGGCAATTGGGGTTAAGTGACTTGCCCAGGGTCACACAGCTAGTAAGTGTTAAGTGTCTGAGGCCGGATTTGAACTCAGGTACTCCTGACTCCAGGGCCGGTGCGCCATCCACTGCGCCACCTAGCTGCCCCCCAAATCCATTCTTAAAACAATATTGCTCTTACTATGTCCAATTATCTCTTGGTTCTGCTCACCACACTCATTGCCACTTTTTGCAACTTTTTCCATGCCTTTCTAAGATCATTGAACTAATCATTTCTTATAGCACAGTAGTATTCTATCACAACCATACATTACAACTTGTTCAACCATTCCCCAATTGATGGGGATCCCCAAAATTTCTAGTGCTTTGCCACTACAAAAAGAGTCACTATAAACATCCCATTCATATTTGAAGTTATAATTATTTTTTGTGATTTTCCCTCCATTTTATTTTTACTATTTTCTTTCTCAACCTCTCTTTTTACCCTATCCCCATTATTATATCCCCATTATATTCTCCCCCATCTTTGCACTCTGCATCCTACCCACCCCTACACAAAGTTGTCTATACCCCTTTCATTCATCACCTCACTGTCAGATCATTTCTTCAAACATTTATAATTTAGTTTATGACTTCACCATTCAAGTGAAACTACTTTCTATGAGGTTTTAAAGAATCTCAACTGCTAAGTGTGAAGGGTTTTATTGTTTTCATCTTTTTGGTTTTTTTATATTGTTGAACATTCCTCTTTTCCTGGATAATCTTTTCCCTCTTGGTTTTTTGTGAAACTGTTCTATCCTTGTTATCCTATTTAACTATTATTCCTTTTCCCTCTACATTTTTTATCATTATTCAGCCACAATTCCTAACATGAAAGTAGTGCCCATTTTCTTCTTTCTCTTCTTTCTCTATTCTATCCATCTAAGTATTCACATATGCTTTCTTGAGATAAATAATTATCTCTATGTAAATGACTTCCAATCTTAGGTGCCTTATGCTATTCTCTCTCTTGAAAATCAGTCCTATGTTGCCTGCTTAATAGCTCGACTATGTATCCCACTGACATCTCAAACAGCAAGCATGTCTAAAACAATTCATTTTCACTTAAACTTATCCCATCTCAAAACTTCTCTCTTATTTTTAAGGGATCCATCATCCTTCTTGTCATTCAAGTTTACAGCCATATAATGATCTTTGTATCTTCTGTCCCCCTTTTTAGCCCTCCCCATTCAATCAATTGTTAAGATTTGTCAATTCTACCTATATAATAGTTCTCATATCTATCCATTCCTCTTTACTAAAAAAGCTCACTACCTTAATCCAGATCCCCATCAATTATTACAATCACTAATTAGTCACTTTTGGTCTATACTCTCTATCAAACATCCCTCACCCAGATGCCAAAATCATCTTAAAGCACATGTCTGACTATTATTTTCCTATTTAAAATTCTTCATTGGTTCCCTATAGTTTCTAAGATAAAATGAAAAATTGCCAACCTGGTATTTCCCTCTAGCATCTTATTTCATATTAGTCCCCATCATGCACTCTACATTCTAGATAAATTGTTTTACTAGCTATTATTAAAATTCAACATCCTGCCTCTAAGCCTTCATTAAATGCATGGAATACAAACCTTCCTACGTGAAGTTCTTCCTAATCTCTCTTTCTACTCCAAATGATTTTGTTCTCTCTCCAAACTACTTTGTATTTCTCTATTTATGTACTCTTTCTATCTTCTCAAAAGAAGTGAGCTACCATTTGATAAAGAATATTTTCTGTTTATTATTATATTCCAAGCACTTAGCACTTCATTGGGCTGGATACTCATAATATATAAATTGCCAATAGAGCAGTGTATCATGGTTGAGGTCAGATCAGGAATTAAGAAAAAAATCATCTGGCTATCACTCTTCCCTCTCTTCCTTCAAAAACCCATTCTCAAATATCCTAGTGCTGGCTCATTTCTCTGTGATTTCTGCTCCATCCCTTTTGGAGCTTTTCTCCTTCTTAGATATTTGAATGGAGCTGTCACAAAAATTTCTAAGTTGGATGTCAGACAAAGAAAAAATAAAGTCTCAAACTGAAGAAAATAGGTTTAATGAGAGAGGGATCCTGTCTCACAATAAAGCTGGTCTCAGGTCTAAGACAAAAAGCCAGGAGCCACAGGTCCCAAGGGTTTTTGTACCCACACCGGGCTAAAGGATATTTATACACTACTATTTTTAGAGAAGTTCCTCCCATTGCATCCACAAAACAAAATCATAAAAGTACGCACTTGCAAGAGGAACCAGTCTCATGTAGATTCAAGCTACAAACCTGAGGTGAAACAACTAGTGTTGATTTTTTATGGTGGACAACAGAGTCTACCATCTTCCATTAGGTGACTTTTTCTTAAGCCCTGAGTGGTCCATTCTAGCTCAGAAGTTACTATTCTGGGTACCTGGCCTTTAAGCTGATTGCTAGAGATCTAACCACAATTGGAATTGCAAATGGAATTTAATGGATACTGGAAAACTTATCAGCTTCAGTTATATGATTCCTAGCTATACAGTTTCAGAAGGAATGAGCTTCAAGCATTTGACTTACTTTAATCTGACTATTTTATCACTTAACTTAAACTATTTTAGCTAGCTTACTACACTAAAGAATACCTAAATATGTCAACTCACAATCCTTTGTCCATATGCTGATTATTACCATCTATATTATATTTATATCTAAAGGGTGAACAAAATCTCAACTCACAAAGCCAGCCTAAACCACAGGACTCATGGATCATCAGATGAGTATAGATATAAATTTATTAAGTTTATTTTAAAGACAAGAAAAAAGAAAGGTCCAAAAAATTAAAGCGATTTGGATAAGGTCATAGAAGCAATTTAGTGCTAGAATATTGACTAGAAGTGAATTCTCCTTATAAAAAACTCCTAAAAGAAAACACAATGTAAAGAAAAACTTATAACAATATGAATAAAGGGTGATAGAAGTAGAGGCATGAGGGAAAGTAAAAGGAACTAGGATTATTCAGTTTGGAAAAGAAGTTTAGAAAATAATTCTAAACATAAATGTTTTCAAATATTTCAAGTCTTCATACAAAACTTGACAACATGAGAATTAGACAACAAATAACCAATGAGAAAATCTCACAAAATGAATAAAATCTGTAACATTTGGAATTTTAAACTGTGAAAGTTTTATTAAAATTCAGAAAAATGAAATCTCTAACCCTAAAAGGAATAAAATCAAATTGAATTAGAAGGAATGGGAACCGATTGTATACGATAGGATAAGACAGAATAGGATAGAAAATAATTTTCCACATAAATTTTCACTCAGTGCATATAGCAAGGAGAGCAAAAACGCAAAACTATTCCTGTGCTTTTCATATGATTAATGATGAGTTCAACCTATACTTACAAGAAATTACCAGTATAATATAGTCAACAAGTGGTCATATTGCCTGTGCTTGTCTTGACTTTTGTCCTGCCACTGGACTTCAATGACTCTGGAGAAAGAGTGAGGCTGATGACTTTGCATATCTCTGCATCACTTAAATCTAATTCATGCACAAGTTAAGACATCATCCCATGATGTCATTGGTCTATTTCATAAATGAAGGATGAACAACATTTGTTGTTTGAAACCTCTAATAAGGGTGAAATAAAACTAAGTACTGCATTCGATCAATTCAATATCTTGTGAACTTTTGTCTTTCTTCTATGATTATCCACAAGGGTAGCTACTACATTATTTGTGAACAACAACAGTTTAGACTAGCAATTATTCTGATTTTTTCTTACTTTTTTTTCCTACACAGTTACTAAGATCAGGTCAATAGCAAAAAGAAAATTGAGGCAATTTTCAGAGAGCCATGGTTAAAATCTCTCACAGATATAATACTTAAGGGGGCAAATAATTTCTTTGACCTAAATATTTGCTGTATAACATATCATCTCCCTTGCCTGTATAAGAAAATATTTCACTGACACTAGTGTTCATAGTTATTTCGGTGAAATGTAAATCTTCTACCTCAATTCTATTTGTGAACTCTCTAAATGTAGTTTAATCTGTGAAGTGACTTAGTTTATGAAAGTTTATTTAATTAAGTTTATATATGAGATTATGATTGTTTAGATTTTTTCAACTTTTATGACATTAAAGGAAGCATGGAATTATGAATGTCTTTTCTTTAACTTTTATGGCCAATGAGGAATGTATAAGATTGATTATGTAAACTAATTATTTCTTTAATTTAATTTTAATTATTTATTTTAATTCTTTCTTTAAGGCTCCATAGGGAGTCTTAACTGGGCTTTTACCCTTAATAATTTCTGTATTGTGGTAGAAATATTTTAGTAGCAGTTATCTACCACATGAACACAGAGAGGGGATATTTCTCCCTTAAAACCTTGATTTCATCACAATATTTAGTGAGTGTATTTTCTATTTTTCAGGAGTTTATCTCTTAGACTTAGGAATTTTAAAGGCTATATATCTTACTTTCTCCTCTTCTGACTTGAAATTTAACAGTGCTTTAGCACCTTCAGGGCTAGACTTGTTCACTAGATACTTATTTGTTCCTGTGTTTTATTTGTAGCATAATTGATGGAAATGTCATCTCACTATTTAGAATTAGAAGACTATAGGAAAGAATATGAGAAATGAAATGATTTATTGAGAATCCAAGTCATCTCTCCCAATATTTTTCTCTTGGCCATCCATTTCACTATATGTTTACAGAAATAAAATAAGAATTTAACTTAAGACAGGGATGGCAATCATGATCTCAGATAAAGCAAAAGCAAAAGTAGAACCAATTAAAAAAGTAATCAAGTAAACCACATTTTACTATAAGGTACCATAGACATTGAACTAATATAAAAAAAAAATTAAAGCAAGTTTCTCTGACTAAGGCCTCATTTCTCCACTTTTTTTTCTTTTGGTGGGGCAATGAGGGTTAGGTGACTTGTCCAGGGTCACACAGCTAGTAAATATCAAGTGTCTGAGGTCAGATTTGAACTCAGGTCCTCCTGAATCTAGGGCTGGAGCTTTATCCACTGCACCACCGGGCTGACCCCAATGCCTCATTTCTCAAACATATAATAAGTATAGAACAGAGTAAAATTTACAAAAATTAAGTCTATTCCCCAACTGATAAAAAATCAAAGGATATAAACAAGCAGTTTTCTGAAGAAGTCAAAGCTATCTATAATCATATGAAAATGTTCTAAATCACTAGGAATTAAAGAAATACATATTAAAACAACTCTTACAGCTTCAGAAATGACAAATGCTGGAGGGGAAGAGGGGGAAATAGATACACTAATGAACTACTGGTGGAATAGTGATCTGTTCTAACCATTCTGAAAAGTAATTTGGAACTATGCCAAAAAGACTATAAAATTGTGCATACCCTTTGACCCCACAATATCACTATTAGATCTACATCCCAAAGAGAATAAAGAAAAAGGAAAAGAGCATATATGTACAAAAATATATAAGCAGTTTTTTTGTGGTAGCAAAGAATTGGAAATTGAAGGGATGTGTATTGATTGGGGAATGAATGAACAAGGTATAACATATAATTGTGATGGAGTATTATTGTGCTATAAGAAAGAACAAATGGGGTAGTTTCAGAAAACTCCTTAGCAAAATGAAATGAGAAAAACTGTGAGATTATTATGCACACTAACAGCAATGTTGTAATGATGATCAACTGTGAAAGGCTTGGGTACTTTGATCAATACAACGATCCAAGAAAATTTCAAAGGACTCATGATGAAAAAAACACTATCCACCCCCAAAGAGAGAATTGATAAATTTGGGGTGCTAGTGTAAGCACAATCTTCTTACTTTCTTGATTTTTCTTGCTTTTTTGAAATATGGACATATGTTTTGCATTCTTTCACATGTATAGTTGATATATTGCTTGCCTCCTCACTAGATGGTAGAGGAAGTGAAAGGAAGGAAAGAATTTGGAACTCAAAATTTATAAAGAAAAGCATGTTAGAAATGAATATGATAATAATAATAAATTTTAAATGAATTTAAGTTACAATATTTAAATCCATGATTATGTTGATAATGTTAACATAAATTTGAAACCATGTATTTTGATTTTCAGTGTATCATTATATTCTTGATATTGTTATTTTGGAGAATGTTACAAAGGAAGGTTACATGAAAATTAAATTAATAGATATATATGGGAAAGTGGAAGAATCCAAAATCAAAAGGTAAGTAATATAAATAATTATAGAAACACTGAGTTTGAGATTTGGAAGGCACCACATGAGCTATCTAGTTTAATCCATATAAAAAGGACTTTCCACTATAATATATTTGGCATGTGGTTGTCCAACTGCTACTTGAAGACTTCAACAGAGAGGGAACCTCTCACTTCTCCATGCCCTCTATTCTATTTTTGGACAGTCCTAATTACTATGAAATTTTCCTTATATAAAATCTAATTTTTCCTCTTGCAAGTGCCTTTCATAATACTTCGGATTATTGCTCAAAGGCCAAAAATAATGTCTATTTCCTATTCATCAAAATATTTCTTTATATTCTAGAAGAAAGCTATACTTTTCCACCTGTATCTTCTCTTCTCCAAGCTAAAAATACTCATTTCTTTACATTGAAGTTCAGATTACATGGATTCCAGACCCTTTCCCTATTCTAATGCCATCTTCTGGACACTCTCCATCTTATCAATATCTTTCTTTAGGAAAGTAGCACTAAGAACTGAACACAATAATTTAAATAAGGTCTGATGAAGTCATGGTAGAAAAAATTGATACCTGAAGTTCTGCCTCTCTTACTGCAGCCCAACATCCCACTAGTTTTGGTTGGGTTATTTTTTGTTTATTTATTTGTTTTGGTTTGGTTTAGGTTTTGCCTGGGACTACGATGTTGACATATTGAGCTTGCAGGCCATGAAAACTCCCATTACTTTTTCAAAAGAATTGTTATTTAGCAATGTAATATTTATAAATCTTATTTTTAAAACCACTTTAGTTTATATATATATATATATACATATATATTTGTAAGCCTTTATATTTTTCCCTACTGAAATTTATATAATTATATTCACCCAATGAACCAGCCCAGAGGTCTAAAACTCACAGCTCCTTCTATAAAACTTTCTGTATGGCTGGAAACAGATTAAAATGTAACTGAGAAATGTTTAATAAAATAAATAAAATATACAGTTCAACTTAGACGATGTTACTCTGAGGTTTTCTAAGTCAATGTGAGACCAGTGAGGATCTCTCTCTCTAAAGGAGTTTGACACAATTGCTCAAAATTCTTTTGCATCCTGACTCTGGCATCTGGTGTCTACTATCCCAAACACCTTGTGTCAGTTGCAAATTTGGTGAACCTGCCATCTTTAACTTTTCCCAAATCATTGATAAAAATATGAAATAGAACCAGGACAAACAATGATTCCTGAGATATCCACCAGAGAACCCTTATGTTATTATTGAACCATTAATTACTATTTTGAATGAGCCTATCCAAACAGTTTTGTATCCATATAATTGTATTATCATCTAATCCATAACTGCTCTTGATAAAATCTAGGTAAATTGTATCAACAGAATCCACATCATCTACTAATTTAGAAATCTTATAAAAGCATAGTGAAACATTGTTAGTCTGTTATGACTTATAATTGATAAAGCTGCCCTTTAAGCATCTTCTATTTCCAGATGTTTTCCAACCATCTATTTAATGATCCCTCATTGAATTTTCCCAAGAATTGAAATTAAGTTCATTGACTATACAGAGTCTATTCTCTTCCCTTTTGGTGAAAATTGGGCGAGCATTTACCCTTCCTCAATCTTAAAATATCGGTGACATTTTCGATGATTCTGCAAATATAATTGACTGGCTTGGCAAACACATTTTCTAGTTCTTTCAGGATGAGAAGATGTCAGTCAACTGGGCTAGGTGATTTGAATTCATCAAAGGAAAGTAGATACTCTATTACTACCTAGATGCTAGATTATATTGGATATCTACTTCCTTAGTCATTTTTGTTCTGTCATTTACAATGCAGAGGTCATTCTCCTTAGTAGAGAAAATAGAAATAAATTATATTTGAGCAGCTCTGCCTTCTCTCTGTTGTCAGTTATCATCATCAAATTCAACCCAAGGAAAAATTTCTTCTGGAATACCGATGACTGTCACCAGAATGTGACAAATGCAAGCATTGTACATAGTATAGTGCTTTCTCCCATTACATTGTTATTTTCTATTTTATGTTATAGGACAAAGATATATTCACATAGGTGAAATGCTATAGCAATTTAACTGTGAAATTCAGTCAACAGATGCATATTTGCAGAAAGTTAGTCTTCTCTGAATAGCAGCATATTATTTGTTTTAACTCAATTATTTATCTTTATGAAATTCTTCTTTTAATGATATCTTCACAGCTCTTAAAATTATGTATTAATTTGGACTGAGTTGTGTCCACATTTTAAATATGGGAAAAATTTCATAAGTTAAAAAATTATAATTCTTTTAAACAATGGAAAACAGTAAAAAAAAATCACTTTACTACTGTTAAATAGAGCATCATTTTTCCCATGGAAAGCTGGAATCCAAAATCCTATATTGATTTATCTTTTCCATAACAAGGGACAGTAAATTAACTTACTTAGCATTCTTCTATAATTAAACACTATGCATAAATTTTGTCCTTAGTAATAAATATGACATTGTATCAAATTGGGGTGAGGGGGGACTGTTGGCTCAATTCTAGATACTGTCAATATGTGAAATTACTTCCTACATTTCTGTTAAAATTATGTCATTCAGTCTTTTCATCATCAGTCATAATTTGTAAAATATTACTATATTTAGAATTAAAGACTTTATTTTAAACCATTTATGATGATGTGTTCTGTTTCCTCTCTAGTTATAGGGCAGCATATCCTATCAATGAAGAAGTCAGTATTCTTGCTGGATTTTACTATGACTTTAAAGATATTTCAAAAATTGTTTTGACATATTCTCAAAAGAATGCAAAATTTAAGTGTCTTAAATGCAAATACAAGATTCACCATATAAAATTAAGATCACTTACATATCCAGAAAGGTAATGTATATAATATGTATTTTGGATATTTATTTGAGGAATTTGTTCTTAAATTTGGGGAAGCTAGTAATCCATTTGCTTAAAGAAATGCTGCAAAATTGTTTGTTTACTATGCCACATCTGGCTAAAAATATGTCATCTTTATGTTTTAAAATGTGGTTCAGTTTCAAGTACTATTCTTAAACAAAACTTTCATAATCAGCTTTTCACTTCCCAAATTAATTTTCTTCTGTACTTTTTGGTTTTGACAGGCAACATTCAAGAAAACATAACTATTTTCCCTTATATTTCCCAATCTAACATTTACATTCTGTATTATCTGTTTGGTAGCCTACCCATACTCTCCAAGTAATGCTATGGAAACCTTCTATTGGAAGGTCATACATGTCATACATGTCAGTGGGGAAGACTTTGTAGAAATTTAAAATCAGTGCTTTAAATTATGGCTACACTTATATACTGTCTACACCATTAAGGAAAACAAATGAAAAATCATCTTATACACATTAAGTCAGGACAAATACATTCACCTTTATACAGCAGATATGTTCCATGAAACTTCAATGTGAATCAGTGTTTCATAAATAAAATAATTTTATTTTTATTTTTATTTTTATTTTTAGTGAGGCAATTGGGGTTAAGTGACTTGCCCAGGGTCACACAGCTAGTATGTGTTAAGTGTCTGAGGCCAGATCTGAAATCAGGTACTCCTGAATCCAGGGTCGGTGCTCTATCCACTGCGCCACCTCGCTGCCCCAATTAAATAATTTTAAATTCAATATGTGCTCTTATCTTTTTTTCACTACTAGCTTATATTTAAATTGTGCTTTTACAGTTAATAAACATGTTACAAAGTCTTTCATTTGAACCTCACAAAACTATAAAGTAGGTAGAAAGACTCATTGTCATTATTTTATGGGTGGAGAAACTGCCCAAGTTAGTCAGCAGTATATTCAGGACAAGATTTAAACTTTCTCAAGTTCAGTGCAAATTTAAAATTTATCTGTTTTAAATTGAATAGTGGTTAGAAAAGGGGACCTCTAGCTAATTTCCTGTATCACATTCTGATCTTCACAGAAACAATTATTCAGACACTTGAAGAAAAAGTGGACTTTGCCTATCTAAACATTTGTTCAGTGCTATACTTCATTTCCTGTTATATAGATCTCTCCCTACCAAAATAAGTTTAAAAAAGACTTGAGCAGGGCTTTAATGATGGATAGAATTTAAATATATATCCAGAAAGAGATCATTTTAATATAAGGATAATGACATAAAAAATAAAAAAGAAGTAAAAAATGAAAAATTATTTTAGGAGTCAATGATTATACCAACTTGATGGAATAGTGAGATTCAGCAGGAACATGGTGGGGGAAAAGACAGAAAGTGAATTAGACCAGATTGTAAAGAACATTAAATTTCAGACTGAGGGATATGGATTTTCAAGTATTTCCCATGAGAAATATGAAAAATGAGTAAAGACTAAAAAAAGAAAAATTGAGTAAGGGAATGACATAATCAGATAGGATGGTACAATTTTTCTTAAACCACCACCATTACTACTACTTCTATTACTACTTAAACTACTACCATTATCTGACATTTCCATAGTACTTTGAGGTTTGCAAAGAGGGTTGTATATACCATGTCATTTGTTAATATGTAATGGAAAAGAGCACTGGATTTTGAATTAAAAAAAAACCATTAACCCTTCTGAACATTTTGGCCTTGAGAAAGTCACTTAACCTCAGTGGCCTATATAAAATGAGTGGGCTGGATTAGATGGCTCCTAAAGTATCTTCCAACTATAAATACATGATACAATGAAAATAGACAAAAGCTTATAGCTGGAAATAGATTGTCAAGTATGACAAATAGTAAGAAGGATATCTTGACTAGATTGTGTGATATTTCTGGGAAGGTAGGTTATGACCAAGTTGTGAAAGGTCCTAAATGCTGAACAAAAAGAATTTATTTGTTCCTATAAATAACAAAGAGATACTGGATTTATTAATTAGGAGAGTGAGGTGCTCAGAATTGCATTTTAGAAAAATCACTTTGGTGGCTATGTTAGAGATGGCTTAGTGTGTGATTAGATAAGGTAGAGTAACTAATTGGAAAGTCATTGCAATAGTTTAAGTGATGTATGATGAAAGCCTTAACTATGCTGGTGGCTATGTAGAGAAAAAGGGATGGATGTGAACAATGCAGAAGTAAAGCTTTTATTTAACTGTTTATCTCTTGCTTCATTTTTTCCCTGGGTATTAATTCAATACTTGTACAAAATCAGTTTTTCCCTTTCAATATTTTCTCCTACATGGAATTTCTGGGGTGGTGCACCAGATATAGATAGAGGGCCAGAACAGAACTTAGACAAACTTGAGTTTGAATCTTCCCTCAAATATTTACTAGCTATGTGACCCTGGGCAAATCACTTAACCCCTTTTGCCTCAGTTTCCTCACCTATAAAATGAGCTGGAAAAGAAATGGCAAACCACACCAGTATCTTTGCCAAGAAAACCCCAAATGGAGTCAGACATGACAGAAACAACTGAACAATTAAAATACAGTTAATATTTTCCTTTCTAGCTCAAATATTGGTAAAAGAAAGAAAACTATTTTATGAATAGGGGTAGTAATTATTACAGTGGTTTAAAAAAACACCTCTGTGACAGTAAGTGCAGGATGAAATGGAATAGGAAGAGACTTCAGTAAGGAAAGCCAATTAGAAATGTATTGAAACAATAAAGGTATCAGGTGACAAGAACCTGATATGATTAGTAGTAAGATTGAAAAAGACAATGGTAGATATTAAATACATTGTAAAGAAAGAATTGATAGGTAGCATGAAAATGGAAAAAATGAAGATTTGGAGCTATGAGCTAAAACATCAGATCTGTTCTTTATTATCTATATGAATTTGGGCTTGATCATTTCCTACATGAAGATGTTGGACTAAGTCACTAAGGCCCAATTTATATATATAGCCTAAGAAGTTAATCTTTGTGTCTTAATGACTAATTGGACATAGGAATGAGATGGGGCAAGAAACTATCAGAATTTGTGTATTAGAATTCTATAAGGGGGGGGGGGCAGCTAGATGGCGCAGTGGTTAAAGCACCGGCCCTGGATTCAGGAGTACCTGAGTTCAAATCCAGTCTCAGACACTTGACACTTACTAGCTGTGTGACCATGGGCAAGTCACTTAACCCCCATTGCCTAAAAAAAAAAAAAAGAATTCTATAGGAATGAATCATTTTTAAAATTCTGTTGTAAAAATCTATAAAATTTATTAAGGACGTTTATACTTGTCGGGTTTTTTCCATTGGTTTAAAAAAAACTATTTTAAATATATATTTACATATATATTTTTAAAAGCTATTCAAAATCTATTTTGATTAGAGCTGCAATTTTTATGTGCTTAATTTTTATTTTTCCCAATTATACAAAAATAGTTTTTAACATTTGTTCTCTCCCCTCTTATTGGAAAGGCAAGCAATTTGATATACGTTATACATGTGAAGTCATGCAAGATGCATTTCCATATTAGTCATGTTGTGAAAGAAAACAGATTCTCTCAAAAAAAAAAGCCTCAAGGGGCAGGTAGGTGGCACAGTGAATAGAACACCAGCCCTGGATTCAGGAGGATCTGAGTTCAAATCTGGCCTCAGACACTTGACACTTGCTAGCTGTTTGACCCTGGGCAAGTCACTTAACCCCAATTGCCTCACCAAAAAAAAAAAAACCCTCAAGAAAAAATTTTTTAAAAAAGTATGCTTAAATCTGAATTCAGATTCAGGTGGATAGCATTTTTCATCAGAAGTTCTTTGGAATTTTCTAGGATCATTATATTACTAAAAATAACTAAGTCATTCATAGCTGATCATCACATAATATTGCTGTTACTAAGTACAATGTTATCCAGGTTCTGCTCATCTCAATTTGCATCAGTTCATGTAAGTCCCTCCTGGTTTTTCTGAGAGTATCTTGCTCATCATTTCATAGAGTACAATAATATTCCATCACAATCATATTGCCATTCCCCAATTGATAGGGAATCCCCTCCATTTCTAATTCTTTGACACCACTAAAAGAGATATTTGTATACATATAGATTATTTTCCTTTTTGTTTTTTATCTCTCTTTGAGATACAAACCTAGTAGTGGCATGGCTGGGTCAATAGATAGGCATGATTTTATAGTGTTTGGGGCATAGTTTTTGCTCTCCAGAATGGTTGAGTCATTTCACAGCAGTGCATTAATGGCTGACTTTTCCAACATCAGCGTCAACATTTGAAGTTTTTCTTTCCTGTTATAATAGCCAATATGATAGGTGTGGGGTGGTACCTCAGACCTGTTTTAATTTGTGTTTCTCTAATCAATAATAATTTAGAGCATTTTTTCATATGACTATAGATAACTTTGGTTACTTCATCTGAAAACTGCCTGTTGATATCCATTAACAATTGGGGAATGGTTCTTATTTTTATAAATTTGACTCTGTTCTCTATATATTTGAGAATTCTTTATATATTAAAGAAAATTGTTATAAAATTTTGAGTTATGATTACTATGTATGTCCCTCCATTCTATTATTTCATCTTCCCACATTTAGCCTTCTCTCTCTCTCTCTCTCTCTCTCTCTCTCTCTCTCTCTCTCTCTCTCTCTTCATTCTCAAAAATGTTTTGCTTCAGGCTATTATTTCACCTAATCTACTCTCCCTTCTATCAGCATTATGCCCTTGTTTTATTCACTTCCCACTCCTACTTTCCTGTAGGGTAAGATAGATTTCTATACCCAAATGTGTGTGTGTTATTCTCTCTTCGAGCCAATTCCAATGAATAAGGTTCAAATGCTCCTCACCCCTACTACATATCCCATCTTCCCCTATTCTGTAAAGGTTTTTTGTACCTATTTTATGAGATAATTTACCCCATTGTATCTCTCCCTTCCCCCTTCTCCCAGTGCAACTTCTTTATCACCCTTTAACTTTGTTTTTAAGATATCATCCCATCATAGTCAACTTACATCACTGTGCTTTCTATGTATACTCTTTCTGTCTTAATAATGATAAAGTTCTTAGGAATTATAAGTATCATCTTCCTATTTTAGAATGTACAGAGTTTATCCTTATTGAAACCCTTATGATTTCTCTTACCTATTTACCTTATTATATTTCTCTTGAGTCTTGTATTTGGAAGTCAAATTTTATATTCAGGTCTGGCTTTTTCACTAGAAATATTTGAAAGTCCTCTGTTTCATTGAATTTCCATTTTCTCCTGAAGAATTATGTTCAGTTTTGCTGCGTAGATAATTTTTGGTTGTAATCCTAGCTCTTTTCTCCTTCAAATGATCACATTCCAAGACCTTAAATGTTTTATTTTTGTTTGTTTTTTTGCGGGGCAATGGGGGTCAAGTGACTTGCCCAGTGTCACACAGCCAGTAAGTGTTAAGTGTCTGAGGCCAGATTTGAACTCAGGTACTCCTGAATCCAGGGCTGGTGCTTTATCCACTGCACCACCTAGCTGCCCCGACCTTAAATGTTTTATTCTACAAGCTGCCAAATCTTGTGTATCTCACTGTGGCTTCATAATATTTGAATTTTTTTCTTTCTGACTGTTTGCAATATTGTCTCCTTGACCTAGGTGCTCTGGGATTTGGCTATAATATTCCTGGGAGTTTCATTTTGGGATCTCTTTTGGGAGATAATTGGTGGATTATTTAAATTTCTATTTTACCCTCTGGTTCTAGACTATCGGGGCAGTTTTCCTTGAAAATATCTTGAAATAAGTTGTCTAGGCTTTTTTGTTGTCATGGCTTTTAGACAGCCCAATAATTCTTAATTATCTCTCCTTGATATATTTTTCAGATAAATTATTTTTCCAATGAAATATTTTATATTTTTTCATTCTCTTAATCTTGTTTTATTGTTTCTTGAGTCATTAGCTTCCACTTTCCCAATTCTAATTTTTAAGGAATTCTTTTCTTCATTGAACTTCTACACCTTTTTTTCCATTTGACCAATTTGACTTTTTAAGGAGTTCTTTCTTCAGTGAATTTTTGTACATCTTTTTCTAATTGTTCAACTCTGCTCTATACGTTCTTCTCTTCAGTTGATTTTTGTGCCTCTTTTACCATTCACCATATTCTGTTTTTGAAGGTGTTATTTTCTTTAGTTCTTTCTTATGCCTCCTTTACCAAGATGTTGACTTTTTCACGATTTTCTTGCATCACTGTCAATTCCCCCAATTTTTCCTCTACCTCTCATTTCATTTTTAAATGCCTTTCTGAGTTCTTCCAAAAATTCTTTCTGGACCTGAAATTAATTCACATTTTTCTTTGAGGCTCTGAATGTAACTTCTTTGATGTTGTTGTCTTCTTCTGAGTTTGTGTTTTGATCTTCCCTGTCATGACAGTTACTTTCCATGGTCAAGATCTTTTTTTTGTTATTTGCTCATTTTCCAGCCTATTTCTTCACTTTTAACATTTTATAAAGTTGGACACTACTCTTAGAGTGGAGGGGGCATTGTACCAAGCTTAGATTTTTTGGTGTAGCTATTTTCAGAGCTAGTTCTTAGGGTTTATAAGTTTTCCATTCTTTCAAGGTGGTATGATTTAAGAAGAGATGTCTTTACTATTTTTCTGCCCTGTTCTCTAGTCTTTGAATAACCACAAGCAATCTTTTTCTCCCTTGATCAATGACCAAGGTTCCAGCACCCCTGTGGCCCCAAGCTCTGGTGGGCTTGTGCTCCTCCTCACCCAGGGAATATGACCCAGGACTGCAACTTAAATCCCACTATAGGCAATTCAACAGAGTCCTGCACCAAGTGCCAGAAAAAGGACTTCTGTAATCTTTTTTTTGGTGGGGCAATGAGGGTTAAGGGACTTGCCTACGGTCACACAGCTAGTATCAAGTATCTGAGGCTGGATTTGAACTCAGGTCCTCCTGAATCCAGGGCTGGTGTCTTATACACTGTGACACCTAGCTGCCCTGTAATCTCCTTCTAACCAACTGTCAGACCCTCTTACTATTTGTGTGCTGAAATTTTCAGAAGCTTCCAATTCAGGTGCTCCCAAGTCCAGCTTGTGGTTTGTGCCTAGTGTGCATTGATGACTTGCCTGAGCATTGTTTTCTCTGGCTGAGCTCTACTCTCACACCAATAAAACATATATTTCCTGCTTAGCTTCTAAATTTTAATGGGTTAGAAAGTTGTTTTATCCTATTTATTTATGGACTCTGCCACTCAATAATTTATTTTGAGGCATTATTTAAAGTTGTTTGGAGGGGAATTTGGGAGAGTTCAGATGAGTCACTGCCTTTTCTCCACTATCTTGGCTCAAATCCTAAAGGATAAAAAATTAATCATGATAACCAATGATAAAATAATAATTTAGTATTAATTCATATACAGGTAAATATTACAATACTAATACATTTTATAGTGCTTTAAAATTTGGAATCTTCTGAGGTAGGTACATATTTTCTTAAGAAGTATTTCACCCCAGGGCACGTAGGTGGCACAGCGGATAAAGCACAAGCCCTGGATTCAGTAGGACCTGAGTTCAAATCCAGCCTCAGACACTTGCTAGCTGTGTGACTCTTGGCAAGTCAATTAACCCTTATTGCCCTACAAAAAAGGGGGAGAAAAGTACTTCACCTCTCCCAACACATTAGCAACAACTTCTGACCAATTGCCATCAATAGGCAAACATATACAGAAGACCTAGCAATAGCATCAATCCCCTAAACCAACCTCATCCAGGGAGGCAGCTCCTGTGCAGAAGAGACCACCTATCCCAACAACTGCCAACCATTGTTAAAAACATGCCAGGCAAGGCTAAAGCAGAAAGGCACTCTAATGGAGAGACAGGAGAGAACAGTGCCAGAAAAGTCAAACCACTGCTGCTATCTTTTTTTTTTTTTTTTGGTGAGGCAATTGGGGTTAAGTGACTTGCCTAGGGTCACACAGCTAGTAAGTGTTAAGTGTCTGGGGCTAGATTTGAACTCAGGTCCTGCTGAATCCAGGACCGGTGCTCTATCCACTGCACCACCTAGCTGCCCCACACTGCTACTATCTTAACTACCATCTCCTCTAAGACCATTATGGAGACAGCTTAGGACTCTGAAACCAAGAGCCTTGGTAATAGCAATGTTTTGAAACCAGTGGTATCATCCATTATCCTGGGAACAATCCTTGTGCTGATGCCTTGAAACTATTCCTGTAGACTTAGCTACTGAAGAATCCCAAAATAAAGTCACCAAAGTCTTTCATAATATCAAATGGCTCAACATCAGAAATTGATATGATTTTATCAGTGGAAATGATTAATTGGTTCATGATTAATCTTTTCTCCCACTACCACTCTATTTAAGCTCACTGTTCCATCAAACTGATTCTATAAATTTCTATCATGCCCTAAGGTTTATAAAATGTTTTACTCACCACAGTCCTGTGAAAAAGAAAAGCACAGCCATTCTTATCCCCTTTTATAGATGTGGAAACTGAAAATCAGAGATAAGGATGACAACACAATCCCAGCTTTCAAGCTCCAAACTGATCACTACCAGTCTTCCCAAAATACCAAATGGCTTCTATAGACTTAGCATATTCATATGGGGAAAAATGTGAAGTCTTGTTGTTGTACTAATTCTTTTCCCTCTTTCCCTCCTTTTTTCTCTCCCTCTCTTAGACCACAGCTTTGCAGGTATGATTTTGTACTGAAAGAAAATGTGGAAACGACATTCAAACCACATTCCTGTACCCCAACAGGCATGTAGACAAAGTGGTATTTTGCAATGAATATGGAAATACTGGACTTTATATTGGTCAAGAAATCATGGTGATGGGAAGGCATAGTAATCCTTGGCCTGTACCGAGATTTCCTTTTCCAGAAAGAATCATTCAATATGAAATTAAAATGATCCTGTGTTTTGGAGAAATGTTGAAAAGTCAATATACAGAGAACATAGTAAAACAAAATGGAGTTTCTGAGGAAAACATTACATTATCTAACTTGTTTTTATAATATCTATTCCATAATTGTATTGTTAATAAATAAGAATGTATTTTAATAAGGAATGTAGATCTTCAGAATTGCATCTGAAAGAATTCAATATGCTACTTAAATTATTCCCAGGCATTTTTAGTGCCCTGTGGTGGTAGAATAAATTGTTGTTGTTTTTGTTGTTGTTAATAAATTTTGATAATTTTAAGGTTTAAAAAGCATATTATTTTTCAATCCAAGTTTATGACTATATGAAGCCATTGGAATGAAGACCATTATAATACCAAAAATACTAGAAGAATCTATATGTTGATTGAGTGGAAATAGATGAACATAGTACAGCTAAAAATATAAATGTAACTGAAAATGATTGAACCATTTAAAATGATTGATGCGAGAAATTCAAAGACAGGTAGGAGGAAATATGAAATTATGCAAAACAAAGAAAATAAAATCAATGTGACACAATAAAAAGGGCACTAGATTTGGAGGTAGAAAACTTGGGCTTAAATCCCAGGTCTGCCACTTACCATCTATATATTTTCTGGGTCTCAGCTTTCTCATCAATAAAATGAGGTAGTTTGATTTGATTACCCCTTAAGTCTTTGCTTTTATAAAGACTTTAACTTAATTTTTCAATTAGTAAGCAGTTATTTTTTCTCCTTCCCATCCTCACTCCACCAATTGTGGGGAAGTAGAAAGAGAAATAAAAGAAAAACCAAACCTTGAAAAAATATGAATAGTTGAGTAAAACAAATTTGCATGTTGCCAATGACCTAAAAATTTGTCATATTCCCTATGTTGAATCCATCATCCAGCTGAAGGACTTTCCATCTCAAAGACAATGATCCTATAAACCAGGAGAACATTGATTTATAAACATTGATTATTAATTTGTAACAAAAGTTAATGGGTATTAGGGCATAGAGGTATTACAAACTAAAGGAAGAAATAGTAAATATGTCCTTTATAGACAAAAACCCAATAGAAATCATAATCAGTTTAAGAACAACAAACAAAAGACACAGACCCAAATGGAGATTTAACAACAAAATCCTAAATTATGAATGAGTCAAAGAATAAATCATAGAAATGATGATTATATAAGAGAAAATGATAATGACAAAATGACATACCAAAATTTCTGGGATGTGGCTAATGGTGTTCAGGAGAACAATCACATCCCTACAAACAGACATTAGAAATAGAATGAAAAGAAGAAACAGAAAAACAAACAAACAAAAAAATACGGGGCACCTAGGTGGAACAGTGGATAAAGTACTGGTACTGGATTTGGGAGGACCTGAGCTCAAATCCAACCTCAGACACTTGAAACTTACTAGCTGTGTGACTCTGGACAAGTCTCTTAACCCTCATTGCCCTGAAAGAAAAAAACAAACAAAATAGAATGATAAATAGAAAAAAAGTGGATTAATGAACTGAATCTTTTTTTTGTTAGGAAACCAAAAAAAAATTTTTTTAAAGATATAAAAACTGGAAACAAAAAAAAATGATAAAGAAATGATAAATAAAATTAAAAGGGGGTTCTTTAGAAAGACTAAACCTTTAGGCAATTTGTTTTTTAAAAAGAGGGCAGAAAAAATAAATAAAATAGCAAATGAGTAAAGTGAAATAATAAAACCAGAATTGATATTGAATTCTCTGGTGTGCATACAAACCATTTTGGGAGGAGTGTTACCCGTTTCTTCCTCATTCACATAGCAATATTGAAACTTATTGCTTGATTTATCAATGAACGTATTGAATATTGAGTCTTGCTGATTGAAGTTTTATTTCTTTTTGATAAATTGATTATCACTTTAAGTATCTGTTATCTTCATACTAGATAGAGAATTCATGTATAAGATGGTGTATTTATTTGCTCAAAGAAGATTATGTAATACTGTCTAATATATCAACCATTTACATTCATTTATCATTTATATGTCATTATACTCTGGTTATGGTTTGGAATTATTGTATATATTACTAGTATATCCTCAGTTATGCAGCATAACATGCATTTTTACCATCATTTTGTTTTGGGTGAAATTAATATGAGATTTATGAATTATGGAAACTTATTTCAGAGACTAATTGTTCTTACAATGAGTTTGATGCAGGCCCTGGAGAGAATGTATGTACAACAGGAGGAGAGACAGGTACACGTAAGTCCATGGTTTGCTTAGGATGGCAACTATGTAGACTACAATTGCTGGACACAGTCCAGTTTCTTCCTCTCTCCCTCCTAAAAATTTTCTTTTTCTTTCACTCAGTCTGATGGCATGGTTAGAATCCATCCAGCTGTGGCCTAGCACAATTACTGGATGTCTCAGAACCATGAGATGTGGTATGGTAACCTTTCCATAACATTTTCAGGTATCATGAACACATTACTAAATTTGGCTTTGATCCAGACACATGGTGGTGAGAGGTGTTATAGATTGCATAACTACCTCAACCCTGTATTATATAAAGGAGGGGAATGGAATGGAATTATTAATTTGATCCTTGACAGTGCTATGCTATGATTTAGTAAAAATCTAGCAGTTCAACAGCTAAAGAAGTGAATCCAGCTTTCCAGGCCAGAGTCCAGACCAGAGTCCACTTCTCCTGATTACATTTTACCACTCCAAGAAGACAAAAGCTCAGACACTTTAAATGAACAGTTTTGTTTTGTTGTTTTTTTCCTTCAGTTATTATATACAGCATCTGTAACATGTACTCTCTGCAGAGGCCCTTCCTCTGCAAGGCCAATGTAAAAGCGTTGCTTTATGAGGGACTGCCACTCTGGGCAAAACTTTTCTCTCTCCCTTTTCTATATTGATATTAACATATTGTATATTTTTGCCTGTTTCACTGGCAACCCCATAGTGTTTTCCAAAGAAACAAAGGGGGGGAATGTGGTAAAAATTATTTGTGGTTTAGGCAGCTTTTGAAGGACCTCCCCTTTGGGGGGAGAAAAGATTGAATGCTCCCTGAAGGGAGGTTAGAGGGCACTTCTGGAATGCTAGCTCTGGAGTCACTTCCAGAACACTAACTCTCAAGTCACTTCTGGAATGCGAGTTTGCCCTCTCGGTCTGGGGACTGCTGTCCTGGTAGTGCATGAGCAACCTTAGACTGGCGGGCTGTTCAGGTGTTGGGTGAGTTAATTACTGAAAACCCTAATAGGCTAAGTTTACATTTAAGAGCATTTCTCTGTATTTCTATTTTCCTATTTCCTTATCTTTGATATTTATTAGTTTCACCTTTGTTGTTTAATTAATTCCCAAGTAATAAAATCTGATCCTTTTGTGAACTAAAGCTTAGAGGCTCCTTTCATATTGGCCTGGGAGAAATATCTAAAAAAGGACAGTTTGGAGGGGAGGGTTAAACCTAAAAGGTCCCTCATATTTCCAGGACCCCAATATTAAGGCAAGTCACCCAAATAACACTCCATATACCAAATTTTGGCCCTCACAGACGTGACTTTTCCACTGGACCCCATGTTATTTTCCCTTGTGTTTCAGAGGAATCAAGAACTAACTTCAGTGTTTTCTTCTGCATTCTAACTCCTGCCATCACAGTTTGGGACTTCCCCATATACATCTATTTTTCTTCAACTCCCATTACCTGCACGTTTAGTCTATCTCCATTGCAAGTATAGTCTGTATCCTTCATCTCATCATTGTTATCAAACACCTCATTCCTACCATTTAGAATTTAATTCTGTAACCTGTTTTAGAAAAAAAAAACCTACCTTCTGATTGTTTTGCAAGAACTATTGATTTACATCAGGGAAAATAGAAATTTATCAGCTGGACTTCAACAAAAACTTATATACAGTTTCTAGATGGGGCTGAAAAATGAGTATAATGATTTAGTATGCACAAAAGTATGCCTTCCTTCCATTTGGATCTATGTATCAATACTATATATCCCTGTGAAGTATTTTTGCTTCAACTATGACAATCTTTAAAGAGAAATATCAAAATAAACTTAAAATCAGATATTTGCATTGTTATATCCAAAAGAATGTTAATATCAGAATTTAAAAAAATAGTCCTATCCAATTAAACTGTTCTCACTAAGATATTCATAATAATTTAAGTAATATCCAAATATCTTGTTTCATTAATAATACAATTTAAAGATATTTCTCATTTAATTTTTATTTTATCCCTTATTATTTCTACCTACATTTTAATGCATAATATATTAATAAGGCAGTATTTACAAACATAATTTGTAAGTGAATATATGTATACAGGGATAATTGATTAAAAATATCTTTGCCGGGGGGCGGCTAGGCAGCGCAGTGGATAAAGCACCGGCCCTGGATTCAGGAGTACCTGAGTTCAAATCCAGCCTCAGACACTTGACACTTGCTAGCTGTGTGACCCTGGGCAAGTCACTTAAGCCCCATTGCCCCGCAAAAAAAAAAAAAATCTTTGCTAAAGATAATATATGATGAACAAAAATTTGGAGAGCCCTACAATAAATAACTTTTCCCAAGGTAGCCTTCTACTCTGAATCATACATAGGGGCTAGGAGAAGAGAAGTATCTGTCGGTCTTTCTACAGCAAATTCTATTGTATTGTCAGATAAAATGATCATCAGCTTCTGCCTAAGAGATTATTTGGATTTCTTGCCCTGGACCCTCAGGTAGGACTTGAAATATGGGAGAAAGGAAGAGGTTGAGGTGCTAGATCTAATCTGTTATAAGTTGTCAGGACACCTGGTCTAGAGTTTTTGTGTGATGTTTATAGAGTTCACATATGTCCCCCACCATCTCCATCGAGACAGTTCTATCAGAGATTCCAGCTTGGTTGTCAATTAAATTAACATTCCATAGGCAAACTGTGGATCTATCTGAGTTTCTAATCCAGGGCCAGGGGTTAGCATTAAGAGTTTGTCTCTGAATGCCAGATGGTTGCTGAGTAAAGTGTCAATTGATTTATTCAACCCTTACCACCAATGAAAGCAAGGATCAAGAGAACATCCTTGATTAATTCCCCAATTTTTATAAAGTTTTAAAGACATGTAAATGAAAAGCCAGTCTTAAGGGCCTATGATCCAATTTTTTGGATATTACTACATGCTATGATCCATTCCCACTTAGAATTGGTCCTTTTAAAATGTGATTTGAAACTCCTTTAAAAAGGAGGTAGTGACAATGCTTTCTAGTTAGACAAGATCCCTATTCTAAGGAGATTTTTAGAAAGATATGTCTACAATAACCACATGTATATAAACTCACCAACCCCTGTATATAAAGAATGTCTTGGGGCAGCTAGGTGGCGCAGTGGATAGAGCACCGGCCGAGGAGTCAGGAGTACCTGAGTTCAAATCCGGCCTCAGACACTTAACACTTACTAGCTGTGTGACCCTGGGCAAGTCACTTAACCCCAATTGCCTCACTAAAAAAAAAAAAAAAAAAAAAAAAAAAAAAAAAAAAGAATGTCTTGTTTTCCAAGGTGACTATTTACCCTAGATTGATGTTTTTCTTAAGCATTTTTAGTTCTCTTTTCCTCAAGCTTAAGCCCTAGAATCAGCCTACATGATAGAATAATATGGCTCCATGTTTACATTTTTTGTGACTACCACCAATAAGAACATAATATTATCTATAAACCATATTTGTCAGATTAATTAAGACATTGCCTGTAGTTTTTGAAATATAGAACCAGGATAGTAGAATTGGTTTTTTGGTCCAGGATTAAGATCTATTTTATCGATTAATTATATTATAACAGGCTTTTATAATACGTAACATGAGAGCTTTCAACACTTTTCTTAAAAAATGCATTTTGACAGCTAAGACTCAAATGTCCCAATGTTGCATTGGCCTCAATGTAAATGAATAGGAGTTCAGTACCTTGCTTTGTTCTAAAACTAAAACAGGAATCTGCATGGAGAAAATATTTCCTTATAAATGTAAACCATATCAAAGAAAGACAGAAAACCTACAGTCATTCAAGGCATTTATTTGACTTCCAAAATCTTCATAACCATCATCAATGCATCAAGTCCATTAAGGTTCCATTACAGTCTTTGTCCAAGAAAGGGTTCTTCTCTTTCAGTAAATGTTCTACACAAGGAAATCCTTCCTGCCAATTAAGGAAAAGGGAAAAGTCTTAATTGGGCCCAAAATAGTCAAAATTGGAACACTCTAAGCCTTTTGTAATGTACTAAATTCAACAACAAAAAATCTCTTGATGAAATACAATCTTGCCAACTGAATGGCATCTCATCACAATTGATTTACCTCATATAAACATTGGACAATCATTGATTAATCAGGACAAATTGAAAATGTACTCCAAAAATATTGGAAGTGTTCCATACTCTCCTCCTTTGTAGGATGAATTTTATACACGACATTGATGTTTCTTCTTCCAATTGAAATGAAATATTGAGTTTCATGTCAATTACTTTATTCAAGCCTGAATCTGTTGAACCTTCTAAGAAAGGGTTCTTTAACACACATGCACACACGCATACATAATAGCTATGGTTCTGTTTGGTACAGGATCATGAACTTCCATCTGAAGATCTCCTTGCTTTTTTGTAATGACCAGAATAAATTGAATGGAGGTGAATCATAAGCAATATATACTGAACCATGAGGACTATAATAAATTGTATTTTGTCAAGGAATATTTCAAGGTACTGAAAAAGTTTTATAATTCCAGTAGATTACATAGAAATCTTCTTGAAAGATTTCCAATGTTGTTTTTAAAGACTTTGGATTCCATGTAAAGAATAGGAGTTCAGTATCTTACTTTCCTCTAAAGTTAGGCCAGGGATTAACAGGCCAACAATGGTTTCTTATATATGGAAACCCTGATAGAACATTTACTGAAAGAGAAAAAGCACATCCCAACTTGTTTTAGGACCTTTTCAACTGGTGTTGGTGAATCAAAGAGTATCTACAGCTGCTCTGAGAAAAACCCTAAACTATTGAATAGGAAAGATTGTATTGATGCATTGATGATTGTATTTCATCAAGACTTGTTTTGTTTCGCTGAATTCAATACATTTCAATAGCCTCTAGACTATGGAGTGTCTAGCCTTTGGTTTCTGTTAAGACTTTTCTCTTTCCCTCAATTGTCAGAAAGGATTGTGTCTCGGAGAACATTTACTGAAAGAGAAGAACCCTTTTTGAGCAAACAAAATGAAATGCAGCTTTAATATACTTAATACAATGAGAATAACAGTGAGGATATATTTATTTCTCAATGTACTGGTGGGAGACTCTGTTGCGGGGGGCAGATGTATTGGGTTTGAGAAATAAAAGAAACAGGTCATATACACAGAATTTTGTGTAGTCTAATGAGGTTTATTGAAGGCTATAGATATTCTTTTTGACCAGTAGAGGTCTCAGAAGGTCTGTAGATAAGACAAGATGTTCCTCGGATCCATGTTCTTATTTCCAGTATCTTGGATTTCCAGTATCTCGGTAGTTGCATAGGTAAGCAGAATAAATGATCAGTAAAAATTAAATTCCTAACAGAATTTTGTTTTGTTTTTAACTTCTAAGTAACTTGACCACTTCTAAGGAGGACAGCAAGTTCTTTTGGAGAAATTACAGCAGAGCTTTTAGTCTAAGTATTTGAACCTTTCCCTTAATATAATTCTATGAAACCATGTCAATTTATTCACTAAAAGGACAGTTGGAATTTGTAGATTAAAAAGTTCCTAATATATGTCTTTATGGGGGGAATAATATCCTAATCACCTGCCTTCATGCACAGTAAATTGAGTTTTCCTTAAAAGATATTGAAATTGTCGTTGAAATTTGATTAGCTCAGGGAACTAAAGGCTCATATTTCCTTTTGATATTTCTTGGTCATGAATGCAAAATAACCTAAAGGTACTTCAATTCCACTCTAAGGGTTAACTGGTGTAGTATGATGTATAACTTAGAAGCCAGAGAGCTTTGTCCTTGATGAATATATTTTTTGAGTATCCTTCCTTTGTTATAGGAAGTAAATCTTTTGTTAATTGTTGAATGACCTACCAAATGTCTCATTTTGTATCACTGTGGAACCTAAACTACCAGACAATTGGCCCAGAACACTCTCTATATCCATACATGTATATGTGTACATGATATATACGTATATGTGTACACATGTGTATATTAATATATCATATATCCATTCATATATGCATGAATGCACTTGTATATATGCATATATTATGTGTGTTGTGAATGTATGCATATATATACATGTATATGTATATACATATATAATACATATATATACACATATATGTGTGTGTATATACATATATATAATAACATAAAAATGATTCTACAACCAAACATGAAATGTACTCATCAGTTAACTGGCACTAACACATATGTCTAAAATAAAAAGAAGAACTGATGAATCGGAAAAATATTTGTATCAACATGCTATTATAGCTAAAGAATCGACACAAATATATAAGACCAAAAGCTACTCCCCAACAGAAAAGTGGATCAAAGTACATGGAAAAACTCAAGAAATTACAAACTGTGAACAAAACACATGGAAGATTACTTCAAATTATTAATAATAAACATACAAATTAAAGAGCTATGGTTCAAAATCATACCTATCAAGTTTGCAAAGATTATAAAAGCCAATAATAGTCAATGATGGAATGGCTCCATGAAAAGAGGCATGCTCATACAATATTGATGAAGCTGTGACTTGATTCAAACATCCTGGAAAATAATTTGGAATTGTATGATAAAAGGCACTGAATTTTTCATACATTTTGATCAAGTAGTATTATTACTAGTCATATATCCCAAAGAAATCAGACAGGTACAAAGAAAGGCCACATATGTACCATAACATATTCATAACAATACTTTTTTGGGAGCAAAAACCTGGAAGCCGTTGCTTCCCATCAATTTGGAGAATGACTGGAAAAATTGTGGCATGAACATGGGAAATAGAGTTTTGTATGTGTGTCAAGAATGCAAATTTGGTTGGTAGAGTAGGTAAATAGAATTATGCATAAGGACCTGGGACTCCAGGAACCAGGTTGCATTATGAAACTCAATACCATTAGTTTATCAACTTGCATTTCAATCTACATTTCAGGAAAGTTCACAACTTTATTCACAAGATGATAGATTTAGAACTAGAAGAGACTTTAAAGGCTATATAATCCAACCCCTTCATTTTACAGATGAAAAACTAAGCATAATATCTTAAGGGACTTGCCTAGGATCACAAAGCAGTCCCTGTCTCTACTGGTCTTATAAAATCTGGATAGCACTTGATCTTTCTTTATAAGAAACTACAGAGTATAGAAACTATTTTGTTCCCAGATGGTTTGGAAAAATTCAACTGCAAATCCCTCTATACTCTATGTGTATATCTCTGTGTGTGCACATGTCTGAATGCATGCTAAGCTGGAGGAAAATTTATTGGTGAATTGTCTTATTTCTCCCTCTAGAATTAGTCCATGTATGTTATTTATTTCTTGTTTCACCAGTCAATTTACATTTTTGCAAATAGTCATTAATTTAATCTAATTTCTCAAATTTATTAGTACATTAATGGGTGCTATATTTTCTGATGATTTTCTAAATTTCTCTTGTCTGTTGTGATCTCTTTTTTCTAATTTCTAATTTGGGGGACTTATGTTATCTCACTCTTGTATTAAATTTGTCAGTGATTTATCAGCTTTATTGGTCTTAAAGTTCTGATTTTTGTATAATAATTCATTTTTTCATCTTACAAGGTAATATGTCTTTGATACTTTAATGGATCTGTAATGGTATTAAAGCCAATACTTCAAGAAGTGCAGATCCCAACCCAACCACACATTTATATTCTATGGATTAATTGTACGTGTCATCTCATAAATCCTTCACATGCTGGAGGCCTTCCAGCTTTCTTGATAGTGTGTAGATACCAGTGGAAAAATGTCTACCCATTATTTATTGCTTCATGACCCACCTGCTTCCTTTTTTGGTGGTACATCTTTTAGACCTTTTCTCATGGGTAATTCTTCACTGATAACATGCCACAACCTGTTAACTACAAACCAAGTATCTCTTTGTTGCACTTTGGTTGACCGAACTTTACTTCAAGGCATTTGATAAAATATCTTATTAATATTCTCATGGAAAGGATGGAAAGGTGCAGGCTGGAGAGGCTGAACATATAAACAGTTTTTGGATTTGGATAAATGAGCAGTGTCAAAGAATAGTCATCTTGGCAGGAGGTCAACATTTAAGTGTCCCAGGGATTTATGTTCTTTCTTATGTTTATTGAATTTTCAAATATCACAAAGTTGATGAGTGAGTCTGAATCCAAAATGACTTTGACAGACTAAAGCATTGGGTGAAACCTAATGATATGAAATTTAATAGGTCTAATGTAACATCTTATACTTGGGCTAGAAAATCTGCTTCACAAGTACAAGACAAGGGAGACATGTTTAGATAGCAGTTTTCGCAAAAAAGAGTGGGGGTGTTTAATGAATTACAAACACAATATGAGTCTACAGTTATAGAAGCCAAAAAAGCTAATCAACCAATCAACATGCATTTTAAGCATCTACTATGTGCCAAGTGGTGCCAAGCACTAAGAATACAAATTTAAAAGTCAGTTCGTGCTTTCAGAGAGTTTACTTGGATTGCATCAAGAGAGCTATAGCCTGCATCTCCAACTTCATACTGTACATTTCAAACTGGATGTCATTTATTCATAAAGATAAATATCTATCTATTCATTCAGTATCATTCAATTTATAATTCATATCCATTCATTTTTCATTCAGCATTCATATATCCAAACTAAACATGTCCAAAATCAAACTCAGCTTTTCCCCAATACCTCCCTCCCTCCAAACTCCCAGTTAAGAGTACCATCATCGGGACAGCTATGTGATGCAGTGGATAGAGCACCAGCCCTGGAGTCAGGAGGACCTGAGTTCAAATCCAGCCTCAGACACTTGACACTAGCTGTGTGACCCTGGGCAAGTCACTTAACCCTAATTGCCTCACCAAAAAAAAAGAGTGCCATCATCATTTCAGTAACCCAAGTACATAACCTCGGCATTATTCTTGACTCCTCATTCTTCCTAGACCTATGGTCCTCCACCATTTGCCAAATCTTGTCATTTCTATCTCCATGATATCTTTTGCATCTAAATTCTCTCTATTCATATGGCCACCACCATAGTTCAAGCTATTCTAATTGGGCTTCCTGCCCAAGTCTGTCCCCTCTCCAATCCATCTTCCACTCAGCTGCCAAAGCAGTTTCCCTGAAGTGCAAGCCTGACCATGTACTCTCTATTCAATAAACTCTGGGGTGCTTAGGATCAAGCATAAATTCCTCTGGCTTTTAAAACCCCTTAAAACCAAGCACCAATCTACTTTTCCACCATATTGTGCATTACTTCCCTTGCTACATTCTGAAGATATGCATATGTTGTCTCACCTAATAAAATGTAAGCACTCTGTGAGCAGGGGCTATTTTGTTTGCATCTTCCTATACCCAGTACCTAGCCCAACACCTAGAAAATAGTAGGTCTTAAATAAATGTTTGATGGATGATTGATAGCTTCCATTTCAATTCCAATTCATCAAGAATTTACTAAAGGCCTACCACTTGCCAGGTATACTACCATTTGATAGGAATTCAAAAGGCAAAAAACCCAAAACAGTTCTTGGCCTCAAGGAGCTTAAATTTGGGGAAAGAAGAAAGACAATATATAGCCAGATAAATAAATATAGAACATGTACAAAGTACATACAAGATAGTCAATGAAAAGGAGAGCACTAGAAACTTGGAAGGGGAGGGAAATCAGGATAGACTTTCTGTAGAAAGTGGCATTGGGCTGGGCTATAAAGGAAACTAGAGGCTCTATATGGTAGAGATGGACAAAGAGGGCATTATAGAGATGGGAGACTGCCTACAAAAAGGCATGAAGATGAGAGATGAAATGCCCTGGACATGGATCCCAAGTAGGCCCACCATTGAAACATAGACTAGAAGGAAGAAGAGGAGGAAAGAAGAAGAAGGAAGAGGAGGAGGAGAAAAAAATTGATTATGATGATGATGATGATATCAAATCTAAAAACCATGTTGGAACTAGATTATGAAGAGCATTAAAAACCAAATAGAGCAATCTGAATTGAGGCAAGAGGGATCCTCTGGAGCTTCCTGAAAATGAGAATGATTTGGTCAGGCCTAGGCTTTCAGAATTTAGAGTAAGGTGACTGAAACCAGGGAGAATAATTAGGAGACTATTTAAGTACTCCAGATGGTAGGGAATGAGAGCCTGCACCTGGATTGTTGCCATGGGAGTAGAGAGGAAACAAATGTGACATACACTATAGAGTTAGAATCCTTAAGACTTAGTTACTGATTGGAATGAGGAGTGAAGAAGAGTCAAGGAAGAGTTGAGGATAACTCCAAGGTTGTGAACTTGGGTGCCTAGAAAGTTGATTAGAAATAGGAAGAAAGGTTTGAGGAAAAGATTTTGAGTTGTATTTTGGACATGTTGAGTTTGAAATATCTATCAGACATACAGTTGTAGATATCCAATAGGCAATTGGTTATATGGGAATGAAAATCTATAGACAGTTTAGAGTTAGTTGTATATAACTGTCATCTGCATTACTTTATTCATGCAGGCTAATGAAATTAACAACAAACATTATATATAGAGAGAAGAGCACACCAGGGCATGGTCACATACAGAGATGAAAGAAAGAAAAGTGTGAAAATCCTGCTTTACTTTGCCCTGGTTAGAGAACATATTGATTATTATATTCAATCCTAGATACCACTTTAGTTCCAAAACAAACCAACAAAAAATGAAATCCAAAAGCCAATACAGGCATTATATTTAGAATATATACATGTATGGAAAGAGAGACAGAGAGACAGAGAGACAGAGAGAGACAGAGAATGTAAAGCAAATGATAAACTTCAAAATTTTATTAGATACCATTTTGGGGGGGTTAAATACATGTGAAGGAAAATGTTATTGAAGAAAAATGTTTTCAAGGACCCCCTGGATACAGATTATGACATTATCTTAAATTCCCCAAGTAGCTTTTGATTCTTAGATGAATGAGCTACTTCCCCTCCCATTTCTGCTACATGTACACACTTTAACATGGTCAAGTTTAAGACCTGCTCTGTAAATTGGGGGGGAAGGGGGTCATTAATAATCTAGAGAAAGTTGGGAGGTAGACAAGATGGTGGAGGAAAGGTAGGGATTCAACTGAGCTCTCCCCAAAACCCTCCCGAAGGCCTTTAAATTTGCCTTCCTAAGGCAAATTCTGGAGTGGCAAAACCCACAAAAGCATGATGTGAAATAATTTAATTTGCAAGGTCAGCAGGAAAGGTCTGTCACACCAGGGTGAGAATGGAACAAAATCTAGTACAGGTCGTGCCAGCACAGACCAGGACCCAGCAAACCAGGAGCAGGCCTTGGGAGCCACTGAATCAGAAGCTGCAGCAGCAACTTCTGCCCCTTCCAGAGCTCTCAACCCACAGAAAGTAAGGAGGTTGAATAATTGATCAGAAAAAGATTACAAGGGTCTCTGTTCTGGCACTGAGGACAGGACTCTTGCTTTGCCCATACTGAGATCCAGGTTGCTGTCTTGGGAGAAAATCCTAGGGAAGGAGAAAAACTAATACAGCAGAGCTTGTGGATAAAGTGGAGTGGGGACCCTCATCACAGCTCCAGGTTAGAAAAGAGTGCTTGTGGTTGCTCACAGACCAGAGCACAGGCCAGGAGAGTAGTAAATACACCTCACTTAGATCATACTACCTTGGAGGAACTGAAAATTTCCAGGTCCCTAGAAGCATCTCTGAAAATAGTGAGGTATCAACTCACACCTATCAGAATGGCAAATATAACAAAAACAGAAAATGGATGTTGGTGGAGATGTGAGAAAGCCGGGATGCTAGTACACTGTTGGAGTTGTGAAAAGATCCAATCATTCTGGAGAGCAATTTGGAACTATGCCAAAAGGGCTATAGAACTGTGCATACCCTTTGATCGAACAATACCACTGCTAGGTTTATATCCCAAAAACATCACCAAAAAAAGAAAAAGACCTAATTGTACAAAAATAAATATAGCAGCTCTTTTTTGTGGTGGCTAAGAATTGAAAATCAAGGGAATGCCCATCAATTGGGAAATGGCTAAACAAACTGTGGTATATTATGGTGATGGAATATTATTGTGCTATAAGAAATGACAAGCAGGATGACTTCAGAAAGGCTTGGAAAGATATGTATGAAATGATGTATTGCAAAGTGAGCAGAATCAAGAGAACATTGTACACAAAGACAACAATATTCTTTAATGAAGAACTGTGAATGACTTGAATATTCTCAACAATTGAATGATCCAAGACAATCCCAAAAGACTATTGATGAAACATACTATACACCTCCAAAGAAAGAACTGTAACGATTGGAATGATGCCACCTGCTGGAGACCTACTGTAGAAGAGTTCCACCCATGAAGCGAAGGTTTTTGAGGGCAAGACCAGGAGTTTTTTCTTTGGTGTCAGGAAGTGACGCGGGCGAGTGGGAGGAGGAAGGAAGAGACTGGCGCTCGCTCTCAGGCTCTTTCCTTTGGACTCTGGTGGAGAGCGGAGCTAGAAATGTGCTCTCCCTTTAATAGATAGGAATTTAGGCCTTTCTCTCTCTCTTTACCAAATTCTTGTTTTCCTTAATAAATGCTTAAAAGCCTAACTCTTGCTAAAGCTTATAATTTATTGGAGACCACTCATTAGATATTTTAGACAGACTAGCTAGAATTTTAACCCTTAACAGAACTGATATTGATAGAAGATACTGAAGCATGCTATTTTTCACTTTCATTCTTTTTTCTTTTAATCAAGTTTTCTTGTACAAAATGACAAATTTGGTAATAATTTGCATAATCATACATGTATAACCCATATCTGATTGCTTTCTGCCTCAGGAAGGGGGGAGGGGAAGGAGGGAAAGATAGATAAAAATTGTAACCCAAAACTATAAATAAAAGCGATTATTGCAAAAAAAGAAAGAAAGAAAATAGCTGTATATAACCCCTGAAGGTTGGGATAGTGTGCTCTCCACCATGGAAGCAGAGCCCCATTTTGGCAGAGTGAAAAGTCAAGAAATAGGCTAAAAAGTGAGAAAACAACAGAAAAAAAAATCTTTCTTTAGAAAGTTACATGGGACAGCTAGGTGGTGCAGTGGATAAAGCACTGGCCTTGGATTCAGGAGGACCCAAATTCAAATCCAGACTCAGACACTTGACAATTACTAGCTGTGTGACCCTGGGCAAGTCACTTAACCCCCATTGCCCCAACCAAAAAAAATTTTAAAAAGAAAGTTACTATGGTGACAAGGAAGACAAAAACACACACTCAGAAAAAGACAGAAAAGTCCAAATTCCTATATCCTAAGCCTCAAAGGAAAATATGAATTGGCCTCAGGCTATAGAAGAGCTCAAAAAGAATTTTTTAAAAATCAAATAAGAAAAACAGAGGAGAAAATGGGAAGAGAAATGAGAGTGATGTAGGAAAAGCATTTTTAAGAGTCAACAGCTTGATAAAAGAGGTTTAAAAAAATCCAATGAGAAGACTACTTTGAAAAGCAGAATTGGCCAAATGGAAAAGGAAGGAAAAAACATCACTGAAAACAATAATTTCATAAAAAGTAGAATTGAGCAACTGGAAGTTAATGACTCTATGAGACATCAAGAAACAATCAAACAAAGTCAAAAGAATGAAAACAATAGATAACAGCGTGAAATATCTCCTTAGAAAAACAACTGACCTGGAAAATAGATCCAGGTATGGGAACACTGGGACATTAATGCATTGTTGGTGGAGTTGTGAACAGATTCAAACATTCTGGAAAACAATTGGAACTGTACCCAAAGGGATATAAAACTACATAACCTTTGACCCAGAAATAACAATGCTAGGTTTATATCCCAAAGACATCCCCAAAAAAGAGAAAAAGACCTATTTGTACAAAAATAATTATAGCAGCTCTTTTTGTGGTGGCTAAGAATTGGAAATGAAAGGAATGCCCACCAATTGGGGAATGGCTAAACAAGCTGTCATATATTATTGTAACTGAATATTATTGTACTATAAGAAATGGCAAGCAGGATGATTTCAGAGAGGCCTGTAAAGACAAGTATGAACTGAAATATAGTGAAGTGAGAAGAACCAGGAGAACATTGTGCATAGTGACAGCAACATTGTTTGATGAAAAACTGTAAATGACCTAACTATTCTCTGCAATACAACGATCCAAGACAATCCCAATGGACTAATAATGAAGCATACTATCCACCTCCAAAGAAATAACTGATATTGATTTAATACAGACTGAAGTGTGCTATTTTTCACTTTCTTTTTTTACTTTTCTTATCCAAAATGATTAACATGAAATGTTTTATATAATTGCACATATAACCTGATATAATAATATATATAATATATTATTATTATTATATTATATAATATAATCTGATTGCTTACCACCTCAGGGGGTGGTTAGGGGAGGGAAGGAAGGAGGGATAGAATTTGGAACTCAAAACTTTAAATAAAAATGTTTGTTATGTAAAAAAAAAAAAGAAAAAGAAAATAGATACAAGAAAAATAATTTTAAAATTATTGGACTCCCTGAAAGCCATGATTAAAAAAAGAGTCTAGACATCATCTTTCAAGAAATTATTAAGGAAAACTGCCCTTCTATTCTAGAACCAAAGGGTAAAATAAAAATTTAAAGAAGCAATCACCTCCTGAAAGAGATCCCAAAATGAAAATTCCCAGGAATATTATAGCCAAATTCCAGAGCTCCATGGTCAAGGAGAAAATAATGCAAGCAGCCAGAAACAAAAACAATTCAAGTACTGTGGAGCCATACTCAAGAGAACATAAGATTTAGCAGCTTCTACATTAAAGAATCAGAGGGCTTGGTATATGACATTCTGGAGGGTAAAGAAACTAGGATCACAACCAAGAAATACCTACCCAGAAAAACTTCGTATAATCCTTCAGGAGGAAAATTGGATATTCAATGAAATACAGGACTTTTAAGCATTTGTCATGAAAAGACCAGAGCTGAAGAGAAAATTTGACTTTCCATAATAAGATTCAAGAGAAGTATAAAAAGTTAAACAGGAAAGGGAAATAATAAGGGACTTAATAATGTTAAACTGCTTAATTCCTACCTGGGAAAATAGTACTTGTAACTCCTGAGAACTTTGTCATTAGTAGGGCAATCAGAAGGAGTATGTATAGAAAGCACAGACGTGAGTTGAATTTGATGAGATACTATGTAAAATTAAATTAAATTAAGGGGTGAGAAAGATGAATGCATTTGGAGAAAGGGAAAAGGTGAGGTAGAATAGGATAAATTATCTCATAAAAGAGGCAAGAAAGAGCTTTTATACTGGATGGGGAAGATGGAGGAGGTTATGGGGAATTCTTGACTCATTCTCATTTGGAATTAACTCATAGAGAGCAAAGCATACACACTCAATTGGGTATAGAATTCTATCTTATCTTATAGGAAAGTTGGAGGGGAAAGAGATAAGAGAAGGGATAGGGTGCTTATAGAAAGGAGGATTAATTGAGGGAGGCCATGGTCAGAGGCAAAACACTTTTTAGGAGGGAGAGGATGAAAGGAGAGAAAGAATAGAATAAACAAGGGGAGAAATAGGATGGAGGGAAATACAGTTATCAATCAAAGCTGTGAAAAAAATGTTGAAGCACGTTTCTCTGATAAAGGCCTCATCTCTCAAATGTGTAGAGGAATTAGTCAAATTTATAAAAATAATATCCATTTCCCAATTGACAAATGATGAAAAATATGAACAGTTAATTATCAGATATAGTAAGCAAAGCTATCTATAGCCATATGAAAAAAATGTTCTAAATTACTGTTGATTGGAGAAATGCAAATTAAAACAATTCTGAGGTACTATCTCACACTTATTAAATTAGCTAATAGGATAGAAAAGGAAAATGACAAATGTTGAAGAATATGTGGAAAAAATGCATTGTTGGTGAAGTTGTGAACTAATTCAAATATTCTGTAGAGCAATTTGGAACTATGCTCAAATATTTATTTTACCTCTTTTCTGATTGCAAGGAATTGGAAATTGAAGGGAGGCCTATCAATTGGGGAAAAGCTGAACAAGTTGTAGTATATATTTGTGATGGAATACTATTGTGCTATAAGAAACGATGAACTACATCCTCTCAGAAAAAACTGGAAAAGACTTACATGCACTAGGGCAAAGTGAAATAAGTAGAACCAGGAAAACATTGTACACAGTAATATCAATACTGTGCAATGATCAACTGTAAATGACTTAGCTATTCTCAGCAATATAATGATCCAAGATAACTCTGAAGGACTTATGGTGAAAAATGCTATCCATCTCCAGAGAAAGGACTGATGGAGTCAGAATACAAATCAAAGTATACCTTTTCTTTACTTTCTTTATTTTTTTTAATTTTGTGGTTTAGGTTTTCTTTTACAATGTGATTAATATGAAAACATTTTTGCATGACTACACATCAATAACCTATATAAAATCGCTTGCCTTCTTAATGAGGGGAGGAGAGAGAGAGAGAGAGAGAGAGAGAGAGAGAGAGAGAGAGAGAGAGAGAATTTGGATTCAATTTTAAAAGCAAATTCTGAAAACTGCTTTTTCATGTAATTAGGGAAAAATAAAATACTAAATTAAAATGTTTAAGAAATTTTTGAGGAGGGCAACCATGAGAGTGAAGCAACATGAATCTATCACATTGAATAGTCCATTGATTGAAAGAACTGGGGGTGTTTAGCTTAGAGAAGTTTCAAAGAAGTTGTTACAGCCATCTTAAAGTATCTGAAGATCTATCATGAGAAAGACCAATTAGATTTGTTCTATTTGGCCCCAGAGAACAGAACCAAGAATAATGGATGGGAATTACAGAGAAGAAAATTTAGATTCAATAACAAGAAAAACTTGCCAACAATTAGAGCGAGCAGGAGTTCCCAACTCGTCTACACGTACCCCACGTACATGTACAAGAAGCTCGTGTAGTGATTGTGAGGGATATTTGACAAATATTATCCTATGGAAATTGATTAATGTCATTATTTTATTTCCTTGGGGGGGGGCAGGGAAATGAGGGTTAAGTGACTTGTTCAGGGTCACACAGTTAATAAGTGTCAAGTGTCTGAGGTCAGATTTGAACTCAGGTCCTCCTGAATCCAAGACTGGTGTTTTATCCACTGTGCCACCTAGCTGCCCCCAATTGTTTTATTTCTTATGTGCATATGCATGGTAAATTCTAGAGTATATTTCTCTTCATATTGAATATATGGCATGGGAAAGCTAATCTATTTTATTTCTTATGTGCATATAGGATACATGACAAACTCCAGAATTAATTTCCTTTCTAATTGATTTAGGGGTACAGAAAGCTTTACTCAAAGCCAAGGAGAAAAAGCTGGGAACCACTGAATTAGAACTATCCATAAATATTATGGGCTGCCTGAGGTGGTAGTACATTCCTCTTCATGGGAGGTCTTCAAGCAGAGGCCATTTTTAGGTATGCTGTACTGGGCATTCTTTTTTCAGGTATGGATTGGACCAGATGGCCACCAAGATTCTGCCTAACTGAAATTTTATGATTCCTTCCAAGTTAACTTCAAACTATAAAAGTCTACCCTTTGGGTCCAGTCATCCAACAAATTCCCCACCAACTATATAGTCATCTAATTCATCTCATTTTCCATAAGAATAGGCCAGAAGAGTTACTCAAGTGATTCCCTAAAGTTATGTAAATTCTTATCTACAGCATTCCCCTTATTTATCAATTTAGTCATACTATTTTTTTAAAAAAAGGAAATGAGGTTAGTTTGGTATGAACTATTCTTAATTAGGCAGCTAGTGGTATAATGGACTAAAAGCTAGGCCTTCAAACATGACTCAGACACTAGCTGTGTGACCCTAGACAAGTCACAACCTCTGTTTCCTCAACTGCAAAATTGCAAAGTTTATGCGAAGGTCAAATGAGATATTTTTTTTAATATAAAAAGTGCTTATTACAGTGCCTGGCCCATAATAGGTGCTATATAAAGTTTATACTTTTCCTCTAATGAAATCATGCTAGCTCTTTGTGAACACTGTTTTCTTTAAAAAAAAAAAAGTTTTGTGGATGCCTTTTGGGGTTTTTTTGTTTTGCGGGGCAATGAGGGTTAAGTGACTTGCCCAGGGTCACACAGCTAGTAAGTGTCAAGTGTCTGAGGACATATTTGAATTCAGGTCCTCCTGAATCCAGGGCCAATGCTTTATCCACTGAGCCACCTAGCTGCCCCTATGCCTTTTGTTTTTACAACAAAGTCATTCCTAGCTAGAGGTCCTCCCTCTTGCTAAATTGAACTCTCCCTTGTAACAAAAGTAAATAGTTAAGCAAAAGCAATAACATTTTTAAAAAATACAGAGACCATTCTTGACTGTATGCAATATTTTGTACCTGTAAACTCCCATGTCTGAACATAAACACAGCAAGAAACAGAAACAATATCATTTTGTAAATGTACTACAGGCTGTCCAGCCAAATGGAAGATATGGGTGTTGCTTCTCTAATACATATCACAAGATCAATATGAAGGTAAAATAATTCCCAACCAAAATCTTTCTCAATCTTACTCTTTCACGATCTAGATACTTTCAGGAAATCTGATTTCACTAGAAGCAGAATATTGGATAAAATCTTGACTGTCCTTGCTTACAATTTCATCTCTCAGATGACAGAAGCAGCACAAGGGAGTCTATTCAAGTATAGTAAGAGTATATGCTTTTATCATACAAATTCTAAAAAACAAAATCTTCCTCTAAACTGTGGAAGGCTCAATGAATTGGGCAGACAGTGGTAACACTAGCACTTTATTTTAGCACATATCTGTCCATTGAACATTGTTACTGAACTGCCTGTCACTGTCCCTCTGTATTGATGTAATCCTTGGAATTGGAGCCTACTGTGGATGCATCAATAGACAATTCCAAAGTAATCTTATAACAGCATGCTTTATGGAGTCAGTTCAGTAGCATAAAACAATGACTTCCTTAAATCCTGATTTATATACTTGGCATTTTATTTTGTCTTCTCCTACAGATGTTGAGTTGTAGCCAGGTTCTGTGTTGGCTTTCATTCTTCAAGTCAATTACTTATTAACTGGTTTTAGCTAACCCTTTTATCAACAGACTGAATCACTACAAATGGACTTTAACACATAACACCATATAATTTTCCAGCATATAGCCCTTATCCTCCTTGACCCTGTAGTTACCAAGCTATCTGCCAAATTTTATATTTCTGCTGCTAGTACAGTGCCCAACTCCTTGGCACAATCTGTATTGTAGCCAAATAGACCTATTTAAAATTCACTTGAAAAATTCTCCTTTTATTCTCATAAAGACAATATGCAAACCCTGTCCCTGACAGTCCATGTTAGAGATTCTGTATACATATACTTTATTTTTGATTAAATAATATTAGTAAGCCTCAAACTGGATTGATTATAGTGGATTTTTTTAGACTTGGAAGAAGTTCCTTCTATTGAACAAGAGTATCAGTAAATGCTACAGTATAGGCAGCCTTTTATAAATGAGGGATCCTTATAACCACCCCCACACTTACTGAGGAGTTGGGTTCTTAGAACAAGATACTTTTCTCTTAATCTTTTATGGTTACTCTTAAGGGTGTGGGAGTCTCTTCTACAATGCCAAATACTTGTTGACAGATTGACTGGCTGACTATAAACCTGGTGAGTTTAAGCAGAATGATATCCTAGAAATTTTAGATAAAATACAAGCCTCACACATTTCTTATTGCCCAACCATGCACATCTTATCACCCTGAAGGATGTAGTGCAGCTTACTTGTAGCTGAGTGCTCTCTGCATGAGGTTCTATATTTAATGGCCTTTCAGAAAGAGTATATGGCATCTCAGCATCACTAAAGGAAAAAAATAAAAGTTCCATGTACAAGACTTACATGTTCAAAAATAATAAATGTTGGAGAAGGTATGGGAAAATTGGAACACTAATGCATTGTTGGTGTTGTGAACTGATCCAACCATTCTGGAGAGCAATTTGGAACTAAGCCCAAAGGACTATAAAACTGTACATACCCTTTGACCCAACAATACCACCTTTAGGTCTATATCCCAAAGAGATCATAAAAAAGGGAAAAGGACCCACATGTACAAAAATATTTATAGCTGCTCTTTTTGTGGTGGCAAAAAATTGGAAACTGAGGGAATGCCTATCAATTGGGGAATGGCTAAACAAGTTGTGGTACATGAATGTAATGGAATACTATTATGCTGTAAGAAATGATAAGCAGGCAGATTTCAGAAAAACCTAGAAAGACTTACATGAATTGATGCTGAGTGAAATGAGCAGAACCAGGAGAACATTGTACACAGTATCAAAAACATTGTGTGAGGGGTGGCTAGGTGGCGCAGTGGATAAAGCATCGGCCCTGGATTCAGGAGTTCCTGAGTTCAAATCTGGCCTCAGACACTTGACACTTACAAGCCATGTGACCCTGGGCAAGTCACTTAACCCCATTGCCCCGTTTAAAAAAAACAAAAACAAAAACAAAAAAACATTGTGTGATGATTAACTGTGACAGACTTAACGCTTCTCAGCAATACAATGATCCAAGATAACTCCAAAGGACTCATGATGGAAAATATTCACCACATCCAGAAAAAAAGAAGCATGGAACCTAGATGCAGATCGAGCCATGCTGTTTCTACTTTTTTTATCTTTTTTGAAGTTTTTCCCTTTTGTTCTGATTCTTCTTTCACAACATGACTAATACAGAAATATGTTTAATGTGATTGTACATATATAACTTATATCAGATTGCTTACTGTCTTGGGGAGGGGGGAGGGAAGGGAGTGAGGGAGAAAAATTTGAAACTAGAAATATTATTTAAAAAAATGTTGAAAACTATCTCTACATGTAACTGGAAAAAATAAAATACTTTTATGATTAAAAAAAGATTTACATGTCCAAAAAAGATTTATTAAAGGATATTCTCTACAGTGAACCAAAGCCTCAGGAGGATTTCAGACAGAAGTTGTTTGCCCTTTGTTTTTAAAGAGAACAAATTGGATTCAAATGAGGGAGGGTTGTACAAGGTCACCAACCTCACTCTCTCTTCCAGAGTCATCTGGGTCCAGTGGCAAGATATACATCAGGATGGCTGTATCACACAGCTAGTAAGTGTTTGAGGTGAGATTTGAACTCAGATCCTCCCAACTTCAGGGCCAGTGCTCTATCCACTGCACCACCTAGCTGTTCCTAGATGGAAATGGAATGTTGCTAGAGGTGTGCTGGTAAATGTTTAACAACGAGTTCTTTCTGGAAAAAACATAGTATATTGGACACATCAAGTTTAATCTGCATTATTAAATTTTCTCCATCACTTTCTTAAGTCTAGACAGTCAACAAAACAATAAATCAAACCAAGAGTTGTAGCATTTGCTCATTTCTGATGTGCAGATGCTCATACTAAAAATTTAATAATCTCTGTTGAGCCAGTTCAAGCAAAACCCTTCATGCTGCAATCCTCCTAACACTGAATTGGAGTCATTCCAAAGATGGATTCCCAGCCTTCTTTTTTGCACTGGGGGAAAAAACTATCTCTGACTTATGTAGAAATACTCTCTCCTTTCCCAGGAGTTAGTTCCAACATGGTGATCAGTGGGAAGTTAAATGTTTTCTGCTGTCTCTACTTCCAGAGCTACACTTGGGATCTTTGACCATAGTAATTGGTTGAGAGGAATGAGAATAGGAAAGTGGAGTGCTCCCTAATTTTCTTAAAGTTGGTCAACAAGGGGATATGGAGGGCATTATCTATGATGCTAAGTGGGATACATTTATTTGGTTTAGATGGACACTTAATTTATAAGATTATAATTGGAAAAATAGGGTGAAAATAGGTATGAAAGCAAAAAGGAAAGGACAATTCATTCTTACAAGGTACATATCAAGTGATTGGGGCATATATAATCTCAGGGAGTTCTGTCTCTGATATTATCTGCCAAAGGTAATTTAAAGAATAGCCTTGGGTTATTCTCTCAAGTAAGAAATCAAAGGTCTTTTAAAGGTGAATAGGAAAATACCTTAAAAGCTATCAAGCCCATCCCCCTCATTTTAGAGATAAAAAAACTGAGTCTGAAAGAGGTTAAGTGACTTCTCCAGAATCACATAGCTACTAAGGTCTAAGGCAGGATTTGAACTCTCAGATCTTCCTGAATCAAAGCCCAATATTCTTTGAATTGCTCCACCTCACGTTTTTTTTCTCTTATAACTCAAGTGGGATTTTACAATGTGAAATGCTCACCAATATTCCAAAGGGGAAAGGGAAAAAAACTTCCAATACCTAAAAATCTCAATGGAGAAATAAAGACCTTACATACTAATATAGATATGCATAAGACTGTGTCTGTAGGTATATATCCTTTAGCAAGTAATTACAACACTCCTCAGAGTAAGAAAGGAAAATACTTACAATTACAAAATGCTAAGAAATAAATAACCCCATCTCCATATCCTTATATGGGTAGATAGATGGTATAGTTGATAGAGTGCAGGGCCTGGAGTCAGGAAAATCTTGCCTCTGGTGCTAATTGAATGATCCTGGGCAAGTCACATCTTCTGTCTGCCTCAGTTTCCTCAATAAAATAAAATAAAATGGGGATAATAATAGTACCTGCCTCCCAGGGTTGTTGTGAGGATCAAATGAAAATATTTGTAAAGCATTTAGCACAGTGTCTGACACATAGTAAGTGCTACGTGAATGTTGGCTATTATTATTATACACATAACAAGAAGGGTAGTGAATAGCTGCAATCACAACTTAAACAGGTCCTACAACATACCTGGTAGAAGTATATCCTAATTATGAGGTTAAGTTTCTCTAGAAGTGATCAATGAACACCTTGAAAGTAGAACCTGCCAACATAGAAAGTAGTAAAATAATATTATCTTTAAAGTCTTTAACCAAAAAACTTATAGATATGATGAAAGAACTACTGGAAATCACTTTTGCAAACCTTAAAGTGATATGCAAATGTGGCATACTTATCACAATTATGAACACACAAAAACTTTAAATACTTAAACACATACACATGTGTATATCTATATATGTGTGTGTATATATACATATATATGAATTACTACAAGGAACTCTGGGAGAAATATACTATTTATATGGTATATAAATACTATACATATATAGCATATATACTGTGTATATAGTATAGTACATGCACATATATAGTAATATATACAGGTATTATATATACACATATAGATACTGTATAGATAATCAGTGTGTATATAGTACGTATATGTCATACTCATATATTTACACTATATAAATAATGTGTGATACTCTGTGTGTATATGTGTCTGTGTGGTATGTATATAGTTTCCTGTATATGTACACTATATTTACACACAGTATTAAAGTGTGTCCTGCTACACATTTTTTAAAAGAGATGTGATAAAGCTTTGTTTTTCAATTGTTTCTGACTCTGTGACTACATTTGGGGTTTTCTTGGCCAAGATACTGGAGTAGTTTGTCATTTCCTTCTCCAACTTATTTTATAGATTAGGAAAGTGAGGCAAGCAGGGTTGAGTGACTTGCCCAGGGTCACACAGCTAGTAAGTGTCTGAGGCCAAATTTGAACTTATTAACATTTTCTCCATCACTTTTAAAAGTATAGACAATCTACAAAACAATAAATCAAACCCTTATTTATAGTTTTTGCTCATTTCTGGAGTGTAAATTCCCCACTGAAAATTTTACAATCTATTCTCCCAGGCCTAGAACTTGATCTAGTATACCTCGGGTCCTATGCTTCTCTATCACCCAGGTAGTATATATTAAAAAAAAAAAAAAAGAGGAATGTGAGCATTAATGATGTCACATGTAGATAGATTTAACCCAAGGCTGCATACTTGACCCTCAGCAAATGTGCTCAATGTCTTACACCTAGACAAAGGATGCCTGGTGATAATCACCAAGACTTGACACAGCCTGTGTCCCTCCAAAAATGGTTGAATATTGAGCCCTAAGTCTCGAGCTACCCTGAATTACCAGCTATCTGGTACACCAAGTGTCTCTAAAATTTGATCTTGGAGTTCCAGAGCCTTCAGTTCCTTTGAACCCTGAGAGGGCTGGGAATTAAGTACAGGAATGGAAGCAGGAAGGACTCTCCAGCATTCTGGCAATTCTTGTATATAGGAGGAAAGAGCAAAAAGGTGGGAACTGCGGGGGCAGGGTTTTACAAATCCCAGACCAATAGCAGGGAAAGGGGAATCATGGGAATGATTGTATGTAAAGATTCTTGGTAAATTGGAGCCCACTTGTATAACTGTGCCATAAAGCAAAGTGCACATGGAGGGCTACTCCTGTAACTCTTTGAGTGTGTGAGGTATTTTATGTTTGTCATTACATCTATCCATAGCACAGTGCTGTGAAATGTTATCCTTAGAGTTCCTGTTTCCTGAAGTGTCTGCCTGTTTGTTCTTTCTGGAATCTCCACAGTTTCCCAAACTGAGAATCATACCAGATGGTCTCTGATCATTAGACTCTTCTCCAGAGAGCAAAGCTCTTCCCTCCCTTGATTCTTGGAATAATTGTCTCAATTCACATTTGATGTGTAACACTTTGAAACAGTAGGTCAAACAATCTGTCTAGATCTGTCCACATTTTTATCTGGCAGCTTTGTATTATTTTTAAAATCTTTCCCAAGTGGTTGTTTTGATGATGATCCATCCAAAACTTCTGGAACAGGGAGAGGCAAAAATAAATAAGGCAGCTTCACTGAAAACATTTTTCTTTTTGCCCATTAGATTAATGGTCCCCTTCTAGGAGTGCATTATCATTAGAAACAAATTATACCACCACCCCATTTCTCTGGCTCTCTCTGAAGCCCTTTCAAATTTTTTATACATGGAGTCATAACTCATGTTTTGTGTTTCTATAACACTTTTGATCCAAAAGGTCAAACCACTTTACTAATTCCACAGTAACATTAGTGGCTTATTCCCCTCCACCACCACCACCACCATGGGGAGAGGAGGATATGGACCAAAAATATTCGGGAAAGGAAATAAATCAGTTTGTTTTAGTATCTCTTAACATTTATGTTTCTGCCTTACAAAATATTTGATTAAAACTCTTGTCTTAGATTCCTGATTATTTTCAATGCATCTACCAATAATAGCTAACATTTTTGTAGAGGTTTAATGATTGCAAAGCAATTTACATAACATTATCTCATTTGCTCCTCACAATAACCCTGTCAGATATATACTAGGGTGTGCTGGCAAATATATAACAACTGGCTTTTGGGGGTGAGAAAAAGTAAGCATACATATATTTCAGTTGAACAGTTGACTCTCAATGGTTTGAGCTGGTTCAAGCACATCCCTGTATGTACCCTATTATTCCAATTTAACAAATGAGGAAGCTAAGGCCCCCAAAAGTTGAATGATTTTCCTAGGTTCACAGGTATAGTAAGTGTCTGAGGCAGGATTTGAATCCACATTTCCTTGACTCCAAGTCCAACAGTATATGCACATTGTCACAAAGCTCTTTTAAAGACTCCTCTGACTCAGAGAAGAGGGATAAGTAAGCTATTATGGCTCTAATGTTAGTGATGGACTCAGTAAGTCAAATGCTAATAGGACTTAAGCAATCTGTCATAGGGGCCACTTTCTTTTTAAAATTTTGTTTTAAAACTTTTATTATTTTTAGCATTATTTCTTTTTAAAATTTTGAATTCTAAATTTTCTCCCTCCTTCACCCCTACCCACTGAGATGGCAAACAATATAGCAATTATACATGTGAAATCATGTAAAACATATTTCCATATTAGTCATATTGCAAAAAAAGCCAGAAAAATGAAGTGAGAAAATTATATTTCAATTTGCACTCAGAGGTAATCAGTTCTCTCTCTGGAAGTGGATAGAATTTTTTTCATAATGAGCCCTTTGGAATTATCTTGGATCACTGTATTGGTCAGAGTAGCCAACCCTTTCACAATTGATCATCATTTACAACATTGCTGTTACTGTGCACAATGAATCCTGGTCCTTCTCACTTCACCTTGTATCACTTTATATGGGTCTTGCCATGCTTTTCAGAAAATACCCCCTCCTCATCATTTCTTATAGCACTCTAGTACTCCATCACAATCATATGCCACAACTTCTTTAGCCATTCTCTAAATGATGAACATCTTCTCAATTTCCAATTATTTGCTACCACAAAGGAGCTGCTATAAATATTTTTGCATAAATAAATCCTTTTCCTTTATCTTTTATTTCTTTGGGATACAGGCCTAGTACTGGTATTGCTGGATCAAAGGGTATACACAGTTTTATAGCTCTTTGTGCATAATTCCAAATTGTTTTTCCAGAATAATTGAACCAGTTCACAACTCCACCAACAATTCATTAATATACTTTTTCCCTCATTCCCTCCAACATTTGTTATTTCTAATAGGTATGACGTGGTACCTCAGAGTTACTTTAATTTGCATTTCTCTATTCAGTGGTGATTTAGAGCATGTTTTTCATATGATTATAGATAACTTTGATTTCTTCTGAAAACCACCTTTTCATACCATTGACTATTTATCAACTGGGGAATAGCTCTTATTTTTATAAATCTGATTCAATACTATACTCAATATTTATTTGAGAAATGAGGTCTTTATCAGAGACATCCTACCAAAAAATGATATTACCTCATTGTCTTTGATACCTTTTAGCAAAATGTAGTTTTCCTGATTATCTCTTTTAATTAGGTCTATTTTTACTTTATCTGGGATCATGATTGCTAACTCTGCCTTTTTTACTTTGGCTGAAACTTATTAGCTTATATTCCAGTCTTTTATTTTAATCTCTGTCTTTCTGTTTCAAGTATGTCTCTTGCAAACAACATGTTGTTGGATTCTGGTTTCTAATACATTCTCTTATCAGCTTCTGTTTTATAGGTGAGCTCATCCCATTCGCATTCACAGTTATGATTACTAACTCTGTATTTCCATCCATTCTGTTATCTTCCATTTCCCTCTGTCTCTCTGTCTCTCTGCCTGTCTCTGTCTTTGTCTGTCTTGCTCTGTTTCTGTCTCTCTCTCTCCTCTCTCTGTCACTGTGTGTCTTATCCTGTCCTTCATCAAAAGTCTATTTTACTTCTAAACACTGCCTCCCTTAATCCAGCCTCCCCTTTAACATCCCCCTTTTCTTTTATCCCCTTCCCCTCCTATTTCCCTAAGTTACATTTCTAAACACAACTAAATGTGTCTACATATTCTTCCTTCCTTGAACCAATCCTGATGAGAATGAAGTTCCAGCACTGCCTGCCACCTGCCCATTTCCCCCTCCATTGTAAAAGCTCTTCCTTATATACATTTTTTATGTGAGAGAATTTTCTCCATTCTATTTCTCCCTTTTCTCTTCCCCCTGTGCATCCCTCTTTCTCCCCCCCCCTTTCATTTTTCTTTTTGGAGATCATTCTGACATAATCTCCTTGCACCCATTCCCTCTGTCTATTAAATTCCTTTCAATTGCCCTAATACCGATAAAGTTTTTAGAAGATTATATATGCATAAAATATGTATAAATAAAGTATGTACAAAATCTTCCCACATAGAAAGGTAAACAATTTAACCTTAGTGAGCCTATTATGATTACTCTTTTATGATTACCTTTTTTATGCTTCTTGAGTCTTCTGTTTGAATGTCAAATTTTCTCTTCAGGTCTGGCCTTTTCATCAAGAATGCTTGAAAGCCCTCTATTTCATTATATATGCCTTTTTTCACTGAAGGATTATACTCAGATTTGGTGGGTAGGTAATTCTTGGTTGTAATCCTAGCTTCTTTACCTTTTAAAATATCATATTCCATACCCTCCACGCCTTTAATGTGGAAGCAGCCAAATCCTATGTGATCCTGACTGTGGTTCCATTATATATGAATTGTTTCTTTCTGGCTTCTTGAAATATTTTCACTTTGATGTGGGAGTTCTAGAATTTGGCTATGATATTCCTGGGAGTTATCACTTTGTAATCTCTTTCAGAAGGTGATCAGTAGATTCTTTCAATTTCTATTTTACCCTCTAAATCTATGATATCAGTTTTCCTTGTTAATTTCTTGAAATAGTATGTCTAGGCTCTTTCTTTGATCATGGGTTTTAGGTAGTTTAATAATTCTTAAATTATCTCTCCCCAATCTATTTTCCAGGTAAGTTGTTTCTCCAAAGAGATATTTCATATTTTTTCTTTTTTCCATTCTTTTGATTTTATTGTATTTTCTCTTTATGTTTCATGGAGTCGTTAGCTTACACTTGACTAATTCTAATTTTTAAGGAATTATTTTTTTCAGTGAGCTTTTGTATCTCTCTTTCCTTTTGACCAATTTTACTTTTTAAGGAGTTCTTTTATTCAGTGACTTTATATACTTCCTTTTACATTTGATCTATTCTGCCTTATAAGGATGCTTTTCCTTAGTGAATTTTGTGCCTCTTTTACCATTAGGCCAATTTGTTTTTTATGTTATTATTTTCTTCACTATGTTTTGTGCCTCTTTTACTACACTGTTAATTCTCTTTTCATAATTTTCTTGAATCACTCTCATCCTCCACCACCCCCGGCATTTTTTCCTCTACCAATCATATCTCTTTCTTTAACTCTTCCAGAAATTCTTCTTGGGCTTGGATTTAATTTACATTTTTCTTTGGGGGTTTTTGTTGTAGCTGTTTTCATATTGCTTTCTTCTTCTGAGTTTGTATCTTGGTCTTCCCTGCCACAATAATAACTTTATGTGGTCAAATTTTTGTTGTTATGGTTGCTATTGTTATTATTGTTATTGTTGTTTGTTTGCTTGTTCATTTTTCCAGCAATTTTTTTTGCTTTGAATTTTATGTTAAAGTTGGGCTTTGCTCCCCTTGCAGTGGGGGACCACTGTCCCAAGCTTCAGGATTTTTGTATTGCTATTTTCAGAGCTATTTGGGGGGACTCTGTGAGTTTGATCTTCCAAAGTGGTTTGATCCTGGGAGAGGTATACGGTCACTACTCTCCTGGTCTGTACTCTGGTCTTTACCTAGGAAGGGTCTCTGGTCCCTGGAGCTAATTGCTAGCATTCCTTTTTGCTTTTGTACTATGACCAGGGTCCCTGATCCCTTGTGACTGACCACCAGCACTCCTCTCCTCCCTGGAACTGTAACCCAGAATTGTGTATGGGCAATAGAGTTGCCAGACAGCACCAGTTACACCAAGTGCCAGCAAAAGATCCCCTGTAATCTCTTTCTGACTGGTTGTCCTACTCCCTCACCATGTCTGGACTGAACACTTTTGGAACTGCTGTTGCTGCTGCATCAGCTGTTGCTACCATCATCTGTGTGGGCTGTGGTCAGACTTCCATCAGACCTTCGCCCCAATGTTACAGGTTTCTCCTGCCAATCTCTTAAGATTTGTTTAGACAGGAAAAAATATCTCATCCCGACTTTTTCTGGCCTCAGCTACTTTAAAATTTTATTTGAGGCATTACTTTAAAGTTGTTTAGAGAGGAATGGTGGGAGAATCAGTTAGGTGGCTGCCCCTAATCCACCATCTTGGCTCCCTGGGACTTTTCTCTAGCTCTGTCTCTAGCTTATGTGATCATTAGCAAGACACTTAATTTCATTTTCTTCTCACCATGACATGGATGTAATTCACCTCCTGCTTCTACTTTTTACTTTGTCTTTTTCTATTAGAATGCAAACTCCTTGAGGGTATGGACTATCTTGCTTTTTTTTTATTTCTACCCCTGTACCTACCATAGTACCTGGCACTAATTAGCCATTAATAAATATTCTATTTATCTGTCTGTCTACCTACCAGAAGAATAGTCATCTTCAAAAGATGATTTTGTTTCATGAAGAAAATTGGGGTTACTAAAAGCAATGTGCAATCACCCAGAAGCAATACAGACAATTTGTTTCCATTTCTATTCAATTCTGAGTGCAGGTAATAGTCTATTCTCAATATCTGTTCAATACATACATGCATATATATATATATATATATATATGTGTGTGTGTGTGTGTGTATGTGTGTGTGTATATTTACATATATACATTGACTAACCATAGACTATACATCCATCCATAAATTATAGATTGAATAGTAAGTATTCATCCACTGGTTTTTCCCTGTGTTGATACTTGGGTTGAACTATTTTTAGTGATTATGAATCTCATTTAGCAGACTCAGCAATGTTGCTGGGCTTGGTACAATCAGTGCAAAATAATCTGCAAGAAAGAATTTTTGGAAATTTCATTATCTATGAGAAATCCCTCCTCCATTTGGACATAATCCATGGCAGTAGCAAACACCCTTTCTTAGCATATATTTTCCTATTTTGAGTCCTGCTTGATAATGATAATTCAAAGATATCTCTGTTGTTACAGTATAACCATCAAGGAATCTTTTATAAGCTTAATATATAAGTGAGAAATGCCTCATCAAAGGAGAGCCTTAAAAGATACATTTTGCTTTGCCAAGTCAAATTATTTTTATAATCAATAAATAAACACAGAGGGATCTTGTGATCTATAATACCTAATTGTGTAACCAGAAAGATTCAGTCTGTTATAGAATATTGTTTATAAAAACTTGCCCAATTCCATCTGATATTTTCAACAAGGGTGCCTTTGATATGTGGGTAAATTATTCTTTTAAATATTTTGGAGAGATGAGAAAGTAAGCTAACATACCAGTAGCTATTGATATTTTCTTGATTAGCTTTTTCAGCCATCAATTATTTACATTTATTCAGTGTCTTCCCATTTCAGATATTATGAGAATTGATTTCACAACACCAACAGAATGATATTTTCTCCAACATGAACCTTTGTTGTCTATACTTGGTCTGCTACAGATGTTCTTGCAATTTTTGTTCCCTTTAGAGCTATGATTTTTCTTAATGCCACTCATCAAGGATTGTGATGTCAAGTCCAAAGATGCTATGCTATGAATGATGAAAAAAATAATGTGTTGTAGAAATCTTGACATTTTTTTTCCATTATTTGTTTGTTTCTTATATTCCTTCCTGTTTCACTTTTAAGTGACCCAGAAATAATTTTGCTTAGTTAGGTCTCTCTCCAAACTTTCTGTAAACTGTCTCTTCATTGTTTCCTCATTGTTCCACAAGACAATACTAATGATCTCTCCCATTATCTTTCATAAGATTTATTTTAGTTAGTTTTTTTTTAAACAAAGATTCACCTTCTCTCCATTCTGTCTCTTTGTCCCTCTTGATTAAGAAAACAAGAAGAGGGGGCGGCTAGGTGGCGCAGTGGATAAAGCACCGGCCCTGGATTCAGGAGTACCTGAGTTCAAATCCAGCCTCAGACACTTGACACTTAACTAGCTGTGTGACCCTGGGCAAGTCACTTAACCCCCATTGCCCTGCAAAAAAAAAAAAAGAAAACAAGAAGAAAGAAAAATAAAAACCCCTCTTACAAACATGTACAGTCAATCAAAACAAATTCCCAGGGCGGCTAGGTGGTGCAGTGGATAAAGCACTGGCCTTGGATTCAGGAGGACCTGAGTTAAAATCCAGCCTCAGACAATTGACACTTACTAGCTGTTTGACCCTGGACAAGTCACTTAACCCCCATTGCCCTGCAAAAACAAACAAACAAAAACAAACAAACAAACAAAAATTCCCATAATGGCCATGTCAAAAAAAAAAAGTCTCTGTCTGCACCAAGATTATCATCTCCTTATTAAGAGGTAAAAAAGGCTTTTTTTATCATATAACTTCTATAATCATGGTCAATTATTGTGTTGATTACAGTTCCTAAGACTATCAAAGTTATTTGTCTTTACCATATTGTTGTTCTTGTATAAATAATCAGTTTTATTGGCATATATTTGGATTTAAAAGTTTCTAACTTCTTTTATTTGAATAGGTTGTTAATTTTTATTGAATATTGAATAAGTTGTTAATTTGCCTTCTTCATTTTTTTATATTGGAGATTTGATTTTCTTCTTAATTTTTTAAAAATCAAGTTACCTAATTATGTATATGCCTTATTGGCTTTTAAAAAGCATCTCTTAGTTTTATTTGATAATGAAATGGGTTTAGGTATTTTGTTGTTTTTTGCTTTCAATGTTGTCAAACTCTTCTTTGATTTTCAGGATTTCTATTTTGTTGTTTGAAAGGGGGTTTAAAATTTGTTGGTAATTTTTTATAACTGATGCTTAATTCATTTATCTGACCTTTCTTTTGTGGGTGAAAAAGTTCCCTTTATATACTTTTCCCAAAGGACTGCTTTGGCTGAATCCCAAAATTTTTGGCATATTATCTCATTGTTGTCATTATCTTTAATGACATTATTGATTGTTCCCATGATTTTTTCATCAAATTACTCATTGTTTAGGATTAGGTTATTTAGTCGCCAATTAATTTTTTTAAAAATTTTTTGTGAGGCAATTGGGGTTAAGTGACTTGCCCAGGGTCACACAGCTAGTAAGTGTTAAGTGTCTGAGGCTGTATTTGAACTCAGGTCCTCCTGAATCCAGGGCTGGTGCTCTATCCACTCTGCCACCTAGCTGCCCCTCCAATTAATTTTTAATCTTTGCTTCTAAGTCTGTTTATTGACTATAATTGTTATTGCATTGTGACCTGCAAAAAACACATTTGATATTTCTACTTTTCTGCATTTGTTTGTGAGGAATTTTATGTATGCTCTTTTCCATTCACATTCAATATTTTCCAGACTTGTATGCTATCTAACTTTTGTAAAATTCTATTCAAATCCACCACTTCTTTTTTGGTTTTGGTTAAATTTGTCTAGGCCTGAGAAGGGTAAATTGAGGTTCCCTCACTATTGTAGTTTTACTGTTTTTTAAAGTATTTAGATACAATGCCATTGGTATATTTGTGTTTAATATTGATATTAATTAATTGTCTGTGATGCCTTTCAGCAAAATTCATTTTCCCTTTTTATTTGTTTTAATTAAGTATATTTTTGCTCTTGATTTTTCTGAGATCATAATTGCTATCCTGCTTTTTTTTTTACTTCAGATGAAACATAATAGACTTTATTCTAGTGACTTATTTTGACTCTTATGCACATCTTTCTGTTTCAAGTGTTTCTTGCAAAATATTGTTGGATTCTGCTAATTCATTCTACTATCTTCTTCCATTTTGAGGTGAGTTTAATCCACTCACATTCATAGTTATGACTGTTATTTGTGTGAATGTGACCTTGGCTAGAAATATAACTCTCTGAATTATTTTTTCTGGGTGTGATATTTTTTAAATAAATTTATTATTACTGTTACTTTGTGTAATTATCTCCTCATTCTGTTCACTTTACTTTGCATCAGTCCATATAGGCCCTCTCAGGTTTTTCTGAAACCAGTAACCTTGTCATTTCTTATAGCATGACAGAATTCCATCACAATTATATACCACAACTTGTTCTGCTCAATTGATGGTCATTCTCCCAATTTCCAATTCTTTGCCACCACAAAAAAGAGCTGCTATAAATATTTTTGTATATATAGATTGTTTTTATTTTTTAAAAATCTCTTTGGGATACATATCTAGTAGGGGTATTGCTGCATCAAAAGGTATGCAGTTTTATTATACTTTGAGCATAGTTTGAAATTTATTTTGCTTTTTGTATTATAACAAAGAAAACTCAGCAAACATAAACACCATGAAACAAAAGGTCCAAAGCAATACAATGATTATCACCAATATTAAGTATCATTGTTTGTTTTTATCTTAGTAATCCAATGTCCATTTAATCATTGTGTTTTTTTCTTGAATCCCAGATGCCTCATATAAGTCATCTGGCCCTTGGAAATATCTTCTTTTGGTTATTCTGGAAGAGACCTCATTCTCAGGATAGCTCTAAAAGGGGCTCTTCTTCATTCATGAAGTGAAAAATCAGTTTCCAAGTCTTATGGTTCTGATCCTTTTAACAATAGAACTATAAGAACACCAAATTAGAAATCCATAATTCACCTGTCACTAGAAAATTTCACTTTTTATATACCATTTGCTGTTTTTATCTTTACATAAAGGCTGTACCTGGTCTAAGAATTATTTGGGTTTTTTTTTAAAATCATGAGAGTCTAATGTGTAAAATTAATCTTTTAAAATTGTCAGGCCTACACTTTAAAATGGGAAAATAATTTCACATTTTTTACAATTTTCAATGCAGTTTTATAAGTAAAATATTTAATCCAATTTTGAGAACATGTTACTAAAAGAATGAAAGTCTTAATTTCTATACTAGAGACATTTGGAAACTAATCATATACCTATGTGTATACTTCTTAGAGAATGCAGTCTAATCCCGCTGCTTTCTCAAAATGTACTATTCCATTTAATTAGAAAATTTTTACAGCTTTGTCTTATTACTTTGTCTAATCCTATCCCCTAGAAGGATATCATTCCTATATTATAATTTGACCACAAATACAGATTAATATTTCAAGATTTTAATAACTTAAAGATGTTCCGGTATCAATCTATTAATTAATAGATCTTGAATTACACTAATAAAACTTCTACTGTTCACTTGCCCTGATTAGAAAAGCTTGTTATGAAGGGAAAAGGAAGGATATAGTTATAACACTGTCAAGACTCATCCCCTAAAGGAAACAGACTGACCTGACATATATTATAATAGAGAAAAAATTCCCTTAGCTCTGTTTAATTCCAATCATAAAGTCATATCTGACAACCTTTCATGTAGTAAAACTCCACATTATTCACAGGATATCAAAAGCTAGGCTCGGAATTAACCAAATGGGGAAATTTGTTCAGGAAAGAAATAGCACAATGAGGATACTGAGTTAAAAGACCATGCCACAGGGGGCAGCTAGATGGCACAGTGGATAAAGCACTGGTCCTGGATTCAGGAGTACCTGAGTTCAAATCCAGCCTCAGACATTTAACACTTACTAGCTGTGTGACCCTGGGCAAGTCACTTAACCCCAATTGCCTCACCAAAAAAATAAAAATTAAAAAAAAAAAAGACCATGCCACAGTGGTCTCTTCAACTTTTCCAAGGGACAGACTGTTGCAGTTCTCAAACTGTAGCAATGTCATTTTCTACTATTGACTTCATGACAATTACATCCATTCAGTAGGGCTGATAAGATCTTATGAACTTGCCTAAATAGAAAATTTCAAGGGACCTCACAGATAAGCATATCTTAAAAGGTCTGTGAAACTTTTTCCCCAAACAGTATATCATTATCATCATCACCACAACCATCACCATCATCATCAAGTGTTTCAAAACAAAATATGTCCCATTAAATATTTAACAATATTTAATATTTAGCAGCCTCCCACATTCTTTTAACAATTATATTCATAATCTAATACTGTACAGATTAAAAGAAAAGTTATTTGTCTAACATCATTTCTGATAATAGTTTCTCAAATTTTATAATATAAGAATTTTTTAAGAAACATAATCATATACACAATACCATGTATTTAAAACATGAAATAAAACATACTATATCAGATGACGTCAGTTCAGCTGAATGCTTTTCCAAATTATCTTACATAGAACATCATTCACTTTATAACCTTTGGTATTTTATAATAATCATATCTGAAACCCAATATAAGATTACATTCAATTAAAGAAATGTTATGGAGTTAGGACATGGGTATGAGGTAACTTTCCTTGAGAAGACAGACACACCTTGAAACAAGAGAGATCAGCCCCATTAGGCATGGCTTTTGCCTGAGTGGTGCCAGGGGGACGGAGATGGTTTAAGAGATTGGAACTGCCTCTTGCCCAACTTCTCCATGCCCACCACCAGTGGGGGATGTTCCACCCTTGGGTAATCACCCCCAATAAGGAAACTTTCCACAGTCAGATGATCACCCCATTGGTCCCTCCACTATCCATCCTCTATAAAAGTTTTTACCTTTCTTTTGTTCAAGGAGATAGGTATCTTAGAGAACAGAGTCTCTGACTCCTCTCACCATGAGAAAAGTCCAAGGACTTCTCTCTTGGTTTCCTTTCTCTAGAGCCTAGATAAAATATTATTTTATTCTAATTGGATTTGTGTGTGAGTGGGTGTAATTATTTAAAGAGGAATTCCTAAGGACCCCTACACCAACCCATTTCCCCATGACAGAAATAATAATTATAATAATAACTAGCATCTATATAATGCTTACCATATTCCAGTCATTCTGTTTAGCACTTGACAATCATTATATAATTTGATCCTCACAACAGGGAGGTGGGTACAATTATTATTTTCCTCTTTATAGATCCAGAAACTGAGGTAAACAGAGATAAGACAACATGCTTAAGATCACATAGCTAATACATTTCTGAGACTGGAGTAAAACTAAGGTTTCCTTGAATTTTTCCAGCATTTTAAGAGTTTACAAATGCATGGTTTCTTTCCTATATTCTTTGGTGACCTTGTTTCTAATTTACCTAAATAATTAATTCTGTTATATAAAGCTTTGAAAGTTCTATTTCAGTCTTCCCAAAAGAAATTCCTACTTCCTGGTCACCTTCACCTTTCCTGTTATTGTGAATATCTATCCTCATTCAGAATAGCATCTGGACACAGGTGAAGGCAGGGAGTCCCTCCTCAAGAGGCTTCTTTTTAGTTTAAATCATCCTTTCCATTCAGTTACTAAATTTTACTCATTTGTAAATTGTTTCCTGATTTAAACAAGCTTTTCTCTTTTCGTGGTCAAGAAAGGGTTAATGAGAGGCAGTTATTTAAGTTTCAGATGAATTTAAAATGCAAATCAGATACCTATTTTCTTCTTCACTTTGGGATTGCTTTAAATTAGTTGCCCTCCTTCATTACACTAAAACAATAGCTCTATCAACCTTTAGGGAAAAAGTAATCTAATACCCCCAAAAAAAACTTTCACAGAATTAAATTCTTATTTTTCCTTAAAACAAATTCTACAGAATAGTACTTCAAAGCTCATCAAGATATGTTAAGCTTCCACTAAGTACCTTATCAGATAGGACAAAGAGAAAGGGGTGAGCCTTACTCTCATCAAGAATTGGCACAAAGAGGGAAAAACATGAACATTCCTAAAAACCAGGAAAAAAAAAGGTTTTCTTTCTTTGATTATCTGACTTTATTTCTGTAATCCCAATGCAGCCAGGATTGAAATTATAGAAAGTATTTTGCAGCTTTTTTTTTCTTTTTAACCTAGTCTCCCACTGGAAGTTTAAAGTGTTTTATTCCTGCTTACTGTGACAGAGTTTGGGATCACCCTTTCAAGTATGAAACTATAAAACTTATTAATATTCCTCAGCATATTAAACTCTTTGGTTACAGCTTTTTTTCAATGTTAAATTAAAATTTTTATTTATTTAGAATTTTCCCCAAGTTACATATAAATACGAATTTTTACATTGATTTTTTAAAACTTTGTGTTCCAAATTCTCTTCCTCCCTCCCTCCCCACCCCTCCTTAAGAACTAAAGCAATTCAGTATAAGTTATACTAGTGCAGTCATGCAAAACATTTCCACATTAGAACTAACAAAAAAATTATGCTTCAATCTGTATTCATACCATCAATTCTTTCTCTGTAGATGGATTGCATTTTTATAAGTCCTTCTGATAGCATCCTGCTAATCATTTCTTACAGCACAATAGTGTTCCATACTAATCTCATCCCACAATTTATTGAGCCATTCTCCAATTGATGGGCATCATCCCAATTTTGAATTCAACTTTTAAAAAAAATCTCTTTTAGGGTATCAACCTAGTAGTGGTATTGCTATAGCCCTTTGGCCATAGTTCCAAATTGCTCTACAGAATGTTTGAATCAGTTTACAACTTTACCAAGAGTATATTAATGTCTTGTTTTCCCCATATCCCCAAAACATTTGTCATTTTCCTCTGCTTTCCTATTATCCAATCCAATAGGTATAAGGTAGTACCCAGAATAGTTTTGACCTGAATTTCTCCAATCCTTAGTGAGTTAAGAGGTATTTTTTAATATGGTTATTGGTGGCTTTGATTATTTCATCTGAAAATTTCATGTCTTTTGATCATCTATCAATTGGGGAATGGCTCTCTTTTTAACAAATTGGACTCAGTTCTCTGTGTTTGAAGAATGAGGTCTATAAGACAAACTTGCTTCAAATATGTTTTTTCCCAGTTACTATTACTAACTATATTTCCCTTCATCCTATTCCCTCCCCATGACATTTACTCTATTTTCCATCTGCTTTCACCTTATCCCTTATCAAAAGTGTTTTGCTTCTTAAAGCCCCTTCCCCCAATCTGCTCTCCTTTCCTTCACCCTTCCCCCCTTATCTCCTTCCCCTCCCACTTTCTCGCAGGGCAAGATATATTACCCTACAAATTTGAATGTGCATGTTATTCCCTCTTTGTGCCAATTCTGATGAGAGTAAGGCTCACTCACTCACTCCCCCACTCCTCCCCCATCTTTCCCTCTACTCCATAAGCTCTTTCTTGTTTCTTTTATGTGAGATACTTTACCCCATTCCATCTCTCTCTTTCCCTTTCTCCCAGTGCATTCCTCTCACCCTTTAATTTTATTTTAAATATGTCATCATGGGGCAGCTACGTGACACAGTAGACACAGGACCAATCCTGGACCCAGGAGTACCCGAGCCCAATTCCAGCCTCAGACATAAGACACCCACCAGCTATACAACCCTGTGCATACCAACCAACCCTGACTACCCCACAAAAAAAACCAAACCTATAAACAAAAACTAAATGCTTTACAGATTTCATCCCTTCATATTCAATTCACACTTGTGCCTTCCGTCTAAATATATTACATTCAGCTGCCCTAATACTGAGAAAGTTATTATGAGTTAAAAGTATCATCTTTCCATGTAGGAATGTAAACAGTTTAACCTTTGAACATCCCTAATGATTTCTTTTTCCTGTTTACCTTTTTATGCTTATCTAGGGTCTTGCATTTGAAAGTCAACTTTTCTGTTCAGTTCAGGTCTTTTCATCACAAATGCCTGAAAATCCTCTTTTTCGTTGAAGTCCCATTTTTTTACCCTGAAGGATTATAAACAGTTTTGCTGGGTAGGTGATTCTTGGTTGCAATCCCAGTTCCTTTGCCCTCTGGAATATCATATTCCATGCCTTCTAATCCTTTACTATAGAAGCTGCTAGATCTTGTGTTATCCTGACTGTACTTGAATTGTTTCTTTCTGGCTGCTTGCAATATTTTCCCCTTGACCTGGGAGTTCTGGAATTGGGCTATAATATTCCTGAAAGTTTTTATTTTAGGATTTCTTTCAGGAGGTAATCAGTGGATTCTTTCAATATCTATTTTACCTTCTGCTTCTAGAATATCAGGGCAATTTTCCCTGACAATTTCTTGGAAGATTATGCCTAAGCTCTTTTTTGGATCATGGTTTTCAGGCAGTTCAATAATTTTCAAATTATCTCTCCTGGATCTATTTTCCAGGTCAGCTGTTTTTCCTAGAAGATATTTCACATTGCCCTCTATTTTTTCATTCATTTGGATTTGCTTTATTGTGTCTTGATTTCTCATAAAATCACTAGCTTCCATTTGTGCAATCCTAATTCTTAAGCAATTATTTTCTTCACAGAGCTTTTGTATCTCCTTTTCCATTTGGCTTTTCAAGCTGTTGAATTTTTTTTCATGACTTTCCTACATCAAACTCATTTGTCTTTCTATTTTTTCCTCTACCTGTCTTACTTTATCTTCAAAGTCCTTTTTGAGCACTTCTATGGCCTGAGGCCAATTCATATTTTTCTTGGAAGCTTTGGATGTAGGAGCTTTGGCTTTGTTATCTTATTCTGAGGATATATTTTGATCTTCCTTGTCACCAAAGAAACTTTCTATGGTACACATTATTTTCTATCTGTTCATTTTCCTAACCTATTTCTTGACTTTTAAGTCCTTCTTAAAGTAGCACTGCTTCCAGGATGTGCTGTCCCAAGCTTCAGGGGGTCCCACGTGGTATGGTTTAAGGAGAGGCATATTCTCCACTGGCTTGGACTGTGCTCTGGTGTTTAAATAACCTCAGGCTTGCTTTCTATTTAACCCAGGAACATAAATCTGGTTCACTGTGGTTGCAAGCTCTGTGTGTTTGTGTCCCTCCTGACCTGGACCACAGCCACTTAAGACTGCTTCCTGGTTCTGAGCATGGGCAACCCAACAGAGCTCTGCCTCAACTCCAGCAGAGACCCCTGCTATCTCCCCTGGACAACTACTTAACCTCTTCACCAGTCCATGATCTGAGTTCCAGAAGTAGCTGCCACTGCCTCTAGCAAGGCATAGCCTATGGCTGGATCTACAGTCGTGGCCGTAGGGCTGGATCTTGGTTACAGCTTTTAGCAGTCTTCCTGGCTGCCTGCATCTTCCCTATAGAAATTTTTCAAGGTAGCAAAATCTACAAAGAGCACTAAACAAGACACAAGACAAAGATTTTCCTGCATTTTGCAAGGAAACAAAAACACAGAAAAAACAATAAATTAAAAACACATACTTGATGAGCTCCTTATCTCCTACTTAAAGTCTAATCTCATAGCCTTTAAATTGCTGCCAAATTTGAGAGCCATTTGGATTTTTCTATATGTTAGCATAATTTAAATGTTCTATCTTTTAGTCACTCCCACCATCCCTTCATGGAAAGTTTCAGGCCAATAAGAACTTCCCCAAGAGAGTGTCAATTTAACAATATGCCCTTCCCCTGGTTTCATGCAAAAGAAATTTAATCCATCCAATGAGGAATTCTTTGGTATTTTACTGTAACCAGAATTCATTGTTCCCTTAAACGGAGTATTTTTTCTACAGCAGGGTCGGGGCAAACTTTGCCTTAGCTCAGAAGTTGAAATTGAGGGGGAAGTCTGACCGCTGGGAACAACCTTCTGAAAAACAGTCACATGGAGAAAAGTAGGGAGTGGTCAAGGGAGTTTTTCTGAAAGGCTATCATGCCAGGGGGTGGAGTCCTGATCCCTCCTAGCTGGCTTGCCAAAAACTGTGATGAGTGAAATCTGAAATAAATGAGTAAACAAAGTCCAAAGTTCCAAGTTTATTGATTTATTAAGTAATCCATTCCAAATTCATAACAAATAGGGACCAAGTTTCATCAGTTTGAAATTAGACCCCAAATACAGGAGCAAACAGATTTGTATTCATTAAAGGAAAACAATAGGATATAAACCAGGATGCAAGATTAGGTAATGTGACTTTTAATTGGAGGAAACATTAAGGACTTTCTGAGTTGGGAAGGAAGGAATGAACAGATGCCAGTCTCTGAAATCGGGGGGGGGGGGGGAAGGTGTCCCATCTATCCCCAAAAGTGGCTGGGTTCAATCAAAAGAACAATGGAACGATAATTGATTGACCAGTACTGGGCCACTTTTCAGAGAAAATACATGGGTTGCTTGAAATGTATAATTGTGAGAAGAGTCTTTGCATCAGTCTTTGGATCTGAATTGGTTTCTTTTTTTTCCCCAGGGCAATGAGGGTTAAGTGACTTGCCCAAGGTCACACAGCTAGTAAGTGTCAAGTGTCTGAGGCTGGATTTGAACTCAGGTCCTCCTGAATCCAAGGCCAGTGCTTTATCCACTGCACCACCTAACTGCCCCTACTTAGGTTCTTTATTAAGGGTCCCAAAGCAACAAGTAGATGATCCAGCTTCTCAGCCATGCAAAACTAGGTTCAAATAATGCAATAATATTTTTTCACAATTCCCAGAATTGAATATAGTTTTCTCCCAAGACAGAAATTGGACTAGACCCATAATTGAATAGAAAAGAAACTGAGCTAGATCCAGAATAAAGTCACAAAATGGAGTCTGTGTGTTTCATTCAATTCCCACAATTCCTACAAATTCACTTACCAGTAGGTTGATCCCTAGTTGACTTACTCTTTAGCCACTTAGCCTATGAAACGAATGAAATGGAACATACATCAGCAGTTTTATAGTAAATTTTTTTTTCCATATATATTGTTAGGGAAGTCAGAATGACATGGCACTTGGAGATTGACAGTACTTGAGGCAGTGACCTAATCATAGTTAATCTCCTCCAAAGAGAATAGCAAACTAAAACTGGGTTCAAGGAGAAAGCTAGGAGCTGGAAAAGAATAAGACCTGCTGCCTCTGGAGGGGTCACAGAAGCTGAATAAATTAGAGGATTAGAAGGTCTCTGTATATATTCTGGTGATTCTCATGCTTCTTTGATCAGATCCTTTATATTATTAATAATAATAATAATAATTCATCAGACTTCTTGTATTTATACACTGCCACAGCTATTTTGAAAATGGGCAGATTGCCTAGTCTTTCAACTACAAGTTAAGGGTGCCTCTCACAATTTTAGTGCGACAACTTCTAACAATTTACTTTTCTTTAGCATTTCTGTAAGTGCTACTTTTGAGAGAGATTGTGGAGTCCTTGGCCCCCTTTTGAGTTTTCATTTTGTCATGTTCCAAGAAGTCAGCAATCTCTAATTTCTTCACCAATGGCAACACAAAGCACTGAAAGGAATGATAAATTGTGGGCAAATTGTGAACTCATAAGAGTAAGAATTGAAGAATATATTAACAGTTGGGGTTTTCATTTCCTTTAAGATAATAGTTATGAACTTAGTTTCTGTTTTTATTTCAAATGGTACCAAATCAGAGCTTCTAGAGGATAAGGTAATAATGGATAATAAAAGAATTGTATTTCATCATCAGTTTTTGAAGCCTTATACTATAGAAGTTTTTGCTTTCGTGCATTGATTTATCTACAGTAATGATTCTCCTAATGATAAAGATGCATCCCAGTGATATAACTTATTAAAAACTTGATTATCAAAGGTAGAAATAATGTAGCAAGAAAAGGGATTTTCCAGGACAGAGATTCTGTTTCCATTGTACCTCAGTAATATAATATTCTTTCGTCCCTTCTGGTGAGGTAGACTGAGATTCCTTATTCCTTTTCTGGGGAAAGAATGTGTTTTCCAAACTTTGATGAGAAAGTCACAACAATGAGAAAGTAAAGACAACTGATCTATGGGGCAGGAAGATAACATCTTTTGCCAATTACTCTGATGAAGACATTAGCTCCTTGCCCTAGAGGCTGACTATATGCAGTTTATGGAAGCAGAGCTAGCCATTACTTCTTGATTGGCATTACTAACCTGACCCTTATTATATTATAATGTTGTACCTGTATTTACAGAATTGAAATCAAAAGAGCCAAATGTTGTATCTGCATTTGGGTTCTTCTGTTTTATGTGGCCTTGGAGGGCACATAAAACACTGAACTTGCACCAAAAAGTTAGGGAGTGATGACTGTATGTCTATTGTTGGATTTAGATGTGTCCTTAACACCTTCTGAGCTCTTCCCTATTTTCTTAAGCATACATGTTTTAGAATCATGGTACTTGTGTAGTCAGAGGTCATAAAAGCCTAATAGTCCATAGAGGCTGTACTGAATCAAAGGAGAGTACTTCAAAATACTAAATCCAGAGGGCATGGTAATAGATAAGAAACAGGTTCATTGTAAGTAATTCCAAAGTCAAAGAGTCAGCATTGAGTCTGTAAGTACAAGTTGCTGCTGTTCAATTGTTGAGTCATATCTGACTCTTTATGACCCCATAGATCTTAGCACACCAGGCCCTTCTGTCCTCCACTATCTCCTGAAAGCAGTCCAAGCTCATGTTCATTGCTTTCATGATACTATCTATCCATCTTCTCCCATCCCTTTCTCCTCTTGCCTTCAATCTTTCCCAACATCAGGTTTTATTCCAATGAATCCTGTATTCTCATTATGTAGCCAGAGTATTTAATCTTCAGTTTCAGTATATGACCTTCCAATGAATAGTCTAACTTTATTTCTTTAAGTATTGGCTAATTTCATCTCCTTGCTATTCAAGAACCCCTCAAAAGTCTTCCACAGCATCACATTCAAAAGCATCAATTCTGTTGAACTCAGCTTTCCGCATAGGCCTCATTTCTCAAATATATACAGAACTAAGTCAAATTTATAAGACTCCAGGCCATTTCCCAACTGATAAATGGTCAAGGGATATGAACAGGCAGTTCTCAGATGAAGAAATCAAAACTATCTATAGGCATATGAAGAGATGCTCTAAATCACTTTTGTTTTTGTTTTGTTTTGTTGTTGTTGTTTTTTTAGTGAGGCAATTGGGGTTAAGTGACTTGCCCAGGGTCACATAGCTAGTAAGTGTTAAGTGTCTGAGGCCAGATTTGAACTCAGGTACTCCTGAGCACCAAGCCGGTGCTCTATCCACTGCACCACCTAGCTGCCCCTAAATCACTTTTGATTAGAGAAACACAAATTAAAACAACTCTGAGGTACCACCTCATACCTATCAGATTGGCTAATATGACAAAAAAGGAAAAATACAAATGTTGGAGAGGATGTGGGAAAATTGGGATACTAATTCCCTGCTGGTGGAGTTGTGAACTGATCCAACCATTCTGGAGAGCAATTTGGAACTATTCGCAAAAGGCAACTGCACTGTGTATGACCTTTAATCCAGAAATTTCACTACTAAGTCTGTATCCCAAAGAGATCATTAAAAAGGGAAAAGAACCTACATATGCCAAAATATTTAGAGCAGCCCTTTTCATGCCCTTAAACTAGGGAATGGCTAAACAAGTTGTGGTACATGAATGTAATGAAATACAGTATGCAACAAGAAGCAATGAAAATGCACATTTCAGAAAAACCTGGAAAGACTTGTACGAAGTGATGCAAAGTGAAATGAGCAGAACCATGAAAACATTGTACACAGTATTATAAACATTGTGTGATGGGGGCAGCTAGGTGGCACAGTGGATAAAACACCAGGCCTGAATTCAGGAGGACCTGAGTTCAAATCCGGCCTCAAACACTTGACACTTACTAGCTAGGTGATCCTGGGCAAGTCACTTAACCTTCATTGTCCCACAAAAAAAGAAAAAAAAAAGAAAAAAAGAAACATCGTATGATGAACAACCGTATATGACTCAGCTTTTCTCAGCAACACAATGATCCAAAACAAATACAAGCCAACACTCACAAAGGAAAATGCTATCCACATCCAGATAAAAATCTGATGGATTCTGAATGCAGATTGAAGCATATTTTTTTTTCACTTTGTTCATTTTCATGTTTTTTTTCCTTTTGATCTGTTTCTTCTTTCACAACTGTGACTTAAAAGGAAATATGCTTGGGGTAGCTAGGTGGCACAGTAGATAGAGCACCGGCCCTGGAGTCAGGAGGACCTGAGTTCCAATCTGGCCTCAGATACTTGACACTTACTAGCTGTGTGACCCTGGGCAAGTCACTTAACCCCAATTGCCTCACCAAAAATATGTATATATGCTTTACATGATAGCACATGTATAACCTAAGTCAAATTGTTTACCATTTTCAGAAAAGAAGGGAGGAAAAAAATTTAGAATTCCAAATCTTGTAAAAATGAATGCTAAAAATTGTCTTTAGAGGGGGCAGCTAGGTGGCGCAGTGGATAAAGCACTGGCCTTGGATTCAGGAGGACCTGAGTTCAAATCCAGCCTCAGACACTTGACACTTACTAGCTGTGTGACCCTGGGCAAGTCACTTAACCCCCATAGCCCCACAAAAAAAATTGTCTTTACATATAATTAGGAAAAAGTACAATTTTAAAAAGTTGTATTTTTCACAAAATACTAAGAGAAGGCTTCCCTATTTGACAGGAACATCTGGAAAACTGGAAAGCACTTTGGGAGAAAAAATGTTTAGAACAGAATCATATGTCATATATCATAATAAGCTCCAAAATTATATATGATAGAAAAGTTAAAGGTTATATTATAAAAACATTAGAAGGGAATGAAAGGAGGCAGGGACTGTTTCACTATTGTCTTTATATCCTTGGTACCTAGAGTGCTCTTTAGCTTATTGTAGATTTTTAATAAATTATTATTGATTTATTGATTAAGCTACTTCTATAATTAGGAGGAAAACTAATAACAAAACAAGGGCTGTGGAGAACACTAAAGATAAAATAGATCATTTTGATTAAATGAAAATTTTAAACATTTGCACAAACAAAACCAATGCAGCTAGAATAACGAGAGGCTATCAAATGGGAAACATCTTTGCATTAAACAGAATCATAGAACTATAGATAGAAGGAACTTTTGAAGACATTGAATACTACTCAGTCATTTTACAGATGAGAAAACACTAAGAGGTTAAGTGACTTTCCTGGGGTCTCCAATAAAATCTGACATTCAAGATGAATATGGAATTAATACAGATTTATAAAAATAAGAGCCATTTACTATTAGATAATTAGACAAGGAATATGAACAGTTTTCAAATGAAGAAATGAAAATATCAAGAAACATCTACAGTGGTCGAAGTCACTAACAATAGAAATGTAGATTCTATTCTAAGGTTTCAACTCATACTTATAAAATTTGTGAAGATGATAAATGGAAATAATCAGTGTTCAAATAGCCATGGTGAGTCAAACACACTATTTTACTTATAGTGAAGATATGAGTTGATTCAAACTTTCTTGGAAAAGTTTAGTACAATATGAGAAAGTTCACCAAACTATCAAATTATTTTGACCACTTCATTTCTCTATTCAGCACACATTCCCCAAGATCAATTATAGAAAGATAGGTCCTATCTATTTTTTAAAATGTCTGTGTGTGTGTGTATCAGCATTCTTTGTAGTAGCTTTAAAAAAAAAAGAAACAAATTGGGTGTCAATACATAAGAAAAATGTCTGACAAGTTACAGTATAAGAATATGATAGAATTTTATTTTGCAATACTAAATGATGAATTGATGTTGTTTGTCTTGCTTTCTTGAAGATCATGACATCAGGGTGATGTCATGACTTGCAGTGAGTTCGATTTCTTAGGAAGGGCTGTGCAAAGTCACCAGCCTCACTCTCTCCTTCAGAGTCATCTGAGTCCAGTGGCAAGATATACATCAGGACAACTACAGATAGCCCCAGATGTTTTAAGGCAATTGATTTTAAGCAACTTGCCCAGGGTCACACAGCTAGTAAGTGTCTGAGGTGAGATTTGAACTCAGGTCCTCCCAACTTCAGGGCCAGTGCTATATCAACTGCTCCACCTCTGTATGATGAATATAAAAAAAGTCAGAGGAACATAAGAAAATATTCATGTAGAGGAATGATATAGTGTAATAAAATGTTTGTAACAGCTCTTTTTGTGGTGACAACAGGAAACTCAGAGTGCCCATTAATTGGAGAATGGCTGAACAAATGATGGCATAATAATATAATGGAAAACTCTTATGACATAAGAAATTATGAAAGGGATAATTTCAGAGATACCTAGGAAGAATTGTAAGAACTGATTTAGAGTAAGGAAGGAAAACCAATAGAACAATATATACAGTAACAACCACATTGGAAAGGCAAACAATTTTAAAGGACCTAAGAATTCTGACTTGTTATGGCAGGAAGTAGAAAAGAGAGAAGACTTTAATCAATAGCAGTCCTCTGTAGCTGGGTTCCCCCAATGTGTCAGTCCTATCTCTGGAATAAATCTTAGATCTCTTTATTCTTCTCTCTTCTCACCACAACCTCCTCCCCTGCTATAGATCAAAATTACCACTTACTTGTCCAGACTACCATGGTATCTTCCTTACAGTTATTCCCATCTTTAAGTCCTCCCACTCCCAATCCGTATTTCATATAATACCAGAATAATTCTCCTTATTATTTCTACATATGGTCATGCTGCCACTCTGAAACTCAGAGGGATTTGAGTGATTTAGCAAAAGTCATACAGCTAGTAACTACTGGAGCTGGTATTTGAATCCAAGCCCCTTTCCTGACTGTAAGTTCAACATTCTTTCTATTATAACACACTGACTCTCAAGCTACAGACATAAATTTCTCCAAATTAATGAATCAAAATCATATCTTACAATAACATAATGTTGTAATCTTACAACAGTACCCTAAAAATATTAACTTCAAATCTGGTCTCAGACACTTACTTGCTGTGTGACCTTAGGAAGAGACTCAACCTTTATCTGCCTTAGTTTTCATAACTGTAAAATGGGAATAATTATGGCACTTTCCTCCCAGGACTGTTGCAAGGATAAAATGAGATATCTATAAAGCATTTGGCACATAGTATGCACTTAAATACTTGTTTCCTTCTGGTGCTTTGTACATAGTAAATGCTTAATAAATGCTTTTTTCATTCATCTAAGATTCTTTCCATCTCCAAAATTAGAGGGCAGCTAGGTGGCGCAGTGGATAGAGCACTGGCCCTGGAGCCAGGAGGACCTGAGTTCAAACCTGGACTCAGACACTTGACACTTACTAGCTGTGTGACCCTGGGCAAGTCACTTAACCCCAATTGCCTCACAAAAAAAAAAAATTCAAAATTAGATGGTCCCATAGTTTCTCAAGAATCAACAGCATTTCCATATAATGACAACAAAAATCGAAATATAAATAATTGATTATTAATTAATGTTTATTATTTAGCATATTTGTTGATTTCTAACAACAAATTCATTTGTTGAAATTAATAATAAATAATGATTCAAAGGGAAATACATAAAAGGAAATTCAATGCCAAGCAACTGCAAAATTCATAAAATACTTGGGAGCCCACTTACCAAAGTACACCTAATATTTGTATAGATTCAGTTACAAAGTACTCAGTAAAAAAATAACTTTAATAGCCCCTATTTGTAGTCAGAACCCTGAAGGGTTTACTGTAAACAGTTCCACTTCTATAATTACCCCCTGCAATCTCCATATATTGCCTCTGGGTGGCAGTAGAGATTGCATAGTTGGAGCTGCCCTGAACTAAGCCTTGAAATGGTGATTTCATGGGCCAGCTACCACGGCTTCTTTTAGTTAAAAAACAACACTATAATAAAAGTTTAATTTTACGTGATAATATTTAAATAGCAACTTTAATACCATTAATTGAATCCAATAAGCATTTATCAAGTCCTTCTATTTGCCAAAGACTATGCTGGCTTCTGGACATTCAAAGACAGTTCTGGCTTTCAGAAACACTAGAACATGTATGTATGTATATATGTGTGTGTGTGTGTGTGTGTGTGTGTGTGTGTGTGTGTGCGCGCGCGCTTGTATGTATATTTGTGTGTTTGTACGCATATATAAGTATATGTAACAACCCTGGCAAAAGGCTAGCTAGTTACAAAACCTCCTGGGATTTGTAGTTCTTCCAAGTTTGGGAAAAGACAAAACTAACATGACATTAGCCCTTGGACTAGGCTGAGGAAGAGGTTGGTCTTCATGTAGGAGATCTGGGGGACTCTCGAGAACAAGGAAAGAAAAAGGGAGAGTTGGCTGTAGTCTCATACACCTGGTCAGGTCAACTGGAGCAACAGTCAAGTGCCTGACACATCTACAGTTCCCTTCTATAAGACCATGACAGATGATTTCTATCTGAATGGACAATCTGGGAGGTTCATGTGATTCGGTGTGTTTTTCTAAGAGCAGGTCCTCACCCAGGAGCAAGAGCTCAGAGAGAAACAATTGAGCTGAGAGGAAGGGTGAGTGGGGGTGAGGGGATTGGGGAACACTACCCAGCCCCTGCCTGACTTCTGTTTGTATCTTCTTAAATGTATTCTGTTGAATACATTTGCTGGATTTAATATTCATTCTCATAAATACCTGTGGTCAATCACATCTTTATGTTGCTGCATGTCCCTTTACTTGTAGTGTGAGGGCACAATGTAGCTATGCAGGATAGAAGGATCTTTCTTAGCTCAGGACTGGGAGTGCCACACTCACCATTAAAGTCATACTTTCTAAGGGAGGTTACAAACATGAGGCATTTCATAACTACCCTTACAACTGTAGATTTACTGTAATTCTGGGTTGAATTTTATAAATCTACCTTATCAAGACAAACAAGTTTACATATATACAAAACATACAAAACTTTATGTAACAGAGAGGGATGCTAATCCTATTCAAAAGTAAGGACTAGGGGCAGCTAGGTGGGACAGTGGATAAGCACCAGCCCTGGGTTCAGGGGGACCTGAATTCAAATCCCACCTCAGACACTTGACACTTACTAATTGTGTGACCCTGAGCGAGTCACTTAACCCTCATTGCCCTGCAAAAAAACAAAAACAAAAAACAAAAAAACAAGTAAGGACTAGAGGATCAACCAATGGATTAATCAATAAGTATTTATTAAGTACCTACTTTGTGCTAGGCACTGTGTTAGGAATTGTGGATACATTTAAACTTTAGTCTTGGCCTTGTAGTTTACAACCTAATAAGAGGACACAAAATGTTCATTACAACCATACACAAAAGAGAAACACATCATTTTCTTTTTTTAAATAGTATTTTATTTTATTTAAATTACATGCAAAGATAGTTTTCAGCATTCATTTTTTTAAGATTTTGAGTTTCAAAGTTTTCTCCTTCCTTCCCTTTCATCCCCCTTCCCAAAGCCAGTAAGCAAGCTGATATAGGTAATACATTACAATCATGTTATATTTCCACATTAGTCATGTTGTAAGAAAAAGGGAAAAACACAAGAAAGAAGGAACAACAACAAAAGTGAAAACAGTATGGTTCGATCTGCATTCAGACTTCATAGTTGTTTTTTTTCTGAATGTGGAAAGCATTTTCCATCTTTTGGAAGTCTTGGAGTCTTTTGGTATTGTCTTGGATCATTGTATTGCTGAGAAGATCTAAATCTATTACAGTTGATTATCACACAATGTTGTTGATAATGTGTACAATGTTCTCTTGGCTCTGCTCATTTGATTTAGCATCAATTCATGAAAGTCTTTCCAAGTTTTTCTGAAATCTGCCTGCTCATCATTTCTTACAGCATGGTAGTGTTTCATTACAGTCATTTACCAAAACTTGAAACAAGCCATTTTCAAGGTGAAGTTACTGGTTTCTGGGAAATTGGGGAAGACTTCATGTAGGTGGTGGCACCTTACCTGAGCTTTGAAAGAAACTAGAGATTTTAAGAGGCAGAAATAAGAAAGGATTGTTGTTGATTATTCTGCCTACAATGGGCACCACCTAACATGGTCTTGTTGTATTGATTTTGTTTCTGTAAAAACCTTTCCAATTTCATGTAACTAAAATGATCTATTTTATGTTTTGCGATCTCCTTTATCTCTTATTTAAATAAGTGCTCTCCCACTAGCCACATCTGTGAAAGATACCTTATGTCATCCTCTTCTGCATTTTTTAAATGGCATAACAACTAATATTCAGTTCAGGTAAGAGCTAGGACCTTGATGATTCAAAAAGGAAGCCAGAAGATCTTTGATTTAGCTTATTATGTGGTTATCCAACCAGATCATAGCTCAGCTCTCATCATATTTAAGGAGATGCCTGCTCTTTGCCTGAATCCCAACTGTGTTTCCTTTAAGATTGGCACACAGACATAAATATATGCAATTTCTTTAATTAGATTATTAGAAATTAATAAAAGCAAATATTATCAATGTGCCCAGTATGTTCCCTCACCTACAAAATCTTCTTCAGAGCAAGCATCAACCCTACAGGATCAGGTCAAAAACCTAGAAGTTCAGTCCTCCCTAGTCCCTTCTTATGGGGAGTTGGCAAGGACATTTGCTCCCTTTTTTAAATTCATTGGAAAAAACCCACAGTTGACCAATGTCAACATTACTGACTACTAGTCTGTTGCCTTAATGTAAGAACCAGAGACTTTTAGTAGCTGGGGAATTTTTCCCAAGACCAGCACTCAAGCAGGACAGCATCTGCAGCTGCCTCCACTCTTGGTCTCCAGCTCTATCAGATGCATATTGTTAATTGTATCTCTGTTATTTTTATAATGAAATGGGTCTCCCCCTATGAAGAATAAACTGAATAAATAAATAAATAGATAAATAAGTGGATGAATGAATGGATGGATGGATGGATAGATAGATAGATAGATAGATAGATAGATAGATAGATAAATTTTTTAAAAGAATAAATAGTCCTGCTTAGGCAGCTGAAAAAGATAAGAATCCATTAACAGCAGGTCATTTATTCTTATTCAAAACTCATCCTTTGAAAATTCTCCATGATTTTTTTACCATTTTCATGCCTTAAGAGGTTTGTATGAGCAGACAAAGATATTACATCTAAAGTCATAATATAATAAAAAGTAGAAGTCTCCAAAAAATATTTCTTCTAACTAATACTTTGCAATCATCTCATATAACCCTCACAACAGCTCTTTGAGGTATTGTGAGAATTATTATTTACATTTTACAGAAATTGAGACTGAGAGAAATTAAGTGGTGCTTTGATCACAGAGCAACTAAGTGTCAGATGGGATTTGAACCTGTCTCTATATGACTTCAGATGCAAGACTCTTCCTACTATTAATATAGAGTTTTAAAATGGGTCTGTGAATAACTTCAGGGAGTCTGAACTTGTATGGGGGAAAATACATCCTTATTTTCACTGATTTCTAAATGAAATTCAACATTTCCTTCAATTATGAATTGCAAAAATTCTGAGAAAAATATTATTCCAGAGGTTCCCCAAACTGCCAAATGAGGTCCATGACACAAACAAGATTACCAACCCCTATATTACATCATACTGTCTCATGACTTTTCTTTATTGACTCAACTGTTTCTAATCTTAACCTTTTCCCTTTTAAAAAAATTGACACCTAATATTAGTTAAAGTGTTTTTTCTTTTCTTTCTACACCTAATTTTAGTTAAAGCAGATTTTTTTTCTTCTCTTAGTACTAACTTATGGTCATTTGGCATTAATCTATCTCTTTTATATCTGTTTTTTGTTTTTTTCCCTTATTTAGATAATTATTGTAGATTGCCCTGAGGTAGTTATACTGGTGGGATCTACTCCAACTAAGGTAGAGATTTTGAAAGCAAATTACCTAAAGAAATGGAAGCTTTGTCAAATATAGCAGAAAAACAGAATGCAGAAAAATGCCTTTGACAAAGTAAAACACGCATTTATGTTTTAAAAAACTAAAGTTAAAGGTATAGAGGAATGTTTCTTATAATATCATGAAAAGTATCTATCGAAAAATAAAAAGGAAGCATTACATGCAACAAGGATACATTAGAAGCTTTTCCAATAAATACAAGAATAAAGTAAGGGTTCCCACTCTCCCTACTATTATTTGATATTGTTCTAGAAACAAAATAAGACAAGAAGAAATTAAAAGCCTAAAAGCAGGCAAAGAAGAGATTAAAAAACTGTTCCTATTTTCTGATAACTTGATGGTTTATTTGTAAAATCTTAGGGAATCAGCAAAGGTATTAATTGAGACAATTGATAGCTTTACCAAAGTTGTAGGCTAAAAAAGAAACTTTCAAAATCAATAGCATTTTTATATAACAATAACAAAATCCAAAAGGAAACAATAGAAAGGAAACCCCCATGCCAAATAACTACAAAATGCATAAAATACCTGGGAGCTAGTTTACCAAATAATATCCAATACTTGGGAAAATTTGATCACAAAAGTGCTTACTAAAGAATTTATAAAGACCAACTTAAATAACTAAAGGAAGATTCAGTGTTCATATTTGGATGATGCCTGCATAATAAAAATAACAATACTACCAAAATTAATTTATAGTTTTAATGCAATATAAAACTATCAAGAGGGTATTTTATAAAATTTGATATAATAATAAAACTTGTTAGGAGAAATGAAATATATAGAATATCAAGGGAAAATAATAAAAAGGTAGGAATTAAGAGATAATGGTATTTCCAGATGTCAAACCATATTATTAGATAGCAATCATTGAAAACCATTTGGTTTTAATAGTAAAGAAATAGAAAAGTAGATTAATAGAACAGACCAGACCAGGGAGAATTAGGAATAATGACAATCAATAACACAGTGTTCAATAAACTCTAAAACATGTATTATTTAGAAAACAACTTCCTATTTGATAAAAGAAAATACTGGGGCCAGCTAGGTGACACAGTGGATAAAGCACCAGCCCTGGAGTCAGGAGTACCTGAGTTCAAATCTAGCCTCAGACACTTGACACTTACTAGCTGTGTGACCCTGGGCAATTCACTTAACCCCAATTGCTTCACAAAAAAAAGAAAGAAAGAAAGAAAGAAAGAAAGAAAGAAAGAAAGAAAGAAAGAAAGAAAGAAAGAAAGAAAGAAAGAAAGAAAGGAGGAAAGAAAGAAATTAGTCTTAGACTAACATATTAGACCATATTCTGCAATAAATTCAAAATGGATATAGGACTTGAATATTAGAGATTATAACATTTTTAAAAATTGAAGAGGTGTAGATCCCATACTTTTTGCAACTATGGGTAGATGTATACTAACCAAACTAGAGATAAAAGAAATTGGAAAATATTTAAATAAATAATTTTGATTACATGAAATGGAAAATCTTCTGTACAAATAAAATGAATGCATTTAGGATAAGAATGGAAGAAGCTGATGGGGGAGGGCAGGCAGAAAGGTGTCAAATTTCTTAGATAAAGTTTTGGTATCCAAGATCCAAGACAACTAAAAAATATATAGAATTAAAGTTATTGCCCAATGGGTAAAGTAGTCAAAGTAGATGCCAGAACAATTGTCAAAGAAGAATTATAAACTATTAAACCCATATGAAAGAATGCTACAGACCACTAATAATACAAAGATACAACTTAAATCAACCCTGAAATTTTACCTCACACACAGTAAATTGGCAAAGATAACAGAATATAGGAATAGTCATTGTTGGAGATATCTATTCATTGTTGATGGAGCTATGAATTAGCACCACCATTTTGAAAAACGATTTGAAATTATGAAAATAAAATAACTAAATTGCCCATACTTTTGACTCAGAGATTTTACTACTAGCTAAGGAAGGAAGGAAGTCACTAATAAAGTCACTAATAAAAAGAAGACCTATATATACCAAAAAGCCAAGGAAGTCAATAATGAAAAGGAAGGCCTTTATATACCAAAATATTTATAGGAGCATTTTATGTTGTAGCAAAGAACTGGAAACAAAGTAGATGCCAATCAACTGGGCAATGGTTAAACAATTTGTGGTACATTAATATAATTTAATATTATTATGCCACAATAAATAACATATATGATGAATACAGAAAAGCTTGGGAAGAATTATGTGAACAGATACCAAATGAAGGAAGCAGAGCCAGGAAAATAACATTCAATGACTATGACAGTGTAAATTTAAGGAACAACCAAAAATAATTTAAAATGGATATGCCAATATTATAAATAACAAGGGCCCCCAAAAGGACTCCTTTCCCTTTTATTTTGCTGAGTTGGGCATCTATGAGTGTGGAATATACTATACATATGTGTGTGTGAAATAATTTCTATCTCCTGAATTGACATTTTGCAAATAATCATGTTTACTGAGTTTACATATCCCTAGCCAGTTTTCCTCAGCAACTGCTTTCACATTCAAATATGATTTTTTTTTTAAGTCACAGAATCTCTTGGAACAGGACAGCAAATTTAATTTTAATTTTAACTGGTTTCTTCACAACGGCTGTCTAAACAACACAAATGCAAACACTTTTCCTGAGTTTCTTGAAACTATTTTTAATGATATTAAGAGTATTACAGCTGCCCCACTCTCAGCTGTGTCGAGTTGCAACAGTGTTGAGCTGCCCACTGAGTCAACCTATGCTGACACCTTATACTAAAATAAGTTCAAAATGGATACATGATTTATACATAAGAGGCGATACCATAGGTATATTAGAAGAAGGAATAGTCTACCTTTCAGATGTTTGGAAAGGAGAGCAATTTATGACCAAACAAGAGATAGAGAATATTATGAAATGCAAAATGGATGATTTTGATTACATTAAATTTAAAAGGTTTTGTACAAACAGAAGCAATGCATCCAAAATTAGAAGGGATGCAGAAAGCTGGGAAACAATTTTATGGCCAGTACTTCTGATAAAGGCCTCATTTCTTTTTTTTTGTTTGTTTTTTGTTTTTGTTTTTTGGGGGGGTTTGCGGGGTAATGGGGGTTAAGTGACTTGCCCAGGGTCACACAGCTAGTAAGTGTCAAGTGTCTGAGGCTGGATTTGAACTCAGGTACTCCTGAATCCAGGGACAGTGTTTTATCCACTGCACCACCTAGCCACCCCCCAAAGGCCTCATTTCTAAAATATATAGGGAACTAAATCAAATTTATAAGAATCCAAGTCATTCACAAGTTGAGAAATGGTCAAATGATATGAACAGGCAGTTTTCTGATGAATAAATCAAAGCTATCTATTCCCATATGAAAAACTGCCCTAAATCACTAATGATTAGAGAGATGCAAATTAAAACAACTCTGAGGTACCACCTGACACCTATCAGATTGGCTAATATGACAAAAAAGGAAAATAATAAATGTTGGAGAAGCTGTGGGAAAATTGGAACACTAATGCATTGTTGGTGGAGCTGTGAACTGATCCAACCATTCTGGAGAGCAATTTGGAATTATGTCCAAAGGGCTATAAAGCTGTGCATATCCTTTGACCCAGCAATACCACTCTTGGGTCTTTTTCCCAAAGAGATCATAAAAAAAGGGGAAAGGACCCACATGTACAAAGATATTTATAGCTACTCTTTTTGTGGTGGCAAGGAATTGGAAATTGAGGGGATGTCCATCAATTGGGGAATGACTGAACAAGTTGTGGTATATGAATATAATGGAATTCTATTGTGCTGTAAGAAATGATGAGCAGGAGGAGTTCAGAGAAACCTGGAAGGACTTGCATGAGCTGATGATGAGTGAGATGAGCAGAACCAGAAGAACATTATACACAGTATCATCAGTGTTGTGTGTTGATCAACTGTGATGGACTAGATTCTTCTGACCAATCAAATGATATAGGAGGGTTCCAGGGAACTTGTGATGGAAAGGGCTCTCCAAATCCAGGGGAAAAAAGGAACTGTGGAATATGGATGCCGAATGGACCATACTGTTTATTTTGTTTTTGGTGCTGTTGGTTTTCTGTTTTGAGGTTTTTCCTTTTTGCTCTGATTCTTCTCTTCTAACATGACTAGTGCAGAAATATGTTTAATATTATCATGTATATATAACCTATATCAGATTACCTGCTCTCTAGGGAAGGAGGGGAGGGAGGAAAGGGAGGGAGAAAATTTGAAATTGGAAATCTTATATAAACAAATGTTGAAAACCATCTCTACATGTAGCTGGAAAATAATAAAATACTTTCATTTAATAAATAAATAAATAAATAAAACAAGACAAAAAGAAGAGTATTAAAACCTCTGAACATCAAGGGTTCTGTTACCTACTCTTTACCTTATGTAATTTTCATTTTTTCCCCAAATTTTCTTTTGATATGAATTTGACAAACAACAAAAAATATGAACATTTCCATATGCAAAGAATAAATAAAGAGGATTGTACATAAAGCTGTAAATTTCTTACAGCTTATTTTCAAATATAGACATATATATATATAAGTATTATATATAACATACATTATATATAATGTATATATTATGTCTAGTAGTGTAACAATTGGAATGACGCCACCTGCTGGAGACTTACTGTAGAAAAGCTCCGCCATGAAGTGAATGTCTCTGAGGGCAAGACCATGAGTCTTTTTCTTTGGCATCAGGAAGTGATGTTTGCTGGTGGGAGGAAGAAGGGGGAGCCTGGCGCTCTGACTCGGGCTCTTTCCTGGGGACTCTGGTGGAGAGCAGAGCTAGGAATTCTCTCTCCCTTTAATAGATAGATGAATATAGGCCTTTCTTTCTCTCTTTACCAAATTCTTATTCTCCTTAATAAATGCTTAAAAGTCTAACTCTTGCTAAAGCTTATAATTTATTAGCGACCACTCATTAGATATTTTAGACAGTATAGCTAGAATTTAAGCCTTAACAGTAGCATTAAATTTAGTAGTATTAATACTTTCCTGCTTGGCTGTGTCCATTTCTGAACTTCCTTCTGATTCCTTCTGTGATTTTTAAAATGTTTCATTAATATGCTTTTCTTTTCTTAAATGCACCTCTAATATTTTTCTCCCAGTCACAATAAAAGCTTTTCCTTGTAAGAAATATAGTCAACCAGGGGCAGGTAAGTGGCACAGTGGATAAAGCACTGGCCCCGGATTCAGGATTACCTGAGTTCAAATCTGGCCTCAGACACTTGATACTTACTATCTGTGTGACCCTGGGCAAGTTACTTAACCCTTATTGCCCTGAAAAAAAAAAGTCAACCAAAACAAAATCACACAGTGACCATATCTGAAAATTCTGTTTCATTTTTCACCTTCAGTCCATAACATTTCTGCCAAGAAGGGGGAAGCATGCTGCAATCAGCTTTCTAGAGTTTTGATTGGTCATTGCATTTTTCAGGGTTTCTTAAGTCTTCAAAACTGTTTCCCTTTATATTGTTTGTTGTTGTTGTTGTTCAGTCATTTCAGTCATGTCCAACTATTTGTGACTCCATTTGGGGTTTTCTTGGCAAAGATACTGGAGTGGTTTGCCGTTTCTTTCTCCAGCTCATTTTATAGATGAGGAAACTGAGGCAAACAGGGTGAATTGGCTTGCCTAGGTCACAAAGCTAGTAAGTTCACAAAGCCAGATTTGAAATCAAGATTAGTCTTCCTGATTTCAGGCCCTCCACTCTATCCACTGAACCACCTAGCTGCCCTTATAACATTGTACTGCTTTTTAAAATTGTTTTCCTGGTTTTGTTCACATTACTTTTTATCACTTCATATATGTTCTCAGGTATCACTGAATCTCTTTTATCAAGTCTTACAGCTCAACAATATTACATTATATTCACAAACCATAACTTATTCAGCCATCCCCAAATAATGTGTAACTTGTTTCCAGTTCTTTGCTACAACAAAAGGTGCTATTACAAATATTATTTTATATATAAGTCCTTTTCCTCTATCTTTGATCTCACTGGGGTCTCCTACAAATTTCTAAAAAAGTTTTATAGATGTCATTTATTTTTATATCACAGTCATTTTTGAATATACCTTTTCCCCTCCACTTGCTACAATTAAATCCTCCTTTGTAGCCAAGAAAAGAAGTTCATCAAAACTAATTGACATAGTGAATGACCATGTCTGAGATCCAGTGCAACCTTTGGTACCTGCAGTCCCTCACTTCTGAATGGGAAGGAGAGCAATGTGTTTCATAATCTATTACCTGGGATCAAGATTATTGACCTTGAACATAAACTTAGTCCTGAGCTAAAGAACAAATGTTTGAAGGAGGTAACATGGCATAATGAATTAGGCACTGAACTTGAACTCAGAAGATCTACATTTAAGTCCTAACTCAGACTCACTGCCTGTGTGACCCTGGGCAAGTCATTTAATATTTCTGTGTCTTAGGTACTTCTTTCATAAAGTGAGTTGATTGGACTAGATGGGGAGAGGTCAAGAGTAGAGAAGCAATAAACATTTACATAGAACTTACTATGTGTCAGGCATTAGGATAAATGCTTTACAAATATCATCTCATTTGATCCTCAAAACAACCCTGGGAGATATATACTATTACTATTCCCATTTTATATTTGAGAAAACTTGAGGGGAGGAGGAGGTTTAGTGCCTTGCCCAAGGCCGTGCAGCTAGTAAGTATCTGAAGATGATTTTAATTCATTTCTTCTTGACTCCAAGTCCAGGGCTCTTATTTACTGTATCCACTGTGCTAGTTAACTGCCTATGTGGATTCAGTTGTCAATGTGTGAAGTCATATAGAACATTGTAATATTAGTTTTCCTTCAAATACAATATATCAAATAAGATGCTTAATTTATGCTACCACGACAGATTGATGCTTTATTTTTCACGGGGTGTCAATAAACCAAATTGGTCCTTAATGTTTTCTATTCCTTTTTTAAGGTTCTGTCACTATAAATTGGGGTTATGTAACTTTACTGCCTAAAGGACTCATTCGTGAGATTGAGCCATTACCAGAGAATTGCTAGGAGAAACTTCAGCTCAGAATTAGAATGTCACTCTTTGAAAATAAGGTATTGATCAAAAGGGAGGGGATGAATTAGAGTGCTTCCCAAAAAGAAAGTGTAGCTGTGAGGAAGTGAGATGGAACAAATAATATTTAATAGCACCTAGTTATAAGTTTTAGTCATTTGACCTAGGGAAACTGGACAGTGGCTTCCTTCCCCCACCCCCACCTCTTCTGCCTTTAGACACTTGGAAAAAACACAGGAACTCAAGACTTGAAAGGATGGTTGGAAGTTCTAAACATTCTGAGCGAATGCCTTCTCTTTGATTAGGCTGGAAGAAATGAGGGGACTCGTTTTTGTTTTTTTTTTTTAGTGAGGCAACTGGGGTTAAGTGACTTGCCCAGGGTCACACAGCTAGTGTTAAGTGTCTGAGGCCGGATTTGAACTCAGGTACTCCTGACTCCAGGGCTGGTGCTCTATCCATTTTGCCACCTAGCTGCCCCAAAGGGACTCTTGTTATCACAGTTAGACTCATTTAGAACAAGGGTTCTTAACCTGGGATAGATTTCAGGACTGAGAAAAGAAATTACATATTTATTTTCCTTATCCTTTGGTTTCCTTTTTAATCCCACAGATTTTATTTTATGCATATGTATGTGTATTTTATGTAAAACACTATTCTGAGAAGTGGTCCAAGGTGTCCATGACACAGGAAAAGGTTAAAAACCCTCAACTTGGAGATAGTTGCTTAGAGGGACTTTCATATCCATGGCCTGAAGTTCTGAAGCAGTTCAAATATCCCAGAAGGGTTTGGATTTCATATTAAGAAAATTTAGGGGCAGCTAGGTGGCTCAGTGGATAGAGCACCAGCCCTGGAGTCAGGAGTACCTAGGTTCAAATCCGGCCTCAGATACTTAACACTTACTAGCTGTGTGACCCTGGGCAAGTCACTTAACCCCAATTGCCCCACTAAAAAAAAAAAAGAAAAGAAAAGAAAAAGAAAATTTAGTAAGTTAGAAAGAAGAATCCTCATTGAAATCTATATATGTTCAGTTAGGAACAAATGGATTGAGCAGGTAAGGATCAATGAGAATGAATATTGGGGGCAGCTAGGTGGCACAGTGGACAAAGCATCAGCCCTGGATTCAGGAGGGCCTGAATTCAAGTCCAACCTCAGACACTTGACACTTACTAGCTATGTGACCCTGGGCAAATCACTTAACCCTCATTGCCCCTCGAAGAAGAAGAAGAAGAAGAAGAAGAAGAAGAAGAAGAAGAAGGAGAAGGAGAAGGAGAAGGAGAAGGAGAAGGAGAAGGAGAAGGAGAAGGAGAAGGAGAAGGAGAAGGAGAAGGAGAAGGAGAAGGAGAAGGAGAAGGAGAAGGAGAAGGAGAAGGAGAAGGAGAAGGAGAAGGAGAAGGAGAAGGAGAAGGAGAAGAAGACGACTGTGGCTTTGGTGTTCTTGCTTGCTGGAAGCATCTTCAATGTACTTCAAGTTCTCTAGAACTGTCCCCTGCTGGCTGTGGTGTTTCCTACTGTTCTAGCAACAATGCTACAAAGCACAGTGGCCAGGAGGGAGATGAGAAGTGAGGGGGGAGGTCCCTTTCTCTCCCACAATGGGTAAAAGAGAAATTACATTCCAGAGGCTAGTTTCTTCCACAGTAGGTTGCTCCTTCCTGTACTGACAGCAGATAATATAGCAAGCCCCAGTTTGTGGTGTTTACTGATTTCCAAATCATAAAGGTTCACACTGAAAATTTAACACTGAGCACTCTTGAGCTAGTATACACTGACTCAGAGCACAGGCCAGGTTGAAATTGTAAACAAAATATGGTAAGTTTTGTTGGACTGTTAAAAATAGCAAATATTTTGAATGCTATTTTCCAACCACAAACATTAAATTAACTTTTGAAAATATGAATCGATCTAGCTTCATCAAGTCATATATGTTATACAAAAATCAAACTCCTCCAGATAGTTCACAGTTGAGAGAAACAATTTATTAATATTCCATTTGGGGATAATGATAGAAAAGACTGCTCTATTTGGAGTAACCAGAAATCCAGGGGCAGCTAGATAGTGCAGTGAATAAAGCACCGGCCCTGGATTCAGGAGGACCTGAGTTCAAAACCAGCTTCAGACACTTGACACTTACTAGCTATGTGACCCTGGGCAAGTCACTTAGTCCTCATTGGCCTGCCCCGCCAAAAAATCCAGACCATTTAATGCTAAATTAGTATTAACAAAGGAATAACCAGTATATATTTTGTTATAATTATGGTTTGGATGGACACAGGAGTGATGTATATGATAAGAAAAATACATTTTGAGTATGTGAGAAGGTGAATCAAAATATTTTCAATAAACAAAAAATGTCACTGGGGAGGAAGTTTGTCTCAGGATATAAATATGAATATGAAAATGAACACTGATATATGTGGGTTCATTGTGACAATTCATAGGATTTCATGCTGAAGTGGCATTAACCTTGGAAATGTAAAATTCACTTCTATTTTATACTATAGATCTCAAGTAACCATTGAGTTTCAGTCCTTTGATCTGAGGGAATTCTATTAAATGCTATGAAAAATTTAGTGCTATATGTACTGAGTGATTAAGATCATCCTTACTTGAGTTATACTAAAATAAGTCTAAATTTTGCTAATGAAGAAATAATTTTTTGGTTTTTAAGTAGACAATTGAACATTTTTTTAATTTTTTATTATTTTTCTTACAATTGAGCATTAATATGTTCAGGTCTTGGAGATATTTTTGGTGCAACAGCTTCAATTGGGACCAATTCCAGTTTATATAAATTTTATTCACAGCAGCAAGTTAGAACCCATTATACAAATATTTTAACCATTCATGCTAAAGAAATGACAGGATGTAGGTGGGTCTTCAAACTTAAAGTTTCACACCTCATTATCTTCCTCCTACTTTCTGTGATTACAATCTGGGCTAAGGGTCCATCAGTTTTTCTTCTATTATTTACTCTTTATCCTATTTCCCACAGTGGCTGTTTCTGAATTTTTTATTTTCTCCTTAAGTAATCTATTTTGCATCCTGCCCTCTTCCTTTTAGGAAAGGACCTCATTTCATCTTTCACTAAAAAAATTTAGGTCATCCTTTCTGAGCTCCCTGTCCTTCCCAATTCCAAACTTTTTTTTTCCTTCTCTTAGCCTTTACTCTCATCTCACAGGATGAGGAAGCCCTTCTCTATTTGTTTCCTTGATCTCTTCCTTTTCCTTCTCCCCCAGCATCATGTCCTTTTGATCATTCTCTATGTATCCCTAATTTTCAGCCTCCTCTAACATTGCTGCCTACTAAACATACCCACATTTCTCCCATCCTTTAAACACATACAAACAAACAATATTCATTTGGCCTTAACAAACCCTTCAGGCTTTCATTCCCATATCTCTGTTAAACTCTTCTTAAAGAACCACCTATTTTTATTGCCCCCATTTTTCATTTTCTACTCACTTCTTAACTCTTGCAGTGTGGCTTCCACCCCTACTATTGATGCAAACTGTTGTCTCCAAGGTTATTAATGATCTCTTTAATAATAGATTCAATGGCTTTTTCCCCCAATCCCCAATCTTCTTGACCTCTCTGCAGCATTTGACACTATTAAAAAAATGCCTGCTTCTAGGTACTTTCTCCTTTGTGGATTTTTGTAGCGCTGTTCTGTCCTGGTTCACTTCCTACCCCTGTGACCTATCCTCAATTTCCTTTTCATTATCACCATCCATGTATTGTCCACTAATTGTGGGTGTACCCTAGTGTACTATCTTGGGGTCTTTTCCCTTTCCACACTGTTTCTTTGTGATCTCATGAACTCCAGTGCCCCTGACATCCAATCTTACTATTATACAAGTCCTTGATAATGTTTTTCATGTTGCAACCTGCTCATATCCACCACACTCTTCTACATTACCCTATTTTGTAACTCATTTTTGATTTTTCAGAAATACTTGTATTCCACATCTCACTACTAGCAATACTAGCAAATTTCAGTATTAAAAATATTGGCCTTTGCTTTCATGGAAAACTTAAGGTCAGAAAAGGAAAAGAGCTTGCAATTTCCTGAAAATCTTTTCATCCTGTTCAACTTTGGGTCTACCTTTTTGTCCATCTGTTGTTTTTATCCCTAATATACATACTGATCAGCTAGCTTCATAGGGAATTCATCCAACAGACATTTTTCATTCATTTGGTCTTTCCCATGTGACAGATGGTGCAAACTCCTCTGAATAATGATAGATCACTTCTGGAAGGTTCTGCAACATTCTGGGACTTGACGCAATTGTCACAATACCATCTACAAATGAGTACATCTGGAGGACCTCATCATCCACAGAGAATCCTTCAACCTCTCCATATCCCTCTGTTCTGCCACACCTGATGTTTATTATCAGCTGTCATTAAACAAGGTTATTTCTGTTGTTATATCTTCCAAGAAATATTTCTTTGGTGTAGATGGGAGACAACTTAATGTAAAAGAGCCATAAGATAGCAAAACCTATTTATTCCCTGCTAATATTGAGGTTCCTTGCTAATATCATCCTTACCAAGGATGACCTTGATTCATGTACAGATAGAAATTTTGTATATATAGGGAATAAGGACATAGGCAAATAGTTACTGGTTTTTTAAGTTACTATTTTTGGTATTGGGGTCATAGAACCATGAGATCATAGAACCAGGGGATCATAACTCTAAAGCTTAGAGGGACCTCAGAGGACATCATGTTAAACTCCCTTCGTTTTACAGAAGAGGAAATTGATAAGGTTCAAAATGTTTCCATACCTTTGGTATTTTCTCCTCCTTCAAACATCTTAAATAATAATAGTCTCTCAACACTCTAATAATAGTATAATCTCCAACACAAGTCTCCTCATATAGTTTCCCATCTTTGGTTTTTTGTGTGACATTTCTCTCTTTTCTATAAGCACATGCAGGAGGACTGTGATGTTAGAGACTGTGTGTTTACACTGTCTTTGTTGAGGAAAACAGTTTATTAAAAACAATTTTTACAAGGAATAATGTATTTAGTATTTATGTGCTGATTTTCTAATTTTAAAATGCATATTCAGTTCTTTAATCTTCTATTTTCTCTATTGTTAATATATGATTGCAAGAATATGATTTTCCCTTGATGACTCTTTTAGCTTCATCTCAGAAGTTGTGGCATTTTGTACCATCATTATAATTTTCTTTTACATGGTTATTGTTTCTATGATTTGTTCTTTGACCTACTAATTATTTAAGATTTCATTGTAAGGGCAGCTAGGTGGCACAGTGAATAAAGCACTGGCCCTGGATTCAGGAGAACCTGAGTTCAAATCCGGCCTCAGACACTTGACACTTACTAGTTGTGTGACCCTGAGCAAGTAACTTAACCCTCATTGCCCTGAAAAAAAAAAAGATTTCATTGTTAAGTCTCCATTTGGGTCTATAATCTTTTGTTTGTGGTCCCCGAACCAGTTTCTACTTTTATTGCATTATGGTCTATAAAGGACATATTGACTATTTCTTCCATTTTACATTTTACATTTTCATTTTACATTTTCCCCAATACATGGTCACTTTTTGCAAAAGGTTCATGTTGGTTCAGAGAAATATGTATATTCTTTGCTGTCCCATTTAGAAAATGCCATAAGTTTGTCCAGAAATTTGTTCAGTTCCATTTTTTTCCTTTTATCTATGTTAGATTTATCCAAAATTGAGAGAGGGATATTGAAGTCTCCTGCCACTACTGTATTACAGTCTACGTGTTTTTGAAGTTCAGATAATTTTTTTCCTTTATGAACCTGGATGCTAAGGCATTTGGAACATATAACTTAATTACTAATATTGGTTTCCAGTATATAGTTCCTTTCAGCATAATATAGTTTCCCTGTTTATCTCTTTTTATCTTCTGAATTTTTGTTTTTGCTCTGATAGCATGACAGCAACTCCTAATTTTTTTATTCACTTGATGCATAGTAAATTTCTTTCTACCCCCTCGGTTTTATTTTGTGTATATCTTTGTTTTTCAAATGTGTTTCTCTTATGAAACAGATTGTAGGGCTTTGTTTTCCTATCCAATCTGTCACTTTTTCATTTTGTTGTATTATTTAATCCACTCACATTTAAAATTATTGCTTAAGTTCATATTTTTCTCCATCTGTCTCTAAAGTTGTTTTTAAGTTATGATTTTTCCCCAGTCTTCTGCTATTACTTCAATTATTTTACTTTAATTTTTTAAGGTGTCCCTATTCCCACTGGCTCTCTTGCCTTCTCCCTGATCCCTTTTTCTCATTTGTTACTCTTTCCCCTTTAGGATTTTGTTTGTTTGTTCCCCTCTCCTGCTTTTATCTAATTATATATTTCTCCCACCTCTTTTTTCCTCTCAGTCATATATATTCCCCCTTCTCCTCCTCTTTAGCTAGCTTTGTACATTAGGGTGGGTTTTTTTATTATTTCATTTGTGTGTCCCTTTCCAAAAAGAATTTCTCATTCACTTTATTATTTTCTCTTTCTGTTTACTCTAGACCCTCATTCTCTGATTCATGATCCCTATAATATAAAAGTCTTTGTCCTTTCTCTGTACTCTTTATACAATCAAAGTTTCCAAGGTATCCATTCTAGGTTTTGTACTCTAAGCACTTTCTGCCACTACCTTGTAGGGCTTACTTTCCCAGTGGATTCCCCTTTTCTATTGTGCCACAGCTCTCAGAACAGTGACAACTATTGCTGGTGTCAGAGTAGACATTGTCCATGGTAAACCCCACTCTCCCCCTACATTTGCCTAGAAATCTCCTACCTGTGCCCATGCTCTTCTGCTCCTCTATGTGCCAGTTGTCCCCAGGGATTCCACCTCCCTTCTCCCAGGACAAGTAGCCTTTTCAGGCACCAAATCCCCCATACCTTATCCAATATAAAGTCTTCATCTTCCTTCACCCATAGGAGCATTCATCAGTGGAAGCTTTTCCCACTTCCAAAGTAAGGAGCTCTCCCCTTTGCAATCCCCACCTTGTCCTCTCCCACTCCCTTTTCTCTTTCTGAGACCATAGAAATCACCATCCCCTCATTGTAAGCTCTTGATTCAACTGTAGTACTTCACTCAACCCACTCTATCCCCTTGCTTCACCCCCAATCTCATCCCGTTTTTCATAAACTCTCCCATGTTGTAATGTATTACTATGAAAGAAGTATTCACCCATAGTCAGAATGTTGCCTGATTCTGTCCATAATGCCCTCTATCCACCTATTCCTGTTACTTTTACCAAATTTCTGCCTTCATCCATCTCTTTGTGGACCTTTAGAAAGAAGTCTCTAAAAAATTTTAAAAATTAAAGAAAGAAGTCTCTTCCAGATCTCTCTATTGTCATTCTGTTGCTGTTGCCATCTACATTTATGCACTCCTCTTGTGTATTTACTGTTTTAATATTTGGTTTCAAAAATACTGTGTATAAGAATGCAGTTTCATTTGAGTCCACTTGAGGGCAGTTTCTCCAGTTGAAAGATTTTTAAGAAGCAACAGGTGAAATGTTTCTTTTTCCTCCTAAAAATATGTCTATATTAATGAATTAAGATTCATTATATACAATGAATTAAGATTCCGTTTTCTAGAAGACAGATGACAAAATAAAATCTAGTCAAATTTCCTTTAGATAATAATGATCTAATTGATACTTGTATGCAGTGATATCACTTGGAGCAGATAGGTGACATAACACATAGACAATTTGACTTGGAGTCAGGAAGACCTGAGTTCAAGTCCCACTTTAGATAACTTACTAGCTGTGGGACTATGAATGAATTTCTTTACCTTTCTCAGTTTCATTTTCTTCCTCTGTAAAATGGGAATAATGTCTCACAGCACTGTTTTGAGAATCAGATGAGATAATATATGCAAAGTGCTTTGCAAATTCTAAAGCACTACCTAAATGCAGGCTATTAATATATTGTTCCTTAATGGTTTAATCTTACTGGTGGTCCAGCCAGACACAGAAGACATCTCCCCTAGGGTTCAGAGAAGACCTCTTTGATAATTATAAAATAGCTCACCAGCTTCAGTGTACCAGAAAAACAACCAACAAACACCACCTACAAGAGAAAAAGTAGGCAGCTGGCAGGGGCCAGATCCCTTCTCTGACTTAATTGTTTTTCTTGCTTCTCTCCCAGACTAGAGTCCTGGGCTAATTAATCCTCACCTGTCTGAGTGATCTTTTACCAAAGATACTACCCACAAATTTGAAGCATTTAACTGAATGTGGGAATTGATTGAAAACATACGTTGAGTGAGAATTTTCTAAGCGAGTCACAGAATGTTAGGACTAAAAGGAACCTAACAACATCCTAGAAAGGATATTGACAAAGTGAAATTGATCCAGAGGATTACCATAATATTGAAGGGCCTTTAGTCCATGCCATAAATGGAATGGAGGAAGCTAATGGGAATGTTTAGCCTGCTGGAGAAAAGACAAAGAGATTCAATCGCTTTTGTCAAACATTTGATGGGTTGTTTTGTGGAACAAGAATTAGATTTATTCTGTTTGGCCCATTAGGGTATTTAGTTACTTTTAGTGATATTGGACTCCTTGAGACCCTTTTGGGGATTTGGGGGACAAAGATACAGGAAGTTATTACTAGGAGTTAAGGGTCTAACTAGCAAAGAAGCAAATTTTTGACTCTATGAAATGAAAATCTTTCTAACAATTACAGCTATCCAAAAATAGAAAGGCTGCCTTGTAAGCTAGTGAATTCCCCATCACTAGACATCCTGAATGATTGGTTGATTGATTGATTGTTCATCTGGGGTTCTTTCTGCCTCCAGGCTGGGAAGCTTGGGCAATAACTATCCATATATCTCTCTCTCAAAGACAATTTCCCTTACTATTGAAACATTATGCAGGTCACTTGATATAATCATATTTTACAAACATTCATTAATCTCCTTCTGGTACAGAGTACTTTACTGGATGTTGGGGGTGGGAAGAGGAGATACGAAGTTTAGATATGATCTGGTCCTTGCTTTCATTTAGCCCACAGTCCAGTAAGTAATGAAATCCAAGAAATCTGGGGTTCATGGCACTCAAAAGCAGTTCAGAGGATATTAACTACTTCTTCTCAAAGATAGCATACACTTTCAGTTTGGCCATGTATAATTCACATAACGTGTTGGATAATTCACTTACAAAGAAAAGAGATCTGGTTTGCTAATAACTTTTGTTTAAGAGTAAGGGTTTGGGGGGAAAGTGCCAGTTCTTCATTTATTCATGCCTTCAAAGGAATGAAGAGTTGTGTCAATACCCCCCTGCAAGTAGTTTATAGCAGACCATTATCCCTAACACCTGAATAATCAGGTTAACACTTTAGGAGGGCTTAGTGCAAACAAAGAAGTATGAAAGACAAGGCAGCCTTTGGAGTGTTTGCTGTAGGTTGAAAGGGGATTCTAAGAGGATTACTTTACAATCCAGACTCAGGCCCAAATCATCTCTCACATCATCTTTGGTTGGTATGACAAGGGTTATTGACCCTGTCACAGCCCCAAAATGGAATGTAGTATGACTTGGTCACTTGGTTAAATAGTTGTTTCAGTAGTAACTGACCAAACTGGTTTTCACCTTTTGGGCCATAATGTCCCAACTTTGGGCAATTAGGTGGCTCAGTGGATAGAGTGCAGTGCCCAGAGTAAGGAAGAATCATTTTTGTGAGTTCAAATCCATCCTTAAACACTAACTACCTGGGTGACCCCAGTCAAGACACAACCCTGTTTGACTCAGTTCTTCATCTCTAAAATGAGCTGGACAAGGAAATGGCAAGCCATTCCAGTATCTTTGCCAAGAAAATCATAAATAGGGTCATGAAGAGTTGGATGCAATTGAACAACAAAATCCCAACTTTAGATTTCAAGGCTATGTATTTTTGGTAAAATTTCCTAGGATCACACTTTTCTAGTGAATCTCAAATAGGCATGGTCTTCTTTTTTTCAGCCTCTTTCTTGACTTAAGCATTCTTCTGCTTTCTCTTTAAAAATAATGATAGGGGGCAGCTAGGTGGCGCAGTGGATAGAGCACCAGCCCTGGATTCAGGAGTACCTGAGTTCAAATCAGGCCTCAGACACTTGACACTTACTGGCTGTGTGATGTTGGGCAAGTCACTTAAGCCCCATTGCCTCACCAAAATAATAATGATAGGGGGCAGCTAGGTGGCATAGTGAATAAAGCACCAGCCCTGGATTCAGTAGGACATGAGTTCAAATACAGCCTCAGACACTTGACACTAGCTGTGTGACACCCTAGACAAATTATTCAACCCTCATTGTCTAGCAAAAATAAATAAATAGATAAAGGAAGAAAGGAACAGAGAAAGAAAGAAGGAAGGAAGGAAGGAATAATAATAATAACTTATATTACAAACTTAATAACCATAAACAGAAATATTCAGTTGAACAAAAAATAAAATAAAATCATTCATAAGCATCATAATTATTTGTATTTTAAGAAGAAGGCTCATAGTTCCTTGATTTGTAGTTGAAATGGCTCTTAGAGGTCATTTAAGGGACTTGTCAGAGTCCAACCCTTTTAATTTACAAAGAGGAAATTGAGTCTCAAAGAGATTCCATTGCTTGCTTAGTATCACACGGGCACCAAGTACTGGAGTTGTAATTTGAAACTGATCTTCTGAATACGAGTACAGCATTTTCCCCACTAATAGCCATAGTCTCTTAAATGTTCCTTTGTGTCTTTCCAAAATATTCTCTGCATGTTTATCAAATTTTGTTTCTATTTTAAAAAATAAAATAAAATTCGAGTTAATGTAAGTTGTTGCTCTAGTTCTGTTTTTTTTCACTCTTCATGATTTCATGAAAATATTTCCATATTCTTTGGTCTTCCTCATATTTAACACTTTATGGTACAGTAATATTTTATTATGTTAGTATACCATGATTTATTTAGCTGTTTACCAATTGTTTTATTTATAGGTCATTAAAATTTCTTTTCTCTTTCACTAATAAAGTAGCAATGGAAGTTTTTATGAAGATAGGTCTTTCTTCTCTTTTAATAACTTCTTTTATATGATCTGAAGAGAAATCAGAGCATTCTTTTAATAACTTCTTTAAGGAAAACCCTAGTAGCAGGATCATTGGATCAAACAACGAATTCAATTACTGGATTGCTTTTGAAAAAAAATTGTACCATTTGGCAGTTCCACAAAGGACTAATAGTGTGCCTATTTCTCCACAACCCTACCAACAGTGAATTTTAAGATTTACTATCTGTTCTTCACTAGTTTGTTGTTGTCATCGTCATTGACGTTGTTGTTGTATGCCCACTGTTGTTCCATTTTTCTCTATAGGTCTTACTTAATGTTAAAAGATTTTAATACATTTTAATGGAACATAAAAGCCATAATGTAAGTTTAAAAGTATGTTATTGATTTTTCATGTAAAATATCACAGTGAGTCTTCCCATAGTTATTGATGTAGTTAGAATGCACAGCACATATTCTCTCTTTGTAGGTTAACCACACTGGAGTTTATTTTTCTTTTCTGGGGAGAAAAATGAAATTAGCTTTAGTATTAATTTCAATAAAAATTACATTAAGGAGCCTCTCAAATGACTAGTTTTAATGTATGCCTTTCACAAATGAAATAACTTAAAAAGCATATATAGATATATGGCGTGCATTCATAGATATATGATATATTCTAAATGTTTCTCTGTCTTTATGAATATATAGTCTGTCCCAAAGGGAAAATGTGTCTCCACTCTAAGGAATAGTCTGTCTATTCCTGTATAAAAGTTCATTGCCAGCAGGTTGGACACTAGGTAATGGATTTTTTGGCTATGGTAACTGACAAAAGAGATTTTTAAAAAATTAAATGTTGGAAAATACAGTTTGGGTTTAAGAAATAAAAGAGACCACCTATTAATGGACTATTTAGAAACCTTAAACTTTTACATCATGAATACTTTCTTTACAACTAAAGTAGGAAAATGCTAAACATGGAAAATATCAAACTGTCACAAAAATGGAACTATGATCTCAAAAGAAATACTTAATGTGAGGCATTTTATTTTTTTTTAATAATAAACATTTTGGGGGCAGCTAGGTGGCACAGTGGATAAAGCACTGGCCCTGGATTCAGAATTACCTGAGTTCAAATCTGGCCTCAGACACTTGACACTTACTAGCTGTGTGACCCTGGGCAAGTCACTTAACCCCCACTACCTTGCAAAAATAAGAAATAAATTTTTTTAATTAAAAATAAATGAATAAATAATAAACATTTTTATTTATGGTTTGGAGTTACAAGCTTTATCCCTCTTTCCCTCCCTCCCTTCCCCCTTCCCTGAGGTGGCAAACAATCACAGATGGGTTATACATGTATGATTATGTAAAACATTACCATATTTGTCATTTTATACAAGAAAACTTAATTAAAATTTAAGAAAGTAAAGAAAGTAAAAATAGCATGCTTCAGTATGTTCCATTAATATCAGTTCTTTCTTTGGAGGTGGATAGTATGTTTCATCAATAGTCCTTTGGGGTTATCTTGGATCGTTGTAATTGTTGAGACTGGTCAAGTCATTCACAATTCTTCATCAAACAATATTGCTGTCTGTGTACAATGTGCTCTTGGTTCTGCTCACTTCACAGTATATCATTTCATACATGTCTTTCCAGGCCTTTCTGAAGTCATCCTGCTTGTCATTTCTTATAGCGCAATAATATTCCATCACCATCATAGACCACAGTTTGTTTAGACATTCCCCAATTGATGGGCATTTCTTTGATGTCCCGTTCCTAGCCACCACAAAAAGAGCTACTATAAATATTTTTGTACAAGTAGATCTTTTTCTCTTTTGGGAAATGTCTTTGGGATATAAACCTAGCAATTGTATTGCTGGATCAAAGGGTATGCACAGTTCTGTAGCCCTTTGGGCACAGTTCCAAATTGCAATGTGAGGCATTTTAGAATCAGCTGTCTCTCTGCCATCATATCATCAACTAGTTGAAAGTCAAAATTAACTCCGAGTTAAAAGAAAGAAAGAATGCTTAAAAAACACCACATGTGGGGCACCTAGGTAGCACAGTGGATAGAGCACTGGCCCTGGATTCAAGAGGACCTGAGTTCAAATCTGGCCTCAGACACTTGGCACTTACTAGCTGAGTGACCCTGGGCAAGTCACTTAATCCCAATTGCCTCACCAAAAAAAAAAAAAAAAAAAAAACCCACCACATGCAATTACAGTAGCTGTAGTATGATTAACTTAAAGAAGTTGTTGGTTCTGAAAAAAAATGAAAAATTGATAAAAAGTAAAACCACTAACCCTGAGTACTTTACATAGCACAAGGCACAGGGTCAGCATTTAACAAATATTTATTGACTATGACCAAGATGATGATTACCATCTTTTTCTTAGAGAAGTTTAAGTGAAAGGGGTAAGGGCAGGACCCATGATTTCAATGATAAAGGGAACCTTCAGATAAGGAAATTCACTCTAATAAAGCAGGTCAGCATCTTCCCTGAAACTTAAAATATTAGAGTTAGCATTGGCCTAGAGCAGTGAGAGATTAAATGTTTTACCCAAAGTTTCATCCTAATCAGTTTATATCAGAGATGCAATTCTCAACCAGGTCTTCCTGAAGCCAAGGGAAGCTCTCTTATTGCTACATCATATTGCCTTCCTAAAGAGAAGTTGAGTTGACATAAAGCTGTTGTCATAATTCATAAGATTAAAGAGCCCAGAAACCAGTTGTCAAATATTTGATTTAATGAACTGAAGAGATTTTACAAACTGGACCTTCAAGGACAATGCACATTTTGAATACAAACTTATAGAGGAAAATGGAAAATTACAAGCAATATCATCTCATGATGCTGCAAAAAAAAAAAATAGTGTCAGGGAGACTAAATCTATTGGAACAAGTGCAATTTTGAACCAACTATCATGGCAGTCTCTTACCAGTACATAAGTAGTCCAGATAAAAAGTAAGCTAGAGAGTACATGATAAATGGATAACTCAAAGCTCACAGTAATGCTTTTGTTAGAATTCTTTAAGATTTTCCCCTTAGATATAGCGTAGGTTTTCTGCTGGACTCTTTGGAGAGCCTTGAATCTGTCTTTCCTCACTAAATCTGTCTTTGGGCTCCATTACAAACATTGCCACCTAAGGCGGTTATCCTAAGGACACAGCTAGGACAACAAAGAAAAAGTTTAAATCTTCCAGTCCTTTGAGATTTTTAAATCCTGCCCTGGTCAAGGGGGTGGAGAGAGAAGAACAGGTTAAGCCTAAGGCACTCTTTTTCTCCTCATTCTTCCCCCAACCCCACTCCCACCTCCCACCTGCTCCATTTTTTTTTCCTCAGGGGCTTGGTTGTAGGCTTCTCTCCAATGCCAGATGCTCCAATCTGATTCCAAACTAGCCCACTGATTTTATATAAGCCCTAAAAGGCATGGCCAATTCCCTGAACTAATCAGAACAGACTTCCTGTCATACCTACACATGTGCAGTTCTGCCTCTTTAAATCCAGTTCACATACAAGTCAAGACATCACCCTCATGATGTCATTGGTCCTGTTCTAAAACAAAACAACAACAACAACAAAGGTGTTGTTCACACCTCATGAACGATAGAGATCTATTCTCTGTGGTTAAGGTATGAGAGGATAGGATAGCATCTTGTCATCTACTTTAAGTGGGGTGGGGGTAGTTGTCTAGGCTGAGCACTCCTTCAAAGATCATTTACTTTTTAAGTAAGTAAGAAGGAAGATGCATATAACAGAGACTTATGATTTCATGTATGATCATTTTTTTCTGTTCTTCTGTGTATATGGAAATGCTCATGTTTGTAGATGTTTGCCAAGTTAAGAATTCATGAAATAGATTTTTAAAGAAAGACATCAGCAAGTTGGCCATAGATTGAATTTTTTGAGCTACTCCTAACTCAAAAAGACCATCTAGTAAAGTGTAGGGGGCTGTAGGCTGTGTCATTTGAAAATGGATCCTGAAGGTATTTAAATAATGTAGCATATGGTATTGAGTTATCAAGATACAAATGCTTCACTGACTTCTGGTCAAAGTTATGAAAATCTCTAGCCTTTCTGGTTACATAATGGGAAGATCTCTCAGGTAATGTAGCTCTCTTCTCATCAAAGTCAGGGACAGAGGCCTGATGCATGAAATACTCAGGTCCCAGGCAGACACTGGGAGCAAGTCACCTTGAGCCTCACCCATAAAATTTATTTTTTGACATTACTCTCAAGCACTATTTTCTGTATGAGGCCTTTTCTGGTCTGCTCAACTACTGATGCCTTTCCCTCCAAGATTACCTTGTATCTACTTTGAATATATATTCTATGTTGTTTAGTCATTTTTCAGTCGTGTCCAACTCTTAATGACCCCATTTGGGGTTTTCTTGGCAAAGATACTGGAGTGGTTTGCCATTTCCTTCTCCTGCTCATCTTACAGATGAGGAAACTGAGGCAAACAGGGTGAAGTGACCTACCAAAGGTCACACAGCTAGTAAGTATCTAAAGGTAAACTTGAACTCACAAAGATGATCCTTCCTGAGGATCTCTATCCACTGTGCCACCTAGCTGCCTACATATCTTATATATGTTTTTGTTTTAATGTAAGCTCACTGAGAGCTAAGTCAAGTCAACCAGCATTTATTAAGTGCCTACTATGTACCAGGAAATGTACTAAGTTCTAAGTATAAAAATAAAGGGGAAAAACACAGCCCTGAACCTTCTTTTTAGGAATTCATAGCCTAATGGAGGAGACATTAGTATTAGCAAGCTATATTATACAAGTTAAACTGTCGAAATAATCTCAGAGGGAAGGCACTAAGATTAAAGAGAACTAGGAAAGTCTTCTTGCAGAAGGTAGGATTTTAATTGAGACTTGAGGGAAACCAGATAAGGTACAAAAGGGAGGAAAGAATTCCAGGTCTATGGGACAGTTAGTGAAAAATGACTGGAAATGGAAAATAGCATGTTTTATAAGGGACAGCAAGGAGGCCAGTGTCATTATGTATCCCCAACACCCAGCTCAGTGTCTTACCTATAGTAGGGGTTTAATATACCTTTTTGATTAATTGATTGATTGCCTTATCTACCTTGCAGGATTATTATGAGGAAAAAACTTTGTAAGAGTTAAAACAGAATACTAGTGCAAGTTATATCAGTACTTCTATTTATTCGTTATTATACGTCATTCACCACAATAGAAGGGTTTCTTTTATGAAAGATTTGCCAAAACATGGGCAGCCTTTGTACTATACTGTAAATCTTCAGAGCCACAGGTGCTGTCAAAACCATAAAAAACTTTATTTGACTTTATTTTTCAATTACTAATAAGCATTTATTTTCTCTCCTTCCCCAATTGAAAAAAAGAAAATGGTTGGAAGAAATATACAATAGTTAAGCAAAACAAATTCCTACATTGGCCATATTTTATATATGTATATATATTTATATTATATATAATATACACATATACACAAGCACATTGTATATGTGAGCATATACATTATACAGGTAAATATATACACGTGTGTCTTTGTATACATATGCATATATATACATGGATGTATATATGTGAATGTAAATCTTTTTTCTCATTCTATCCTCTAAGTTCAGTTGGTAAGTGGCCTAAATCAGTGGTGTCAAAATAAAATAGAAACTGGACAACTAAACCATACATGGGGATCCCTGTAGGCATATACTGACATAGAAAACTACATGTTAACATTATCTATCTTTTATTGTATTTTTATCTTGATAAATATTTCCTAAATACATTTTAATTTGGTTCAGGTCTCAACCAGGCTGGAGAATTGGGACGCATATCTCTGGCCGAAATCATCATTAGTCCTCTAGAATGGTAGTTGCATATTAGTATGCCTTGATCAGAATTCTTAAATTTAATTAAGTTACTTATCATCATAATTTTGTTGTTATCCTATAAATTGTACTCCTGGTAAATCAGTGAAAAATTAAATGGGTCTTTTCAAGGAGGGAGGGGAGAGGCCTCTGACTCATGTTAGCCATATGACTGTGGGCATGCTGCTTAAACTCAATGCTCTAGACAACTTTCTAAGACTATAGGTTCCTAGTAAGACACCCATCTGCAATGTTTTGATGACATTTCCACACCAGGAGTTCATTATGCTGTTGAAATCACAAATTAGAACCATTTTTTTAAGTCAAGATTCCTTGTATATAAAGATCTAGCCAGAGTCAGATTTCATGCCTTGACTCTAATGTTTCTTCTTTAACTAACTGATCTGACCCAAAGTCATGTCATCACATATTAGTTGCTCAGTAAATACTTGTTGATAAATTGACCTGCAGAGAACAAACTCACTGACTAGGCTGAGTGCCGCCAGCCAATATTAGTCCTAATAGTTGATGGACATATTTGATAAAGAGTCTCGATAAAAGTCTAAGACTGCTCTTGGGATGGGGTGTGAAGCTCAAAAGAGACAGATATTTTCCATTAGCCTGCATTTGACGAGGATAATTTCAGCTAAATCATTAAAAGTTAATGACTAACTGCAAATGTCTTTTTATATAACATTTCTTCTGTGAGTGGTAGTGGTGGTGGTAGGGAGGGGTGGGCATGAAAGCATAGCTTCACTGAGAATCTGAATGAAGTATTAGGTAAGCATAGGCAGTAAAATATTTAGTCCTTCAGCTTGATGACAAAAATTAGGAATGGGAATCTTAAAAGAGGACTAATGTGTGAGAGCTATCCCTAAAACTCCTTAGTGGCAGGAGGTAGGAGGGGAGAGCAGGCTTTAGGGCCAAAATAAATCCAAGACAGCTAAGAAAACAAAGACTCAACATTTCTCCTTCTGTTCCCTGTAAGCTCACATAGCAAGAGAAATCAACTGACTGCATTGTTTTGGTCTGGAGAGTTGGCTAGCCTCTGAGGTTCCTTCTATCTCTTATTCTAAATTCCTATAATCCCATGATCTAACAAGAGTACTATTTGTCTGTCCATCTTGCTGCTCTCTACACAGGCTGGCCCAGTTCTTTTACTTCATGGTACCCCTCCCATCTCTAGCCAACAAAGCATTTTCCCAGAGAGAGGTTTCAGCAGGTAGAGATTGTGTTTCAGAGTAGGGTAAGGAAAGAATATGTGTAACCTTGGGCACGATGCTTCATATCCTTGAGTCACTTGAGGAAGTTGGACTAGATGGCCTCGAAGATTTTTCTAGATGGCGATTTTAGGACTCATTTTTAAAAATCTACTAAATGATTTTTAACATTGGAAAGCTCAGAATGATGCTTTCGTTGCATTGCTTGGCATAGCACATCTCCTTCAAGTGAAAGGAGAGCCTCTGTTCAGTGGAATGTTTGTTTGCTTTCTTTCTGAACCCCCACCCCAGCCCCGCATGTTACTGTTTTTTCTCTGCCTATTTATCATACATGGGCACTGATCAAACTGATTATGGATCAAATCCAATACTCACTCAGGGAACAAAGTCCAAAAAGCAGTTTCGCATCCCACTGACTTCTGTATCTTATCACATATGAAAAATGACCTTGAGTTCGAGGGGAAAGATCATTCTATGTGTGAGTAAGTGGAAGGGAATTTCCAATATGTGGAGAGACATAAACCTGAAAGTCACAGGTATGCAAAAGTGAAAATATTTTCTTTTCTTTTCTGACTGGAGCTAATATTTGCCCACTATGTTTCTTTTGATATGGTCTCCTTAGATAATCCAGATGGCATATTTCTTTTCTTCCATGGGATCTAGCTCCACCCAGCTTCTTAATAGTTATCCTCCCTAGAAACAAAAAAGATTTGTTACATAGTTTTGGTTGCCATGAATTTCTCTACTTATCTCCTCCTACAGAATGTCTTCAGATATCATTGGCCATTGATCCTAATTCTCATTTCAGAAAGGCAGATCATTTTGGTGAAGTACAAAATGCAATGAGCTTTGGAATCAAAAAGACTTGGATGGGGACTAATTCAGGCTATTTTTTTATTAGCTGTGTGAGCTTGGTCAAGCCATTCAATTTCTTCAAGCCTCAGTTTCCTTGTCAGTAAAATGACTATAATATAATAATATATTATATAATGTAATACAATTCAATACAATACAATATCATATCATATCATGGTTGTTATGAGGATAAAAGAGAATGTATATAAAGGACTTTGTTGGTATAAATCATTATGTGAATCATTATGTCATTGGCAGACTATGTCTAAGAGACAGAGTGTGTAGACCAATATTGTAATTTTTTCTATGTTCTTACTTTACCCTTACTTCCCCTTGTTTGTGATTCCTTTTGGGAAAGAGACTTCCACCAAGCAAATTATTCATTTCCTTTTTTTCTGGCTTCTGTATTTTGATCTAATGCAACTAGAACCTCTGAAAATGATATTTGGGAAAAGAGTCCCAGATTCCCTCAGTGGTAGCAGCAGAAAGTTATCTATTCAATAGTGAAATCTGTGGTAAACTCTTCCATGTGGGGACTGTCCTGGGTTCCATCTTGTTAGAGGATCTGTTTAGTCCTTCCTTCTCCAAGACTCCCTTAGAATTTCCCATAACTCCCTCACTACAGACCTTCAAGTACAGACCCTCACTTAGAGAAATGCTGGACTAGTGCTAAACTCTGTCATCTTTTTAACTCTGTCCCAGAAAAGATTTTGGGTGATGTAGATTAATCCCCTCATTTTTCTCCCTTGTGCACAAGGCCAGTCTTACCAAAGACCAACAGAATTGGTCTTTGACTACTTAAACAAAACTTTAAAATATACCCCATGCTTAAGCAACACAGTATTTGAAATTTCATGATGACATACTTCTTTCTTCAGGTTAGTCCTAGACTGCTTCTGTGTGGTCCATTTCTTATAATGTAAAGATTCCCCAAAATAACAATACATTAAATCCTTAATACCTTTACCTCTCTGTGTCCCACTTCCTCACTAAAATGAAGAGTTTGGATTCAATAAGATTCTATGTCCTAGTGGGAAACTACTGGCTACTGGGGGTAGAAGAAATACCGAAAGGAGGAAAGAGGTCACAAAGGAAAGGTGAATGGCAAACTTTATGGCCTTTTGCTACTTTGTAGTTCTTAGGAGCAGTTAGGTGGCACGCTAGATAGAGCAATAGGCCTGGCAACAGGAAGGCCAGAATTCAGATCTGGCTTCAGACTCTGTTATGCTGATGCTTCTGTTTCCTCATCTGTAAACCGAGCTGGAGAAGAAAATGGCAAGCTATTCCATTATCTTTGCCAAGAAAAGCCCCAAATGGGGTCAAAACAATAAGTTCTTAGAATTTATTTTAAGTTGGCCCTGTCTGTTCAGTTCTGGTTTACGGTATCTGAAAAAAACATAATAGGTAGGTGAGAAGGAAAATAAAGAGAAAAATCAAGACATAGATAATGAAACATTAACTTTATCTAAGACCAATATTAATGATATAATAAGTTGTCTTTTTTTCTACATTTGGGAATGGTCCTCAGGAAAAATAGGAGAGCATGTGTTTCATTCAACCTTGGACTCCAATGAACAAAAACTTTAAATATTTATTCTTATAGCAACAAATGACTTCCAAACTAACTCCTAAAGTATTTATTTTGGAATTCTCTGCTTACTTTCCTGTCTGCAGAACCATAACTAGAGTAGAACAATTAGAAGAATGCCCCAGAGCAGAAATTTAATTTAATGTATACTTCTACAGCTTGAAGTGACTATATTGAGTAAATTTCTCCCTACCACCTCTCCTCCTTAACTGAATTTGCCTTACTGACTTCTTGTATTATTTTCACATAAAGAATTATGAATTTGATTTGGGTTTTTTTGTTGTTTTTTAGTGAGGCAATTGGGGTTAAGTGACTTGCCCAGGGTCACACAGCTAGTAAGTGTTAAGTGTCTGAGACCGGATTTGAACTCAGGTACTCCTGACTCCAGGGCCGGTGCTCTATCCACTGTGCCACCTAGCTGCCCCTATGAATTTGATTTGAAGAGCATTTTATGCCATTTGCCCCAGGAATCAAAATTGCTAGTTATAGCTCTGCCTGTCTAGTCTCTACAACATTTGAGATATGCCATTATCGGCTTTGGGATTTTGGTGACTTGGGCAATATACTATAATGGGTAAAGGTTATGTCACAACTATATATCATTATAAAATTGTAGAATATTTAGGTACAAGGTAACATTTTGGTCTATTATAGATTATATAAGAGTGGCCAAGTAGGCTAAAATACCTTGCATGTATAGTTAACTCTATTTATAAACTAAGTGATTCTAATACCAATTTTTTATAGTCAGTTTTAAATTACAGAGGGGGCTAATTGTTTAATTTAGGTGATTTTACATTGCTCACTTTCATTTTACCTTTTATTTCATCTATACACAGAAGCAGAAAAAAGGGAAGGAGATGAAAGTTATGCCAGTATTATTCCTTGTCAAGAGCTCTAGAAATGGGTTAGTTGATGAGGAGGTTAATATTGATTTAGCTGAGTTTTATAGATTTCCTGTGGATTTTATTTACCAGATTATCTCTTTCCTCCATTAATGGGACTTGAGCCTTAGATGTCATCAATATCATTTCTGTGTAAAATTGTGAAGTTCATCTTTCTATGCCTCTTTGTTTTTCTCTTAGGGCCATAGAGAGAGCACCCCCTCCTCTTGCCTCCTACATCCCATGCCCTCACATCAAAGCTATTCTAATCTTAACATATTCCAGCTCTGAGATTCCATTATTCTTCAATGCCATCCTTCTATTAGGAACTCTTCATTGAAGAGGTTTTCCTAGCAAAGAAAAATAATAGGCATGATTGAATTTATGTCTCATAAATTCTACTGAGTACAGTAACTGCCTATTAGAGGGTTTGCTTATAAGTGCAAAATATGTTGTTCTGTCCTCCCTCCTTCCCTGGATCTGAGCATTATTTCAGTGCAACATATATTCTACTGCTTCTTCTCTCACAACTAGCTGAGACAATCCCCTTCCAATTCAATTCATCAAATATTCTATTAAACACCTGGGCAGCTATGTGGCAGTGGATAGAGCACTGGCCCTGAAGTTGGAAGGACCTAAGTTTAAATTTCACCTCGGACACTTAATAGCTGTGTGACCTTGGGCAAGTCACTTAACCCCAAATGCCTTAAACATCCGGGGACATCTCCAGTCATTCTGATATATTTCTTGCCACTGGATCCAGATAACTCTAGAGGAGAGAGTGCAGTTTGGTGATCTTCCACAGCTCTCCCTCATTTAAATCCAATTCATTGTAAGTCATGATGTCACCCCAATGTCATGGTCCTCTTCAAGAACAAAGGATAAACAACAACAAATTAAGCACCTATTATGTGCTACTGATACAACAAAAAATTAAACAGCCCACTACCCTAATGAGTTCACATTCTACTTGTGGTAGTGGAGAAATCACCCATATAGAGATAGGTAAATACAAGGTAATGAGAAGAAATCTAAATTAATATCTGGGAAAATTAGAAAAAAGTGGGCCTAAACTGAGCATGAGAGGAAGATAAAGATAGCAAATAGACTTGTGATGAGGAACTTTCTTCTACCAGTGCAGATTGACACTTTCTCTGCAATTTATAGTCTTAGAGAATTGCTTAGCTCACTGAGGTTGAGTGAGTTGTCCAGTGTCATAGAGCCAATATGTGTCAGGAGTAAGACTTGAACCCACACCTTCCTAACTTCAAGGACAACTCTCTAAACACTGTGACATCCTGAATAGTATCTAGAAAGTTGTACCCCCAAAAAGGTGGCAGCTACTACTCTCAGTATTCTAGAGGGTAATTCTGTGGACAGTTATCTTCTTAAACATTAGCATAAGAGCCCCTACCATTGTTCTCCACTTTAACAGTTTGTAAGTCCATACTTTAGCAAATGAAGTTACAAAGCATTTTCTCCAACACCAGGGGCACAATCTGCCAAAAAATATTCACAGCATCCAGAAGTGGAGAAGAGTGGGCACAGTCAGTCAACAAGCATTTATCAAATGTCTACTATGTGCTAAGCACTGCTGATAAAAATAAAGGTAAGAGATTGTCCACATTCTAATAGATGAGAAAACATGCAAACAACCATGTACAAACAAGATATATACTGGGTAAGTGAGAGGTAATCAACACAAGGAAAGCACTAAGATTAATGAGAGTTGGGAAAGGCTAACTGTAGAAGGTGGGATTTTAGCTGGAACTTGAAAGAAGTCAAGGAATCCAGGACTAGAGATGAGGAAAGAAATCATGCCAGGAAAGCCAGTGAAAATGCTGAGAGTCAGGAGATGGAAAATCTTCTTTGAGGAAGAGAAAGGAGGCCAGTGTGACTGTATTAAAGAGAACATGGAGGGGGTATATCAAGTGTAGGAAAACTGTCACTTTCTAAAGGACTATGAACACCAAAGGATTTTATATGATCCTGTAGATGATTAGTGAATAAGGTTATTGATTCCAAGCCCAGTGCTCTATCCATTGTACCACCTAGCTACCCTCTCTTCCACATTACAGAATTTCAAATATTTGAAGATAGCTATCATAGTCTTCTCTTCCCATATGACATGGACTCAAGGCCCTTCACCATCCTCTTCTCAACACTTTCCCTCTTGTCTTTAATCCCTAAGGCTTACTACCAAGGATAAAGGCCTTCTTAAGAATAGAGAGGGGAGCAGCTAGGTGGCGCAGAGGATAGAGCACTGGCCCTGGAGTCATGAGTACCTGAGTTCAAATCCAGCCTCAGACACTTAACACTCACTAGCTGTGTGACCCTGGGCAAGTCACTTAACCCCAATTGCCTCACTAAAAAAAAAAAAAAAAAAAAAAAAAAAAAAAAAAAAAAGAATAGAGAGGAAGACTGTTGAGCTGAGTACTGAATTCGTTAAGAAAGGAAAGAGGCTTCCAAAAGACCCATGATGGAAAATGTTCTCCACATCCAGAAAAAGAACTTTGGAGTCTGAATGAAGATTGGAGAATACTATTTTCACTTTTTTGTTGTTTCTTCTTTCTTGTGGTTTTCCCCTTTTGTTCTGATTTTTTTTGCAGGGCAATGAGGGTTCAGTGACTTGCCGGGGTCACACAGCTGATAAGTGTCAGGTATCTGAGGCTGGCTTTGAACTCAGGTCCTCCTGAATCCAGGGCTGGTGCTTTACCTACTGCACCACCTAGCTGCTTCCTTGTTTTGATTCTTCTCTCACAACATGACTAATGTGGAAATGTTTCACATGATTGTAATGTATAGCCTATATCAGATTTCTTGCTGTCTTTGGGAGGGGGGAAGGAAGGGAGGGAGGGAGAAAAATTTGGAACTCAAAATCTTACAAAAATGAATGTTGAAAATAATCTTTACATGTAATTGGGAAAAGTAAAATAAAATACTACTAATAAATAAAAAATAAAGGAGAGAGGTTGACATGAAGGCTAGGGTATTATGGGGAATGGTTTGTCCTCCTTTGGACCTTCTCCAGCTTATTAATCAAAACTATGATCATTCCCTGTGGGTGACTGAATTGGAGTGAAGATGCAAGTCATGGGAATTGAGGAGGTTGTTGAAATAGAATATGAAGTTTTTCTGTAAAATAGCAACAGCATGCATATTAAAAATAAAGGCCAATGAGGCAGCTGGTGGCACAGTGGATAAAGCACCGGCCCTGGATTCAGGAGGACTTGAGTTCAAATCCATCCTCAGACACTTGACACTTACTAGCTGTGTGACCCTGGGCAAGTCACTGAACCCTCATTGCCCCACCAGAAAAAAAGAAAGGGAGTTTGTTAACAAAAGAGTTGGGGTTCTAGAGGCCTCAGTGGAAAGGGAGGAAAGTGGAGAAGGATGTTGGAAGAACAGGATTAACAGAGATGGGTATAAAAGTGTTAGGAGAGGTAACAGAAGAAAAGGACTTTCTCAGCTCAGCAAGTAAGAAGTGGGGGTATACTAGTCCTTGGGTGGCAAAAGAGCCATTTGATTGGAATTCCCACTCATAAGGTTCTTTGATGAATGTGTGAGAGAGTAGACTGTGGCAGTAGGGAGTTCTAGCCTGGAGTCTGTATCTGGATTAAATTTGAACCAGATGCCAGCTCTATAGCCTTATTCCAAAACAGTGGGAGAGGAAGAACACCTCAAAAATACCCTGCATAGGGAAAAAGCACTTAGCTCTTGATCTCTGAGTCCCCAGAAGTATAATTATTTTAAAGAGCCTAAATAAATAAACAAACAAATGAACGGATAGATGGATGGATGGTTGAATAAATAAATGAATGGATGAGTGAGTAAATACATAAATAAATGGGTGCTTGAGTTAATGGATGAATGAATGGATGGATGGATGGATACATGGATGAATGGATGGATAGGTAGGTAGATAAATAATTAAAGGGGTAGCTAGGTGGCGCAGTGGTTAGAGCACTGGCCCTGGATTCAGGAGGACCTGAGTTCAAATCTGGACTCAAATCCTTAACACTTACTATCTGTGTGACCCTGGGCAAGTCACTTAACCCTAAATGCCTCACCAAAAGAAAGAAAGAAAGAAAGAAAGAAAGAAAGAAAGAAAGAAAGAAAGAAAGAAAGAAAGAAAGAAAGAAAGAAAGGAAGGAAGGAAGGAAGGAAGGAAGAAAGGAAGGAAGAAAATAATTAAAGAAATTAATGAATAGATGAATAAACAAATGCATGAATGAATTAATATAAATAAATAGATGAATGAATGAATAGATAAAGTAAATAAATGGATGGATAAAAGAATGAATAAATGGATGAGTGAATAAATAAATAAATAAATGGATAGATGGTTAGATAAATAAATGAATAAATTGTAGTGTACTGCCTGACATATAAGTGCTATATAAATTATCATGATGATGATGACGATGACAATGACAATGATGATCCCATACTCCTAATGTTCTTTGACTTGTTATGCCCCTGCCCACAGATGTCTCCAGGAAATACTAAAATATAGCTCACGTCTAGGTCTCCAAAAGTGTGGGTAAAAGGATCCTCTAGTTACAGAATGGCTTTAATCCTATCCCATAGAAAATGCAAAAACACTTAAAAGGACTCACAGTGTGTTAGTAAAAAAAAAATGATGATGATGATGATGCAGTTATCTTTCTCCTCTGATAAATCTTCCTTTCTACTCAGTCCTAAGTTTCTTCACCCCGTGGGAATTCTTGCCATCCTGTAGTCTGATGAACTTGAATTTCTAGAAAGGCAACTCTGTTTCTCATCAGACCCCTAACATCCAAATAACTCACAGTAAAGGGGGAGTACAATGTTTCAATCCCTTTCACCCCATATTTTAATCCCTTATTATTCTTCCAATTTTCAGGCCTGGTGTGGTACTTCCTCCTGTAAAGAATTAATTAGGACTAAGGAAGGATCAACAATTCTCCAGAAAGCTGGGGTCAAGGAATTCTTGTTCAGTGTATGTAGTTGCTGTCTCCAAGGCTGCCATGCAGTTAAGAAGTTATCTGGTTGAGCAGGAGGAGTTCAGAGAAACCTGGAGGGTCTTGTGTGGGCTGATGATGAGTGAGATGAGCAGAATCAGAAGAACATTGTACACATTATCATCAACATTGAGTGTTGACCTACTGTGATGGACTAGATTCTTCTCACCAATGCAATGGTACACAAGAGTTCCAGGGGACTCATGATGGAAGAGGATCTCCAAATCCAGGAAAAAAAAGAACTGTGGAGTAGATATACTGAATGAACTGTACTACTTCTTTTGTTTTTGGTGCTGATGTTTATCTATTTTGAGGTTTGTCATCATTGCTCTGATTTTTCTTTTATAACATGACTAATGCAGAAATATGTTTAATGGTATATATATGTATATATATGTATGTGTGTGTGTGTGTGTGTGTGTGTGTGTGTGTGTATATATATATATATAACCTATATCAGATTGCCTGCTGTCTAGGGGAGGGGGGAGGGAGGGGAGGGAGGAAGAAAAAATCTGAAATTGGAGAGCTTGTATAAACAAAAGTTGAGAACTATCTTTACATGTAATGGGGAAAAAAATAAAATACTTTATTAATTTTTTAAAAAGTTATCTGGTTGCTCTTCTAAGACAAAACTCTTCTCTTAGGCATCATTGCTAAGAGCATGTCTGTCTCCCTCATACATATGCATTTGCCCCCAGGTAACCATTCATGACTACTGAAGAATGGTGGGATTCCCCACCCACCCACCCAACCCCAGCAGAATCAAGTCTACTCTTAGCTCTCTTTATGCAAGATCTTTCTATAGGGAAGGTAGAAAAGAGAAAATGGTTGAGCAAATCTGTCAATTCCCTTCTAAAGGCCAGCTAAAAGATGTGACTCCTCCTACAATCTATCCCATTAGAATAGGAATCAACTAACTTGGCCAGCATCAGTGAAACCCACATTCCAGTAGATGCCATGGGGCATATCCATACCTTCTCTAGGAAAACACAACGAAAATCCCAGAGGCTTACCACCTTGGAACTCATCAGTTGACTCAGTAATTCCCTTGATCAGCTCCTATACAAACAGGGTATGTTCTTCCACAAATTACTATATCACCAGTGGTGGAAGAATAAATACCAGATAATACATTTGACCAACGAACATGCATGGAGGGTACTTATATGAGAAACACATGGCCTGGGAAGATATGTATAGAGGCATATGTCAGGACCATGCAGCTAGGGCAGACATTTGTCCAAGGCAACTTCCATCTCAGAAGCTGTTGATTTACCAATGTCACTCAATCAACAAGCATTTATTAAGTTTTTACAATGTGCTAAGTACTGTGTTATGAATTCTTGGAGATACAAAGATAAAAATGATAGTCATCAAATTCAAGAAGCTTATAATTTCTCAGAGGAAGTGACATGTTTACACAAAAGAAAATATAAAATATCTTTGCAGTAAAAATAAAGTAATTTGGGGGGCAGCTAGGTGGCATAGTAGATAAAGCACTGGCCTTGGATTCAGGAGGACCTGAGTTCAAATCTGGCCTCAGACACGTGACACTTACTAGCTGTATGACCCTGGGCAAGTCACTTAACCCTCATTGCCCCGCTAATAATAATAATAATAATAATAATAATAATAATAATAATTTGGTAACAAGTATGGGCATACAGAAAGGTTGGTTTCTTGTAGGCACTGACACTTGAACTGAACCTTGAGGGGAGCTAGGGATTCTCCACAACAGAGGTGAGAAGAGAATATATTCCAAGCAAGGAAACTTTGTGCAAAGGAATAGAAGGAGTCATTGTGTACAAGAAACAGCAAGTAGTCCAGTTTAGCCAGAAGGTAGAGTGTATGGAAGAGGACTAATGTGTACCAATCCTGGAAAGGTAGAGTAGAGACATATTGTGAAAGGCTTTAAAAGCCAAACAGGAATTTCCCTTCCATCTTATAGGTATTAAGGAGTTTCTCCTTCGCTCCCACTGACCAGGTGCCAAAAAGAGCTGGAGTAGGTCTCACAACTGTGCCGATTAAGTATGCTACAAACTCTCACACACTACAAACAAATTATTCAACCTCAACTGGACCTTCATGGCACTAAGACCGTCTTTTTCCTCCCTAATCGATTCCTTATCACATTCCCCCCAGAAGCTATTAAAAATCTTCTCTTCCCTTCTCAAACCACCCCTTCACAGCTCCTCCTCCCCACTTCTTCTCAGCCAAGTACCTTACCTCTTATTTTAATGAAAAAAAAAAAGAGATGAGGTCACTCAACATAAGCATTTTCTTCCATTTTCTTCATCTCAAAACCCTTTGACATCATTTCCCACTTTCTCATTCTTTCTCCCACTCTCTAACAAAGAGACAGCCCCTCTTCTTGCCAAAGATAAATTGTCTATGTTTGCACTTGATCTCATTCTTCTGTTGTCTCCAAGAAATTGCATCCTCAATAATCCCTCCCCCCATGAATCCTCAACCTCTTTCTATCAGTTGGTTGTTTCCCTATTGCCTTTGACAAGCCCAAGTTTCCCCTATCCTTATCAAATCTTCACTGGACTCTATTATCCCTTCAAACTCTCATCCTATATCTTTCTACCTTCTTTCAGCTAAACTCCTTGAAATAGGTGTCTACACTTGCTGCCTCCACTGCTCTTATCATTTCATTCTTCAATCCTTTGCTATCTAGATTTCATCCCCATCTCTCAACTAGAAGTATATTCTCCAAAGTTACCAATGTTCTCTTACTTGCCAAACTTGATAGTATTTTCACAATCCTAACTCTTCTCAACCAATCAACTATTTTTGACACTATCAACCACTCTCTCATCCTAGATGTTCTTTGTTCTCTGTGTTTTCATGACATTTTTTTTCTCGGTTCACTTCCTACTTGTCTGACTGCTCCTTCTCAGTCTCCTTTGCTACATCATGCCCCATAAATACAGTTATTACCCAAGATTCTCATAGACCATCTTTTCTTCCTCTTTCCTTTGGTCAACTTGTCAATTCCCATGGGTTTAATGATTATTTCTATGAAGATAACTCTTAGATCTACATTTTCAGTCCCATTCTTCTCTCCCCCCCCAACCTTCAGTCTCACATCACCACTGACCTTTTGAATAATTGAAACTTCATGTCCAAGAGACATCTTAAATTTGACATGTCTAAAAATGAACTCATCATTTCCCTGCCTCTTCCAAACTTCTTTATTTTCCATCAAAGGTATTATCATCCTTCCAGTGTCTCTGGTTCACAATATGGACATTATCTTTGACTTTTCACTCTCTCTCACCCCACATATCCAGTCAACTAATAAAGCTTGCCATTTCTACATCTCTTGCATCTGATCCCTTTGATTCATGTAGTTACCACCTTAGTTGAGCTCCTTTTACCTCACTTATTGCAATAGCTTCTTACCTGATTTCCCTGACTCAAATCTCACCAATCTAGCCAACCTTCCACATTGCTTCCAAAGTAATTTTCCTCAAACAAAGATCTGAGTTATTTCCCTATTCAAACATCTCCAGTGGCTCCCTATTGCCTCTAGAATAAAATATAAATTCTTTCATTTAGCTTCTAAAATCCTACACAACTTGACCCTATCCTATATTTCTTACCTCATTCAACAATAATCTCCTACACTCTGCAATCCAGGGAAACTGGCCTTCTCTCAGTTCTTCACTCAGGATACTCTATCTCATATTTCTGTACCTTTACACTAGTTGTGCCCCATGCCTGAAATTAACTTCTTCCTCACCTCTGTCTTATAGAATCCTCTTCTTTTAAGATGCATTTCAGGCACCATCTTCTACGTGAAGGCTTTCATCACTTCCTCCTACAGATAATACTCTTTCTCCCAAATTGTCTCATATTTAACTACTTTGTATATGTATAATTTGTATTTATTAACCTTATATTTATGCAATATACATTTTGCTATGTGCTTTCTATCTCCTCCATAAGAATGTAAGATCACTGTATACATGGTTTCTTTTATTATTTGAACTTATATATTCAGCACCTAATATAATACCTGTAATAATTGCTTAATAAATACTTGCTGAGGGCAGCTAGGTGACACAGTGGATAGAGCACCCGCCCTGGATTTAGGAGGACCTGAGTTCAAATCAGGCCTCAGACACTTAACAATTACTAACTGCGTGACCCTAGGCAAGTCACTTAACCCCAATTGCCTGACCAAATAAATAAATAAATAAATACTTGCTGGTTGATTTTTGAGTAAGGACAGTGACATGATTAAACCTGTACTTTAGGAAAAATTACTTTGGCAGATGTGTGGATGATGGATTGGAGAAGGGAAAAATGAGACAAAGAGTGACCAAGTGGGAAGTCATGGCAATTCAGGAAAGAAGTGATAAAGACCTGATCTAGGGTAGCTGTGTGACTGGAAAGTAAATGAATGAGGCAAAAGATGTGGTAGACATAGAATTGACAAAATTATGATGATATTCTCGTTACTCTCTGTTTGTCATTGCATTTATACTCTCTATTCAGTGATTTTTGCTGAATGTCTCGGTTGGTCTCCTCATGAGCTTTATGCTACCTTATGGTGTACCTCTACTATTTGGTTTCTTCAAAGCTATCTGCCACTATCTCTGCTATTATCTCCTTATATAAAGTCTTTCCTTGTCAGGAAGAACTAGTACTTTTAATGCTTGAATGATATAACCTTTTATACCCAGCCATATTGCTTCCCATTCTCCACTCCAAAAAAAAAAAAAAAAAAGCTAGCAGAATGCCCCAGATTATGGCTATTCTTTAAATTCCTTTCCTTTGACACAAACTTGAATTCCTTAGTCCCAAACAATCAACTGAGGTTAGAAAATTCTTTTTAACTCTAGCTCAATACTCAATCATAAGTCTGCACCTCTAACATCTATTTGTAAACTCAGTTCCTCTCCTTCCCAAAATCTATAGGAGCTAAATGAGAAGTTGGGATGATTTGGATCCCCTTGATCCAACATTCTCCCTAATTATCATACAAATGAAGCTAATGCAAAAACTGGATGAAGCAGGAAGATCATTTGGTCCCCATCACTGGTGCATTTTTCTAACTTTGTTATGAATATCTATCCGAAACAAAACTTCCAGTTCCTTGTGTTACAAGTTAGCAATAACATGGCCTTCCTACACATGCATATTTGAGTCTCACAACAACCCTGTGGAGCAGATAATAGAGATATTATATATTTTACAGATGACCAGCCCATGTTCACCCAATAAAATTTTAAATTAAAGTTTCAAATTTGTGATTCAAATTGTGTCTTCCTGACATAAAACTCAATACTCTAGCCCCTAGATCATACAATACCTCCTGATTGTGTATCTTTGGGCATTCCCAATAATGTTCAATAATGGGGTCATACTAGAAGGTCTCT